>NC_134645.1:124007723-124628921 GCF_030463565.1 Pelecanus crispus | reverse complement strand
TGACATCAAATTCAGAGAACACTTCACATTTGCCTGGCTTTTATCAGCTGACACCCTCTTGGCCTGTATTGTACATCAGTTTCTCAAGGGAAAAAGAAGAGCTAAGATAACTATTGCCCTACTACCCCCCGCTTTTTCAACACAGCTACTTGTCCACAAAACATACAGAGGTGTCTGAAGTCTGAAGTAAATGTGGCAAGCACTGAAGACTGGGAGCTATTCTTATCTCACTGCCCTCTATAAACACAATGGCTAACCATGTCTGTTACTGCCTAATACAGCTGTCATCATTTAAATGCTTTGTAGTCTACAAATGGGCCAGTCCTATGGTGACAGACTGAATAATAGAAAGATTACAGGTTGAATAACTCCATTACAGTATGGAGGAATTTTGCAGTCAGTCAACGTTTCTTCCCATGCTCCTGCAGGGAAAAATCCCAGCCCAAGATTTCATTGCTCTTTTTCTGCAAGGCAAACCATTTCTCAGCTCCCCATCACCTTGGGCGCCTGTGTTTATAGCTACAAGCTCTCTCAGGTCCAGCTCACTTTGATACGGTTTTCCCAAAAGCTTTAGAAACTTTGCATCTGAGGAGGAACTTTGAATGTACTATGATAGCAAGTCTTAGGAAAGCACTTCAGAAATGGCTCTGCAGTTTTAGCGAATCAATGTATTGCAAGCTTTAGTTACTTCATTGAAATAAAGTGAATCGTTACAATCAAATCCCCTATTATTCTTTACAGCAGGGAAGGATTGAGCCCTTAATCTGTTTATAATGCTTATATAACCAATAAAATCAGGATTGGTTAGAGAAAGACAGAAAACCTAATAAAAACTAAAGTACTTTGTGATTTTCCACCATTTATCTTAATTTAAATAGTTTGTTCTCAAAAGTTAAACACTTCTGAGGTCTGGAAAAAAAGAAACGGCTCTTCCACAGAGTTGATACAGCCTAGTGGTAAATATAATAGATAAGGACTTTAGAAGCACATGAATTTCTGCCCCAGCTTTATCAGAAGCTTGATGTGTTCCCTGGACAAATCACTTCCCTTCTGAATTTCCCTGTCTTTTAAAGGGGAGTAAACAATGCTCTTCCCTTTCCAAAGGGATTTATGAATGAAGGGTGTAGCACTTTGATCAGATTCAACTTTTGAAGTTGTCCACAGGGGATTAATGATGGCAGTTCTTCATGACTGTATAAACCCTGAATTTGCATTTGACTCATAAGTATTTAAAACTCCTACACTCCCAGCCAGGAATCTGAATAAATGTTGAAAAGGAGATGAGCTATATAAATGGTTTCACGTTGAACAAGTCTTAATGGCACGGGTATGGATCATTTTTTAATGAGGCAGTTCCATCCTGATCCAATGTGCTTTCAACACCTCTTCTTATAATTACAGGCTCTGGAAGTCCCCAGCATCCAGATATAACAGGTCATGACTTTTGAGTTCCAGCCAGGAAAAGGTAGGACGTGACAAAATGGGCTCAACCCACATTAGATGATAGCCCTCAGCTGTGCTGTGCAGAAGCACTGCTGACTCACCTAAGGAAGAGCTGTGAACCTGTCCCTGCTATTTCTTTGCCTGAAGACAAGGTGCAAATGGCAGCAGAAGAAAATTCAAAGGAGAGCATAAAACGAAAGCTATGGATGGGGCTGTCTGTGCACTCCAGAAACTCCCCTGGCAGGGTGGGACAGACACAGCTGTAGCTTTTCCAGAGTTGTTGCCAGCTGGCCACTGTGGGACACGGAAGGTGTGGGGAGCTAGTCACACAGGCAGCATCACAGAGGAGCATCTCCTGCTCTCGTCAGTGGAGAGAGACACTTCCAGAGAGTATCTCTAAAGAGAGACTAAAGAGAGCGTGTCTAAAGACCAAGCCAAGGTCAGGTGTGTCAGTTCAGAAAAGATCGTTCCTCTCCATGACTGACAGATGTCATTGAAGAAGATTCTCCCCCATGGTTAAAGTTAGTCTTTGTGATTACTGTTCCAGCTTCCTCCAGAAACAAGCAGAACAGTTTCAGAATGAGAGAAGATTACATGTATTTCAGCTTTTATTCTGTAATTTAAGTGTGTGTGGATAGTGGCCAGGTACAGAGCTACTACAAACTATGGCTGGATGCTCCTAATGTGGCTGCTCATGTGTAGTAGGGTGACCATCAGGTAGTATAACTTTCAGGCAAGAAAGGGTTACGGCAGGGTCAGACAGAGTAACCTCCTAATAAGAAAAAATAATTTTGCCTTACAATGAAAATGGGCAGAAACCATGTAAGACTAATTCAGATTACAACTGAAGATAAGCCTGAACTGTAAAATTAAGATTCATGACTTTAAATACTGCCACAAATTTTGGTTAATATATGATACCTTAGCTCAGACCAATATGACTAACCTGATGGCCTTCTACGATGGAATGACTGCATTGGTGGATAAAGGAAGAGCAACCAATGTCATCTATCTTGACTTCTGTAAGGTCTTTGGCACAGTCCCACACAACATCCTTGTCATTAAATTGGAGAGGTATGGATCTGATGGATGGACTACTTGATGGATAAGGAATTAGCTGAATACAGGTGGCCACACCCAAAGAAATGCAGTCAACAGCTCGATGTCCAAATGGAGATCAGTAAAAAGTGGTGTCCCTCAAGGGTCCATATTGGGACTGCTACCGTTCAATATCTTTATTAATGACATAGACAGTGGGATCGAGTGCACCCTCAGCAAGTTTGCAGATGACACCAAGCTGAGTGGTGCAGCTTGAGGGAAGGGATGCCATCTGGAGCGACCCTGACAGGCTTGAAGAGTGGGCCCATGTGAACCTCATGAAGTTCAGCAAGGCCAAGTGCAAGGTCCTGTACCTGGGTCAGGGCAATCTCCAATATCAATAGACTGGGGAATGAATGGATTGAGAGCAGCCCTAAGGAGAAAGACTTGGGGGTACTGGTGGATGAGAAATTGGACATGAGCTGACAGTGTGCGCTTGCAGCCCAGAAAGCCAATTGTACCCTGGGCTGCATCAAAAGAAGCACGGCCAGCAGGTTGAGGGAGGTGATTCTGCCCCTCTACTCCACTCTCATGAGACCCTACCTGGAGCGCTGCATCCAGCTCTGGAGCCCCCAGCACAGGAAAGACATGGACCTGTTGGAGCGGGTCCAGAGGGTCACAAAAATAGTCAGAGGGCTGGAACACTTCTGCTATGAGGAAAGGCTGAGAGAGGTGGGGTTGTTCAGCCTGGAGAAGGCTCCAGGGAGACCTTATTGCAGAGTTTCAATACTTAAAGGAGCGTATAACAAAGACAGAGAGAGACTTTTTACCAAGGCCTATAGTGACAAGACAAGTGGCAACAGTTTTAAACTGAAAGAAGGTAGGTTTAGATTAGATATAAGGAAGAAATTGTTTACAATGAGGGTGGTGAGACACTGGAACAGGTTGCCCAGAGAAGCTGAGGATGGCCCATCCCTGGAAGTGTTCAAGGTCAGGTTGGATGGGTCTCTGAGCAACCTGATCTAATGAAAGATGTCCCTGCCCATGGTAGGGGGGGTTGGACTATATGATCTTTAAAGATCCCTTCCAACCCAAACCATTCCGTGATTCTATGATACAGAGTTGGCAGCTAGCCTATGAATTTCAGTCTCAGATCCTCAGTCTTCAAAATTGAATTTGTGGGAAAGGCTTTTCCACCAAAATTACAGCTTTCACAATAACAAAAATTTACTTCAATTCTTCAGGCTGAGAATTGTACATTCCAGTCTGGAAATGGCAACACTTCACAGCGATGCCTCAGGAACTTGTCCACCGTGTGACTCATCTCCTTTTTCTTTATGCGCCCTACATATGGCTAGATTTCACCTCTCAAAGTACAAGGCCCTCCTCTCTTCCTGGAAATCCTTGCTTATAGCATAAACAGAAATTTATCCACAGAGGAGAATGAAAATATACGTTCCCGTAACTACAATCCCTATCACAGTGTAATTTCCAAACAACCACTTGCTTGTTTTGTGGTTTGGTTTTGGTTTTTTTTCCTAACGCAGGGTAAAGAGTTCTAACAGAAAGCTGCTACTTTTCATGTTAACAGCAGCAACTTCAATGGGTTTGGAAGCAGCAAAATGGCATTATCACTTTGGTCATTTAAAACTAGACAGAACCAATGCATCAGGGAGTGTATTGTTTGTAGCAATCATAGATTGGAAAATGAACTAATAAAGTGTTAGGTCTTTTCCTGTGTCCAGGAGGAAACCACCCTTACCAAGCCAAAAGTCTTCAATTTCTCCCTGAGAACAGAATAGAAGACAATCTCGCTAAATCAAGGTAGCTGCATCATTAAATGTGCAAAGGGAAGTGATTCAGAGCAGCAAGGACAACTAAGAACCAATAACTATGCAGGATTAAATGGACAAGATCTGGAAGGGGAACCAGACTTGGGATACCGTAAGCAGAGACAGAGGGAGAGCTACAAATCAAATGTGCCTCACAACCACTGCTGTAACCCTGAGTTTTAGAAGACCCAGGATGTTGGATGGGAGACGAAGGACTATGCTGCCTGACTGCAGGGATCTGCTGCTGCCTCGGCTACAAAGATCCACTGGCTCTGCCTGATGACACCATGGCTACAACATTTAAGATCCCTCGCGCTGAGTGATGTGCAAAGGAGTACAAACCTCTGCAGCCAGCAGCCTTGTGAAAAAAAATTAGTAAGATTTACAGTGCCCTTGAGTAACCAAAGCTAAATAATACATCTCAATTGAGAGATGTCGCTTTCAATGTAAAGCCCCCTGGCGCTGGTTCAGCAAGACTCAGCAGAACTCGTGCCAACGCCGAGTCGCTGCTTCCCGCAGCACTACGCGCTTCCTCCGGGGCCACCCGTTCGATTGCTTACCAGCGCCAAAAGACAGGCACTGTATGAGCTCCTTGGCAATGGTCCTCCCCGGGGATCTCCCACGCACAGCACTGCAGCACTAGGACCAACCCGCTGAGCTCTGAGGATCACAAGCCCGCAGAGATCTCTGGCCACACAGGAACTGCTCGGGTCACACACCCGAAATGTGGCTGCCACGTATCCACTGCAGAGAGATGACACCACACGTTGTCTAATTAAGAAAATATTACCCCTTCCACAAACCCTGCCTAGCTGAGTTGCCTGACTTCGAAACTGTATTAAGCTCTTTATCTAAATCAATAGAGAGGCATATCCAAAGGCTAACTATTTAGGTAGCCTAAGGTAACTAAGCTCTCAATTTAGACTTCTCAATTAGGTAAATACTGTGATGTCAGTTCTATTTTGTCAATAAAGGGAGACAAGCCTGGCACTGGTGCCAGCTGATAGAGTTTCTCATTTAGCTGATGTAGTAACCATTTGTACACTTCACACTAACAAATGCTATTCACTGCGCAGTTGTTTCAGCAATTCTTTGATTTTTTGGGGGCATAAATTATTAGAAAACGATGTCATTCTTGCAAGGACCTGGAATTCTAATGATCAGGAATTGATGCAAACCTTTCAGGTCCTAGTCCCTAAATATACATATAAGCTGTACGTAGGCAGAGTGGCACACTGGCATCGTTGAAAGTAAGTCCAAAGAGGACCCAGCAAAAATATTTTGTTTGAAAACAGCAGTCCAATTTTCTGAAAGATGGCACTGGTTTGGATCAGTTCTGAGCTTTTAAAAACTTGATGAACAGAGGCTATTAGTTCTCTGGTAGTATACATAATCTGCTTTGTGAACTTTTTTAAATATCTTGAAATCCACTCCTGCAAGGCTTTTGTGAGGTAGGAGTAGGAGGTTTCATTATTTGCTAGCAGTTTCATTTCTATGCACAACAGGAAGGGAGCATGATGCTACAATCCCTCCGTGAAAGGAAATCCTTCAGAGGTTAGCAGATGCTCCAAAATCAAAGCTAGCAGTCACCAAATCATTCAGCATGTTTCATGCTGACAGAAGTCTCTGTCAGGGGAGAAAGTGTCTGTGCATGTTATCTTGAAGAAATCTCTTTATAATCTTCTTTACTCTGCAAGAAAGAAACTCATCCTGCCTTTTTCTTAAATGAATGTAAGACAGTGCTTGCAGGCAATCCTGAAGTCTTCCCTTTCTTTGGAGAAAGCATATTAGCAGCTGTCCAAATAACACCTCAATGCCATGGGGACCACCTTTAAGGGGAGAGTCTTCCAATTTTTAGTCAAACCATTGCTTCTCAGCTGAGGTTGCCAATAAGAATGCTGTTGGATAATTTTAAGCTCCTTTACTGTTTCACTTACCTGCATTAAACAGCATCTAATACCACAAGTAACTTCAGTGAAACCGATGGGCACAGAACACAGCAATGCAGCACTCAGTGCAAAGGAGGAGCAACTGGGAAACTTGAGGCTACAGTTTATTACGCTGATCCTTTTCCATCAGGCAACAATCTGGTACGTTCAGTTTAAACTCACTAATTCAGCTGCTGAAGCTCCTACATTTTTTTCTTACAAATCTCTGAACCTTTTTTATCCATCAAATCACTTTTTCATGTCAATAGTCTCTTCTCACAGCAAGTCTCATCATACTTGCAAACGTTAATTTCGTGACCATTTTGAGAGGCACAGCCCCCTTTTCTGTCAAATTAAAAAAAATGAAAGAGCAAGTAATATACCTGAAATCAGTCACTAAGCTGGCAGCAAAACGCGTAGGAGAAATCTCTTCTCTGCAAACTTTTGCTTCTGGACTTTGATCGCTATCAGGCTGAAGTTGCTGCTAAAATATTTCCAGAGGTAACCAATCTACATTAAATAAGCAAAGATGAGAATTTTACTCCTTTTACCGAGAGAGTTTTAAGACCTGCAAATCATTTCTGAGGGGCAGCAAAAGACCTCAGTTCTTCACTGAGGACTAAAACTACTTTTTGCAGTTATGATTCACCAAAGAAAAAGGATGCTTGTAAGTACTTAGCTGCCACCAAGACCTCTGCAGAAGTAAAAGGCTTTCATCCTTTCAAACCAGAGCAATTTGAAGAGATTACTTTAAGTAAAAAAATACAGAAAATTGGCAGGCCCAAAAGATGGAAAGACATCACACTCTCCTGGTGTAATCTATCTTGGGAACATGCTCAATAAAACGATTAAGTTCTTTCTAGGTAAGCAAGATTTAGCTGGCTATAATTCAAGGCTCAATTATAATGTCTGTTACAATACAATTCTTATTAATGATAACTGTAATTGCAGTGTTCACTATCCTCTTCCAAACCCAGCTAGACAGCTTCCTGGAGACAAAGAATTTTGATTAAATTCCTTACTTAGTTCAATTTTCCTCTCAGATACATATGCACAGCTCCCACTGAAGTGGTATAGATGTTTCTGAAAGCAGGACCAGAGAAATAACATATTCCTGTACTCACCTGGCACAAAGTGCTTTCACACAAAGCTAATGTACATCTGGTCATGCAGATACTGAGGCTCATAGACAAATATATGACTCTGCAAAGTTATCCTTAATTTATGTTAGTCTTTTTGAGAGTATGTCAGTATAGACAAATCTCTGGCTATTACTACATACACTTAAGACTGGGTTGATTTTGATCCAAGAAAAATAGGCAGATCTGCTCTCTTTTTCGCAAGAGTTATTTCAAGGCGATTGCATTATATTTGTATTGTGTTAAATGGAAAATGCTTTTTTTAATCATGATAAATCAAGCATATTCCATAAATTGCTGTTAATCTGCATCTATGCAGTATCCTTTTGTTATTAAAAAAAGGTGGAAAAAAAGAAGGTTTTCAACTTCACAGACACAACCATAACTCTCAACACTACTCTGCTGCCAAACCTAAAGAAACAATATAAAGTAATTTTGGTAGTATATGGGAAAAGAAGATGATACGAGTTTGTCCTCAGATCACTAGGAAAAGAACAATTAATCATTTGTTCTCCTTTAAATAAAGGCCTGCTTCCTAAAACAGAATGAATTTGTACAGCTCAGCTGAAATAAATGGAGTAGTATTCATTTATTTCAATAGGAGATCTCACTTTAAACACTTAAAAAAGAATTTAAAAATCAGCTTCTCAGTATTGAAATATTGAAGTGGAGAGGGAGGTGCTGATCTCTTCTCCCTGGGATCCAGTGACAGGACGCATGGGAATGGCTCAAAGCTGCGTCAGGGGAGGATCAGACTGGGCATTAGGAAGCATTTCTTTACCAAGTGGGTGGTCAAACACTGGACCAGGCTTCCCAGAGAGGTGGTCGATGCCCCATGCCTGTCAGTGTTGAAGAGGCATTTGGACAACGTCCTTAATAACATGCTTTAACTTTTGGTCAGCCCTGAAGTGGTCAGGCAGTTGGACTAGATGATCGTTGTAGGACCCTTCCAAATGAAATAGTCTATTGTATTCTATTCTATTCTTTCCTATTCTAATCTTTGTCCTGCTTTTTGCCTGGCAAACCGGGACGCAGTGGAGTAGGTGCACCTATGGTGCTGACGCCTTGCCAAAGCAAAGCGTTTGTCTTCTGTTGGGCTGACCCTTGGGATCTGGCCAGTCCCTTGAGTGCTGGGACCTGAGGGGTAGCAGCTCCTGAAATGTCACCCAGAGCACAGCAGCGTGCGAGGCAAGGCTGCAGCTCCCGCGGCTGGGCTCGCCCTTGCCTGGGCATGGTTCTCCGCTTGGTTTGCTCGGCTGCTTGGGGTGGTGCCTTCAGGCTGATGCTTGGGGCTCTTTGTTTTGAAGATTTGAAATGCAGAGCCTACAGTCTGGGTCAGCAGCTTACAGAAGGGCTCTTTTGGAGGAAAACTCAAGGAGTAGTGGTTTTACTCAAGGAGTAATGGTTTTAAACTAAAGGAGGGTAGATTTTGACTGGATATAAGGAAGAAATTTTTTACAAGTGAGGGTGGTGAGGCATTGGAGGGGGTGGACCAGAGAGGTAGTGGAGGCCCCATCCCTGGAAACATTCTATGATTCTGTTCTATTCAAAATTTATTTGGTGCAATTTTGTGGCCATTGCCCTAGCCTAAAAAGTCCATGGAAAATCTTCTCTGATAGAAATTCAGTTTAATAAGTAATTAATGATTCAATGTGCCTTCATAGTCTCACTGAAACAAGCCTGTTCCAGCGCACTACAAATACTGAACATCATCAGTTCCTTAAAAAGAGTAATGGTGTTATCACAGATTTACATGTGGCCAAGGAAGAAGAAGAGGTTAAGAATTCAGCTCTGCCACAAGCTACATGGGACAACATACGAGAATGTCAGCTCTGAGTAACATGGAAAACAAGCTGCCCTCTCACTATTAAGAGCAGATTTGGGACCAGTATACACAAAGCTTGTTTGAGGGCACACCATCATCCCGCAGAAGGGCCGGAATGGGACTCAGCTTCCCGGAGCACAGGTTTTACCCCGCAGTCTCTAGACAGAGCATTCACAACCTCAGCAAAGGTTTTCCTTAGGGGCATTTCTAACTGAAAGTCACCTTCATAAATCTTTGAAAATTCTGCACTGCTAATTCCCATTGCCAGAGTCAACAAATTTATATCAGAGGAAACAAAACTGCAGAAAATGCCTCCATTCTGTTGATACACTCCAGGACTAATGACACTGTAATTTGTTTACTTGTATTACTATCAGTACTACAGCGTAACCTGAAGACCCAATCAAGATTAGGACGCCATTACGTCAGGCATGAAGAAGGAGGCAGTTCATATCCCAAATTGCTTGCAATCTATCTACACGAGGCAGACAAAGTACAACTATCATTTTGCAGATGGAAAACAGAAGGAGTAAGCAGATTGCCAAAGGCTTTCAGAAGCTTGCTCAATGAAATCTCTGACAAAAACATGACATAAACCATTGCTGCTGGAAATGCATTTCGGTGCCAATGCACTACCTTATCTATTAATGTCATTACTTTAATATTGTGTCAGGTAACTTTTGAGACACAACACAGATGCTGGATGGTAAGAAGAAATTATTATATTTGTTATATTTCTTAACAAAGATAAAACATATGGGAATCTGACCCCATTCTTCCATCATATACTAAGATCAGGACTCAGTTTCATGTTCTATCACAGTCCTTTCTAATCTTCTGCAGTGATCTGGAGCATCTAATTGTGTACTTAACTCAGGCTGTGCAAAGCTGAAAAATTAGCAGGTGATTTACAGTACCAAAGTTAGGCACTAAGGCGTCTTATGTAGTCAGAAAGGGCAATTAGGTACTTCTGAAGGGTAATCCAAAAATCCTGCTATAATTGTAAAGCAGCCAAGGACTACTCCTTAGGGGGGCGGGGAAAAAGAAGAAGAAAAAGATTTACTTAAACTAAGAGGTTCCTTCTAAACTGTTCCCTAGTGAGGTTGCACCTTAACTCCTGCTACCGCTGGAACTTAGGTCTGTCCATTAAGGCATCGCAACGCATTTGGGAATCAGACCACAAAGTCTGCTCCTGAGATTATGCATCTAGTTGAACAAGGAGAGAAAGAGGCAAAGCTGCCACATATAACAGCCTAATAGCTGGAGCGCTGACAGCAGAAGTGTAAAACTCAATCACAGCTCTCCTTCGTCTTGAGGAGATTCCAGTTCTCACTTCCCACTTCTCCGGAACACGTAGGGTCGTCAGACTAGAAACTACCCTGCTGAATCCCTACCTTGGCGACGCACGAATCGTAAGATCCTGGAGGATGAGTAGACATCACTCTAACGTTCTGCCAAATATCTAGGGTACCAGCCTTTGGTCTTCTCTGGACTTTTTCTGCATGGACTGCCAGGACAACTCAGGCAGACAGCTTGCTTTTTAGGGAACATTCCTCCCAAAGACGCTTCAGAAGCAAGCTACAGGCCTTTTACTCCTGTAGAGCCAGCAGTCCCCTCCTGTCCACGCTCTCTGCCATCGCTCCCCATCACATGGTAAATGCACACCTATGAGACTCCTGGAGAGGGAAGGCAAGATGGGGAAGTAAGACAAAGCAGAGCCCACAGCCTACTCCCCATTTGAGTCTCCTTAAAAATTCATAACATGATCCGGCAGAAGCAAGCTCTATCTAGTCTCCTCCTCCTCCTTCCTGGAAACTCTTGAGACATGAATAATTAGTGGACAGGCAATGTTTTTTCTATGCACACGCAAAAAACCTAGCCCTTCAGGGAATCACGGAACCAACCATGTTTGTGCTAAGTTGCTGTATCGCCACAGTGTGTGCGTTGGTACGAGAGCAGAAGGGCTACTGCAAGAAGTTACGTGGCCTACCAAGCTGTCAAGACTAGACACCACTGTATGGGAAAATCATTGGATCAAAAAAAAAAAAATTTACGAAATTAATCCCTGAATACAGGGACTGGAATACAACTCCTTCAATACTCCTGCATGAGTGTCTGAACCAGTTACTCACCCTCTTGCCTGCTCCTTTTCTTGCCCACGGCTCTTGCATTCTTCACTGCTGAATGTCCCAAGCTAAACTGCAAGGAGCAGGAAATTTCAGCTTTCTCCTCCCCAAGAATGTAATGGCTGCAGTTAAGGATGTGGCAAATAGAGCTATGACCCTCTTCTGTTGGAAAAGGCAACTGAGCATAGGTTTGCCACGCCTGAAACAACCGTTCGGTTATTATACATAAAGTGGGCTCCCACAGGCCGTGTTTTTGACTGAAAGTGGCTGTCACTGCCGTGCTTGATGCTGGATTCAGAGCTGTGCTCAGAGCACTCCGGTGAGGTCAGGCTCCTCTCAGGATCCAAAAGATCTCCAGGTCTTGGCAGAGTCCAGTCAGTGCGTGGTTCCCTCACACCCCGACTGCAACGCCTCCGTCCAGGTATTTGTGTCTAGCTCCGGAGTGGCACAGAGCCTGAACATGGAGACAACTTGTGAGCTTTACATGCTCCCAATATTAAGCAGCTCTGGAAGGCAGGATTTCTGGATCATTTCCTTGCACCTAAGTGTCTTAATTTTTCCTAAGTCCCATTTTAAGGGTCAAGACAGATGTTCTGGATGTCTCTGCAGACATCTCTGTAACTGAGCTACCCACTTCCCAAAGCAGGACTTGCAGGAGTGTGGTGAGGATAAGCGTTAAGTACAGTGAGGTCCAATGAGACCGTATAAATAAGACAGAGATCGTTTCAAGATGAATCCCAGGCGTACCCAGAATTGCATCAGTATAAAAAGAAGTGATATTGTATTCAGATAAAATAGTTTTAAATTAAAACTTAACATTCATATTTCATCTTTCCCACGTGACTACAGACCACTGGAGGAAACCACTTCATTCACTAACCATGGGCTCCCTTTAAAAATATTACCACTAAAGACTGCTTAAACATTGCAGCAGCACTGGAACTGAGGCAATGAGCTTTTTCTGGTATCTGTTCTAATCTGGGAGTTAGAGAGGCTGCATAGCACCAATAGCAAGATATACGGAGGAAGCACCGTTTACACTGGAGATTGATTTAATGAGTTTTCATAAAGTCTTTTATGTCAAAAGCCAGCTTATGATAACCTCTTCTAAGACATTATCTAATATCAATAAGAGTATGCAGCATCTTGTTATCTTTCCACACTCACCATTCACACTCTCTCTGAAGTTATCCGGCAGAACCATGCTTTGTGGGAGCCACAGGCCTCAAAGTTTTTTGCCTATTTCAGTTCTGACATTTAAATTTATCTCGAACTAACTGGGAGTGGGAGGTGACAATTTTATTTCACAAAAACTTTTGAAGTTTGGGCCAGAACAGAAACGTATCTTTCAACATCTTCACAAAAATAGTTTCAAAACATCTATTTTCAGATCTAAATTACAGAGGAACGTCTGTAAGGCTGAGACTGGCATGGGAGACCCATGTGATTAACTTGTTCTCATTCAAACTAGAAATCCTCAGCAGATCAAAATATTCTGAATATACAAATGTATAGGAGCTTAAACACATTCTATATCCCAAGCCAGTACATGAACTCCCATATAACCTTCTGAGGAGAGATACTATTGAAACTATAGCAAAACAGTTATTGAAAATACAAATAGGTTTACTTCATTAGTTGTATATACTGGAAAATGGTCCCACCTTGCCCAGCTGTAAGCTACAGAAGCAAGTACAAAACTGAAAGAAAGCAACAGTCACTGAACGCTAGAGGAAAACACGACCTCGCAGCTCCAGGCTCAGATCAGTAGCTGTCAATCCCCACATCACCTACATTTTGCTTTCTTAAGGAAAAGACCACATAAAATGGCAGCTCTTGATGTGAACTTCCCAGCTGGGGACTCGGATGGCAGAGGTCTTTGCATTTTTTTTTACAATTTACGTAACTATACACAAAACACAATGTTACAAACGGATTTAAAGGACATTTTCCCTCTGCGCAAAGGTGGAGCATAAACAGCTCCATTAACCAACTCACCAGTTAAGATTCATACAAGTCCATAAAGCAGGTGTTAAATAGACCTTGTCTTGATTTCTTCAATCTGGAATGAATTTTACTGCCAACACACAGACACATGCTTTTAAGACATATACAACCATTAATTGTCTGTATCAAGATCAGAGGCTGGAAAAATATGAACCCAGCATCTTCACAGTTTCATGCTTGATTTCATTAGCCAGTATAACGGCTTAAAGAATCAGGTCCACAGCTTCATCTGTTAACCTCTCACCATGGAACACTACACTTCGCAAATCTACTAGCATGCACATCTAGATACTGTAGCCTGAACTGCTCAGCTAGAAGGGAAATATTTAGGAAACCCATCAGAACATAATCAGATGGATTATGAGTGACAGAACAAAGGAAGAAAAAAATATAAGAGCCACATGTGAAATGGCAAATCGCTCTTCAACGCAAGGCAGTTGATATCGAGTGAATATTCAGAACGTGCCTTACCTGTGTAGTGCACCACACACGTCTGACCCTTCTTTGGAAATGTCCGTCCTGTTAAAATTATAAAAGGTTATTCTTTTATCTTCTCTGATTAATCTGTGTGGCTAGGCAGGTTTATCTTTTAAGAGGAAAATGCCAGACTGAGGTTTGTATTGACTATGCGTTACGAAATTACTAATATGCAAGACAGGAATGGGTATGGTTTGGGGCAGAAGGTCCCAGCTTGGCTCCTATTTAGTTGTTAGACCAAATAATATTTTCCTTGCATAATTTTCCCTATATCGGTGGGCACTGTATATGCATTTACATTCTGTAAGTGCAAAAGGACTGTCAAAACTTCACGGGCTATAACCTTAAAATTCTCAGAATGCTCTTGTTATAATTTTTCAAATAAAGGCGTAGTTTGACATTGTGAAAAAAATCCATGTGTACTCAGATTTCTAATGCCTTTCACTCAAGACAGCTCTAACAAGGGCATCTTTAATTAGCTGGGAAGGGTTTTAGAAAAATTTTCACATACAAAGGCAGTTTAATTTTGTAGCGTCGGGTGACAGTAAAGCAGTGATACACTGAGTTCTTGTAAGAGCCTGGTAGCTCCTCCTAAAATTTTCATACTGAAAGGAAAAGAAGGTTTAAATTCTTTTCTTGCCACTGGAAAACAGAATTACCATTTCCATTTTTTACCTGTTCTAGGTGCTGCCAAAGGCACTAAAACCTAGGGGGAAGATTTTCCTGGCTCAATTAGGTGCCAATGTCATATTAAAGCAGCTAACCTTGGTTTCTCAGGTAATGTTGGCCAGGGGAGGGCCCAGGCTCAGAAGAACTTAAATGTATAAATGATACCAATTATTAAGGAACATTCTTGCCAGAAAGCTAGAAACTGGGGATTCGGATAGAAAATGAGGGTTATCTCTTAGCTGGCTTTCTGGTCTCTTTAATCTGAATTAACATGATAACAAGTTACACGTTACAGGGTGCATCGCAGGGTATAAAACATCAGGTAACACATAAGCCATGCACTTGGGGCTTATATGCCAAACCCAGCACGAGCAGTAAATGGCAGGAGGGCAGGCTAATATGATGAACTGAGATTTATAACATGAAATTGAGAAGATGGTGCTTCCAAGTGTCATCTGAACAGCCCTGTTCATTCAGCTGGGCTGGCTGGAGCATCTCTAGCTGCGGGTGGCACGAAGCGCGGTACAACAGGTATCCAGTCAGGGCACCGCCGTAACCTTAAAGTGGGATTTATCTCATTTAACTTTAATCATCTAAAACACAGGCCATTATTGTATGCCAGCATGCTGGGCTTCCCCGATTGACAGTGGAGAATTAGCAGTGCTTTGAAAGAAACCCAGCCTACCCAGAGAGAGGCAAGACAAATTATTCTCAGGAGATGACAACAGCAAAAAACCTCAAGACTGCCTTAGCCTAGCCACCTAGCCTGAGAAAAGCTATGCGAGATGAATCCTACCCTTGGTAACACAGGTGTTATTCAAATGATGCACTATTATATAGAGGTCTGAGAAAAGGAATATCATACCTTAGCGACACACACTCTGCCGTGTAACAATAGCAAAGTCAACGAAGCTACATCGAAGCTGAATTAAAAGCAGAGATGCTCAAGACCACTGCCTAGCTGTGGTTTTAAGGCAGCGTTTAAAGTCAGCTGATTTTGATTAAGACTTGTAACCAAGAGAAATAATCCATATAACCTTATTTGGAATAGCGTATCGCTTACAAAGACAGCCTTGATATATTTAATAGCCAGAAAGTACTATTGCGAGGTTAAGTTCCACCCCTCCTTCTACTCTCAGCCCCGCAACGTTACTTATACCCACGTAAGTATTCTGCTTTCACATCTCTGCGACCAAGGGAAGAATTTGATCCCCAGGGCTAAACAGCGCTGAGGGAGAAGCCAGTTTGAAAGCATACACAAAGAAAGAAAAGATACCGGGCCAAGAAAGTTCAGCTGAGATCCACCTGAACAAATTATTTACGGCTGCGTACCAGCCAAGGGTGAGTCTGGCCTGCTCTATAGGTACGTCTGGCTGTATGTTAGAAATGACGTCCTCTTCGAAAAGCAACCCCCCCAAGCTCGGGCAAGGCTACCGGAGGCCGCAGACGAGCGGCACGACGCGGGCCGGCTGCGGGAGGCAGAGCCGGCGCCCGGCGGGTCCCTGCCGCCGGCCGGCACCGCAGCACCGCCCGGGGAGCCGGGGGGAGCCGGGGGGAGCCGGGGGGAGCCGGGGGGAGCCGGGGGGAGCCGGGGGCGGGCGCGGTGGCCGCTGGCCCCCGGCGAGCCCGGCCGAGGAACCGGGGAAAGTTTGCGGCAGGGAGCGCTCCCCGCCGGGCGCCGCGGCCCCGGGACGCGCCCGGCCCCGCCGCCGCCCCCCGCGCCCGGCCGGCGGCCCCGCTCGGGGCCGTGCAGCTGCCGGCGGGGGCCGCAGAAAAAATCCCCGGCCCCTCGCCGCCGGCAGCCGCCGCGCTGCCGCCCGGGGAGCCGGGGGCTGTCCCCGCCGCCGGCCGCCCCCGCCGCCGGGACCCCGGGCGGCCGCCGCGCCCCGCTCCCTCCCTCCCGCACGAGGGGTGCGAGCCCGCGGGGCGGGGGTGCGGGGCGGCCGTGCCTTCCCTCCCGCTCCCGCCCCCGCCGCCTCCCCGCGCTGCCTCCCCTGCCCGCCGGCGGGGGCACGGCGGCTCCCCCGGCCTCGCAGCCCCGGGCGACCCCCGCCGGCTCCGGGCGCCCCCGCCGCCGCGCCGCAGGGCTGCCCCCGCCGCGGTCCCGTACCGTCTCCCGGGGAGATGGTCTCGATCTCCACCCCCATGGCGGCACCGGCGCGGCTGGGCTCGCTGCGGCGCCCCGCGGCTCGGCTCGGCTCGGCTCGGCCCCGCTCGGCGGCGCGGCCGGACCCCAGTGCAGGCATGCCCCTCCGCGGCCGGCGGGCAGGGGCCTCCCCGGCTGCCCGTCAGCCGCCCGCAGCCAATGCGGGGCAGGGGCGGGGAGGCCGGGGAGGGGAGCGGAGCGGAGCGGCGGAGGGGAGGGGGCCGCCCGCCCCTGCCCGGAGCGCCCGGGGGCCGCGGCGGCTGAGGGGAGCCCGGCGGCGGGGCCGCCCGCCCGCATCCCGCCCCCGGCGCGGCGGCGGCTGCCCTGGCCGGGCAGGGCTGGCTTCACGGGGGGGCCCCGCCGGTCCCTGCGCGGCGGAGCCCCGCACACCGCTTCCCCGGGGGTCTCCCCACCGGTTTCCCCCCGCCTCGCCCCCGGCCGCGGCGCCTGAGGGGCGGGAGGGCTCGGGGCGCGTGCGGGAGGCGGGGGCCGCGGCGGGCGCTCCCGAGCCGGCAGCCCGCTCCGCCGGGCCCCGGGCGGCTCTGAACGCGGGTGCGGGGCCAGCGTTTCCCCGGTCAGGAACGGGCTCGGCACCGGCACGGTGCGCTGGCAGCCCCGCGGCGGCGGGCGAGGAGCCGCAGCGGGGGCCGTGGTGCCGCCACGGTGCCCCCCGGCAGCAGCAGCCGCGGCGGGTGGCCGGCCCTGGGGTACCTGGAGTTTCACCGCGCTACACGATTTATAACCTCCCGTCCTAATCTGTGTTTCAAATAAGAAAATCCACGTCTGCGTTGCTCCCGTGACGTGAGATTACGAGTCCGAAAGCCTGTGCGAGAGCTACAACAACTCCTGACGAGTGTACCCGAAATAGATGAAAAATACTATTTCCTCATAAAACTCGCTCTGTACGCAAATCTCACGGTTTCCACTGACTCGAAAGGAATAGTTCTGTTTACAGTGCCGTGTGTTCTGGGTTAAAAAAATGAAACTGGAACCTCAACATCATCAGTTTTCCAACTAAAGAGCTCTCTGTATCCATCTACTTCCAACCTGCACTTCTCTGACATTGCTTTTTCAGGAATTTTATCTGTTACAAACTGGATTCCATTCAGGGAAAAAGATCTCCATCTACACGGGGCAGTTGTCGGGGTGATTGAACTGGGGGAGCGCTGCACTGTTTTGTAACCGTGATAACGCGGCCCTGGCATCCACGCTCTGAACTGTACCGACCATCTCCGTGTGTCTTTTCACGCTGTTCTGATCAGAGCGTCTGTTCACCCGCATGCTTTATTGTATGTATGTTTTATTGTGAGTCGGACACTCTGAAATTCCTGGGGCTGGCTGGATGAAGCTCCCCAAAAAGTGAGCGAGTGAGGAAATGCTAAAACCAAATTACTGAAGCAGACCAGGAGATTAGTGTTTTAAAGAATGCTCTTTGAAAGCTACTGCATGACATCCACCTCGTCCCCCTTTGGGATCCAGTGTATCTATATCAAGGATGAAGTCCATTAGTCTCAGCTTTCAAGGCTCTGCGGAGCATGCCTTCCTGAACAGCGGTTTACCACAAGACCTTCCCACAGCATGTCTTTCTATCCTGGCAACAAAAACAGCGGCCTGGAAAAGCGGGGGG
The DNA here is from genome assembly GCF_030463565.1 of Pelecanus crispus. Lineage (NCBI taxonomy): Eukaryota > Metazoa > Chordata > Aves > Pelecaniformes > Pelecanidae > Pelecanus > Pelecanus crispus. The sequence continues at coordinate 124,610,664 of NC_134645.1, read as the reverse complement.
TTTTCTGAACCCTCCTTTCCAAATGTTATGATGGAACCACATGACTCCAACGTCTGAGATTCCTCAGTGGTCACAAAGAGGACAAGTTGATCACAGTCATTATGAAGTTTTGCAGAAACCCCAAACCTCAAAGTTTAGCAGCTGAATATCTCATTTTCTTTAATTAAAACCCCTACAGCCTGCACTGTTTACAAACTATTTATGCATTTCCACTTATAGGAAGACAAACAATTTTCAAATTTTTAGGGTGTTTTAATTTAGTTCATAGTTTAGTTCATAGTTCCTGTATTGTGAAATCCCATTCTTCACTGGTTTTAAAATCTACAAAGGAGCTACAAATCATGTGTAATAGATTCCATATGCACACAAGGAACACCCCTGGAAGGCCAAAGCACTAAATTGCCCATGAATGGAAAGCACAAATTCTGCAAGCATATAAATTCATGGAGGCCACAGAAAAACTCAGACAATACATATTTTCCTCACGAGCATCCATGGAGAAGGACTCAGTGTTACTTTGAAACCCAGCCACTGTTCTATGAACAAATAATGAAAGCAAACTAAAAATATTTCACAAATACCAACCTTTCCACTCACTGAACCAACATGCGCCATCAAGTAATTTTAATCCAAAAGTGTACAGGACACACAAAACCAGCACCACACTGGAAAAAAGTGATCAAAGTACGCACCAGCCTGCACAGCTCAGCAGGTCATGTCACTGTGAATGCTCCTGTGCATCACTAGCCTTGATTAAAAAACCAGGGAGTCAGGCCAGAATCAGTGATTTCCTTCAAAGCAGGTGCCCAGGGCAATTCTGATAGTGTACTCGCAGTGAGAGCCATTTGACGAATGGATCAAAACATACCAAAAATCTCAATGTGCCTGTGATAGCACAGCTGTCTCTCTTCTCACCACTGCTGGTTACCACAGGTCTGCAGCAGAGTCTTCTCCTCCCAACCAGTACTTGTTCCAAATGCACCAAAACAGAATAGACATTCCTCCTGAAGCAATTATTCTGAATCCTCATCTTCCTCTTGGAACTCCTCATCCATGTCTGCATCCGTAGTTTCCTCCTGCAGCTGTAGCTATGAGTGCAAAACTGCAGCTGGAATTTTTCAGCAGCACTAAAACTGACTTGAAAGCTGCCACCTCTCTCTGGCATTCTCTTCTGCCTCTTCCCAACTCAGACACTCACTTATTCTCTATCACAGCATTCATGCGGGAGCCATTATGCAGGTTTTTGTCCTGATCTTCAAGACCTTTTACAGGACTAGGTGAGGTCACCTCAGGTATGCACAGGGAAGAGCTCCAGCTTACCCGGATATACAACACCAGCTGCTAGAGCCATGAAATTGGTAGCTTATGCTCAGGAGTAGAGGCAAAAATTCCACAAGACCAGGACCTAACTAACGGAGCTCACTTCTGGAAGAGATTAATGCAGTTTACAACTTGCAAAAAAATGTGGGTTTAGATTAATGTCTTCAGATGGACTCATCGTCTCACAAGTTTCTGTCTCCCCAGTACAAGAAAAGACACTGACGTACAAGTCCAGTGAAGGGCCACCAAGGTGGCTTGTGGCTGGAGAATGTGGAGAGGATGAGAGAGCTGGGTTAGTTCAGCCTGTGGAAGACAAAGCTAAGGAAGGATCTCAGCTGCTGTCCATAACTACCTAGTGGGTGGTGGAGAGGATGGTGCCACACTCTTCTTAGAGATGCCCAGCAAAAGGACAAGAAGCAATGGACACAAGTCACAGCAAGGGAAATTCTGACTAAATATCGGGAAAAAGTCTTCAGAAGATGAGTTATCAAACAAAGCCTTGAGGAACCTGATTGACCTTTGAAATTAACCCTGTTTCTAGCAAGCAGTCGGACCATATGGCCTCCAAAGGTCCCTTCCCCTAAATTGCTTTATGAATCTGTAATATTTTTCCTACAGAATGAAGTAGCAAAGGAAATAAAGAAGTGTTAGTGAGGTTAACCACAGTTCTGAAATTGACTGCATGACCCTAAATCACTTTGGTTCTGTTTGCAATGCATAATGCTCCAGAGTGGCTAATACATCTACTGGGCACTGCACAACAGTATGTGTAAAAACTAGCTAGCATCTCAGATGCAATATAAATATGAAATTGCAGCATCCATCCAGGCTAATTAGCATGCATGCAGATTGCTGCACTGATACTGCTTCACTGCCTACCATTTTGAAGCCAGCTTGCCAAACTGAAGATATGCTATGAATTGCTCTGTGCCTCAGTATTTCATTTATATAATGAGAATGATCATTCTGCCTTGTCTCTTTAGATTGCAAACAATTCAGGGGCAGAGGTCCTCTTTTATTATAAATAAATGTAACACCTTGGGACTGAGAGCCTAAACTCAGGGTCATGCAGTGTTGTCTCAAAACTAAAATTTGCAATAATAACACTATCATAAGCAGACAGCGCAAGAGGATTAAATTTTCTCTTCCATCCAATTTTTCACAGCAAAAATTGATTTAAAAATGAAAGTAATTCTATCTTTCAAACTGAACAAAACAGAACTGGAATCTCATCTATAAACAGTAAACTAATTATTCTAGCTCTGTAATTTCCTTGCCATGGAAGTTACAGAAGGAAGTCAGTGACTTTGAGAAACTTTTTATTTACAGTGCAACACATTTGGTGCTTTCTCCAGTAAAACTCTCTTCTCTATAGTTTTGGTATTTATTCTGCTTGGTGAAGAAATGTCACTGGCAAGACATATTGGAAGCAGTTCAAACAACAGGAGAAAACCAAACAAACTGCAAATACTAGCTACAAGCTTCTGATTAGTCTTTTGATGATTTTGGAAAATATAACTGTGGAAAAGAAATTAACTGGCATTCTCAATCCTCCAGATAAATGAATCAAGGGAGCCGGGTAATGGATTCAGAAAATTAAGGCCGTATTTGTTTTCCTTCATTCTGCATGTGCAATTATAACACTATTTAATGAGTTTCTAGAACCTCCCAACCAAAAAGATCTGAAGGTACAACTAAAAGATCAGCAGGCAGAGAGGCCGGTTGTACACATACCAGGACAGCTCTGAGCAGGACAGCACAGAAAGATTGTAAAAAGTTGGGGTTTTTTTTGTATGATATTCCAGGAGCAGCTTTAACTCTAGGTAAGTGTCAACAGATCAACAATAAGCCACTAAAAATCTCAGGCTTTTTACATTCATCTCTATGACAAACACAAACACTAATCTTCAGCTCTTTATCAAGGTTGATCCAGCATTTGGCCTTTAGCTCTCTTAAAGAAAGGAAAGGCCGAGTCAGCCGTCCTGGGTTTTGCACCTATGGTGTCAAGGTGGCTGAATCCTGGAGAACAGCTATTTAGGCTTAAACTGACCTTCAAGTGGAAAGAATTTCTAATCCTTCCTACTAGTGAAGTAGGACAGTATTTTTTTTTTTTTCCCTCTAAGTTAAGGCCTTTTCTGAGACAAAACAGAAGGCCAACATAGAACCATTTCAGCCTTTCAGTAAAAATGTAGATACCACAGGACCTTCAGTACAATTCTACCTAACACTTAAACTAGCTTAAGGGTTACGGATTAAAATCATCGTCCACTATAGCTCAGCCTACACAGAAAGTTTAAAGGTGATCTATTTAAAAAAGCGGGTGGATAGCAGCACAATGTTACCACTGTTTCATTTTAATTATCAGGTTTGTGTTAGAACACATTCACCAGTATATTTGTCTATACCGTGAAGGGAAAGGTAGGGAGATCCTGCTAAGTCTAACTAGCAAGAACATTTCTAGGGAAGAGCAAGTCAAAGGTGATTTGTTACATGGGTTTCCAAATGCAGCTGGGAGGCAGCTCTCTCCAGCTAGTTCTGAAGTTGCCCCATAATGATCCCTGAAGTAGAACAGCAGTGACAGCAACAGCAAAACTATTCATGTAACCTAGCCATCAGAAGTGTTTTCATCATACACACCCCATACATGAAGCAAAATTAGATTCAGAGAGAGACCCCACGATCCTTCTCAATCAATATTCTAAACTATGGTTTAACTGCTTGAATAGACACTAGAATCCATGTGATTCAGAAGCAACCAATTTGGCTATGCTTCATGAAATTTGCCTTCTAGTGCACTTCCCAAAATAGATGTTGCTAAGAGTTTGACTCTCTCTACACTGTCAAACAACCAGTTTCAATACAGGTTTATGTAAGGCTCATACTGTCCTGACTTACACTGCAATAATAAATTGTTTTCCCAGTACAGACAGAGTTTAAGTGACCTTTACAAATTATCAAGCTGGGATAAATACATATCTGCTAAAAATATTATTACCCTTTGTTCTTCTTCAAGCGACTTCAAATGAGAATGATCTATTTATCATTTAGCCATGCAAGAAGTTTCTAAGTTACCTGATGTGTTTGGTGCAAATGATAAAAATATCACTTCAAAAGTGTAAATTTACCTCACCGTGTAAAAAAGAAGGTACTAATAAGAGACATCTTCAAAAACAAATACATTTAATGCCTGTGAAAGAAAAAGACTGGCATAATTTGGAAGCTGAATGTTGACTTACAGATGGAAAGACCTATTAGATCATTCATTCCCTCTCTTTGCCAAGACAGGAATGTTTCCTAAAGAACATTTCATACTCTTCTGCCTAGTCTAATTTTAATAACATAAGTACTGGGGTTTCTGTCACTTTCTTTAAGATTCTATTCCATGCAAACACAGCTCAAGCTCAGGAAATATTCCTGTTTAAGAACACCATCGAAAACTTCTTGATTGCTTTATAAAGTGAGCACAAGAGACTGGCATGTACAGATGGGAGTATTAAGTCACAAAATAGTGGTTTGAGACAGAGAGGGCATTCAGTGGTGGGAGGAATGTGGGATGTAGGAATCACGTAGCTCTAGAAAGGGGTATCAGTGGGCTGATCATTGATAAATGTGCTAGCTATAACAGACATGCGTGTGACGACTGCACAACCGTTCTTTGGCATTCACCTGTCCATAACCGTGTCCTATCTGAGTACTTCAGCTAGACTCATAAAGCAAGATTAATTTAGCTATTTTACGTGCTTTAGGATGGAATGAATCATGCCCTAAAAGTGTCTATTTCTCACCACTGACTTTTAAGCGAATCAGTAAGCAGGGTCCGACGTAGACAACTATAGTGTGTATGTGTAGAGATATGTTACAGAGCTGAAGCTCAACTCCGTTGCCGAGTGGGAGCTTGGGTACTACTTTCGTGTAGGCAGCCATATGTATATACCTCAACGCAGGCATGTTAATATGTGAGATGAATCCCACTCCTACAATTAAATGTGAAATGAATCTCATTCTCTGTGACTATGTTTGCATAATCAACCTTTATGTGCTTTCCTTCCTAATTCCTCACCTATTTTGCTTTAGCATTGTGAAAGCCAGAAAAACATTGAGACCAACAGTCTTGCTGGGAGCAGGAATGAAGTGGCCTTCTGAAAAGGTTTGGTTCTCTTCTCCCCACCCCAACGAACCACAAGAGTCTCACTCTAAACCACAAAGGGAAGGCTTGGGAAATTAACAAATGCTGCACCGACTCTACTCCCCCAAACTTGCTGGACTGCTATGTTAGACTTGCATGATACTTGCCTTTCCATTACAGAAGGGAGGGAGTTCCAAGAACCAAAAACATCAAGACGACTGTTGACAACACTCCTGCAAGACTGATAGATAGCTCAGGTTAGAACGATATGATGGAGCATCTCTGGTAGCTTCCCTGAGATCCAGGAGGAGATCCCTGGGAACTGGAGGTCCCACATCAGAGGACTGGCTGCAGTCAGTCATATACTTACTGCATTTGGAAAGTTGCTGTCTAGCAGCACATCACTGAGTATGGAAGTGAGTTCACAGAATTTGTGAACTTTTACAAGAAGCTGCAAACCTTTTGTCTGCACTGTAGCAGTGTCTCCTCCATCATATGTGTCCCCATACTAGATGCCTCTATTTAGCAGATGACAAATCAAGCTAGGCTGTTACATTTGGCCCAGGCAGTCACTCCAGAAGGGTAAGACCATGGCACTGCAAGTATAAAAGAAATAGTCTAAGAAAGAAGCTGTGACTTTCCTGCCTGAAGTCTCCTTAGTTTGAATATAGCCTGCATAGAAAAGATCAGGGCCTTACCTTTACATAGTAATTTGGTTAATTTTTAATTAACCAAAGTTCTTAACAGTTTTCTTAAATACATTTAGTAAAAAATACAATCTTTTCTTAGATCTTTCCCACTTTATATGACATACATACAAAAATGTGCTAGCTAGTGGGTTAAATCCCATTCTGAGAGCAGTAACAGCACACAGACATATCACTGTCAAAAGAATGCTGATTTACATAGTGTGATCAGTAGATCTGCTCTGACAGATTACGTATTTTGTATCTTTATTAACTGTGCATCATTTTTGCATTCTGTTCCAGTTAGCTTGTGACAGATAACTATTTTTTAAAATCACATCTCAAAGCAAAGAAATGTCAATGTGGAAAAATAAATACATTACTCAAGCTTCTTGAAAGTATTGAACTAAATGACACATCGACTTCAACTGGTGAAATCACCATGAGTAGCTTTAAATAGAAATATTTTTAAATAAAAATACCACAAAGCATTAGACATTTTATAAAGTTGAGTTAAATTAGTATTAGCAAAATTATTACTTCTACGTTTTTATTACATACTGAGCTGGATCTGTCTTCCTCTGAAGTCACCAGGAATTTTAACATCAATTTAACTTGAAGATTTAGCCCAGAAAGAGTTATTTTGCCATAAATAAAGGAGAAAATGAAGTCTGAATCTCAGCTTTTCCAGCAAGGCACTGAACTCAGATCCACAGAGATATTGAGATACCGATCTCCCACTGGACAAGAAAAATCAAGGTAAATATATTTAAAGAGCCTGGAACTCATTAGCTCTGATTCATATTGAACTCAAAATTTATTCACCATTTCCCAAGACAGGTGAAAACTAAGTACAGCAGTGTGAGAAAACAGCAATATAAAATCAGTATTATAAAAAAGGATAGCTCAACCTCTGCAATGATGAGGGCTGGATTGATTTTCCAACATTCATTCTGAACAATGGGAACTCACGGCTGCTAACAGCTATGTGCAGCTCGGCGGGTGGTGTTCAGTTTTGGACTTTGTACGCTACTTCGAACAACCATCTCCTCCGAAGCAACAGAGACTGGCTGGCTGGAATCACTCTGTAGGACAGAGCCAGCCAAGGTGCCACCAGCTGAAACACCTTGTTTAGACCACGGGTGACATTCTGATCTGAGTTATACCGAAGTTAATCAGAGGCACAGGGATGTTAATAGGATCAGAATCTAGCTCAGTATCAGTGTAAAGACTGTGGTTGCTCACTGGAGTGTCTCAGATTACTAACAGATTATGCTTCATGTTGCTTTTCCTGAGTCTCAAAGGAAAACTGTAGTATTGCCAGGACAGTTTTCAGTTACTGGCCATTATTTTGAATGTGTGCTATATAGATCTGTGCATGCCAAGGTGACACAGAAATATTATTTAACTGTTTTACCAGGTTTTGGAAAAAATATGCTAGCTGAAATAGGGGATCTTGGTTTTCCCCCTCTCTATTTTTATCCTGTTTTTAAAAATGAGGCTGTGCCAAACAAAAGTTCATTGTCTCTTTCATTCACTTTATGCCTGCATCTGGAATTTGCTTTGATCCCAAGTATAACTTGTTTAAATTATGTAAACATGGCATAACTTATGGTTTTTTCCCCTTCATATATTTTACAAGTCTTCCATTATTTACGTAGGTTTTTAAAGATACACTCTGAAAGGTAATCTTAGCTCCAATTAATTTCCTCAGGTACGGTGTTTATGGAGGTACTAGGAGATTCTGTTCACACAGAAGTTTCTTGCCCACATTCTTATCTCCCACCAAAAAACCACAGAATGAACCATGGGAGGAAATTTTCCTTGAGATCCTCAAATGTTATCCCAATGGAGCCTGAGTTTCAAACTCGATTGCTACAGAATAGGCCTTGTCATGTGTCCAAACCGTGCAGATTTCAAGGAACACTGTGTCTTACAGAATTAAAAAAAAGGCCACAGCAAACTCGTCAAAGGTTTTATGTCTCTCTCTGAGTCTGGTTTCTAGTGGGCCTCATCTCACATTCACTGAAGTTGTATTACAAACATTCCTTGTAGCCAGAGATCTCTGAACCGCCTTTGCTTTAAATGAACTGTGTAACTCTTTATCTACTAAGCACCTTTGTTGATTTGCTTCAGACTTTCTAGAAAAATTCTACCATAAAGGTGTTACGTGATAGGTTACAGGAGGTGAATAACCTTGGTGAACTGAAGGTGCTAGGTTTTGGAGAAAAAAATCTCTTAATACTGGACAAAGCAGAAATCAGCTGTGAATATATCATGCCTCACTAGCTCATCACCTCACTACCATGCCAGTGAAACTTTGTGGATGTTATCATTTTTATATCTGAGTATCTTGGAAAATTAACAAGAAATAAACATAAGTACATCAGATGAAGTCCTATTTCCTAACACTTTCAGAGCTAGATGAAAACCTCACCATGGCTCTGCTACAAGTATTTTTCAAGACCTCAGTGTTTGTGGGACATCCTTAATTCCAAAATTGAGGACGATTCTGTTACTGGCAAATCTCATAGATTCAGCCTTGTATTGCCCTCTGATAATGTCACAGACACTGCTGAAGAGCAGATGCATGCTATGAGAGATGATGAAACGAAAAGAAGCAGCAAAGAAAGTCCAATCTTCCACATGAGTAGTCCATGATCTCAAGACATCGGCATAGCTGGCAGAACACACATCATCCTTAGTGAAACATCTTCTGAGCATTTCAGTCATAGTCAGGCAGAAGTTTCTGCATCCAAAACACATTTTAGGTTGCTAGAATCCAGCTGCAACATAGTTTTGTTACGATATTTAAAGCACCATTCAGAATGTAGACGAGATGGCTGTGCTAAAGAATAGCTCTATCAGTTTCAGTGAAATACATCCAGAAGACAGCAAAGCAGCATTATTTTAAAGCAAAACAAAAATATCTTATACAGACTCTGCAAATCTGTGGAGCTGGGACTGTATTTTCATGTAATTTATTCATTATAACTACTGTGAGTAAAAAGCTACCACTAATATATGACACAATAATCCTGCTACCATTTTGAGGAAGTGCAGAGTAGTCAGAGTTCCTAGTGAAGCAGGTGTGGCAGTGTGGCATCCTGAGCATGGCCTGGGCATCTGTGTCAGCAATGGGTAAGGTAAAATCATTAAAAAACATGGTTTCACTGCAAGCACAGACAGGGACCAAAAATTCAGGAGTCTTGCATAAAAAGGGATCTTCTAACCTGTGTATGTAACTTTTTAATTTTTACCTATTCCAGTCATCACTGCTGGCTTGTCCTTGATGAATATAAAAAAGTCTTGATTTTGAATGTAATCTTCATGAAATAATCTACAAAACCCAAGTAGCTGTGAATAAGAATATGGTATGATTACTTTACATAAATTTGGAGTTCTTTATTGGTACTCACCATCCTCAGTAAATACACCTGGAAAAAGGATACTAAAAAAATTCTTACAACGGAGGTCCAACTGCCTTCAACAAGAGGTCTGTTTTTCACAGGTAGTACTATAAGAATATATAAAGTATAAATCAGCCAAAGATGCAGAATATGTATAGTTAAGTCTTACATCTTTAACTATAGTGATTATGTTGATAATTTGTAAACCTCTACCCAGGTCTAATTTATTCACATTACTTTTTTAATGTAAACAGCAAGAGACACAAGTTACATCAAAGCAGAAAGGAGATGCTGGCAAAACAAGAACTACAAAAAGATGCTGAGGATGGGATTCAGTTACCTGTATATAAGCTTCTAATGCCATCTTAGACAGTCTAAGGATGATCTAGGGATCATCTCTGTTGCCAGCTGCCACTCCAGAATGGCACTACTCTTCTGTAAGTCCTATGCCATATCTGCCAGCCCAGTGTGGCTGTCTCAGAAATCCTAGGAAAATAGTAATTGAAAATAGTAATGGTTGCTTGTATTTAAGTAATGAGACCCACCCTGACAATTTATCTTCAGCGATATGCAAGCTCTGTCCAAGCTAACCCCAGAAAAGGATGCGCTGAGGAGGGAAGAATGGAGACACCCACGGTAGTCCATCTGAACCAGCTCTGGTCCTGAAACAATACAGCCGAAACAAATTGGCGTATCCTCACACGGCCCCGCTGTGTTACATGAGTTAATTGGTTGGGTCTTTGTCAAGTCAAGGATCTTTGCCTGATGTTATGTTACATAGTGTAGAAACTGCAGAGTTTAGGGAAACAGGGAAATTTTGGCTTCCTCTTTGCATTTTGGCTATATGATGAGTGAACAGTCCTCAGATACAGGTGCCTGGAAAGACCAAGAAAGAAATCAATATACATTTGTGGCTAGGAAATCTGTCCCAGTAAAATGAACACTAATCAGCTGTCTTTGCTTCTAGACTATTTTGCTTTTCTTTTAAAATCTCACCTTCCTTAATTCTCTTGTAACTACTAACAGAACAGAGCATGATTTTCCTTTTCTACTTTCCTTTCATAGCCACTTAGGATCTTGTATCTTTGAAAGATGCTGTCCATCAGAGATTGCAATCTGCCTTGTACAATTCTCAGGTACGTTTAAATCTTCTTTTATCCTTCAAAGGTTGGCTGAAAGAAGCGTCAGGTCATTATTTTGGGCTGTAGCTTAATACTTAGGCTTAACAGTGTACGATCTCTCTCCAGTCTTCACCAAAGACCTTCATTCACTGAAGGTCAAGGTATTAGGGTTTTATTTTTAAATATACTCCCAGCAGTGAAGAGTTAAAAATAGACTTCTACGAAAACGTACAGTAATTGGTTAAACCTTGTTAGCCATCACATGAAGATGATAACTCCTCCCAGGAAAAGACATCGCAAAAGCAGCTTTGACATGGATTTATACTTAGAAGAGCAGCTGCAGGCTTACTGGGAAGAAGTTCACAATATAGGCTCTTGGATTATTAGCAGAAAAACCAGCTTGATTCTGGAAAGGAAGGGAAGGAGATACGAGAAACAATTTTCCTCATTGTGATCTGCAAGTGAATTCCATGGATTCTCTACTTTGGAACAACCACCAGTAGACAGAAAGCTTTAAAAGATGGAGCTGGGAAAGGCGAAACTACTGAGAACTGGCCTCAACACTTTATATCAGGCCATCCACCCTGTGCATGGAATTGCCTGGACAGATGGGAAGCAAGTGATACTGACTGCTTTATACTATCATAATGGAGAGCTAAAGTTTGGAGACTCAAGTGTTGTTGGTCAATTTGAACATGTTCATGGGCTTTACTGGGGCCCATGTTGCTCTACAGACACCCCAGCTCTGCTGGCTGTTCAGCATAAAAAGCATGTTAGCATTTGGCAGCTGTGCTGCAGCGCTGCAGAGAAGAACAAACCCTTGATTTCTCAGACTTGTGAAGTTGGTGAGCCATTTCCACTGCTTTCCCAGGGCTGTGTCTGGCATCCAAAGAAGGAGGTCTTGGCTGTGCTTACAAAAAGAGATGCTTCAGTCTTGCATGCTGTTCGTACTGACAATACTAGAGTTAAGGCAGATATCAAAAGCAGCGGGCTTATCCGCTGCGCTTGCTGGACTAAGGATGGTAATCGCTTAGTAGTTGCTATAGGCAGTGCCCTGCATTCCTACATATGGGATGATGCTCAGAAAACTCTAAATACCTGCTCCTTTTGCCCAGTCTTTGATGTGGGAGGTTATATCTGTGCTATAGATGCCACACTGGATTTCCAAATTGCTGTAGCTACCGAGCTTCCTTTAGATAATATCTGTGGTTTGAATGCAGGCACTGCATTTGATACACCATCTGGTACAGAAACTGGTTCTTTAATCTCACAGTCTGCTCTGGTGCTTGGTGATGAGGAATACTCCATGGACCTGCGAAGAAAGTCCACAGATTCAGATAGATCAGGTGTTGATTCAGTTGCTTCTTCTTCATCAGGTCCTGTCGATTTAACCCATATCCTTGCAAACCACCGTCGGTCTGATCCCGATCCTCTTATTACTCTGAAACGCAAACACTCTGCAGCAACAAATGGTCAAGATTCTTCTCACTTGATCTTGGTGACTTTTGAGAGGAAGGTAACCACCACCAGAAAAGTCACCATCCCAGGTATTCTGGTTCCTGATATAATGGCTTTTGACCTTAGAGCTCAGATTGTGGCAGTAGCCTCTAATACTTCTAACATTGTTTTGGTGTATTCAGTAACCTCTTCCTGCATGCCTCATATTCAACAAATCCAGCTGGAAAAAAATGAAAGACCAAAGGGCCTATGCTTTTTGACAGATAAACTCCTGTTGATTCTGATTGGCAAGCAAAAGTTCCCTGAGCCTAATGCCATTCCATCTTCAAGTTCAGACAGGTATGTAATGCGTCTGATGATCAAAGAATTGATGCTGGAAGAAGATTCTTCAGCATTGCCTGAGACTAAGCAGAATATGTTTTATAACTTTGAATCCTCCATTAATATACCTGGAAAAAGAAAGTTCTTTGAAAATCTTGCTACAGAAGACCAAACTCAAAGCAGGGAGCTGTTAATACCAAGAACCACAGTTATTCAATCTCCTAGTGGCAGGAGAAGACTCATTGAAGAAGTAAAGAGCCCTAGTTATGAGCAGAGCTCTTCATCAAGTGTGAGTGACCTGGATGAAAAAAGGCTCCCAGGTGACCCCTCAGTGGCCTTGGAAACATTGGATGCTGAACCTACCAATCGTTCAGTGTCTCTTCTTGGTTTTGGAACACCTACCAGGCTTCCCAGCAGACCAACTTCCCCTAAAGTGCAGTTCAATGTGACCCAAGAAACATCAGGTTCTCCTAAAAACAATTTGTCAAGTGAAAGAGGAATGAGTCACATATCTAGAAATTTAGAGAGACTTTGTGGCAGCTTCAATGAGTTACAACTGAGTCTTTCTGAAATAACGGACCTTGCTAAAAATGGGAGGAGGATATCTTTAGCCTATCCATGTTCACAGGAACCACCTGTTGTTCATATCACTTACCAGGTAACTTATTTTTCAGCTTAAAAATAATGTGATAGGACACTGAATTTTTAACCGATCTTGTATTTATTTAGCTTTAAATCAAAAGGATGCAGTTTAATTCTTATCAACCCATGAGAAATGTAACCTGAGTTTGGCATCAAGTTTAATCTAAAATGTTATTATAATTTGTCATTGAAACAATAACTCAGGATGATGTGGGTAACTTAGACAATACTTCACATGGGAGATTTGTGTCCATTCTTCTTTGATTACGCATAACTCTCTCGGATACTAGCTGATTTTGTGTGCATCTATCAAAGAGAGAGAACAGAGCCAAACAGTTGTTAATGTACAAAAGGTTTGTATGTTGGTTTAGTGTAGAGATGAGCCTATGCGTAGGGTGGTACAGTAGCCCACCAGAAACATAATAAATTCAAACCTGAGCTCAGATCCAAAATTTGAAGATAGCTAGACTCTCATGAAGGCTGATACAAAGTACTGAATCTCAATTTATGGAAAATTCAGATGGGCATGACATGAAGTTGGCTTATTTCTACTTTAATTTCTCACCACTAATCTTCACAGAGCTGGACATACTCAATTTGTAAAACATACTGCCACTTCAAATTTTCTGGGGAAAAAAAAAATCTGTCAATATGTAATTGTCATTCCATTAAATAAATAGACGAATGTCAAATCATCATGTTCCTACCCCACCCTTGTTTTGGCAAAATTCCTACTGGCTTCAATAAGAATTTCAACTAAGGAATGTAGGTTGGGTAATTATTTCTGGCTATTATTCTTAGCATTATTTGCAGTAATACTAACGTTATACTGATAATATTTTTGGTCATGCTGATGCTAGCAGTATTGCTGCTAAAACTGGGGTCCCTTTCAGAATGTACATGCCAATTATAAATGCATTCTTATCTACTGCAACATAAGCAGCATTATGTCAAAGTAATACATCACTTTGTGATGATGCTGAAGTATGTACATCTCAAACAAATTTGACTTCATTTTACTTTAAAGGAATCCATAGAGACATCTGAGTACCCCTCCTTAAACACTCATTAAGGGATTGGTGACTCAATTCAATCATATTCATTAATTTCTAGCAATTGTTTACTTGGCACTTAAGCAGATTCTAGTATGTTAGGTACTCAGGATAAAAGCAAAGCTTTCGATCTGGATTAGTCAATAATTTAACTTGAATACATTACACAAATTCTGGTGAAAAAAGCAACATGTCTATTTTAAATAATTTAGGATTTTATTTGCCAAGAAGCAAGCCCTTCTGTTCTCCAGCATGTTTGAATTAATTCTGATTTCTTAACATAAATCAAGTTATTTATTTAGCAAGCAGCCCTATCTCTTGGATTTGATTGGATTAACCTTTCCCAAAGAAGTTTTGATTGTGACACGTAATATTAATCTAAGATCCGAAGTCACTGTGCACGTTTGCTTGCACAAGCAGTAAGAATTAATTATCCTGCTTTTTTCTTCAGAAGCAAAAAAAAAAAAAAAAAAAAAATTAGTGCTTGTAAAATACTGCTAGACTAACTGGATTTAGGAAGGAAAACTCTTATTTATCTGAACAGGTTAGTTTCACATTGAGCCAGCAGAAAGCACCGCTAGTACCGCATTACAATGACTCAGAAAAAGTCTTTCCGACACACACACAGCTTTTCTGTGTAAGTCTCAACTAATGCCTTGCATAGTTCAGCCCCTCTTCTGAAATCTAACAGGATCGCAGCATGATGCCAAAAAATAATGAAAAATAGACTGATGGCAAAAAGGCCTCCAGACAGACAGGGAAATATTTGCTTCATAGGCAGCTAATAATTTTCTCAGAAAATAGTTGTTTTGATTAGTTTGGATTCAGACATCTGAACTTTGCTCCTCCTTCAGGAGTTGATTAGCGCTCTGTGAGCTCAGAAACCAGCTGGGCTGTGGGTTCCAGCCAGGCTCTGTGTTCACAGTGCAAAAAGTCAGGAAATAGCTTTATTGCCTTATGATATAAATATCAGCCTGTGGAAAACATTCCAAGCTTTAGGAACACTGCAGTCCAGTCAATAATATGGCCATTATCTTTCAGCTTTTTGTGCCAAGTGCATGTCTTCTTAAGTGTTTGTATAATCCCCAGCACAGCAGAGGCTCAATCTTGATTGAGAAATCTATTGTACTATAAAATATAATGATCAGTACTGCATAACCATATTTATGCATTAAAAACATAAAAGAAAAGTTTAAAACATAATAGATAAAATAATTAATGGACAATTACGAACACTGTTGTGCAGAAGCACTATTGACATATTTATGTATGTTTCAGGTTCTGCTTAGAAAACCAGAATACAAACCAGAATGTGTATTACTTAATAATTCATAATGTCTGCTCACTAAATAGTCTTCAGAACCTTTGTTTATTCTGTTAGTGCTAGCCTACCTATAACTCCCCTGAAGTCACGTCCAGGCAGTGCTACCAGAATTTATATTCTTTGCAGCCCATAGCCATAAAAGAAAACCATGATCACTCACACTTTGGAAATGTCACTGCACTATCACTTGTGTAATAGCATTCAGCCACCAGAGATGACTTGGTCATTCAACCCTGAAAAGCAAATATTATTGCTCTTTCATCACATACAGACTTGTGATTCAGGATAGTGTGGGAGGGCAGACAGACAAACACAATAAGAGGATATTATTTAAAAAGAAAAAAAAAAAGAAGAGATAAGGATCTGTCACAGATTTGTTTCTGTTTCATTTTGCAAAAAGAGACTTCTATCATCCCCAGAAAAGAAACAGCTGCAGAATATTTAAACTAGCCTCATTCGAAAGCTAATTACAGTGGAAATAAAGCCAATCTGGATTTGAAATTAATGGCATTTAGGCAAACCTCTCCAGAAGGAATAAGATTCATCTTAATCTGAAGACTATCTTAAAACTCCTACATTTTGCTCACAAGCAGTATTATGTCAAAAGTGTATATCACTGAGAGCACATATTGCATAATTAAACAGGAAATAAATATCTTTTCAGCAATTAGTCACAATGATTTCCTTTTCTTAGCACTCACCAATAATTGTATACAAGTCAATTTGTACTTTTATAGCATCTTCATACAATTTACTATGGGAAACTTTATTGCCAAGGTCAGTTATAAAATAAGCAATTTTTTTACACAGAGCTGAGATGTGAATAGAAAGGATCAAAACATATGGCAATAAAGTTCTCCTGATAGAAATACATGAAGTAGAGATAAAGAAGGGCGGTATAAGGGTGGCACAGTAAAATGAGCAAAGACCAGGCTGCAATGATCAGCTGTAGTAAGACCACGAACCTTTTTGAAATCCAAAGGGCAATTTTGACTCAGGTTGAGCAACAGAAAGAAAGTCATGAAAATGATGGAAGAGTAAGGTGATATGACTGCTCCCTGGAGTAAGAAACTAGTCAGCCATCCTGAAGTTTAGAAGGAAGAGATTTAGGATAACCATAAAAGAAAGACCTGCAGTAGTCAAGAGAAGGTGTGATTAATGCATGGATAACATTTTGAGCAAAGGTTGAGGAGTTTGTTAAGAACAAATTCTGACAACAATTTTCTGAAACCGATCAATAGCAGACAAGCAGGGTTTGTACAGGAGACACAATGCCTTTTATTAGAGCAGATGATTTGTTTGTTGGATACATAGACACAAAAGAAAAGGAATATATAATGTCAAAAATGCATCAAAGTTTTCGTACTGTGCAAAGAAAGCAAAGACCTGAGTTAAAAAATCCCCACACTCAAAACACAAAGATCATGGAAGCGCAAGCATGAGGACAAAGGGTGTATCTTAGATGACAATATACCTGAAACAGTAGTTGCAGAGCTATCAACAGGGAGCCAAGAGTAGAGAAATCCTAGCATCATATCATCTGAAATGCTGATGTGCACTATAAATGCAAACTGCACTGGGATTTAAGCACCCCGAGCACCTCACATCTCTTCCAACATAAACATTTTACAGGCATATGCTGCTCTGACAGTTTAATTAGGGTTGCAGTTGGAATGTCCCACATAAGGGTAAGCAAAGATATTAAGGTCTCCACCAAAATAAAATCAGGATCCACCAAAAATCAAATGGGAATCACAACAACAGTAGAAATCATGACAGGAAGGCGGAGCAGTGCAGGCTGCCAAACCTAATTAACACTACCTGTGGCAATGCTGCACAAGGCTTAATGAGACACAGTACTTTGAATGTCAAAAATCATACTTCTCATTCCTCTTCAGCACTCTTCCTTAGCCATTTAACTCTCTTTTCATTGTCTCCTGGGCCAGAACCCCCACGTCTATTTAATTTACTAGTTTTTTCTCATCCCACACAATGAATGTGGGGGCAAGGCAAAAGCAAGCTGACTAATGGGTACTAAGGCATCAGAACTGAAATTACCACTCAAGCACAACACAAAGAGCTGAAATCAAGGGTTTAAGAAAACGAAAACAGAATTCTAGGCAACTACAGCACTATTCATCCTACAATGCAGAGATGTGGCTGACTAACCTGATACCTTTCCTTTATAAAAGAACAGATTATTAACACAAAGGATATGAAATTAATAATATTTAAAATACCTGTAATTAAGTACAGTACTTGAAATTGTGACACAGGGAAAATTATTTGTTCAACAGCAGAGAATAGGGATTAATAGAGGAAATATAAGATGGTTGAGGAATTAGCTGGAAGGAAGATAGAAAATGGTTATAGTAATGTAAAAAAAAAAGGAAGAAATTTACTAGTGGATTTTCTCATGATAGATCTTCAGGCTAATCTAAAAGTTTCATTAGTGATCTGATGAGATATACTAATACAATCTGCATATGGCATACAGTAGTAGTATTTTCAATAGAGGATCTGGATATCGCACCTGTAATTTGATGACCTTAGCATCTAGAATGAAAAAAAATGGATTGAAATGAACAAATATGAAGCACATAGTGATATATTCCAGGATTAACAGAAGGAATTTCTGCTACAAACTGGATATTCATTAGCTGGAAATAACCAAGGATGACAAAAGCTTGCACGTGTTAAATGACTACAAGCTGACCATGAATCAAAACTCTTCTCTGGAGAGTTGGACTTGACATACTACACGAAGTTGGCTAAAGAAACTTAATGTGAAAATATCCACTCACATATGTGGAAATACATTTGTTTCTTCTGTGATTAATATGTTCTTAGTCTGCCAATAAACTTTGGTTTAGGATAAAACAACTAACATTAAGGGATTTTAATCTGAGAATGGCAAATCCTCTGGGTTCTATTGGAGATAAACAGCAACACAGCAAAAACAGATACGCAGTTTGGGAAGATGTGGATTAAATTTACATTTGACTAGAAAATTGTCTTTGGGTTAAGGCATGAAAATGGGAAGTACTAAGATGAGATTTTAGTTGTATTTCTAACTCTGTCACAAATTACTTCCATGACCTTGAGTGAATCTCTTCATCTTTCCGTGTAATGGTTTGATCATCTATTAAAAGGGAGTACTAACAGTTACCTACCTCTCAAGAAGGCATGGGTTTAAATCAGTTATCTATGATATGACATGTGTGAACATATTCCTCAAAGAGGAGGCATGTTATCATCACCTACACTAAACATTAAACAAAAAAGGCTAAATAATTAGAAGATTGAAACAGAGGAAGATTCGTGACCGGACAGAATTTGCCAGCAGACAAAAATAAAGGTAGAGATGATTAAGTTTACCATTATAAACAGAAGTATACGACAAAGACAGAGAGAATAGCTAATATGAATGCTCACAAATGATGAAAGACAAAACAACTCTGAAACTTAAGCTTTGAGGTCTGTGCTTGAAAAACTGGTTAGGAAAAAAAAATAGATGCCATGTAGTTTTGTATATACAAAAATGTCTTCCACTTCTAATGGCTGTTTCAATAATAACTTGCAAGGCTAAGTAGGAAACATACTAGAATGAAGTCATCCTTAGTATGCATTTCCATTCAACTGATTTCAAGTCAACAGAGGCAGAGCTAGATTGTTTTCTGATTATTCTTGAGTTGAAGCGTGCCTACGTGAAAAAAGGAACCACTCGGGTCAAGGCAATGTGCCTGTCTCATTTAGAGTCCACCTTTTTCTATGATTCATTGACCGAAGTACAAGTTTGAATAAACTCTGCTATTTCACCCTGAACTCAGGAAAATGAAGTAGTTGTTAGATGTGCTAATCCACAAAATGCAGCAATGAAAAGCTTTGCACAAATACCTGTACAGGCAAACAGCATCTCTGCAATGTAAATGCAAAGCACGTGCTCATTGCTGAACATTCAGCCCATTGAGTTTTCAGTGGATTTAGGTTCAACAGAATATAGTACTATATAATTTGAAGAGACCTAAAAATGACAAAGAAGTTCTGTTATATAGTTAAAAAGTTACTATAGGTTTATGACTAAGAAAATGATACTTCTTTGATGCATTCCTTGGGTATTTTCCTATTAATTGCACAGCAACACATTTCTGGCTGTTTTGAATGAGGAAAGAGATGAAAAGACCTTTGAAAGTTGGAAAGTTTACATTTTTAACGGAATGATATTTTTACAGTTCTTACATCTTCAGTCAACCATAATACATAAATAAATAACCATCAGCCATAGACTATCTGCATAGCAAATTTATGATAGAGTGGGGAAAAAATACTTTTGCAGCAGTTGGTAGACATTCTGATTTACAGAATCCAATGTGGCTGCATGACAGTATACATACCATGTACAGAAAAATGAAAGTGATTGATTTAGAAAGGTTGTTATACAGCAAGAAAAGCACATGTTCACTAAAAGAGCGACTGAGTCAAAAGACAGCACAATTAGAATTGAAGACACACATTAAAAGACATTTATTTAGTCAAAGGTTAGATTACTATGCACAGAAATAGAAGATGCAGTTGTGAATTCATTCAACTGTAAGTTTCATATTAGCAAGAAAGATTCAAGTCTACGAAGCAGACACAGACAGGGTAGGACTAGAACAACAGTTAGGATAGATGACATCTTTTCAACCCATTCTAAAACTTGGAACCCTTCTGAATGTACAAAGCAGAAAGGTCTAGGAAATGGGATAAATAGACTGTTCATTCAAATAACAAATATGTTAAATCTGGGGGTATGGCAAACATAAGGGATGCCAAAGGGAAAAAAACCCCCAAACCATAACACATGGGAACTACACAGGTGGACAGTATGGAGAGGGAAGAACACAATGAAATTCAGAGGACAAACAAGATTATTTAGAATAAAATGTCCAATTCACATATATTTTATAATGGCACTGAGTAACTGGAAAATTTTTAATGCTAAAATGACTTTCAAATGATAGCAGATAGGAAAATGTAAATGCAAATACATATCCACTCCGTAACCATATTAGCTCAACTATTTTGTGGTCCTTGCACTTTGGAGTAAATCAGAATGACAGAATATCCTGGTTTTAGCTGGGATAGAGTTAATTTTCTTTCTAGTGACTGGCATAGTGCTGTGTTTTGGGTTTAGTATGAAGGTAATGCTGATAACACACTGATGTTTTAGTTGTTGCTGAGTAGTGCTGACACCAGTCAAGGACTTTTCAGCTTCCCATGCTCTGCCAGGTGCACAAGAAGCTGGGAGGGGGCACAGCCAGGACAGCTGACCCAAACTGCCCCAAGGGCTATTCCATACCATATGGCGTCGTGCTCGGTATAGAAACTGGGGGGGACTGGCCGGGGAGCTGCGATCACTGCTCGGGGACGGGCTGGGTATCGGTCAGCAGGTGGGAAGCAATTGCATTGTGCATCACTTTGTACATTCTTTTATCGTTGTTGTTATTATTACTTTCTCTTCCTCTGCTGTCCTATTAAACTGCCTTTATCTCAACCCTTGGGTTTTACTTTTTTTTCCCGATTCTCTTTCCCATCCCGCTGGCAGGGGGGAGGGTGAGCGAGTGGCTGTGTGGTGCTTAGTTGCTGACTGGGGTTAAACCACAACATGGAACACAAAGGTGTCGATTCTCAAGGCCAGCTAAACTTCATGAAGCATGAACACCTTTATGTTCAAGTGTGTTCTTTTAGTGAATGTCAGAGCAAATTCCAGGGCTGTAAATCCATACCTTCCCTCTCTCTCAAAGAAAATCACAGGATTCCTGAGCTACCTTGTCATGCCAGCTTTTCAGAGAGACAGTCGCTATGTCCTGTCTCTCTGCAATTCTCTCTGTGCCAGAACTGAGGTTATTTTACTGGGGTGGAATTGCTGACCAATGACTATCAAAACCACCCACGCGTACAACTGAAACTGAGCAGAGTAGTCATTTGCTCTGGTAGCGTCTTGGACAACTTTATTCCAGGCATGATACATTCCCTTCCACTGAATTGACTCTTCAGGCAGAAAGGCCCAAGGGACACCTATATGCATGACCTAATACATTATATATACAAGGCTGATGCAGTTTTGAGCTGCATAAGCACACAAAGCAAAAAGCAAAGAGGCATATTCCTCTTCACATGGGACTATGAGATTGCGCTTAGAATTGCACTGCATGATGGTGTCATCTATAAATTGTAGCAAAGACAGACAAAGAAAAAGCAAAATTACTAAA
Organism: Pelecanus crispus; assembly: GCF_030463565.1. NCBI lineage: Eukaryota > Metazoa > Chordata > Aves > Pelecaniformes > Pelecanidae > Pelecanus > Pelecanus crispus. The sequence goes on along the minus strand of NC_134645.1, from coordinate 124,588,950 downwards.
GAACTGAAAGGCGTAAGAGCAGAGGAATGGTTAAAAGAACTCAGGCACAATGTCTAAGCCTTTAACAAGATCTTTTCCTTTACATATACGCATTTGAAGAAAAGTTTTTCAAATGGAGCAGTTACTGAAGAAACAAAAGATGTTCTCCTCTGCGATGGCAAGATCCATTTGAATTTAGTTCAGCAGCTGTTCAATCTGCCTGTTATTGAAATGAAACACGGTATGTTCTTTTTATTTCTGGTATCCAGTTTCACTTGAGATTTTTAGCATAAAAGAGGCATTTGTGGTAGAGTAATTACCCAATACTGTAGTAAACTGAGATAGCTAACTTTTTTTTAGAAGTATGTGTTTTCCTTTGTCTGAAATACAGCAGAGTGTCTCTTGAAATCACTTAAATGCTAAGTAATTGCAGAACTACCTATTACCAGGGTAATATGTTAGATGCTTCTATAAAGGGAGGCTGAGAAAATAATCAGTACACTGTGTTACCTGCAAATAGAAATGCTTCCTTGACACCTTTTGGCATTTTGCTTTGCCCATCTTTATAAGCATGTTCCAGACCTGACAATAGAGGGTAGGTTGGAGAAAAATTCATTCGCAGAGTATTTTATATATATATATATATATATATATATATGTCATGTAGCATTTGGGATTATTTTAACATAAAATAAACAATGAAGCTCAATGCTCTAATTTGCCAGTCTCACATTTCTACCACCCACCGCTGATTAACTTGTAAGGACAGAAGCAGCTAGGGAAGTCCGAGCCCCAGACTGCTCTCTGCATTACCTTGTCCCTGTCTGTTCACGTATGCTAGCTTCTCAGCAACATACATACTGTTATTTTTTAGCCGTTTCTCTATAATGCTTCTGATGGTTTTTCTCATCACAGTCTAAGTATATGATGATCTTAAGCTACACAACAGTTGTCTGTAATTATGATCCCCTTGCATGGTTTCCACACTGAGAGATCCATAAATTACTCTCTGTCTTGCCCCTTGTCTTAGCCCCTGACAGGCTGAGACACATTGGCTTAATCGGTATACTCTATCTTCTGAGAAATTAATTCAACTGTTGGTGAAATCAAAAAGAAAAGTAAAGTAATAATATAAGCTATAATTTTCTAAATAATGACAGTTACATACTTGACAATAGGCTTATTGATGAGAAAGAAACCGGGCCTGGGATGTTACTGATGCTGGCACCAAGGACAGTTGGAGAAAGAGATGTAAAATATGCACCATTCTGCCATTCATATTCTGCTTATCACCTTGTTGCTGATGAGACCACAAGAATGAAGAAAAGGGGCTACAAATACAACACAGATCATGGGAGCTGCCTTTATCTAAGACACATTGGGCCATTTCAGTTTTCCCTTGGCTTACAGCAGTTTCAGAGAGTTGTACCAGAAAATAAGGATATGCAGATTTCATATTTTTGTCAACAGTCTCTCTTGAGTGTACAGTGCAGTGGCATATGTGAAAAAACTCCACTTGCTGTAAAGGCCTGAGCTATTTCCCAGCAGGCTTCTGCCCTTGCATGGCGTGGAGGATGCCATTTTTAACCTGTACTTCCAGTTCTTGATTTTGGAAACAAATGCCAATAATGAAAAAAGAAGTTTAAAATTCAGTATGAAAATAATAAATAATGGGCCTGAGAAAACCTATTTTCAGCTCTATAGAACAACTGAATATTTAATATTTAATTAGCAGAACACCATTCCTCAATTTCATGCATTAGACTTCAGAGATATCGAAAGACAATGTCTCAGAATCATCCTGACATGCCTCTCTCTCTGTTCAATGTGATGCTTGGCTTTTCTGAAATTGAGTCTGTTGACAGCAAAAAGAACAACTGAAATAAGAATCTTTCTAAAACTCACCAAAATCCTGCAAAATCATCAGGTTTGGGGCAGAAGTAGTTATGTAGCTCTTTATTCAGTTCTGACCAATACAGATTTACATTCCTAAATCTTTCCTTTGCCACAAAGCATTAATATTAAATGTTATGTTTAAAAATATCACTCTGATCCTTTAATACTGTATAATTAAAGGGGATGTAATGAAGAGCACGTTTGTATTGCAGTGACAGCCTGGCATTTTTTACTATGAATAAACACTTAAACTGGAATACATTGGGAAAAAGTTCACAACTGTAGGCCAAATTCATACCCACAGCAAGGCTATTAAGATCATCAGAGTTATATGAGCAATGAACCTGGCCGCATCATGTGCACTTTAAGCCCAGGACTGTAATACCTGTACTAAATATAGCCTGTCATATAGTGCCCTGGTACTAGCACACAGAAGTCTCTCTTTTCGGCGGATCATCATTGCAATAATTGTGCATCACAAAAGGGTATTACATTCTGCACAGCGTTTTTCCACCATTTAAATATTTTGTAGGATATGCTTCAAAGCAAGTGTTACCAATGACACAGAGAATTTCAAATATTTCAATGGATGAAAATAAGAAGTCCTACAGTGGGACAAAAGAGTGTGCTTTATCAGTTTGACCAACAAAGTAACTATTGATTCAGACAGCAGAATTTCCACTTTCAGGCCCATTGCTTATGGAATCTGAAGTCTGTCCAGAATTAGAAAGAAAGTATTAAGAGTAGAAGATTAAAGATTCATGGGTTGGAATGACAATCATCTTATGATGTAACAGGTAACATGACAACATGCAATAGCGCAGCAGCCTGGAAAAGTGCTGTGTTAATAGTGTAAGGAGGGGAGATTTGCCTTGTCCAGGAACATGCTTTGTTGTGACTGACAAAAATTAAGCATGGTTCTCCTCGATTTTCTACATTTCCTTTTTTTCACATTCCTCTTCAAAACACAGTTTTATCTGCCAAAATTAAAAATTTCAACAACAGAACATAACAGGGCTTTCTTTACCTCAGATCCCAGCAAATGCCCCTGCTCAGTAATGACAGGATTGTATGCTGTAAGAAAAACATGTGATACAAGGGCTCCCACAATGCTTTTCATTTGCCACAGATTTTTTTTTTCTTTTTCATAAAATGTCAAACTGAAAAAAAGACAAATAGGGAATTCACTACTTTCTATAAGAACTGCAATATCCAGTCCAAAAGGAAACAGATTAATCGCTAGAAAAAATATATATGGTATACATAGCTTCATTGTCAAGTTGATTTGCAAAGGAAAGTAAAAAACAAAGGGGGAGGTAGGTTTATTTTCTGCTTCTATGCAATATAGAAAGTGAACCTGAATGATTTTGATGTCTGGTTTTTAATCTTGCCTCTTTTTTCAGGAAAAAAAGGATTAAAAATGTCATTCAGATTTTGTTCATTCTCTTCTTTATGAGAAGATTTGATAAATAAAGGACAAGAAATTTTATTGTATCAGCTTTTGTAAATCATCTTTTGTAAATCATGATATCTTTTGTAAATCATCTTCAAGGTGTAACTTCCTTCCATGTGCTATATGAATTTGAAAACATACTGAACAATCTTGGCTGACACTAAAGGAGATGGAAACCCCTACTTCCTTCTAGAACGAATACAGCACAATCATTTTCTTTGCCAACTTTTTCAGCTTTTATCATCTCTTTATCATTTGGGTAGGGCAGATGAGCAAAAAGGATAAGCAGAAGCAGATGTCACTAGAACAAAAGTCAGCATGGAAAGTCTAGCTGGGTTTTCAGAAAATGGAGATACTTACAGTGTATCAGAACTAGCAAAGATGCACTTTGTTTTTCAACTTAATTTAAATAAGGGACAAAATGCCTCAAACCTTTCAAGACCTTTCACTTAGCCCCGCTTCGCATTTACACATAGGCGTGTTTAGCATGGATTGTCATACCTTAATGTCATTAGTGTAATAAGGCTTTAGTGCACAAAAAGAAAGCCTGCTCTGCTCGAGTGCTGGCTGACTTTTTAAAACGTGTTTGTACATTTTATGTAACCAGAGAAGTACACTCATTTTCTTTTTTTGCTTATTTTTTGTAGGCTCTTCTTGGATTGTGCTCACTGCAGACAAGGACGGCTTTGTGCCATTAATATTCAAAGCAACAGAAGAGATAATTATAAGGGATGGAACTGACAGTTCAGAAGTCTGTGGAGGTCACTCCTACAAAAAAAGCATTTCAATGCGACCACCAAGCAGAGTGACATAATTTCTGAACAAAGAACACTAATGACCTTCTATTCTAATACAATACAGAGACATTCTATGATTCTGCAGTGTCAGAAACTGAGCAACTAGAAAGCTGTTTTCACTACTTTCAGTGTATTTTAACTGTAAAATCTGTGGCATGGTTACACTATAGCTAAATCCTAGGGTTGGCTGGACCCTCATGATTTCTTCTGAAGGATCAGGCCTAGAATGAAGTTTACCACAGCTGCTGTTATTAACGGCTGCCAGTGGACTGGAGCAGAGAGACTAGCTTCTACTTTAATTGTGGATGGGGGTTCTTGGAGAAATAATATTATGCTAAAAATCATGCAGTAACAACAAATCTAGCTGATACAGGTGTACAGTCCATGCAAAAGCTGAAGAAAATACAACTAAAGAGCATTTATATTAATTAAGGAAAACTAGGAAGGGAAAAAAAAAAAGAAAACTGCTTCAGGCTCTCTTTGCTCTTCCAGCTGGATCCCATGGAAACCTGCAACATTTTCAGAAATGCTTGATTTTTGTATGAAAAAGTTCAATTACTAAAAAGGCTGCATCACTGTCTCCTGTCAGTCTTACACAGCACGTAGATTTATACATGCACACAGAAGAGAACGAAAAAAACTCGCAAGTTAAATTAAGGATCAAAGACATTGAACGTAAACTTCATTTGGCTAAATGCAGGTGTCTACACTGAACTTGTCATCTAGACTCCTGTATGATCAGTCAAAAAAAGAAAAGCACTTCTATAGCAGATTATTCATGCCCTAACATAGATTTCTAAAAACTATTGTGGTGAACCATCCCTATTCAGTAAAGAATTGCCTATTCCTTTCCACTGACTGCAAAAGCAAGCTAGGGTGACTAGTTTAATTACAAACATTTACATTTAGTCAGATGAACCTCATCCTCAGAGACAAGAGGCAATACAGATACATCTGAGAAACAGGCAGACAGATTCATGAAAATCAGATTATCATTATTATGGTGACAGAAATAGGCATAAGGGAAGAACTGAATGAACTCCCTAACTTTTTTTCCTCTAAATGCAAAGAGATGGGTAAAGTGTAATGAGTAGCCACGTGTGTGAGGCCTAGAATTTTGTACTGCTGGACAGGCCCCAGCAGAAACCATGGAAAGGCATGCCTGCTTCACCCTGCACGTTCAGGGAAACATAAAAGGGATGTTAGGAAAAAAGGAAAAAAGCTTATTTAAGCTCTTATTAAGACTTTTTTTTTCATATTGTGCATTTTGGGTCTTGTTAATACTCCCAGAGAGGCTTTTTTCCCTGCCTAGGAACCATGGCAAGCCTGTTCATAGGGCACAGATAGGCTAAAATCCAGTTACAATACCTCACCCCATACCAAGGCTGGATGGAGAAGGTAGATCTATGGTCTGAAGGCACTCAATGGATTTGGAGGTTTGGCATCAGTACCATTCCAGTGATGTAGCCAGAAATCTCATGAGGAACAGTTTCAACTCCTGAAAGAAGGAAACAGTTTCAGTTCACTGAATTAAATGATGTCCTTCTCATGCAAGTATCCTCCCAGAGACAAAGGAATTGTCATTCTAAATCGCCTACAACCACAGGTATGCAATGTAGCTGGGTATATTTGTACTATCTTGTTTGCAAAGATCTTTTTAAGCAGCCTTGAGGAGAATTCCAGTTTGTAAACAAAACCAAACCAAAATAAATCTGACCTTTTAACTGTTAAACACATCTATTATGTTACAGTTATTTGGTTAATTGGGTTGCCCACTACTTTGCATTAAAATTGTGTTCAGAAAGGTATTTGTATTACTACTGCTTTAAAAATTTCAGTGAAGTTGTGCTTTCCTTCACTGAAGTCAGCACAAAACATTGAAATCAAGTAAGTAACACAGAGGTTCACAGACTTAGTATGGTGAAGGAAGACATTATCAGATTTCTAAATGACACAGAACATTTCGAAGCAGCAGATCCTGCAAATAAACTTGAACAACACCCTTGTGTCTCACAACAGTATCTGGTATTTACCATACTCCTGCTACGGCCAAGTAAAATAAAACTTAATTATAACTAACTAGAATGATGGGAGGATATATTTTAGAAGAATACTTGGGCTCAACTAAAGGAAGAACTAAAAGGAATTTTTTCTCATAGATATTATCTTTTATGGGTGGTAGTCCCATAGTTTGGTCCACTTGAAATGAGGCTAACAAAACACAAAAAATATGTTACATGTAACAGAGTCCTGCACTCTAAACATATGAACTTGAGGAAAAATGGGTTGATAACACACCAAGACACTTTTGTTTGTACTGTATAGTTTCTTTGAGTTCATCATATACATTATTGATAAGGACTTCCTTGTTGCTAGAGAAATACTCACGTTCCACCTTTTGTCACCTTCATGGCTTAGTGCTGTTGCAACAGCCAAAAGGGGAATTCTGAGAAGGTGAAAATCTTAACTAGCAGAGATCAGCGAGTATCTAGGCATCAAGGATGCCTCAGAACTTATAATTATCACTAGGCATTTCATTGTCAGCCTGTCACACTACCATTTTAATTTTTCATTTATTACTCTTCTGTAATCTGAATGTTGAGAAGATCAGGAGTGAAAGGAGCTTCTTTGAACGGCTATCAAATTTTGGTTTGGTTTGGTGGAGATAAAAAGAGGCAAATAAACTTTTAGATGACAAAACAATTAGTTTCAGGGAATAACTGGCTGTAAAATTAAAAAACTTAGTTCTGTGATGCTTAATGAACTTTTGGATTTGTTACACTTTGGTAACATTTTTCCCCTGCTGTATGATTCAAGGGTTATTGAGCCTAAGTAGGAACTAATCTGCCTGAAGGTTGTGCTGGTTTTGGCTGGGATAGAGTTAATTTTCGTCATAGTAGCTAGTATGGGGCTGTGGTTTGGATTTGTGCTGGAAACTGGAAACAGTGTTGATCACACAGGGATGTTTTCACTGCTGCTGAGCAGTGCTTGCACAGAGTCAAGGCCTTTTCTGCCTCTCCCCCCACCCCACCAGCGAGCAGGCTGGGGGTGCACAAGGAGCTGGGAGGGGACACAGCCGGGACAGCTGACCCCGACTGACCCAAGGGATATTCCATACCATATGGTGTCATGCTCAGCATATAAAGCTGGGGGAAGAAGAAGGAAGGCGGGGGTGTTTGGAGTGATGGCGTTTGTCTTCCCAAGTCACCATTATGCACGATGGAGCCCTGCTTTCCTGGAGCTGGCTGAGCATCTGCCTGCCGATGGGAAGCAGTGAATGAATCCCTTGTTTTGCTTTGCTTGTGTGCACGGCTTTTGCTTTACCTATTAAACTGTCTTCATCTCACCCCATGAGTTTTCTCAATTCTACTCTTCCAATTCTCTCCCCCATCCCACTGTGGGGGGAGTGAGCGAGCAGCTGTGTGGGGCTTAGTTGCCGGGTTGGGTTAAACCATGACAAGGTTCTATCATCACACAGCACAATGAGTCTGGTAATGAATGAGGACCCCAGTCCATCTTGTTGGACACTTACAATTTTATAGGAAGGCTTAGGAAAAATATACTATATATCAATTAAAATTGTATAATGTTAAAGAATAGGACTCCCCCCACCCCTTTTATGAACACACTATTATGTACATATATTTGAAAATAAGTGTTTAAATCATATACATGCACTTAAAAATGGACAACAATTGAATGAAGAAATATTTGTTTTCAGGTAATGATTTAGGAGTGCAGTGCAGAACCATCTTATATAGTGTCTATCACAGGGCTATGAAGTTAAAATTTAAAGCAATAGAAGCACTGGAAGAAGTGCTGAAGAGATTTATGCAAAGCAGAGGATAAATTTGCAGCTTTGGTTTGGATGGAGAACAGATGGAGAATCAGTGAAGTAGAGAGATATAAGACGACTGTTCTATTAAGCACAAGCTGTACAGAAGATTTTTGCACAAACAGTGATAAAGGCATGTGGAATGATAGAGTTTGTACTAAATGAGTTGAGCAGACAGTAGGCTGTGAAAAGGAGAAAAGCATAGATTGAGAAGCATTCACCATCCTCCAGAAGTGCTATTTTACAGGGCCAAAATCAATCAGTTTAGAAAAAGGGGAATTGTTCAGATCACCTAAATTTCATGAAGGCACTAACCCCCCCCTTTCAGGCTCCTTATTTCACCAGCAGAAAGGCCAGGCTCCTCTGGAAGAATAATGAGGCTGCTGGTGCTAGGTTTCTGCCCAGAGTCACCCAGTAGGGGAGTCTGTCTCCTGTAATTAAAATAGAGGAAAGCTAGGCAGACTAGGAGCTTAAATTAGAAGACAAAGCAGAATGACTACACTCAGTATGCCATACCAGTGGCGCTCCGAAGACTAAATGGTGTACCAGCTCCCCGAAAACATTTCCGCTGTGGGGAATAAACAACATACCAGAAAGTCTAAATTTCCATTTTAATTACTCTGCACCTTTATCCAGCACATTTATATGCATCCTAGTCTATTTTTAGGAGTTGGTATATCTTTACTTAAAAGTACAATCTGCTTCAAAGTAAAGTTAAAACTTACCTTACGTTTTCCGTAACTTTGCTGCTACACATGCAGCAGTCTGCTTTACTCTTCACGCTTTCTTGTATTGACCCACTTCTTAAGAAAATGCTAGCAACAGAAGTTCTATATGCCAGATAGGCTTTTTCTTTTTTGATTTTGAAAACAATCTTGTGAGAACAGTAACAAAACAATATAAAAATTAAAGGCAACAAAATCAAAGTCAGATGAAATTCTGCTGGCCAATCTATGATGCTGACTTTGCACAAGAAGAAATATTACTTTGATATTCTTCATAATAGCTAAAAAGTGAGAGATCACTGCAGGAAGTGTATAAAGTAGACCCTGCATGACCCTTAACTAGTTCTTCCCTTTTTTCCTCTACTACTCCAGAATAGTATTATCTATATTGACATGAAAAATCTTAAGTATTGATTTCCTTTAATATATTTTCAGCCACTGAAACAGTATAAATAGTATCATCAAGCCTAACTTCCTTTCCCCTGATTCTCATTTATACCTATGTTTTCTCTGCTTGGACAATGAACATATTTTTAGCCATTTTTACTTTCAGGTTTTCCTGTCTTAACAGAAAACCACAAGCATTGGACCATTTTCCCCATCCAATACATAGCTGAAGAGTCCTTCTCTCTAACCCAAGACAGTGCCAATTATTCTTAAGTAACTCCTAACAGATGTTTATCTAACTTGTTCTTAAAAAACCCAACATATAGTACCAGACTGCAATTACAAAACAGTCCAGTCCTTTAGACCTGGACTGATCTCACCCAACTTTTAAGCATGTGAAGTCAGGCGAGGTGAATCCCAGGGGTTATGCAATTTCACACCTGAAAGTATGAATTTATTTTCCATTGTGCCACACAACAGAAATTAATTTATGTATTCATGTTTTATATGTTAATAGTAATTTGTTATGTTTATATATATGTTAATCAGCCAATATTATGGCTTCATTTTTCTAACAGACTGAGGCAATTTCACAATCTTGATGTTAAATGTAAACTCACTTTGCTGAGACTCAGTACTTCCCTGCTGGTGCTATTATCTAATGGACAAGTAGAGGACTGCCATTATCTCCCAGCTAATGACATTTGGGTACCTCTCATGTGAGTTTCCAAAGTGCTCGGTGCAATTCAGCCTCTGCTTGCAGCGAGCCAATACCGTCCTTGAACTTTATGCTTCCCTCTCCTCCACTATTATTTGACACATATGTGTGAACAGCCAGGTGCGATCAAATGTTTGGAGGCATGTGGTGCCAAAGTTCAGTACTGGCACAGAACAGACTTCCTGCACAGGAGGTGACATTTGCGGCGTTACACGGACTTGCCAGTTAAAACCGTTAGTACTTGACAACCTCTGTCCTCTGGCGAGGATCCATCCCACTTGTCAGCAGGCACCACGACAGCTTAACAGACAGGGGAGTACGCAGCCAGGAGAGCAGTACGTCGAAACGCCACAGTGTCGTACTGCAGACACAGAAGAACCAAAACTCCAGACAAGTGCAAACCATCAGTTCACTTTAGAGGCAAGAGTCATTTCTTTCAAATCAAATATACTTAGTACATTTCAAAAATATAAAAGGCAGTAAAGTAAAACAAAGAAACAGTCCATGAACGTTATTTCTAAAATTAGTACAAAACTCACAATAATGTACTAATTTCAGCAATCAAAAAATAAACTTTTGCCATGTAAGAAAAGCTCTAGTGTCCTAACTGAAATTTAGCTGTGGGACGCTGAGGTGGATTTTTCCGAAGTGATACTGGTGAAAGGCCTTCTCATTCTCCACTGGACCGCTGTTCACTCATCCTGCAGTCGCTGGATGGAAATGTATGGACCCAAAAATTTATATGGCTAAAAAGACCTACCAAAATGCTTTTCAAGTAGATCAGTTTCTCAATTCATCCTACAGCTCAGCTGCAGAGCTGTGCCGGCATAGTGGAGAAGGCATCACGATTCTTAAAAGTCACCCCAATGAATTACTAACATGCCCATTGCTATCATATCTCATAGCTTTTATCTATCAGTGAATTCTGTGTCTCTGTAATTATCAATAAATTTCTTTTTACGTTTAACACTTCAGTGCATTTTACAATAAGGCTAATTGCATTTCTTTACATTTTATCTACCATAGATGGCATAAGCAACAATTAACGAACTAACCACAATTTGATTTGTAAGTATGATGTTAATTGTTTTCCTTGTTATCCTTCCCTCAGAAACTTAGTTCACCTAAAAATAAGCCAGATAAGTACAAAAAAAAGTATAAGTCAAAATACTGGCTCCACTGCAAATTACTGTGAACATTTCCCTTGGACTTCAAACAAGTCACAATTTCACACTCAGTTTGTACATATTCTTATGCTCATGGAACTTGTATACAGCTGTCATCTCCGTTTCCATGTCTACCTTTCCTTACTAACATTTTATTTAGATATCAACGATATTGTTATCAACACAAAACGTAGCTACGCTCATCTTCATTGATACACTGCTATCTCAAACCACTTTTACCTGTTAATAGCATAAAAGAAAACCGTGCATGGTAACGGTGTGCCTGAAATGCAGGATTAACCTAAGAAGTAGCAAAGATGAAAGTAGTGCTTTTGCAGATCAGTTACATAAAAGGAAAACAGAAAATGCAACAGTAGGAGACAGAACTATCTAGGACTGAATTCTTTATTGCCACAAGAAAGGGTTCTCACAGCAAGATTTACAGAGAAGGAGAAAAGGTGTCTATATATGGGTGGCACAAGAAAAAGGGAACTCCGGGTGCCTACCAGAAAGATTAAGATTTGAACAAACTCTCTCGCATAATATTGTTAAATATCTGTAAGGATGTGATTTGTATATTAGCTTGGTACTGGACTAACCACAGTTACAAGGATGTGTAATTTAAAAGAAGGTATCATTTGTTCTGAAGAGGTATGCCTGAAAATGTCCTTGGAAAGATTATTCCAAAGGAACACTGTCATATCAAAAATCCTTATTTACAACATAATTGGTTTACCCAAATCAATTTTAAAATGGAAAGACTCTGAAAAGGCTATCTCATCTCTAACATACGTGATGTTATTTTGGTTTTGCATGTTACTTATGGTACACAATGACCAGTGTGACTAGTCAGGAGACTAATTTTTACTTCCTAGCACTTTCACAGCAGTGCAAGTACATTAGTTTGACACAGAGCGTTATGCTAGTGGACTGGAAGGTCCATTTTCCTGCCCCAAAGCAGAGATGTTGACTATTCACGGTTTACGTTGTCTTTTGCAGCAGTCTGTGAAACACTCGAAAACTGTTGTGTCCATTACGTCTCCCTTTAGTCTTCTTTTCTCTAAGCAACACCACTCCTTCAGTTTCTCTCCTAGAGATCCACCCTGGACCTCTTGTTACTCTGCCCTATGCTAGCATTTAGTGTCTCTCTCAAACTGTGGCAGAGTTAGTAGAATTTAGTTAAAGTCCAGTTTCAGACATAGTAAAAGCCCTGGTATAGGTTTCTACATACAGAAAAAGTAGGCTGTCACAGTGTGAACAACTGCACGGGGTGACAAAACATTCCTGTATGAGTTTTCTACATTGCCCATGCCTTCTTCCCAGCATAGATAACAATCAGCTGTTTGAAAACTAATTTAGACAACAGCCTGCATCTCCTTTGTCTCTACAACAACCAGCAAAGTGCTGGACCTGCTGAAGTCCAACCTGCTAAGGCAGGCTTCAGGAGCCGTGGAGCGGTAGCTGCTGTAGGAGATGAGGTGTGGTAGCTACTGCTGCAGAGAAAAGCAGTAATTCCCACTCACTTTGTCACTGTCCTAATCCCCAAAATTTTCACTGATCCTCTCCATTCCTCAAAGCCTGGAGCCACAAGGAACCCCCTGCAAGACCTTGTGCCGTAGAGCACAAAATCCAGTTTTGCCTGTACTATGGAAACACTGTGACCCCTTCTGGCCTGACTCAGCCAAGTAGAACAGAGAAGATACTCACGTGTCTCGCACACAATGACCCTGTTCGCACATTCCAGAACGATGTCTGCCTTCTTCTAACAGCACGATATTGACTCGGGTCTAGGTAATTTTCTGCAAAATTGCTCCTCTTATATTATCTTTATTATTAATCACCTCCCAAAATTAAGAAGCAGCATTTTTATTCTAATAACAAAAAGCAGATAAAACATCTGTACCTTTTAGCTACTGATCTTAGGCTTTACCACATCATACCTTAGGGGTCTAAATTACATGACAGTGCCTCATTAAGTTTTCCCATTAAGAAATATGATGATGAGATCAACTTGCTCATTCAGTAGTGTCCATAACCTGGATTAAATCTATTTTTAAAAAAATTACATTTATGAAGTTAACAGGAAGTATCTTCAAATTATTCTTTTCCCTTATAACATTATGTTCTTTGAATGTGTCCAAATTCAATAAGAGCAAAGAAAAAAGCCCTACAGACTGCATAAATAATAACTCTACAGCATGTCTCCCCATCACATCCATTTCACCTTCTTTCCCTGCCATTCTTTCCCCCTAACAGGTATTCATAAATCTTCTTTCACAGACTGTCCTATATTCTTATTAATGTTGTGTTTCAAACTAATTTGAAAAGCAGACGCCCAAATGATACAACAAATTGAGTTATAAGAACGCAAATCTGTTCTCAGTGCAGGTACTGAGAACAGATTTGTGAGCCTGTTCAGTGTTTAAGGATAAGCCTGACTGAATGTAAGCACATGTTTTTAAAAGACAAAATGTGTGCTTTAAATGAGCATGACCATAGGAAACAATTTCTCTAATTTCAGCTTTTTAAACACTTTTCCTTGCATAATTTCACTGCCCCACTTTCTACCTTATATACATCTCCTAAGGGGTTCTGCACCATTTAAATCCCTGAAGTAACAGATGCATCATATATATCAGCAGTAAACAGCTTGAAAAGTCTGGGGAAAAAAAGAAAGAAAACAAGAGATGTTTATTTGCATTACAGCTACTGAGAAATAACCGCTGTGGCTATGCACATCATGGCTGTGTGACCAGCCATGGCTAGTGGCTGCTGGCCAAGTAGCCTACAGCAATTTTCATGCTGTTCTACATCGTGAAATAACCAGCCTGTGGTTATGCAAATAACATACACACTGTTGGGCACGGAAATAAACACCTAGGTGTAACAACAATTACCTACACACCATCCTGGCACTCTGGTAGGCTGAGACAATTCCATTTCAATCAAAATATTATACAACTGACCATATTTTACAGATTTGCAAATAGCTACAAGTTTTGGTGATATTTTCAGTTCATTTGTAGAACTCAATTAGCATTTATACATATAAGAGAATTTACATTATGAGAATGAGTCTAAAAATACTTGTACAATTATAGGCATTGGAAACAAAAATAAACATTTAATGTGAAAATATCTTCTGGGACATTCTTAAATTGTGGTCTCTCTGCCTGATGAAACAATTTTAAAATGTTTACTTCTGTACATTAATATGGATGGTCAATTTAAGTTTCTATGAAAAGAGAAAAATGTGAAAACATTACTGTTAAAGAAGACTCTTTGTGAGATTATAGGAATAAAATTACACGCAGCAAGCTGTGACTGTCTAGTAAAGTCCCCTGGTGGCTCAAGTTCACAGGCACCGAGTACAAACGCTACACGACCAGCCTCACCGCTGACACACGTCCCCAAAAGTCCTCTTACTTCTAGATGGCTTGACAGCACTTTCCAACCACATCACCATCAGTCTAACAAAATCACAGGGCATATCATTAGTGCCTTAGGAGGTGTATTTTTCAGTCACTCTTATTTGTTATCCATAGGGAGAACGAGATTGAAAGCACAGGCTCCATCTTACCCTCTGTGACACACAGGACCAAGCACCCCAGGCACCTTCTATGCCAGTAACTGCGGTAATACAGTGTTGAGTGTCCAAGCATATGCAGTCCTGGAGACAGAAGGGAGTTGAACTGGAAGATGGGAAAACAACCCTTACCAACCCACCAGGTGCGGCAGAGGCGCAGGCAAGAGAGACCAGAAACGCCTCGTGCTGTTCCATTCTTCCAACTGTGCTGCGTGTGTACTTCCCAGAGCTAAAAGAACAAGAGCAAATAAAATGATCGTCATTGCCATCTCTCAAGCAGGGCTCATCTCTGCTCACCTCTCTGAGAGGCGTAATATACTAAGGCCCTAACCCTGAGAGTCTATTAACGTATATTGTGAACATAAGAGTAGATTTCTACAGGAAATTTTTCAGATTTCCTTTTCAATTCTGGGCTAGTTTTGGATTGTTCTCTCTACAGTTGCACCCTGCCTGCTGTCAATAACAGAGAAAAAGGAAAACAGAGAAGAGAAACCAGAACCGTGTGTTTGTTTTCTGATAAATTGTCATACACCTGAGAGTGTGTATTTGTGGAGCAACACTGAAAAGCTGGCATTTGGGTCCACTGCTTATCTTTCTAAACTAAAAATGTAACCTTGGAAATCTATTAATTATCTCAAATCTATTTTTTATTTATTTACTGCAACTCACAGCATCAAGTGCCTGAAGCTGGCAGAAAGACTCTCTTTCATTTCCAAAAGTAAAACAGTTCAAACAAATCCTGTTCTGCACCTCTAGCCATCTCTGTCTGTATCCCATGGCCACTTCTCCTTTACTGAACAAGCTTCCAAAGGAACCTGGAAGCTAACTTATTTCAATTTGAATGGCAGGAATTTCTTTTCCACAAACCTTTTCCAGTATAGTCACGTAGAAGAGGAGCTCCTACTCCTTGCAGTCTTCTCAAACACACCAACCTATTTTTCAGCATCTTGCAGATGCCCCATCAGGTATAAACAATCAAACTATGCTGAGCTTTTTGGGATAGAGACAGTACCTGAAATTTTACCTTGTATCCCATAGATACATAGATATCCTCAGCTATAGTGCATCACAGGCCATTGAATTTAATCTAAAATCCATTTAATGAGCTCAGAGATTTGCCTGCGACTGAGGCAAAATCTGCATTTAAATAATATGACCCTGAAAATCACCAAGTTTTAACCTGAAGATGCACGTAGAGGATCTGCTCTGTTGGTAGTTTGTTCCAGTGATCAATCAAACTCACAGCTGTGTCTTACGTATGTGAATCCATCCATGGCTCTTGTTAAACCTTCCTTCACTAACTCAAAGAACTCTTTAGTTCTGATTTTTTTTTTTTCCTCTGTAAAGGCACTCATGCAATATAGCCAAGTCACCACCTAGTGTTCTTCTTTTGGTAAGTTTGAGCTACTTACGTATTTGACCTTGCAACCATTTCAAGCATTTTTTTCACACCTTTGGCAGCTCTTTAAAGCACCTTTTCCAGTGTTTCAACATCCCACCAAAAGTATGGGTTTCAAAAACTGTACAATGATCAGGCAGCTCTGCAGTACTAAGTAGTGACAGAGTGGCACAGTCTTGCAATATAATCAACTTTAAAAAGGCCTCAGAGACTTATGGTAAGTTATGCCTGATGCAGTAAATTAGGACCAAAGAAACTGTATTGGACTAGTTCTGTATCATATTTATATGCTTTCTTCACTTAAATGTGACCTCCCAAGGGAAAAAAGAAGAAACAAAACCAAACGCAAAACAAAGCAGACACATATTTCATTTTGCATCTTTATCTTGTGCAGAAGGATCCAACTAACTCTTGAACCTTGCAGGCTTTGCCTTCAGACCCGTGTCCTGTCTGCTGGGTGGTAGGAGCTATCCATCTTACCAAACCTAGATCTCATTTTGCATGTTTATCTTCTGCAGAAGGATCCAAATAACTCTGAACTTGCAGGCTTTCGCCTTCAGACCCGTGTTCTATCTGCCGGGTGGCAGGAGCCATCTCTCTTACCAAAGCTCGGGCGCCGGGGGGGTGAACTGACCCCTGGCAGCAGGGCCGGGCCAGCCCCACCGCTCATGTCCCGGGCACCCTCACGCGAGGGGCCGCTCCACAGCGGGGACTCAACGCCCCCCCGCCTCAGGCGCGCCCTCTCTGCGGCGGTGCCTTCTCGGGCCTCACCGAGGGCCGCACGGTACGGGAGGGGAGGGAAGGACCCGGCCCCCGCCGCCCCGCCCGCGGCCCTCAGCGGCGGCGGCCCCGGGGCGCCCTGAGGCGGTGGCTCGGGACAGGGGGCGGGGCCGGGATCGCGCGCGTGACCACGCCCCCCCCCCCCGGCGCCCCCTGGGAGCTGTAGTTCCCGCGGCCGCCCCTCGTAGGCGCCGCCTGCTGGGCCATAGAGCTCCGCTGCCCGGCTAGAGCGCCGCCGCCCAGCGCGGAAGCGGAGCGCCGCTGCCCGCCCGCCCCCCCGCGGCCAGGCGGTGGCGGGGCTGGGCGGGGCCGGGCCGGGCCGTGCCCGCTGCAGCCGCCGATAACCGCGCTCCGCTGCACGGCCGCGGGGACCGGCGCACCGGGGCGGGCTGAGCCGCCGGGCGGGTGAGGCTGCTGGCGGCGGCGGGGAGGAGAAGGAGCGGGCGGGGCGCTGCGGGAGGTGGGGGAATATCGGTGCGGGCGGGCCCGCGCGGGGAGCGGCGGGTCGCTGGTGCGGGCGGGCGGCGGCGGGGAAGCGGCGCGGGCGGGCGGGTTTGGGAGCTCTGTGGCCGCCCGGTGCCCTACCGCGGCCTGAGGATCCCGCGCAGCGTCCCCTCGGCCCCCCGCCGGCTGCCCCGAAGGGCCGGGCGCCGTGTTTCACCGAGCGTCCCGGCCTGGCCGCAGGGCTGTGGCGGTGGCGTGACCCCCGCCCCAGGGCAGCTCGGCCTCTGCCGGGCCCGGGGGGTGCGAGGGCGTGAGGCGAGGCCGGGGGGGGCTGCCCGGGGGGGGGGGGCTGCCCGGGGGGCTGCCCCCCGTCGAGGAGGCGGATGGCGGGAGCCTGGCCGGCGGCACGCCTCGACGCCCCGAGGAGCGAGCGGCGGTGGGCCGAGCGGCGCGGCTGGGCGGGAGGCGGCTGGGGCGCGATGGCCGGCGGGGCTGGTGCTGCTTTGGCTTTTCCAGGCCCGCCGGGGATGGCGTGAAACGGCCCTTCCGTCACAGGAGCCTACCCAGGTGGCCCCGGAGGCTTAGTAGCTGAGCACATCTTAGGGGGCACGTTATCATCTCCCCTCCATTAGCAAGCGTCGCCCAGCAGCGCACGTCCGGTGCAGAGGGCTGGGGAGCGAACAAGGGATGTGATGTGTCCTGGTTTCGGCTGGGATAGAGTTAATTTTCTTCCTAGTAGCAGGCATAGTGCTGTGGTTTGGATTTCGGATGAGAAGAATGCTGATAACACACTGATGTTTTTAGTTGTTGCTGAGTAGTGCTGACACCAGTCAAGGACTTTTCAGCTTCCCATGCTCTGCCAGGTGCACAAGAAACTGGGAGGGGGCACAGCCAGAATAGTTGATCCAAACTGCCCAAAGGGCTATTCCATACCATATGGCGTCATGCTCAGTATAGAAACTGGGGGGGGTTGGCCGGGGAGCTGCAATCGCTGCTTGGGAACTGTCTGGGTATCGGTCGGCGGGTGGTGAGCAATTGCAGTGTGCATCACTTGCTTTGTATATTGTTATTATTATCATTATTATACTGTTACTATTAGCATTACTATTTTACTTTATTTCAATTATTAAACTGTTCTTATCCCAACCCAGGAGTGTTTCTCACTCTTACTCCTCCGATTCTCTCCCCCATCCCACCGGGGCAGGGGGAGTGAGCGAGCGGCTGCGTGGTGCTGAGTTGCTGGCTGGGGCTAAACCACGACAGGATGTTTTGATTTTCCTGCAAGCGGCGGTTGCTTGGCGAGGTCGAGGTCGGTTATGCTGGAGTTCAGAGGAGAGCCAGGCAGACGGTGGAGAGGTTGGTTGGGAAGTATCTGGAGCGCTCCCTTACCGTGAGGCAGGACCCGGTGTACTTAAAGTTATCGCTGACATTGACTTGATTGGCTCTTACGGGTTATGAAATTCATGGAGTGCCTTCTCCCCCCCTCCAAGGCGACCTGCTCCAATGCTTAGCTATCACTTATAGTTAGAATTTTTCCTTAATAGCTGACCTAAATCTCCTTTGTTGAAACTAAGCTGATTATTATCTAGTGCTATCCAGAGCAGACCTGGAGAGCAATGAGTCGGTGTTCCCTTGTCAGCAGACTGGCGGCTGTTTGCAAGTTTCCACCCACAATCTTCTCCAAACTGAGTGAACCTACTGCTCATGTTTCTCTGCTCCCTGCGCTCCGTTAAGCGTTTCCACCGTCCTTGGAGTGTTAAACTCTGAACGAGGTGCAATACTCCAGCGGAGATACTGTTAGCCCTGAGGAAGTGGGGTTATTATCTCCCCTGTGTATGGCATCCCTCTTAAAAGCATTCCAGAATGATACTGTCTTATTTGGCAATGCTCTCACTTCACTGAAATACTCAATTTGTGATCCACTGTAAGCCAGATCCTTTTCTGCCATCCTGCTACCCAGGGAATTATTCCTGAAGAGGTACCCATGGTTGGGTTCCCCCCCCCCTTTACTAAGTGTATTATTTTGCACTTGTTATTAGTTTGAGAAGAAGTTGTCTTGATCATCATAACTTTTCCTATCTAATTTAGTCTCCAAAATACACTCTTTGAATCCCCTTCCTCCAAGTTTGGGGTCATCCACAAATAGTTAATTAAAATACCGAGTAGTGCCAGGCCCTGCACATTGTGATAAATCCTTCCAGTTTGACAGTTTGACTTTCTCAAACACTTTCTTCTTATTTTTCATGTTTCCTACCAAAGCTGCAACTCATTCTGTGCCATGGCTTTGCAGCTGAGCCAAATCCTACGGAGAATCTTAAGTGAGGAAACTATCAATTCCTTTGAATTACCTTCTGTGCACAGAGTAGGGATTGCTCACAGCTCAAATTGAGCCTTCGGAAGTTCTGGTGCCTTGCACATGGCTTCTGGATGTCCCAGACACCTTATTGTCAACACCTTGTGGACAGCAACCTGGTTGCAGATTACGGAGAATAATGATTGCTGGCGGTTTCCCGTTCTCCCTCTTGAAGCTGTCATGCTATGTAGAGAGAATTGAAAAGGCTTCTCTTGAGACATCAGGCAAATCATATTACCCATTTTTCAAAAATAGTGGAATGAAGGTTTTCTGGGGTTTTATTTCTTACCTATGAAACAGTAATTTCTATTTTCAAGACACAGTGAAAATAAGTACTCCTAAAGCAGTATCCAAATGATAAAAATGTCCCCAGAATTACTACAGATATTAAAAAAACCCCAAAACATTTAAAATATATTTATATTTTTGTATGGATATTCAGGTATGTGGAAATACCAGTCTGCAGGCATAGTCAGCTGCCTACTGCTTTCATCCCTTCTACCCAACAAACAGTAGTGAGCTACAAGGTGGTTTGCAAACTTTGGCAAAAAAGGTGCTGAATTGCTTAGGAAAAGAAAAAAAAAGTAATCGCTGCATTAGAAGGTGTTGAAGATTGAGTCATTCATATGCTATTGTAGTATGGCTCCTGCCTGAGGTAGATGAGTCTGTCCCCTTCCTGTGTTCTAAGTTCTTTTAAATTCTTTTCTCATTCATTTCCTCAGGAAAATCTGATCCTAACTTTCTTCAAAATTACATTTGCTTTTGTAGAGAGCTTTCTGGAATAACCATACAAATGCCTCGTTCTCACCCACTTAATACAGGATCAGATTTATAGATAATACATTAATGCTCGGTTATACTTGTAACGGATTACTTTATCTGATCACAGATGGTCCGTGAAGCTGAGAGTGAGAGGCGATATTTTGAAAGTTTTTAATACTGAAGTAATTTGAAAAAATTCTGAGCAGCAGCAACCTGTCGATTAGATTGAAAGGACTGGTCTTGTGATGAAAATGCAGCAGACTAAGCCTATGTAAACAGCAAAGTTTCTTTCTCTTAAAACTGCATTTCATTGTGGAAACATCATAAAGAAAAAATTCTAGGGTTGGGGATTAAGCATAGATGAACATTATGTGTATATTGACTTCACTGGAAGGAAGACTGCAGCATTGGCAGGGTCATAAGCTAAATAATTGTACAGGTATTGCCCTCTGTCCTCTACAATAATGTTTTTTTTTTTTCTCTTTTCATTCTCATTTGTTTAGATGTCTCACATTAAAAATCATGGAGCTAGGAAAGGCGAAGCTTCTGAGAACTGGCCTTAATGCCTTACACCAAGCAATTCACCCTGTGCATGGTATTGCCTGGACAGATGGGAAACAGGTGATACTAACTTCTTTACACCTTCATAATGGAGAACCAAAATTTGGTGACTCGAGTGTTGTCGGTCAGTTTGAACATGTCCATGGACTCTACTGGGGCCCGTGTCCCCCTGATGCCCCAGCTCTGCTCGCTGTTCAACATAAAAAACATATCACCATTTGGCAGCTCTGTTTTAATGTTACAGAAAGGAATAAGCTCTTAGTTTCTCAGATATGCGACATCAGCGAGCCGTTTCCGGTGCTGCCCCAAGGCTGCGTGTGGCATCCGAAGAAGGAGATCTTGGCTGTGCTAACTACACGGGATGCCTCTGTCTTGCACTCTGTTCATCTCAACAACTCCAGAATTAAAGCAGATATTAAAGGCAGCGGTCTCATCCACTGCGCTTGTTGGACGAAGGAAGGCAATCGCTTAGTAGTGGGAGTAGGCAGTGCCCTTCATTCTTATATTTGGGATGATGCTCAGAAGACACTGAGTGCTTGTTCTTTTTGCCCGATCTTTGATGTGGGAGGCTACATCTGTGCTGTGGTAGCTACTCTGAATTTCCAAGTTGCTGTTGCCACCGAGCTTCCTCTAGACAAGATCTGTGGCTTAAATGCTGGTGTTGCATTTGAAGTTCCAGCGAGCATGGAAACAGAGTCCTTCCCCTCGCAGTCCAGCTTATGCGGTGAGGAAGAGTATTCCATGGATGGGGGGAAGAAACCACTGGACTCTGAGAAGCCCTTGTCTGTTGTTACATCTCCTGTGGATCTAACTCACATTCTTTCTAGCAAGCAGGGTGCTGATTCCAGCCCTCTTCTTCATCTGAGGCCCAAGGACTACCTAACGGGAAGTGGCCAAGATTCTTCACATCTCATCTTGGTGACTTTTGAAAGAAAGGTTACGTCTACCAAAAAAGTTAGCATCCCAGGCATTCTGGTTCCTGATATAATGGCTTTTGACCCCAAAACTCAAACTGTATCGGTTGCCTCCAATACTTGCAACGTTATTTTGGTCTATTCACTGACTTCATCCAATTTACCCAATATTCAACAAATTCAGCTAGAGAAAAATGAGAAGCCAAAGGGTTTGTGCTTCTTGACCAATAAATTGCTACTGATACTGGTTGGAAGACAAAAATTCACTGACCCTGCATTTCTTCCTTCTTCAAGATCAGACAAATACATGATCCGATTGATGATTAAGGAACTAATATTTGAAATGGGTCCTTCCACGTCTGCATCAGTTAATGGGAGCTCCAGTGTGAACCTTTCAAACATACCTCACGATCTCTCTACAGATGTTCACCCTCTCAGCCGTGGACTCCTGATACCAGATCGTGCTGCCTTTCAGTCACCTACCAGCAGAAGGAAACTCATTGAAGAAATTAAGAGTCCTGTTTATGAGCAAAGCTTTTGCTTCAACATGAGTGACCTCAAAGATAAAAAGACTTGCATTAATTTTCTTCCAGCTTTTGAGTCTCTCGATGCCGAACCAGTTAATCGGACTGCGGCACTGTCTGCCACGTCGCTGGCATTTTCTAACAAGCCAACATCTCCAAAAAGGCAGGTGGATGCAGCTTCCAAAATACCTAATTCTTACAAGAGTAACTTATTAAGTGAAAAGGACGCCAGTTACTTTTCAAAAAATGTAGAAAAACTGTCCGGTGACTTCACAGAATTACAGCATCATCTCTGTGAATTAACTGAGCTGCTAAAATCTGGGAAGAGAAATCTTCCAGTGTACCCATCTTCTCAGGAACCCTCTTTTATTAACATCACCTGCCAGGTAATTTTAATATTGGAAGCCTTAATGATAAAATCTGTTTATGGATGTATGTTCTTTGTACGGATTTAAAACGCGAACTCTTGTCAGATTATGTGCAGGAAGGGTGACAGCCTATGAAAGTTTAGTACGTGCAAATTCAGTACATGTGAATGATCTTGCTGCATGCAGGTGAATCTGATAGGAGTCTTATTTAGACTTATTTAGGCTTTCCATAAGCCTGGAGTGTTTTTGTTGTCCTTCCAACCTACTCTTCCTGTAATTGCATCTCAGGCCCTATTTACAGTTGTTTTAAAACTACGTATTTGTATTTTTCTCTGATGGGAGATAGAATGAGGGAAATATTTCAGATAATTTTTTAAACTAAACTTAAACTAATGCATCTAAAATGATTGCTATTTCAGATGGATGCTGAAATGGCTTTTTGAAATGTCAGTGCTTTCATTCTTGCACAGCTCTCTGTGCCAGTGGTAAAAACAGCATTTCTGAAAAAAAACCCGACCATTATCATGTAATGGTCAATAGGATTAGATTTCCATCCTGTTCCTGGAGGTGGGACTAATGTTACAGTTCCTATTACTCTGCAGATTTTCAGTGTTTTTAAAGCGATGCAATATTTGGGAACGTGCAGCTCCCTCTCCCGCCCAGAGCTCGTTGGCTCCGACCCAGGCAGGCGTACCTTCTCCTTCTGCACAGAGCCTGGTGGCACTCCAGACAACCCACGCGTGACAGTTCAGTTGCAGAATTAAAGACTTGTATGAAGTCCTAGGAAGGTAATGTTTCTCCTAGGCAACTTCTGAAGCTTTCTGTTCAGAAATTGAGACAAGTGAAAATTTCCCTGTATGGGAATTGGTATCAATTTCCCATCTTCCTGTGAGGACAGCTAAAATAATGGAGATTGAAAGAAAAAAAAAAAAAGAAAAATGCTTTGGATCTGAAACTGTAATGTTGCTAATTAGTACTGAGAGCGCTGTCTGAGAAGGAAGGAGACCCTTAGGGACACAATAGATAATTCTATTAACGTAGCTTAAAAAAGGCTTGAAAGTCAAATTTCATGAGAAAGACACTTTCCTTGGCTGAACAAAGGCACTTCCAAATTTCATGCTAGAAAGTGTAAGTTACCTGATTATCAATACGTGGCACACATCTACTAGGTCTGTTCTAGACTTCAGATTAATAAACGTTAGTCAACACTGAAAGTCATTTAAACTGTCATTTTCTTTTCAATAAGCTCTTATTTTTCAGCTTTTATTATTGCAAAAAATTACTATTCTCAACTTTTGTAGCATTGAAATCTTAGGTCCGAGATCATACTCCCTCACTCTCTTTGCTGTTTTCTATTGTAAACATTTAATAATTGTAATAACTCTAATTTTCCACGCTCTCTCAAATCTTAAATATATATGGGGCATTACTCTGAAAAGTGAAAGTTTCCCTCGGCAAGTCTGGTGTTTCGTTTATCTGAGGTGTTTGTTTAGAAGCCTACTTTAATTTGAGGTAGCACAAATTTTTGTGACGTTTTTATATTCGGCTCTCTTTTTACAGTCAGTTTGAAACTGAGTTACGTATCAGCTTGTCTTGGTGTTCCAAGAGCTAGATCAGCTACACTTGCGTGGGGGTGCTTTGCAGCTTAAAGTAATGTTACAATTTTACCTCCATATTCTGATCACTGATAATTTGTGGCAAGAAAAGCATTTGACTTCTGAATTACAAGTGACATTGGGAAGTCTGGCAGAAAATGCTGTGTTTTGACTTTACTCAGAGTGTATTTGATTCAGAAATCGTTAACAGGCAAACAGGGATCCTCACCTCGTGTGCCGAGCTCCGATCGTTTCTCTACTGCCCAAGTTATTAGCTGTATTTTACAAAATGTTGAGGAAACCCCAAATGTCCCAAATAAGCGGTGTCTTTGAGAGGGCAGAGTTTATCAGTGCAGGGGCAAAGGCGTATCGTGTGCATCTCCAACCTCCCCTCTGCCACGCGCCTTCCTTGCGGATGGATGGGTCCGTCCACAGCATGGAAAAGGAGTCAGAATTTACTTTATCGTGTTTTTGTCATTACCCAGAGATGTTTTCAAGGCTTCCCTGGGAAGCGACACGGTTGTGTGAATTTTATTGTACGCAAAGACAGAGTTTGTAGTTTTGGTAACAACTGATCTTTTGCAGATTTTAAAAATGCTTTGCTCTGCCCTGTGGGGGATGTTCTTTGAAGACGCTTTTTGGATTTTAAGGCTTGGGGCAGTGATGGTCAGAGGTGAGACAAACAAGCCCTTCTGATGTGTTAGTCTGTTCCTCGTCCCAGTCATTCATGGGCAGGAGTTCTCACCTCTTCTTAAGTTGTGGATCAGGGAGGGGGGAGGATGGAAAACCCGCAGCTTTACAGACTCCCCAGGAAAATGTCCCTCACAGGTGCTGGCATGAGAGTCAGGATGGTTTCA
Source organism: Pelecanus crispus (assembly GCF_030463565.1). Lineage (NCBI taxonomy): Eukaryota > Metazoa > Chordata > Aves > Pelecaniformes > Pelecanidae > Pelecanus > Pelecanus crispus. Next base: position 124,563,851 of record NC_134645.1, on the reverse strand, counting down.
TGGTTTCTTCAGCAGCAGTGTACGATTTCCTCTCCTGTTGTACTGACCCATGCTGAATTAGCACAGTTACTTGCTGCTGTCATTCACAGATCATCTCTTTGAGAGCTGGGACTTTAAAGTATAAATCTTGCAAATGGGTCTGAGTGAATGTATGTAGCATTTGACTTTCTGTAAATGATGTAGTTGAAGGCATGTCTGTGATCCTGTTTTGATTAATGCTGTTTTGACATCTCTGCTTAAATACACATCACAGTATCTAATGATTTTTTCTTGAATTTACAGAAGCAGCTTTCCAGAAGTGATTCAGATGAAAGACGAGCTGTTATTCTTTGTGGTGGTAAACTCCATCTAAATATAGTCCAGCAGATATTCAATCTCTCTCTTGTAGAAATGCAACATGGTATGTTGTAATTATCCAATAATACAAACACTTTAAACACATGTGACATTCTCAGTGAGCAGTACCAATATGCGTAATCCCATCTGGAAGAAAAACAAGGAATGAATAACGAAAGATTATTAATAAAAGTTTGCTCGTTTGTTCTATAACATAAAGATTCTTCTCTGGGCTTTTACTGAGAAGAATCTTTACATTATTAAAAAAAATGAGCAAACTTTTATGCATCAAGTACCTAGTTATACAGGAAAATTACTGTCACCCAGTATTTTATTTATGTTTTCAGCTATTCTAAATAGAGAAGTCTGAATAATGAGGAGTTTAGAGTTGAATGGTGGTTTTGGAATACAGTTTTCTGTATTTTAATCTGTAGTTCCAGCATCTGGTCTCCTTTAAGAAATCCTGTAATTTTTTATAAACACAAAAGTAGCTCTATAAATGCTAGCAGTGCATTTCACTTCAGTTTTTGCTGTGAAGACCACAACATTTCTTAGCTGCTGTGGTCTTCTCCGCTGTTATCTGTTCATCCCATGCCCATCCTGTGTGCCTGCGTACGTGTCAATTCTAAGTGTCTTACTTTTGGCAAAGGTAGAAAACATGCTTGTGGGATATCATCTCTCACTACTTACTACAGATATTCTCTGTACTGTATTCCAGCTGCTTGCCTACTGCGTCTGCTGTCTGCCTACTTGCAGATTACTGAGCAACTCTCCCAAAGCCTTAAGGCTGCTGTTCTTACCATCGTGCAAGTTTTTTTTTTCTTTGAGTAGTTGTTGGAATATGTTTAGTATTCCAATACCTAGGTAAAACTTTAGTCGAATAATTCACTAGCAATTGAATCTTGAAAAGGTTTTTACCACTATCTTTCTTACATTAGTTTAGTAGTTTTCCTATTGCAGGATCAGTTACCTGCAGTACGGTGACTGTCAATAGTGTTGTGGCACAACCCACAAACATGCGATATACCCAGTGATAACAGTAGGCAGTATTTTGTAGATACCAATCCCTTAATTTTTTAGGCTGAAATTTTATTTCAAGCTATAAGACTTGAGCAACTTCTCTTTCTGGCAAGAAGAATGTCCCCATTACCTGTGTTAGTTTCGACTTCTTATTTTTAGCTTAAAAATGTAAACTTAACAGAATTGGTTGCCCAGGAATGAGTAATCATCATGCATATGACTAGCCTTACTAGATAAATTCTAAAAGCAAACAGTGTTACGGCAGGTTTCTTTATTAATTTTACAAATATTACTAGATAAATGGGCAAAGTAGGAATGGTATTTTCAAATTCCTGAATTGTATTGATTTTAAAGTTTGGTCCAAATGAGATATTAAGCCAAAAATTAAAGGGTTGCGTGCTTTTAAGCTACAATCTTCTCATGACCCTACTAGTGACATAAAGTTACATAATGTAAATTTACAAACAGCTGGAAATGTCTCTCTGAATTCCCTCACCCCCTGCCGAGGTCTATTTTATTTCCTCATCAACGTAATGGATACAAGTATGAAAATTTTCTGGTTTATATGAATTGGTAGAAGTCAGTGTTTCGGATTCAGTAGACAATTTCAAATTGCAAAAATAATGCTAGTGATGATGTGAAGGTAAATAGCAAATGGGCCAGAGACATGGGGTTGCACAGTACAGGATTTCTTCCTTGTATTTATTGGAATTAATTATATTGAAATTACATAATAGAAGCCGTTTCTAAATTGTTATGATATTAATTTGTCTTTTAATTTAATACATTTCTGCTTTTTACAGTATCTGCACAGCTTAAGCACTGTGAAGTAGCTTATTAATACCTAATTAAAACCAAGTCTGAATGCTTCTGAATTCTGTTCAGAAATTCATTCCTTCTCCCTATTTGAAGCGTGCATTTGTTGTAGTCTCGTCTCCTAGTGGCAAAATTGGTCAGAAAGCTGTTTCGCGTAGTTGTTAACTGTCCTTTATTTTTGATATCATACAATCTGTATCTCCCCATACTTTTTTTTTTTGCTAGAAAAACTGTAAACACAGAAGCATTTAACTTTATTTTTAGAAGAAATATGTTTTCTACCTTAAACATACCTAATTACAGGAAAACTTATAAACAGACATTTACGTGTCTTCACAGGTTCATCTTGGATTGTTCTCACAGCAGACAGCGAGGGCTTCGTTCCGTTAATGTTTACATCCACGCAGGAGATAGTCGTAAGAGATGCCAGTATGAAAGGCTACAGCGCCCGCTCTTCCAAAACTTTGGACATCATCAGTTCTACAGAAGGGTGTAGACCTGCTTCTTCTGAAAGTCTGGATATCACGAGTTCTTTGGAAGTCCTCAGAGACTGCTCCTCCCAGACTTTAGACAGCAGCAGTCCTTCAGAACAGCCCAGCAGTAAAATGTAATTTTTGACAGTCATTTTGTAATGCCTGTCTTCTGATGGGAGACTTTTACTGGGTAGGACTGCAATTTCTAAACAGTCTGTCTCAAATCTCTGTCGGATTTCCATAATTTTTTTGTTGCATATCGCTGTAAATTATTTATTTGATCCTTGGAAACATTAACTTTTTTTTATAGTGAGCAGTGTTTTTTAAATATGCCTCTTGCATTATAGATCAGGTCTTTGTATCAGTGGTTGAAAACACGCGTTCTTACAAGCTTCCGAGCTAAAGTTTCCGTCTTGGTCTTTAACATGGTGGTTTTTAGATGATAGTAAACTTGCATAATAAAGAAATCCTTGAAAACGCTGCATTGTCCCCCATTTCCTCACTTCTGTCAAAGCCTGAAATATTACACTGTTGTTATTTAGAAATAGTGCCTGCAGAAATGCTGTGCTTTTGCACTGGTGTTACTAAGGGCGTAAGCACTTCAGGTCTGTGGAGTTTAGGTATATGGAGTTTGGGACGAAGTATGATCACATGGAATATCCATAGTGTGTTGAAGCAAGACCCCGTTCCCCTCCCGTGCCCACCAACAATGGCTCTGTGCTTGCTTCCCTGTGTGGATCTGGGGACGCGGCCATCACGTGTGTCTTCTTTTGTGGTGGGTTGAGCCCAGCTGGCAGCTGAGCCCCCGCCCAGCCCCTGTGCAGGACGGGGGAGAGAATTGGAAGGGCAAAAGCAAGAACAACTGGTGGGTTGAGGTGAAGACGGTTTAATAGGTAAAACAGAAGCTGTGTGTGTAAGTAAGTGAAGCAAAATACGGAGTTTATTCAGTATGTCCCATTGGCAGGCAGATGTTCAGCAGCTTGTGGGGCAGCAAGGCTTCATTGTGTATAACGGTCATTTGGGAAAACGAGTGCCGTAACTCTGAACGTCGTCTTTCTCGCAACTCTTATTGCTGCGCGTGATGTCGTATGGTATGGGATATCCCTTGGGCCAGCTGTCCTGGCTGTGGCCCCTCCCAGCTTCTTGTGTACCCTTCAGCCTGCTCGCTGGTGGGACAGAGCAGGAGAAAGAGGCAGCCTTGATGCTGTGCAAGCACTGCTCAGCAACAGCCCTGACATGGGCGCGTTACCGAGACTGTTCTGGTCACAGATCCAAAGCACATGCAGGCTGTGCTGAAGAAAACTAACTCCATCCCAGCCAGACCCAGTACATCGTTACAGGCATAAAATTACTTCAGTTAAATTGGAATAACTAGACATTTGCTAGTTAAGCTTTCTGAACATCTCTTGTCTTCATATTGAAATTTTTCCTGATTACCTTTGAAACAATACTGTTAATATTAACAACGTTGCCTTCAATACATCTGTTTTAACTTTCACGCCTAATACGTGCTGAATGGGCAGAAGGGAAGCTCAATAACCCATCACCTTGAGAATATCCAATTTAAAGGCTGACATAAGGAAATGTGCTATGGGCTTTTTTAGTGAGAGGGAGAAAAATGCAAAGGTGAAATTTAGAAAACAAATTTGTGTAGCATGGCTTGCAGCACTGAAGAAAAGACAGTAATCCAAGATTGCTACCCATAAAATTAAAGGATGATAACATGAAGCAGTTTTTCAGGCTTTCACAGTGGCACTTACTGTGTGAGAAGGAATCAAGGGAAGAGATTATAGAATTGGAGCTGCTGTCCCAGGACTAATACAATCTCCTTTTTTTTTATTGCTGGCTTGGAAATCTAGCCACTGTCAAAAAATCATCTGTCCACAAGATACAATATTAAAGATACAACATCAGCGAAAGCTGCGACGAGCACTCAGTGTTGTGTGGTGCAACTAGAAGTTAACAGCTTTTGATGAGCAGGGGAGGAGGAAACAGGTAAAATAATTCGGCGATTGTGGGCTTCATCCTGTCCATAACAAGCAACCGTTGTCAGTAATTGTCACTGTTCAACCAGGAGGTGGTCCACGATCACCGTCCTCTTACCGACAGTCATTGCATTCAGAGCCTCAGCACCGGCTGCGTGTTCGAAGCAGGCTGGATGCTGGGGATGGTCCATGTTTCTTCCCAGTGCCTGAGGGTCCTTTTTCATGCCAGTGCCTGGTTTCAGCATCCTACTAACGGGAGGAGAGGGTGAGGGCTGAGCGCTCTTGACTCTGCAGGAAACCTCTGCCGCCTGCACTGGCCCGCTCACCCCGCGAGGGTGCCTTGAGTTGCACGGGCCTCAAGTGCTGCTTCTATAATTTCATCATGCAGCCAAACAGTGTATAAAAAATATCATCTATTTGTATTATTTCTAGATCGACGGAAGACAGTGTCTCCCACCAGAAGCGTGCTCGGTCTCAGGTTGCCCCAGCCAGATGTGTAGGGCTATTCCAGCTCCCCAGGGGAGCACCGGCAACTGCAGGCACACAGGGCATTGCCGTGTCGGGCGACTGGAGCGGACACAGCGGGTGCAAGTCACCCACTAAAAGCTGGTAATACTTTGGTCAAGGGATTACCCTAGTTCCTCATGGTGTGTGTTATGTGCGTGTGGACAAATACTGCTTTTGAAATACAACCCTAGGAATCTCAGAAGAAGTAAAGCCTTACATTAAGAGAATTGCTTATTTCTAATCAAGAAGTCATTTCTAAACCTATGGGCTGGTCTGCACCAAAGCTGAATGTTAAAACAAAGGCCCAAATCACTGAAGATGTATCAAGCATAATGGTAACAAGACTTTACTTTTCAATGCTGAAAACTTTGGAGAGGGATGTGCAAGCCATTGGAAGTCACCATGGTCTAACGCAGGGCACTGGGGGCAGGAACGAGCAGAATCTGCGGCTAAGACTTTGCTCTCTTGCTAAGATACCATTGGTAAAATAAGTACTTTTTCTATTTCAGCTGAACTGTAATGTGGGTTAATAATAACCTTTTCTATAGGTTATGTGAGGCGTAGTGCTACAAGTGTACCAAGTATTATTTATGAATAACTTTAGTGGCATAACCAGCTTATTTCTTCCACAGAGGTCATCAAAAGGGTTAGAAAAGATTACATTGAAAAAACCCACACACATACACAAAACCTTAGAGATTTTAAAATTTGTTTTAATTTACACCTCTCATAATAAAGAGCGAAGAAACTAGTGCAAAACTGGTTAGAGCCATTATCTTACTCGTGTGCATTATTTACCTTCAGGACAACTTCAGGCTTGCTCCTGCTGTGTGAAAGCATGAGTTCTGGGAGTTGCATTTGAAGTAGAGGTCCTAATTTACCCGGTTTTAAGTCTTTTTCTGAGCTTGGTTTTCATTGTGGCCGATTTCCCTGTGTCCACAGCTGTAGATGCTACAAGTTGATACCGTGGCAATGAGGAATGGTGTGTCTCATGTACGTAAGCTTGGGGATGGGGACATGTATACAGTGGGAGATAAAAAGCACTTGCTGGAATTTCCCTTGATCTTGAAGAGAGCGATGTTGTTACACTCGGGTTCAGTCCAGAAATGCACAGCTAATGGTTTTCAAAATATCTTTGACGAAATGTTGTTAAAAATCTTATTTTCACATATTGACTTTTCCTTTCATTTTCTTTTACTGAAACTTGTGATGGTTCTTGATTGAATGTGGATTTTCTTCCAATCCATACAAAGAAAGTCTGTGCTCTCAGTGCCTTTGAAAAAGATAAAACCTTAAATGAATCTTGTTCGTCTCAAATCAGAGACTTCCATTCTGTTTACAATGTCCCCAAACTTGTAATAATGTGAATGTCCTTTTATCCATTGCATCTTTAGGTCTAAAAGCAACCACTAAAAGAACTTGCAACGTGATTCTATCAATTAAACCTTATTAAAATAAAAAGGTACAATAAACCTTACCGTTTCAATGTCACAAAGACAAATTAGCCTGGGATAATGTGAGTTTCCTCATAAGCACATTTTCAGATGTGCACATTGCTATGCTGGTTGTACACTAAGATGATCGTTATATATAATGTGTCTAACTGTCATGTGTAGTTAATAGCTTATTACTTCTATCTTCTAATATATCTTCTAATTACAGGTAGTATCCATATGCTCCACGGAACGCATCTGGAATTTCTTTCAGCATTATCATGTTCTTCGTATGTATAACATTCACAAACACCCAGCAGTAGCACTGAGCACTGATGCCGACTGGACAACGGAGGCTCGTCCCCTTTCAGAGCAGCTTCCTGATGAAGGTCCGCAGTTGAGCAGGAATCTCAGAGCCGGGGTGTCCCATGAGGTCAGCCAGACGCTTGCGTGAAGTTAGGGAGCCAATAATCATCTTCACTCAGAGCTGTAATGCCTCCACTTGAGGTCTATGCTCACGGTAGTGCTCTGGCTGCTGGCGAGTATTAAGTTGGAGACTAAATTAATGGCATTGAAAAGCTGCCGTGGGAGTTTTTAAGCAATAATTTGAAGCCTCGAGGGGTGATGTCTTCTTTCCATTGGCCAGCTGTCCTTGGGGCACCTCTGTTGGTGGCTCTGCTGGGAACCTCTATTAGAAGTTTCTCCCGGTAGCATGAGACTCCAGTCCTACCGTTCCCATGGCCACGGAGTAGCTGCAGAGCAGTTGCAGTTAAAATGGACTGAGCTGCACGGAGGTTCTCTTTCAGTTTTAAAAAATCACTTTTGTTGTTTTCCAGAAAAAACACCTTTTCTTAGGTGTTCTGAAATTCATCTTGGATTGTTTTATTTACTTACTGTCAGCACCTCTTATTTTTCTTTTTTCTTCTTATTTTTTGTTGCTGTCTTGTTAGCAAGGGGGAAGGAAAGGGAGGAAAGCCAAAGCCACAAAGCCCAGTGGCAACCACCACGTAGACCAGTAGATGACAAATCATCTCATCCAAAGGTCCTTGGCTCTTCCATTCTGCAGAATGCAAGAATACAACACCAAGTAAATGCCTTCTCACAACCAGGCATCCAAGATAGACAAAAAACCAAAGCTTCTTGAGGCCAGAAACCTTAAAAATCAAGTATAGCTTCTGCTGCCAAAGTCCCCCCATGTTCCATTGCTTTATCCCCAGTGGGAGTGTTACACTTCAGGAGCAAATCAAATCATTCATCCTCAGCTACCAGCTGTGAATTTTTCCAAATGAAACAAGCAGAGAGGAAAAGCGGAGAGGTACAGGAGCAAGATGGAAAGTGAGGTGGTTTTTTTTTCCTCCAGCCTATTTCTTCAAATGTGGGCAGGTGCTGTACTTACTTTACCCCTAGCAGCTTGTTTTGGTCCCCCCCCCGCCCCCTGTAGTGGGATTCCAACCCCAGCTGGTGGTGGGAAGAATCATCTTCCAGTAGCAGTCTATGCTCACTCAAAATAGGTTTGATGGATTAAACCTGTTGCCTACTCTGTCCCCAGTTTGTCCCAAGAGATCCAAGTCCCTCTTTCCTATTAGTCTTCACTACTTCTCCAGGGACATTGGAACAGGCTGCCCAGGGAGGTGGTGGAGTCACCATCCCTGGAAGCGTTCAAAAAACGGGTAGACGTGGCACTTCGGGACATGGTTTAGTCTAGTCTGCTCTTGATTGGTTTAGTGTGGACTTCTTCATGTTAGGTTAATGGTTGGACTGGATGATATTAAAGGTCTTTTCCAACCTAAACGATTCTATGATTCTATGACATCTGGCTCTCCAGGGACCCTGAGCAACCACCAGAGCGGGGGCCACAGGCACACTGGTGTTCACCAAGTGCCACCACTGACTACACCAAAAATATCATAGAATCATAGAATCACAGAATGCTTTGGGTTGGAAGGGACCTTTAGAGGTCACCTAGCCAAACCCCCCTGCAGTGAGCAGGGACAGCTTTAACCAGATCAGGGTGCTCAGAGCCCCGTCCAACCTGACCTGGAATGTTGCCAGGGATGGGGCCTCCACTGCCTCTCTGGGCAACCTGTTCCAGTGCCTCACCACCCTCATTGTAAAAAATTTCTTCCTTATATCCAGTCTAAATCTATTCTTCTTTAGTTTAAAACCATTACTCCTTGTCCTGTCACAACAGGCCTTGCTAAAAGGATTGCCCCCATCCTTCCTATGGGCCCCCTTTAAGTACTGAAAGGCTGCAATAAGGTCTCCCTGCAGCCTTCTCTCCTCCAGGCTGTCCAGTTTAAATTAATTTCTAGATTAACTCAGCCTGCCCAGCAATATGTCTCAGTCCTGGATTTATTGTACAGTTTCCTTTACTCAGGTCCACCCTGTAGGCAACAAGTACCATGCTGTCTGCTGGCAACAGAGAGAACGCGGTGGGGTCTGAAGAGAAAGGTGAAGGAAAAGAAAGATTGAACTCTGGTTCCCTTTGTGTATCATGTGTGAGTTCTTGTGCATTACACCCTACACTCGCCAAATGGTTCCCCTCATTTAGAGCGGGTCTGTCACGCATTTCCTAGTTGGCTTGTTACTGTCCGCAGACACCAAGCCTGCAAGCAATACTCAGTGCCAGGACCAAAACACGTTCCCTTCTGTGCTATGGCATGGAGAATGCCGACATCCCAGCATGTTTTCTAACTGTGCCCTCTGTCAAGCTCCTCATTATTTCAGTTGCACAACCAGAATAATTAAGGTACATCTTTCTCAGCTTTTGTAACATTGCTTCTGCTGACTGTCCATTTCCCAGGAATCTTCCAGCACCGAAATTCCACCCTGTTTGCTGCAGTCCCTGATCATCTCTTGTGCCAAGTTGGTGCTTTTTTCATTGATCTGACAAGCTGAGCATGTGAAGATCTGGTAACCAGAAAGCGTTAACTGATTCTCTGAGCCTCCTCTGCTCTGCATGTGGCATTCGGATCTCCGCACCCAACACCTTTCCACCTAGTCATCAATGTCAGTCCAAGAGCCCTTCGGAGAGGACTGCAGGGTGTTTTTAGGGAGCTTGCTTGTCTTATGGCTCTTCTTTCACCCCAGCAGGTCACTTCGGGAATTCTGGAGTTGCCCATTCTCTCTGCCTGGCCAGCTCAGCACAGCTGAGACTTTGCCAGGAGCCTGGAGGTGGCAGCAGTTTTGCATTTGCCCCACACCTGTGTCAGCAGGTACATCTATGCACCAAGACTCACAATCCAACATAGCTGGCACTGGCGGAGTTGTTGAAGCTGCCGATGTGGCAAATGTGCAGATTCTTCTCAATGATGTTGAAGGTGACCAAAGGGTGAGTGTGTTTTGGAAACACAAGGGGAATACTTCCTCATGGGCTGCAGCTGACTCAGAAATAAACTTCTCAGCCATTGTAAGTCTGGTTCCATCATCATGATGACAAGCTGGTGGCCTGAGCTGACCCGAGGCAGGTGAAAACATCCTCTAGGTAAAACAGAGGTGAAAGTCCATGATGGAGAATATTAAGATGCAAAGGAAATCCTTTTGATCCTTTGCTGAATGTAGATGATTCCACATACATCAGCAAAGATGAGCTGGCAGGGGATGGGTGCTGGGTCTCCGAAGTGTCCCTCCAACGGGTGAAGCTGAGGAAGTGGCCATCAGTTCCACAGGGCCTGAGCAATCCTTCCTCAACCACCCACTGCAGAGTGCAGCAAAAATGAGGACAGAGTGCCAGAGGGCATAGCTGAAATTCATAGTCTTGTCTAACACCATTCGGGACAAGAAGTGGATCACGAAATAAGATTTATTTCTGCTTCCACACTTCTAGAGCAAACATTCACGTTTCCCCACCATCCAACAGCACCGCTGCTCTCCAGCTAGGGTTAGCGACTGCTGCTCTGTAAACGTCTCTGACGTGATACTGAGGACCCACCTTTTCTGCAGAGTGCCACGGCTCTAGGACCACTCTCCCTCCGCTGTTTGTTCAGCTCTGTGTCGTGCCAGTTTGCGTCTTCAGAGACGGTAAATTCTCAGGTGCAACATAGCAAAAAGTCTCCTCCTCTGCCTCAGGGACAGACACATGCTGCTGCTTTGTCTTTCGAATGAAGCTTCCCAGTGAGTTAGCATCTGTTTTATGCAGCAGATTTGGTGCTTAATGATGTGAAAGCTATCTGATTTCATACTTTAAGCCTATAACATGCACACATTTTTGAAACCATAATACTCAGCACTCTTGCTAGGTATCTGAACCATGGTCTTGCAGAGAGTTAAGGTAAAAAAAAAGCATTCAGTGCAACATGAGGAACTTGTGATCTCAAAAACTGCAGGAAAAAACCCTCACTCCCTCACCTGCCAGTTGTATGAAGCCAACGGACCTTCCCATCAATCAGTCTGGAAGTTTTCTGAAGGGAAAGACTCTATTGTAACACTTTAAGCCTTTTTTTTTTTTTTACCTAACTCCGTTTTTTACGTAACTATGATATGAAATTCATACGAGGTATGGGATTGACCGCTATACACTAGACTGCTTCTGGCTGTACCCTACTGCATGAGACTTTGAACTAACTTGCCTTCTCTTCCTCGTCTTCAAAGAGCTGGACAACAAATACCAGGTCTTAAAGGACCTGAGTTTCCCTTAAGGAAACTCCTCCTCTCGAGAAGGTTGATTTAATTTTGCATTTTCTATCTACAGCCCAGAAATGCAAGTAGAAAAGGAGATGAACGAGTGATATTTAGAAACAAACTATGAACCCCAAAAAGCAGTGTTTGGTTTTAAAACATTGTCCACTTCAACTACTTTACTTGGAATGCAGAAGGTGAATAGAGACGAGAGGCTGCAGCTGGGATTGTACCTAGCAGCGATTCTTCTAAGATGCAGGAGTGACTTAAGGAATTGGAACTCAAATCTACAGAGCCCTTCCTGAAAACCCAGTGACCTGACACTGAAGGTCCCAGCCTTCAGGGACTCCCCAGGGACAGACGTCCGAGGTGGCACTCACCTGTTGAAGTGGGGGGCTCAGCACAAGCAATCGAATCCACCTAAGCCGTGGCAGGTCAGCAAGCTCAGGGGCAGACAGGGTACAGCAAGGCGGGAGAACGTGGTTAGCGGGAGACACGGCCGGTGGCGGTGGCTAACAGCAACGCCCTCCCTCAGTGCCCACTGGGGACCGGCAGCTTGCCCACGTGGCTAGCTGTGACCTGCGGTGAGACTGGTCACCAGCAGTAGCACTCAGGAAGGCGGTATAGCCTTGGAAGGTTTCAACATTATTTTCAGGCAGAAACTACGAGGAGAGTGAAACTGGAAGAGAAGACTGGTGAGTATCTCAGCTGCTGACCTCACCAGCAATCAGTCCAGCATAGCAGGTTTGGGCTGCCATCACCGTACTTCAGCAAGGGCAAGGAACGGGCATGGTTTGCCTTATGGGGGACTACCCGGTGACACGTAACTCCGTCGTCCTTTTCTTCCCCTATTTGTGTAAATCCATTTGTTGGAACTGCTTGCATGCAGGTGGGGAGGTGCTGTCCATTAGGCACCGAGCTGGTTTAACCCAATCTCCCATACTCTTTTGACTGTATTTGGGTATTACTGGAATGAGAGCCGCTGGGGATTGAACCTGGCCCTTGTTAGTGCCAATCAGTGCAAGGCAGGAGGTTTACATTAGATTAGCGTTTAATCTGAATGGCTGTCAATATAAGAATCTGCTTCTTTCAGTCACATGTTCTGAACGTACATACAGCATACACATCATTTAAAACTGACAAGGAGACATACAAAGTTCATTCATTTTATAGCACCAACACCGAGTTGTGAAAAAAGAAAATTGCAAAGAAAGATCTCACCCTGACTTAACTCTTCCATTCTTTTTACTTACAAAAATACATTCAATTTCTTAACAAAAGTACAACTGATAATCAAATAAAATAATGAGATTTTCAAAATATAAAAATACTCTGCTGCATTCATCTACGGAAGCTTTCTATTTTATTTTGGCAGTTCCCAATATTGCTACCATATGCAAAGTGAGGACTGAGTACATCTCTGTTAGATAAATATCCCGTGGTCTCTCTGGAGAAGAGGAAAACAGTTTACAATCAACTAAGTTTACCTTGCAAGAAACTGAATTCAGATTGGGTGTTGTGCAGTTTAGAGGCAAGTGCACAACTGATCTAGAAATAATATCTTAAGCCACATTCAAATTACTCCAATCAACCACAGCCAGCAGTGTCTGCAACCCTTTTATCACTGGGCGAAGTATTCGGCTTATGTAAACTGACATGGATCCACTGCCTTGTAGCTACAGATTTATAGCAGCTGAAAACATAGCCCATGAAAAAACATTAACAGCCTTTACTAGGACTTCTGATTGTTTTTAAAGACAACTATTCAGAAATACACAAATATTACAGAATAATCAAACCCCCAAAACTGTTTTCTATGATGTTTTGGAGCTATGTGATATTTCTACATAACTTACCTACTTCAAAATGCAGTAAATCTGCTATTTCAAATTCCATCAGACTCAAAATTGTAAACAGGCATATGGTTTTTACTATTGTAAACACATATGCCCCAGGCATACAAATCTTGATTTGTCCAAGAACCAAAACAAAAAAAACCCCAGCCTTAGATGTCAATTCAACAGAAGTCTTAAACACAGCTAACTCTTACCCATGCACACTCAAAATACATCCTTAAAAGCTCACTCATGATTAAGCATTTAGCTGAATTAGGACAGTTCATTAGGCCCTAGACTTCAAACTTGCCTGAAAAGGTTTCAGTATTAAACTTAATGAGACACTCGGTGTATGACCTGATTTTATTTCAGAGTGTCTTTCAGTAAAAGCTTTCCCCGTTTCCAGCTCCAGCACTGTAAGTCACCTCCCAGATGGCCCTGAGAAAATTACTTGTGGTCACTGCCTCCAGTGACACCTACTGCAAGTGCTCCCAAGGGAAGCCAGTCCTCCAAAGGCACTTCTAGGACAAAATAAAGGCACCCTCCCACATATTCATACAGTGAGGCCAGTGGGCCGTAAATTCATATCTTGTCTTGCATTGTGCTAATTTCTTCAAGGCAAGCAAACCTTCAACTCCTGGATTCATCACTCTCCCCTCCTGATTTAGATATGTCTTCAGAGTCCAGTCATTTTGGCTTAAGCTTTGAGTCAGCTTCTGGAGATCTCTGTATCTCCACTGACTACAGAAGCCCAGAATGACCACGTCTGAACTTCAGTGCTCCAGAAAGTGCCTGAGGTTAGCTGTGTCTTTCATCTGCAAAATGTGTTCAGCGGTGTGAATCTATAGTAGAAATGAGGTTTCAGTTAATGTATCTAAAGCATGATGACATCCCTGACTGAAAAAAAAATCACCATTTAAAAGTCAGGTGTAGCCTCATTATTATCAAACACGGTGTGCAAGCTGAGACTAACAGCCATGCCATGGTGTTTTGTGAGGCAGAGAGCCTACACCACATGAGAAATGGGTGAGTATCATGATTACTTAAAGGCCAAACTTTACAGAAATTTGAATAGTATAGTCCAATTTTTGGAAGGGACTACTGACTTTGGGTATGCAGAGTGGAGACGTTGTTTCTGAAAATAAGTACTCATTCTCTGACGAAGATCAGTTTACAGGTGTCAGAAGCAAGGAACTCCAGTAATGGGAAATGTAAGGTTCTGTTTCATATAAAATCTATAAAGTTAAATTACATCAAAATCTCTTTCAGAAAAACTTTGTGAGAAAATCCTCAAAACATATCTGCATCAGTGATTTGCTTCATTTCAAAATAAAGTAAATCCTAACCTTATATAGTATACTTCAGGATTCCCAAGTGCTTTCCAAACATACTAGTGTGCAATTTATAGGTAAAGATTATGTTCAAAATCCACCCAGCCTCTAAGGGTGAAATATATCACATGAGTTAAAATTTGGGTGGCGCATCACATTTACACTTTTTTCCCTTGACTTACAAGTCCATAGAATCTCCTGTTGCAATGAGATCACAGCTTTCTGTTAACCACTGAGAAAGAAACAAAAAATCCCCAAGCCTTCAATAGCTTACATTCCTGAACATTTCTAATTTCTTTTTTAGTGCAGTGCATGGAGTTAGATATATATTTTGCACGGTGGTGTCCTCTCTTGATGTCATTACTGACTGTGTCGGAATCATCCTTTATCCTTTTTGACAAAATGTGGGCAGAGAAATGACCTGGAAGACTCTCACAGAGTTTGTGCGTGGGTGTGAGACTGTATTTGGAAAGTCATTGTATTCAGAGCTTTCAGACCGAGATGTCCTCTTTATGGTCATCCAGGTTCTCTGTGCTTTGATGGCTCCTCCTGTTAAAAGCAGAACAAATGATATGTGAACAGACTTCTGGCTTTTATTGCTAACTAATCAAGCAAACTCAACCACCAGCAAGGTGTGATTGTCATGGACAGTGACTGGAGTACCTAAACAGAGGGACCATTTTAGATTGTTTAGCCTGTCCCCTGTGGTCTGCAGCTGCCACTCAAGAAAGCAGCTGGGGCATGCAAGGCCTGTGTCGTATCTGCCAACCCTAGGCAGGTATCTTAGACACCTTAGGGCAATGAACTGGTCCCAGATACCCATGCTTAGGCCCTGGAACTGATCCTTTAGCAAGGACCTGCGGGTGCTGGTAGACAGCCGGCTGAACATGAGCCAGCAGTGTGCCCAGGTGGCCAAGGCGGCCAACAGCATCCTGGCTTGTGTCAGGAATAGTGTGGCCAGCAGGAGAGGGAGGTGATTGTCCCCCTGTACTCTGCGCTGGTGAGGCCGCACCTGGAATACTGTGTCCAGTTTTGGGCCCCTCACTACAAGAAAGACATTGAGGTGCTGGAGCGTGTCCAGAGAAGGGCAACAAGGCTGGTGAAGGGTCTGGAGCACAGGCCTTATGAGGAGCGGCTGAGGGAACTGGGGTTGTTTAGCCTGGAGAAGAGGAGGCTGAGGGGAGACCTTATCGCTCTCTACAACTACCTGAAAGGAGGTTGTAGTGAGGTGGGTGTTGGTCTCTTCTCCCACGTAGTTAGTGATAGGACGAGAGGAAATGGGCTCAAGCTGCGCTAGGGGAGGTTTAGATTGGAAATTAGGAAAAATTTCTTCACGGAAAGGGTGGTCAAGCATTGGAAGAGGCTGCCCAGAGAGGTGGTGGAGCCACCATCCCTGGAAGCATTCAAAAAATGAGTAGACGTGACACTCTGGGACATGGTTTAGTCTAGTCTACCCTTAACTGGTTTAGTGTGGGCTTGGTAATGTTAGGTTAATAGTTGGGCTGGATGATCTTAAAGGTCTTTTCCAACCTAAACGATTCTATGATTCTATGAAATCAATTTCCAACTCCAGTAACTTGGGATAATAAAAATGAGACAGAGCAACAACATATTTTGATATTTAATGCATCAATTTGCTAGGATAGACTGTTCTTATGTATGTCCTCAGTATACCAAGGCTTCATTTGACAGAGGTGGATGATTTCGAGCTAGGCAAGGTTTTCTTTGGAGAGGGAGGAAAAGGGAGGAAGGGAGAGTGATAGGGCAAAGAGAGAAAGAACGTCTCAAAGCTGCCCTTTCTTTTTCTCCCACGATCTTTCCTGCCTACGCCTTTAAATGGTTTGGATGTTTCTTATATGCCATAAACACCAAGAATTCAGTCAAGAATCCCATTTTCTTCTATATACAAGTAAATTGTAACTATTCACTTTTCTCCAGAAATTTAATCTGTGTAGAATATTCTTCATTTCTGGCTTGAAACACTGTACCACAATAGCGCTTTGTGCACCACCCCAGAGAAAAAGTAAAATATAGCAGCTGATATATCTGATAAATGGTCCTCTAAGCAGGTAGTACTGCACTACAAAAATAAGATACTGGAACATGTAATAGTACCATTCAGTTAATAATTCAACTAACAAAGCATTGTTTTGTCTTCTGGTAAGGAATATAGAGGTGTATGTTGGTAGCTAATAATTTTTTGCCCAGTATGACTAAGAGCTGCTGCGGTGATGTTACTGCTGTTTGCTGCCAGTTCAAACCTACCTTAACACTTCAAGTGCAAGCTTTGTTTCTTGCCGACTTTCTTCAGTAATTGGGTAGAAAAGAAGTATAAATAAACCTACAATGATGAGGATAGCAGGGACCACTCCAATGAGGATTTTCAGTGTGAGGATCACATTGTTGGATTGTCTGCATATCCCTGGCTTGTATCCCGCAAACCTAAACAAATGGAAATAACAGTGGTGTGTGTATGTCCAAAGCTAAAAGGCAGTTGCTCATCTGAAGGCTCCCTTCTTTCCCCCAACACTCTTCAAGACTTTTCTCCCATTTTTCCTACACCTCTCTTTTTTCCTTTCCCCCCACTACATGTTTCAAATCTTGTTTTTCAAATCTCATTTTTGTGCTCGATTTCAGATAACTGAATTACCTCTGTATTTTCTCATTATTATTATATAACATTCAACTATAAGAGGAGCATGGATTCCCATGTAAGGAAATGGATCTGTTATGTGTTTCCTATTAATATTCAGCAAAGTATTTAGGCTCTGCTTTAAAAGTATGCAAGTAATCTGGCCAATTTCAACAGCAATAATTAACTTTAAATTAAACACACACTTAAGCACTCTTCTCAAGATAGACAAATTTACTCAAGTGCTTAGAGTTAGGTACACACTTACGGTTCATTGATTCAGGGCTTCCATGCAGTCCCACAACTGCTGATACACTCAAATTCCCATTCCCAATTTGCAGAACGAGTTTATTTTCCTCTGAACATGCACCTATGAAAGCTACAGCTCATTTGGCATCACTCTGTCTTCTGTGTTCTCCCAAAACATCAGCCTTGGCAAATTGCTGGGAGCTAACTGTAATGCAGTTGAAAAGGGGCTAATTGGTGAACAGCAATTTGTCTGAAGGTGTTAGCAGTAAGCACCTAAAATTCCTAAGCCCAAAATGTTCAGCCAAGCACTGAAGCACTCACTGCCTGTTATTTAGCAGTTTCAGCTGAAGGCCCTGAAGCAAAACATTCTGGTTACCAAAACCTACCTTGGAGCCAAGGGCTAGATAGTATTTCAGAGACGTTCCCTTTCTAAGCGTTTATTGTGTGCTTGTGTGCTGTAGCAGCTACAGGCAAAGGCCCTTTCTGCTAGGTCATGCAGCAATTGGTGACCCTTTTACGCTGAACAGGCCGCTACGCACCCCTGAAATGTAACGCACTCCAATCCATGTAAAGACTTACAAGCTCGTATACATAGTCCAACCCAGATGCAACAGGGAATGCACAAAGCAGCTGTATCACTTGTGGGGGACCTTCATCTGCTGAGCTTTCATGTTTAGTTTTTCATTCATATAAGCCACCAAAATTTACATGTTTAATTTGGAAAGAGGAAAATCTAAAGGGAAGTCAGGTCTTTCTGAACTGAAATATATTAGGGCAGGCGACTTAATGCTCAGTGGTCTGGCCTAGATGATAACAATCCTGTCTTTAGTGGTCAGCCATCTGGAGCTGCTGGCACTTTCAAGCTCAGGGCAAAAAGGCAATTAATTCCACATGGTCAAGGCAGAGTAACCTCAGAATGCTTTCAGAGTAGATCCAGTAAGTGGAAACACAGTGTTACTTACTCCAGTCCTGCTGCAGAAATTCCTAAGCCAATTCCTGCTGACATCTTGGTGAAGAAAATATAAGAAGAATAGAAAATGGTTTCATGTCCTTTTCCATGAGGATTCTGCAGGCGAAAGTTATCAACAACATCAGGCAGCATTGACCTAGAGACAAACAACATAAAAGAAAAACGTAAGCCAAAATCTCTTCTCAAAGTCCAAACTTACTGAAAGAGTACACCCGTCCTCCTTTTTTAAGATCTGATTGATGTAGTCATGCACATGAAAGAATCCAGTTCAAAAAGTCCTACTGCTGGACAGGAGGGCAAAAATCCATGTAAGAAATGCATGGCCACATATTACAAAGTAGAAAACCATGGAAAAACTATCAAACACTTGCTGGGAGGTGACAGAATTCTTTAGACTGGCTGTCATTCCAATCAGAAGTTGTGATATTAAAAAAAGAACAACAAACCTCCACATTTCTTAAGATTTCAAGGGACTCTAAATCTCTGAATAGTTTCAGTCTGAAATAACTTTTTTGACAAGCTAACAAAATTTTCAGAAACCAATGAGGTCTATTCTCCCTCTACTTCAAAAAGACTGAATTTGGTAACGGGGAATCAGAATGGAAGCTGCTCAAATGTCAGCTGTGAATTGGCATTTTATTTACAATATATGTAATGATTTACTGTTAGAGAAAAGGGCTTCTCACCCTCTGAGCAGAAAAGCTTATGTAGTCTGACAGCTTATTTCAAACTACTTTTCCTTGATCTCTTAGAGTTTTCAGGGTATTGTACAAATGAGTAATGCAAAACAGCGCTCTCAGCAATGGTCTTGCTTTCTGGTCAATTTGACCTGAATAATAATTTTTCGCTCTGGAGAGGAAATGACCCATTCTGCTCATCCTTGAGTAGTTTTTTCCCCGCATATTTTCAGTCCTCAAGAGCAAAGGACCTTGAATTCTCAGTTTCTTTTAATCATATCCTTGTGTTATTTGATTTATAACAGAGGACTGCTCAAGCAGGGATACATAGCTTAGCTTGTTTCCTCTGCTATGTTCTTAATTGCTCAGCATTTACTGATTTATCTAACTTCATCATTCCTGTAGTTCTGTTAGAAACCAAACCTAAGCAACTGATTTACTGTTATCACAAGTTCTATAGCTACTTAGATTATTGATTCATCTGCATACTCTTATGTGCAAAGAGCAACTACAGTTACAGTAGACATAATCTGTTAACAGCAGGACAAACAAAATTGTGTCATTGCAAATAGCCTGTATTATAAAAGCAGAAAAAGATTCTTGAAAGAAGTGACTCTTGCCAAATTCTGCCTCTTTCGGACACTAATTCCATGCGGTAGTACCCAAATGTAATGTAGACATATAGCCCTTCCCCACCTCAAATGTGAAATTCTCCTACCATGGCAACAGATTAGATGCTGCAATGCTCAGACCAGAGACGAAGGCCACGAAGTAAGCCAGGATCAGGTTTGGAATGGTCACTAGCATGAACGCAAAAGGAATCATCCACTGAGGAAGAAGAAAAACAGTACATCTAACTCACAGTATGCACTGCTCAATGGTTTACAGATTGTTCCCTTAAAAATGTAAGATTGTGTTATGAAAGAGTTCATGCACAGCAACGCCTAACACATCAGTAGTCTGGTGAAATGGCATTTCCAAATAGCCCTGAGCAGATCTGTATTTATCTATCCAGAAGAACCAGAGAAACATAGGACAAGCCATGGATAGTGCCTTCTCTGTTAGCAGTATTAGGGCTATAACTATACTAGTAAATTAAACAGTCCCAAGAGCCTATTTAACAGTCACGAGGCCAACTGGCAGACCCTGGCCACAGTCATACTCCTAAACATTCATAGTCTCCAAAAGAAGTCTGGCCATATAAATACTTTTTGTGAAGAGCCCTTAAGTGTGCTAGTTCCCAAACTGTGTCCAGATACTTCTTGGGAGATTGCTAATCAGCTTGTGCTAAGATTTTTCTGCCAATTTAGTAACAGAGATGACCAAAGACCATTTTCTATTCTATGCCAGTGGAACTGTTTAATTTACGATTAGAGACAAAGCCTTGAAACATCATCACACTGCATTTCAAGGGGAGAGGCAGGGGTTCAGTGCTCATTTTAAACTGTAAATATTCCATTTCACAGATCATCTTGAGCCTTGAATGAAGAAGAATTTGCTCACACCTTCATTTCCAATGACCACTTTAAAGCAATCTAGGTACTTGGCAATAACTAAATCCAAGAAGGCAGTGTGGTTTACTCCCACTCCGCACAGCCAGGTACGCTCACGGCATTGCAAAAGTCACTAAGGCTACCCTCAAAATGAAACTAATTCGGGATGCTCAGGATTTGTTTTCTGGCAGTACTTAAACCCACCAGATTTCCTCAACTTCAGCTTGAAGCAATGGGCTTATAGGATTGAAAATCCCCTATTTTAAATGCTGACTGAATGCATACAGACCAGCTTCCCGTACCCATCACATGCTCCATCTCCCATGCCTGTGAAACATGGGCACAGCACATGTAGAATCCAGAACCAGGGGCTTATCTACAGGGCTTTTTAATGATGGGGGATTAGTTTAACAGTAAGTGTTTCAATCCTCTATACTTGCAGCTTGGGAGCTGAGGGTATGAGAAGAGCTTTCACAGAGAGTGATTCCCTTAAGCACTGCTATTTACAGTTCTGTATGATAGGTGATTCTGGGAGTCCTGGAGTCTAATCCATTATATTTATGTTTAAATGCATTTCCCATCTAAAGCATTTGCTTCTAACCTAAGGAGGCAGAAAATAACCTTTCCTGACTGCAGCTTCCCAGCACCGACAGATAATCCTCGCATTAGTCCAATGTTGTGGCAAAATCGTTATTTCACCACAAGAGAGCACTCCAGCAATACAAGATTTTATGTTGCCTATAAGCAATTTTATGACTGCCTTATGCTCCACATGGGGCACCCACTCAGAAACCAAAGCACTTAAACAAAATTCTAGATCGATAATAATAATCATTGTAACTGTAATTTTCTACTGAAAGAGAAGCATGGCCCACAGGACTGAGGCTACAATGCCCTGAAGTCTCAGTCATGCAATGGTAGTGCAATCATGGGGGCAGTGTTCTTGCTGCAATAAACAGCTAATGCATCTCCTTTCCTACTTGTAAAGCAAATGCTCTGTTATTGGCACCCTGATCCCTAGTCACAGGGCTGCTGCCCTCCGAGTCATAAAGGATATCCTAGAGTTATCACGTGTCTTCAATCCATTCCCTGACAGCACTACGGAAGGACAACCTACTGGGATGCTAAAGGTGGTACGATCCTGTACAGCAGCACATTATGAAAGGCAAATCAGGAAAAGGTGCAGCTAGGATGTGAGTGGAAAAGGGGGTGGGAGAGTGGAAAAGGGAAAAGTGCACAGCTAGGATTCATCCAAGGGCATACCTCCATGCTGCACAGTGCTGACAGATGGCAAATAAACAATTGCGTGTATGTGGGGAGGTCAAAAGATTGGGGGTATTTTTGGAAATGTTTTTATTTTTTACTAAATCCTCCAAAACTCACAGCCAAAAGCTATTATTGACTAGGACGGAAGCTTGAGTTGTGAGAGCGAGCGATCTTCCGCTTTTAGATACCTTGCCAAAACCATGAACAAACAGGCTCCCACACTTAAGATTTCTCATGACAACTTCACCTCCAGTCACCAGCTGAGAGACTTACTGATTGTAAGTTCAACATTTGCCCCGTGAGGGCAGAGCAGACAATCTAAATGAACATAGCACGTGGAAGAAGCAGCAAATAAACAGAAGAGAATAATTTCTAGCCTGCACTGTGCACCAACCTGATCATGGGAAGAATGCTGTCAAGGATCCTGCTTGGGTATGACCCTGTACTTCCAGAAAGTCTAGGCTTTAAACTTCTAGGAAGTTTAGACACTTAGTCAGTACTTAGACTGTTGGTCATCTCTTGTGGAGGAATGAGTAAAAAGGGAGAAATATCAGTGGAAGGAAGCCAAGATTCTTATTGCTTATCTACCTACCCTGCCTTCTATACTCTTTCAGGGGTCTCTTCAACATAGAACCACTTTAACAGGAAAAATTAGTCTGGAGCAGCGTGAAATTTTTTTCAGGAAACTGAATTTCAAATTACATCTTCATTCTGAAAGCTGAGTAAGGTTTTGGAGAAAAAAAACTTGTTTTCTCTCCTGTCTCCTTCCCTTCCAGAAGAACATTTCCCAATGACAAACATAGGAGCCTTAAATGATGTGATTTTCTTTCACAGTGAGAGAGAACAGATTAGTTGTACAGATCACACAAGGTGGTGGTATAGGAAGCCCCTGTGATGCACTGCTAGACACAAAATCCATCACTGAGCACACATTGAGTCCCTTGAGAAATGCCTACAAGGTGAAATAAAGAGGTGGCTTTTTTTCAATCCAGCCCCCACTTAGACCATAATACAGTCAAGCAACTCAACTGTAAAATTAAGTTAAACCATGTTTACAGAGGTGCTGACAGGCTTTCCAGTCATGTTAAACGAAATTTATAGAGCCAAGTTCGTTGAAGAAAGCATTTTTCGTAGCCAAGTAGACAGAGGAGGAGATTTCCTAAGGAGGAAATCTGCATTCCCTGGTCCAGTCAATGGTCCAATACTGCTTTTGGCAATTCTCTTTGCTCAAGCGGTAAAAAGAAATGAGGATGGGACTTGGATTCCAGATGCCTACTTCAAAACACATAACAATTCAGCATATTTGGAACTTGGTTTTAAAGTTACTTCTGGTTCTTTGGAAGTCATTCCAACACACAAATTTTAATTCCAAAAATTATAACTGTTCAATTATATTCAACAGTTGTCACCAGACCTAAACTTTTCAGCTTTGTTCAGATTTTGACATATAGCTTCAGGCTGGATTTTCCAAGTCCTCGTGCTTTGTTGTGCACAAGGCAGACAATTTTTCTTTCCTCTTTCATAAGTAATTGAAGGTAAACAGGGGAAAAATGGGGAGGAACAGGCCTATACAATGACTCACTGAGGATGATGACAGAAAATTGCTGCTGCCTGCACTAAGTGAAGGATTTAAAATAATCCATCAGAGACGAGGGCAGCTTGCTGAGCTGGCTTTGCAGAGCTGTGTCAAAGTTAAACCAGGCTTCTTTTCTCAGGTAGTCATCTATTTCTTCACTAATAACTGTCCATCTTGCTTCAGAGGGATGTGGGCACCCCTGCCTTCTTACGTTTCTAGAGAAGGATGTGTAACAGACTTCTGTTTCCTCCTGTGTGACTGAATTACAGATGCGGTCAACTCAGCACCATATACAAAGACAAAACAAGCCTTGTACAATGGATAACTTGTCAACCTCATGCCATGCAGATCTGAATTTATAAAACCTCATTGGGATTCACTTCTGAGAGCAGTCAAATGCAGAGCTTGTGCAGATTCTTAAATAAACTGGGACCTCCCTTCATCATCAATCCATTTCTCAAAAGTTTCTCTTGGAAACTTGGAATCTGTCTGAAATTTGGTATAACGATTTAAAACAAACTCTGAAACTGAGCAAATTTCATGTAGCTTGAGGTTATAAGCACTTGAAAGGGCTCCTGAAGTCGCTCCAGTTGTCAAATGAAGTGAGCACAAGCAGATTTTTTCTCAAAGGACTTGCTTACCGAAATCCCACATGCTGCACACTTCTTGCCAAATCGCTGCAGAAACTTCTGCCAGAAGGGAATGCTCACAGCTGCTGATACCTACAATTGACAAAAATCCACATCTGTACTGTGCTTACTGCCACTGTCTTCTTTGGCTGTAGAGCTCACAGACATCTTTTTGTCTAGCACATTATGGTCTGAAAGAAAGGTGAACTTGCAGATTCCTGTTTCTCCTCATCTTTTGAGTGATTTTTTTTATTTACTATTACATGTTACACACAAAAGCTATCCAGGAGAGGGTTTTCCACAGTCAGACATCAGAAGGCAGTGTCCTAAAACTTCCTTTTCCTAATGTAAGCCATAGAAGTTAAAGCTATACATGACACAGTCATTAGAGTTCAAACATACTCCAAATAATCGTACTTAGTGCTAATGCCTTTTGCCTCATTATCTGAACCTGACAAACGATGTGAATTAAGCTCTACCCATCATACAGGAAGAAAGCTGAAGTGCAAGATACACTTATCTTAAGATATACTTAGAGTACATATCCCATACTACATGTTTATTCTTAGGAATAACCTGTAAGAGAAATAGTCGCTTACAGTCAACATTACCTTTTCATATGCTGTAATACTCACCTGGTAGCAGCAACAACCACAGACAACATAGTACCAATGCACTGAAGTATTGCTACTAATGACAGCCTTACAATTGACCTAAATTCAAATGTCATCTCATTGTTACAGTTATATTCCATTCTTTACTGACTTTAACTCCACTGTCTCTTGTCTCTCTCTCTTCTTGGTGTCCATTAGTTGCAGAGCTTTAAGATATGCAACAGTCATCCTTTGCTCTTCAACATTTTGGTTTTAATCATTGGAAAAGATCTGTCTTATAATGTGGGAAAGGAAGAATCAAAAAGGGATAGAAAGGGTGGGAGGCTGCGACCAAGAAGTGGAAATGAACCCCTACGATGGTTCCACAAAATCTCTGTGCCAAATGGGTCAGAAATCATGCAACAGCTTCCCTGAAAATGACTGCTGCAGTAGTCTATATGGTAGACAAATTCTCTACAAAATATTTCAGAAGTGCAGTACATGCACATCCCAGCAATTATGCAACATTAAATGTTCTACTTGTGTTAAAAGGACTTTTGTCAGAAGGATGGAAGTGGCAGTTTTCAACTAATAGTACTTGTAATCATAAAGTAAATCATGCAATACGGAGCAGTGTGTAACTGAGTTATAAGATTCACATAAGCAAGCAGAATTCTACCTCTGTCTGTCAAGAAAAAAGGTTCTGTAAAAGGATCTTTTTATCACACTGCGAATTGCTCCAGAGAGGAATCTTCATATCTCTGGATATTTTAAATA
This sequence comes from Pelecanus crispus, assembly GCF_030463565.1. Lineage (NCBI taxonomy): Eukaryota > Metazoa > Chordata > Aves > Pelecaniformes > Pelecanidae > Pelecanus > Pelecanus crispus. The sequence continues at coordinate 124,538,636 of NC_134645.1, read as the reverse complement.
TTTATCCTTGCAAGCTGCCTAGCCCAGAAGGCTCATATGTATGAATACATCAATTAAAGTTGTTTAATTTTCAGCATATCAGACTGGGGAAAGGGAAAAAGGAGCTAAAATTCCAGACTTCCTTTCTGGCAGCAGCTTTTGCCCTTTATAGGAGCAGAAAGTGACTTACAGGTAAAAGCAACAAGGAATGAATTAAAATCTCCAAAGCATTAATTTTTTATAAGTACAGTAGGGCACACCAGCTTTATTTCAAACAGGCAATGCAAAAGAAGGTGTAGCTTCTTAACAGCTCTGTCTAGACACAAAACTCTTCTTGTCTTCTGTTGTTTTGTGCCAAAACCCAGTGAGAACCAGCTATCAAATAAAAATATGGGAGAGAAGTGCAACTCACCAAGATGGTCACCACCAAATACTGGAAGTGATTGCGAAGATTAGCAGCATGAGTGCAGAATAGGACAAAGTTGCTCTGCTCCAGCTGTTGAAGACATTTGGTGACAACCAAAAAAGAAAGGAAAATTAAAAAAGACAAAAATAATGTCACACTCCATACTAGCCAAACATAGTTGGTGACTGATTTGTTAAATGTAGGTTTTGGGAGTCACATTCTTCCCTTTTTGCAACAATTTAAAGAAGCAATAACTCTCCTGCTATCACTGGGATAACATGCCAATGATATTGGGGAAAGCAAGAGGTAAACCATGCACCTAATACAGCATAAAAATGACCAAAACAGGAAATGCCTTATGAGACGATTCTGTCTAAAGGCTTTATTCCCTATGTTGCAATTGCCTTGTCGTGTTGTCACAGCCACAGCTGCAGACTACTGCAAGAAATTGCCCTTCCTTTTCCATAGCAATGCCATAGATCTTCCACCAGAAGCTCTGACTCCACAACAAGTTACTCTTCAGCTGGAATTACACTCATGCCAATTTCCTGTAGTAAAGCAGCTAACTGCTGGGTTTGTATACAACCTTGGCTGTGGAGTGTAGCTTTGGGTTAGATATCTCCACAAGTCTCGGTACTCATTGGATGGGAGGATCTAGCTGACTGTGTTATAATAACAGATGAAGCCACTGCCACCACGCTTTTGCAGAACTCAAGGGAGTTCTGAACACCAGGATATGGTTCAGGCCCAGCTCCAGCAATTCTGCAGAAGTGGAATGACAGAGGAGGATTTAATATTCATGCCACAGCAGTATGGTCAACTCTTGTTCCTTTGTGCACTTGTAGATTTTAAGTGGCCAATCATCTGTATACAAATTAGGATAAAAGTTATATCCCTTCTCCATTGCCACCAAAGCCTTCCCTAGCTTGCGTCCCAGTTTACGCTGCCTTCATTTTAGATGTAGAATATCACGCTCTGGGATTATGGGAAATGCATCTTTATCTGCCTATTCCTTTGCTCACCAGGAATCCACTCAATTCCATGAAAGCAGTGCTTCTCCCTTGATTAACAATAGCAAGGATTGCTCATGCTGGCTGAACTGGAGCGATACAGCTTCCAGCTTCTGCCTCCCCTCACACCTTCCCTTCAGTCTGTACCAGTAGAAAAATAAAGAGATATGGACTGACAGAAGATCTTTTCCTCTCTGGGTGTTGTCAGCAAGTAGTTGGCTGCCAGCAACCAGATGTGCGCTGTATCCTTACTGACTGAATGGATGCTGGAAGGATCTGGACCATAAGGGACCATTCATCTTTCATCTTCTCCCCGCCTCTGCTGTTGTTCACAGTGCCTCCAGCTCCCAGACATAAGAAGTGCTTCTGCTACTGTTTCTCACCCTTGGGCCTTCCAGCAAGGACTGACAGTTGCTGTAAAGGACAGCCTACTAACTGTGCCCAAATACAGGCCAACAGGAACCTTCAGTGCTTCTTTGGCAAACAAACTTTTAAGCAGCCCTTCCAAGGAACTTACTAATTCACCAGGACTGCTGGTGGACACAGCACTGCTCTCTTACATGCCCTGTTCTTGCCCTCTGTCCTGATATCCACCTGATCAATGGCTCATGTGACTAAGAGTCTGTTGAAAATGTGAATATTATTTGCTTTTCAAAATAAAGCCAACTTCAACTGATATGTACAGGCTCACATTAAAATAACATATTTACCAAGCTGAATGTAGCTCAAAAATCACGCTTTAAAAAGACTGCTGGACTATGGAGAGTAAGGGTTACTTAGTGGCTTTAAGCTTCTCTCTGTGGGAGGATGTATTGCATCTTTTTGCAAGAGCCACATTCAACTGCATGTCCTCATTTGAAAATTAGCTCTATCTAGCTCTGAGACAGTTAAGACCTCCTGCCTCTGAACATCTTACTCTGACCTAATGCCTTCCATCACAAAAGACTCCATAAGAACCAGTTCAGCCACTATCTGAGAACAGCCACCTATGCAAAGGAAAGGGGCAATGGTTTAAAGCAGCACACACTATAGAGAAGAACAGAGAGAAGAGAAAAAGCATTCTCTGAGCAACTGAAACCACAGGAGACTGTAGATGGATAACATATAATGACCCAATCTGGGTCACTAGGACTAGTTCCTCACCTTTTATGAGAAAAAAACCCCATCTTTAAATGGACAGGACTTTGGTTTTGCTTCTCGTTTGAAAGAACCATCTCCAGCTGCACAGGACCCCAGGCACCAAAAAAGGACTCTGGTTCCCTACTGATTTGTAGGGGAAGGCACCACCCCCTAGATCACCACCTCCAGTCACCAGCCAAAGGTTATTTGCATTTTAGCTGCCGCAGACTCTCCCATGCTGGGACTGGAATGAGGCCAACACACAGACTCAGAGAGTCTGAAGTTACCTGAACTGCTGTCGAGATGAGAAGAAATGAAGCTGCAAGCTTCCCATATGGACCATGCTTCATGGTGAGTCTAAGCCCCTTACAAAAAGGAATTGCTCTCTCTGAATTTAAGGCATAAGGATCTAAAAGGAGCAGAATACATAAAATGACAATCTTTTCCAGAGTTGAATGTGAAATAATAATTACTAAATCTGGGCATAGTTAAGTATATCTTACCATCTTTTTCCTTTACTCCAAGAAAAAGAATGACAATTCCAAGAAGATACACACCTCCTATGACCCCTGCTGCAATCATATAAACTTTTGCCTTTGAAAAGAAAAAAGACATATTTGAAATTGTGACAGGAGAACGACAAGCCATTATAAAAATTTCAGTCCCTTTCTGGTGAGTCATCTGCAAATGAAGAAATGGCCATCTACATACAGCCAACTATCTGTCTTTTACCTCTCTGAAAAATGTTCACTTCTGCAGTTCATTTATAAACAACACCTACTTTAGGATAAATCCAGGGCACATAAGTATATATTTCTTGGAAAAAAAAAAGAAGCTGTGAACAAAAGGGCTACTGTGTTGGCAACCTGAATGTTTTAAAAATTTGCTTATGTTGAGACTACCTGTAGACATACACAGTCATCTATCAAAAACATGCAGCATCTGTAGAGTGATTCTAATTTTCAGTAAATCCAGTTGACCTAGCTACACTGACTGCAATCTGTATCTTCATGCTGGGTGGGATAGGCCTCAGTACTCATGTAAACATAATTACAATGGTTACTGCATTTATACATAATGATAATAAAAACTTCCTTTAGGCTCTAATGAATTTTAGAAATCACACTTTCATGCCTATTTTTTTGATAATATGGTAGCTTGCGTGCTTGCTTTCCCAGTTACTTAGTGAAATACTCAAGCAAATTCAGAAATCTTTGCTGCTTATTAGCCAGGGGAACAAAGCCTCCAAGGATACCTCCCACACCATCAGAACACATTTATTGTTTCTAACTCTGATTACACTGACTCTGGAATAAAGCTCTAAAAAATTATTTTGCTTTAGTATTCTGTAATAATTTATTTTATACTGTGTTAGCAAAGATAAAATAAGTGCTGGTTATAGAGCTTTATGACACAGTGATTATTTGATAGCAAAACTGAATCCCAAATTACCAGTTGTATGTTGCAAATGAAATGATTATAAATCTAGGAAGCAGTTGGTAAATAAGCATGCAATTACAAGAATGTACTCCCAAATATAAAGTTACTTAGTATAGATGCAAAGGTAGTCAGAGGAACCATGTAAGCGTAGACAACCTTCAAGACAACAGCTTTTGTTAAGATATTTACATTTCAGAAGGGGACATGCTGAAATAAAGGAATGCAGGACTATTCTTTATTTAGGATAAAGGTTTGGGTTTTTTTACGTCAGAGCTATAAATTAAGTCACAGGGTACTTTTATACTGTTGGTTATGGCTTGCACACAGTCTACAGACTGCAGTATTGTAGATACCTGAATTCACTTAAACAAGGTAATTTCAGCCTCAAAAGCAGCCTAGCCAGGAGAGAAGGGGCTGAAAAAAAGGACAGTAACAGGATTCCATTATGAATTTTATAGTTCGTGTCTATCTATTTGTTAATTCGCTTGAAGCAATTGAATTAAATGCTTTCTTTCACAGGTCACTGTGAAGTGTAATTTGAGCTTAACTATCAAGAATATTTATGGTAGGCTAAATAAGATTCTCTGACCCTAAAAAAAACTTGGTAGCCCATCTACAAACTATATCAATATCCATGCTTGGTTTCCAGTAGGAAAGATCCACTCCTAAGCTTACAGCAACAACTTCAGGAGAACTTAGAAATAATCATTTCTTCCACTTCCTTTCTTTAATAATGAGCAAACTAATTCATTAGGTCTTCTTTTAAACTAGGTGTGCTCTTGAGCAGCTAAGAATTACTCCTCATGACAAAAAGGGTCAGGGGTCACACTCCTGAATGGCACTAAAAAAACCAGTCAAGATTCAGCCTCTTCTAAATACTTTGTTTTAGATTGATGGAGGTACTTCAGGTTCATAGACCCTAGTCCTGCCTCAACTTGTAACTCAATGTCTATCAGTAATACAACCAAAATTCAAGATTCAACATCTCCTGTTGATCATGCAGTTAGGTGTGTATTCTCTTGTGTGTGGTGTAAAGGCAAGCGCCCTGTCATGTGCTGCAAGCAGCTCCCCTTGTGTGGCGCGGTGGCCATGCATGCTCCTATAATCCAACAAAATTGATGCCAGGTTATGTAAACGGCAAAAAATTCTGGTCCTTACAAAACAGGGCAGCAGGGAGTGAGGTGGGTTGCCAGAGCAGTTCATTCAGAGTATGGCCTCTGCACAGGCCTGAAGAGTTTTTGGAAAAAAAAGCAGGAAAGAACAAGGAGTAAACAGAACTTTACCCATGGAAAACAGTTGGACAACATAATCCAGACCATTCTCACCATGGGATACTACTTATGTACAAAACCTGAGAAGGTGACACAAAACAGTGGAAGAAGGAAAAAAACAAAGACCAAAACAAATAAACAGGAAATCCTCACAAAAAATGAACACGACTGCTTATAAATAAGGAAGTGAAATGAAGAAGGTAATATCTTTAATTAAATCAACCCATATAGTTGGAAAAAAAAAAGACAAGTTTCCAGTCACACTGTTAACTTCTTCAGATCTGAAAACTGTGTGTCTAAAAGCTTTTCCAGTGTTTCCCAGTGTTCATAGCTAGTTTAATGAAAGATATTACTTCTACCTACAAACTCTGGCTATTTTAGGCTTTGTATCTGCTATTTTTTCAAAATAAAAAAACTACTTAACATTCAACTCATTGTGAAGCTTCTTTCTCCACCTCCCTCCTACCTCAAAAAGGACAGGAAAGCACATGAGGTTAGACAGAAAGGAAATAAATCAAGATCATGTTTTTTTTTTCCTTGAAAGCCATTTAAGAGATTTGAAAGTGGAAGTTGGTGATTATGGCATAAAGCAGATTCAGACAGGGAATCTGCTGCACAATGAAATTCAGCTTGCTCCACAACTTTTCAAGCTACTCCTCTTGAAAACTCATAGAGCTGTAATAGCACAGTAGTTTTCTACATCAAGCCATTGTCCTAGAAGCTAAAAAGGAACACAGGATGATGTTCTGTGTCTTGTTAAAATACACACTAGAAGTTACCTAACAAGCAGCTTCAAAAACACTTTAATCAGCTATAAAATGGCATGGCCACTTACAGAAGCAGCCCAGCTCTCCCCAGACAGTTTCCCAGATCAGCTCTCTGAGAAGCCTTACGATGACCTGTGCCAAAAAAGAAGGATCAGGTAGCACAGAGGCAGAGAATAGTGTCTAGGAGTGGTGGGAGGCAAGGCTTGGTCCCCTTCCTGGACCACCAGTGCCAGTGCCAGGCTATGCAAATTCAAAGCATGCATAAAAACATGCCTTTAGCTTGTGATTTTACTGCTGCTGAAGAGTGGTAATAGGAGCTATTCAACTACAATAAGCAGAGCACGAATACGAACATCCTGAGTTGAACCAAGCACCTGAGATTAGACTCAGGTCAAGGAATCTTCACAGGGAATTTTATATATCAGTTAGTACATGCACCAAGAGAGAAATAGATGAAAATATAAAAAGAAAGACTGAATGTAACAATTGGTAAAATGGAACCAGCAAACTGCTGATTTCACAAGTGACATAGAAAAAAAACACTACACAAGGTAATTGTTCGATTTGGGGCCTGTTTCAAGACCACTGGAAACAATGGAAGACTATAAAATTGTGTTCACTGAGGTTTGGATCAGGTTTTAGGATTTTATCCCAGATATAAAACCTTCTCTGTTTCTCAAAAAATAGCAAACTGAAGCATGAAGAGATTGAATTACTTGTGCAGGATTACAGGAAAAATCTGCTGTGGAAAATGAAATAAACAAGAATGGAACTCTAGGTTCATTCCACACGTTAACCACTGAGCCCTGCTCCCACTAATTGCCAGTTACCAACCATTTACTTTCAACAGTGCTTTGTACCTTCACAAGAATACAGATTCCAAGTGGGCAACTTAACAGTTTCGTTCACCTAACAGCCACTAATCTTTACAGGAGATCCCTAGTGATAACTACTTTGAAATGTAGTGTTGCTGAACTGAAAGACCCTGCTATAGCCACCATTTTTTTAATAGAATCACAGTTATTTGGGTTGGATGTGACCTTTAAAGTTCATCTAGTTCCAATCCCCCTGCCATGGGCAGGGACATCTTTCACTAGATCAGGTTACTCAGAGCCCCGTCCAACCTGACCTTGAATGTTTCCAGGGACAGGGCATCCAGAACTTCTCTGGGCAACCTGTTCCAGTGACTCACCACCCTCATTGTAAAAAATTTCTTCCTTATATCCAGTCTAAATCTATTCTTCTTTAGTTTAAAACCTTGCCCCTTGTCCTGTCACTACAGGCCTTGGTAAAAGGTCTTTTTCCATCTTTCTTGTAAGCCCCCTTTGTATATTGAAAGGCCACAATAAGGTCTCCCCGGAGCCTTCTCTTCTCCAGGCTGAACAAATCCAACTCTCTCAGCCATTCTTCATAGGAGAGGTGTTCCAACCTTCTGATCATTTTTGTGGTCCTCCTCTGGACCTGATCTAACAGGTCCATGTCTTTCTTGTGCTGGGCACCCCAGAAGTGGATGCAGTATTTCTGGCGGGGTAAAGTAAGCTTTTCTTACTAAGGTTGTATTTTAAACTGTAAATCAGCCCCTAGTGAAAACAAGGGATAGCCATATACCTCCTAGCTACTTTACAGTTTGGCATCTTCAGCAAAGCTCCTCAGTGTAATTCTGCTGTCATGCTGAGAAGTGGTTGCAAAGACAACAGACGGGAAGCCTTGTTTGCAACGAGGTTGTTGTCTCAGCTCCAGCGTTACTAATTTCAAGGAAGTCATGTTCATGCTCATCCGTCTGGATGATATGGTATTACAGATCCCCCCACCCCCAAGAGATTTTAGCATGCTCCCACAGACACTTACTTGATGAGAGAGGGGATCTGAGGGGTCTGGAAAGCTGAGAGTGTCATGCCAGGAGTCGGTCGTGTTTGCTGGGGGATCCACAGTGCAGTGATGAGAGACATGAGCACTGGCCACAATCTGCCCCTGAAGCGCAGCTCCAATCAAGGTCCCAAGCACTTCCATGGTCATTCCTAAAGAAGGAAGCACAAATGTGCACTGAGGATGAGAACTCAATAGCTCCACTGTCTCCAAGCTTGCTCATTTGTCTCACTGAAAAGAAGCCTCATCAAACCATTTTCTTTTACAGAGAACAAGCAGAAAAAGCAATACCAAGAACAGCAGAACTGGAAGGTCAGTAATAGAACAGTTTCAGGGAAAGAGAGTTTTGTCATCTATTTTCTGATCAGCTTTTAGAAGCCTCCATGGAAAGGCCTCTTTTATACAAGCTGCATGATGGGTATGGCTGAGATTAAGAGCCACAGGGGGATGACATAGAAAGCTTTAATCTAGAGGACCAGAGCGGAACTACAGTTTAAATGTTGAATGCCATTTTTCCAAAGCAGGACTAGGAGCCATAGCATCAGACTTTTCACCTCAGGCTTGACAGTAACTTGTGAAACATTTTTCAAGCCACTTATCTGATCTGTAAAATAAAATTATACTTACCTCAGGCTTATGTTGGAAGTAACACAGCTGCAAAGCTCTTGGAAAGAGCAGATGCTGTTAACTGCCTAAGGCCACAGTCAGGCAGAACTAGCTACTTCAGCCTCAGAGAATGATTCAGATCACTAACACTCCAAGTACCACCAGAACAAGGGATCATCTAAAAAACCAACCACATTGTCCATTTGGGAAAGCAAAGATCTAACCATGGGCATCCAGCTTCATGTACTCAAAATCAGTCAACAAGGCAGCTAGTTGTTACAGCTCCGTCACAGGCGAGTGGTGAGTAATCTGGGCTCTGGAGCCTTTTCTCCCTGAGGGATTTCAGACCTACCACTCCTGTTTCTATGCAATATGGCCATACCCAGCATCCCCACGGCAGGGAGATAAACTGAATTCCTGTCCTAGCTCCAGAGGCTATTTGCACATTTTGCATAAAGATCCATAGGGCTGAATACATGAACAGATTAGGAACAGGACCAAGACTCCCTGTTTATGAGGGAATGCTCTTCTCATTGACCTAAAAATCAGGCTTTTTTTTCTACTTATTCTCTCTCAGTGGCCCCAGGAGTCCCATGTTCCTTTCTCAGAAGCACCATGTTGGGTTTTGAAGGGCTGCTTCCAGAGGGGGTTGTGTCCTGGTGGTTATCATACTCTGCTGGGAAGTGAGATGTGTTTCAAAAGCTCCTAGGTTCAGGTTTATTCAAGTTCTCTGCTCTGTAACAGCCTTCCTAGGTGACCTTGAACATACGCCTTTTTGTGTATCCTTGTAAAGGGATAAAAGTACTTCTCCACCTAACGGGAAGGCAATGCACACAGACTGCAAGGTGTTCAGACACTGCAGTAATGACGTCCGTATGTAGCTATGGAAGATCAAGTAAGGAAAAGAAAAGAGAGGGTCTCTAGAAGACTTGGATCATTTACACCATTGTTAGTACATTCCCAAACAGAGAATGCTTCTGAATGGAAAATTTGAGGCTTCACGTAACATTAATTTAAACCAATGGGGGGTAAAAAAAATCTTCCCCAAACTTCAGATCCAATCTTACTAGCAATGTTATGATTCAGTCCATACACACCAAAATGCTGGCAGATGGTGGAAATCCTAACCTTAACCTTATCTGAAGTGTTTGGCCACAAATTAGTCTCAGATGGGCCTTGCAGAGCTTCCAAACTGTTGACTACTCAGTGCAAAGCCAATGCACCTGAAGCACACTTTTCATTCAAAACACCACCTACACATTTATAACCTTTATCTAGGTCTCTACCTCTGTATTTTGCCAAGCACTTGCATAGAATTAAGCATCATTATAGGCATCATTATAGGGAACAGAAATACCACCTTTGTGAAACCTAATTTTCTAAATAGCAGCAAGAGCTGAGAAACAGAGAGGTTTCAAAGTTCTTGTGTGCTCAGAATTTATGACTTATTACTTTCCACCTTAGCTGGGAAAGCTGATCTTTCAGAAAGCAGATTGTCCTTGAAGTAAGTTATATTTTGCCCAGAATGTAAGTAGAATTTATGTTAAAGCAACTTTGGAATCCAGTATTCTACCATGCATTTATAGTAAGGAGCAGGACAAAATTTATAATAAGCAGTTCTGCTTCTCTCCAGTAGAGGGTAATTGATCCTCTGATCCCAGCCTTTTTTTTAAAAGCACACTTCATATTACACAGCTGGTTTTCTTTAAACAGTTGAAGAAATGCCTGAACAACCAACTGCATCCAAGAAAGTCTATCAATAAGAAGAATTCTCTATGAAACCTAAAGAGAGGCAAAAGTGTTTAAGTAAAACACTTGTTAAAAATAAAGAGAAAAAAAAAAGATTCTCACATAATCATAACCATTACAAGAAAAGTTGGCTCCAAACAAACATAATTTCAAAATATACAAAAGTATCAACATTTGAAAAGTCAAAACTATGGTTCATTCCACCACCCTAACTTGGCTTAGGAGAACAGCTGTACACTCGAAAGTTAAACCCTTTCTGAAAAATAAAATGACACTATAAATGTATAACACCTCTCAGCCATGGAGTTCAACAGCTTTTATGAGCACAAATTTCACAGGCCTGTGAAGCCTTGCATGGGACTAGCAGATAGGAAAGCACATTTATTTGGATCACAGCCTCTGAAGACATAAAACCAGACAATAGAAAACACTAGGTACACGGATTTAGTTAGAATTTAGGCCAGATGACTCAGAATACAGTCAGTGCCAAAGAATATAACACAACTGGAATCTCCTGCTGTTTAGTCCTGTCCTATGACTGCTAGCCCAGACTTTCTCTTGAGATAGTTGATGATAATGCAAATTACAACTGTTCCATGTGGCCGGAAAGGGATTGGGTTGCTCAGGGGGTATTGTATCCAGAATTTCTGACATGATTTTTTTAGCACTTCTGGCCATTTCGTTGTGCCTCTATGGTCTAGTTTTCAACATACTCAAGCAAGTTTGTTGAGGGTTAGAAGGGCTAATGGAAGAGAAAAGGGCTCTTGCCAGGAAGAGAAAACAGTTGCAACAAAAAAATTACAAGTTACTCTAAAGCAACACTGAAGGACAAGTTAAGACACAGAAAAGTCTTTCATGTGACATTTGAACACACTCTTCTCTTTACCTTGCTTAATGCTGGTGGCCGTGAGAGACAGCAGTTAAGTAATAAAGAAGGCATGAGAACAGAGCTGAAGAGAGTAGGAAGGAAAGAAACTGTTCTAACGTTCTTACCACTTTCTTGGTCTGATCGATTTGCTTCAAAGCAAAAACTTTGTCTGGTTTTGGTTGTTAAAGAGCCAGAGATATGGTCTGGAAGCCCTCATTCTTTTAACTAATACAGTCAGAGTGCTAGTTATATTACAGCAAGATCCATCCCTAAACTACCTGGTATATGTTAAAATTAAACAAACACAGATGAAATAAAAAGAGACATTTCAGTTGCTGTGAACATGCACACAAATTACTCTTCTTTTTTGGTGGGGTTAACTGTCTTGGTTCCATGAGTTCTAGAAATTTTTTCAGAGAAAACAGCTTGGAGATTTTAATTTATAACATGAAACACAAACCTAAGGAAATCCAAAATAAAAAAAAAAAAAAAAAAGAAAATACTCAAAATTACTTTCAGGCTTTATTTAATTTTTCAGGCTTTCTTTAATTGAATGTTAAAGAAGACCAGCACTTTGTTTTCTCCCCTACAAATCGCCTTTAAATTAAATCATTATTCCCTGTCCTGGCTTGGGTAAGCGTGTTTGTTATTGCTTTGTCTGGCTAGCAATAAACTGAAAAGAGTTTATAGCTAATCAGACAATTTGAAACAATAAAGCATTAATGTCTCCTATTTAGCTAGAAAAATGGAAGCATTTACAAGACAAAATATTTTTCATCAGATATTAGAAATCTCATATAAAAGTCCAGTTTGGGGACACAAACCATTAGGAACTTCCTATAGATAGAGAATGATTTTAAATAAAACTCAGCCCTAATCCACATGAGAAAGCCCAGATCACACTCACGGTATGCCGTTGCAGAATCTCTCTCCTTCTGGTCTGTGCTGAGAAACATGGTGAGGGCAGAATATGGTACTTGGAATAACTATGCAAAGAAAGAACATCACTTAGGAAATGTCAGGGTAAATGCTGTATTCCTCTGATATCCAGGAAAATGTTTTAGTGCAACCTTGGAATTCACTTATTTAGAACACTGTATTTTTTAGCACAAAGACCTGTCTTTTCTTTCTGATTTGTAAAGCATATAAGAGGAAAAAAGTATCTTTCATAATACAAATAATAAATAATGAATTACCAAGAGACTTTACCTTAATGCTGTGTTCCTTCAGCTTCCTTGGGAAAACGTCCTTCATAGCTAGGCTATAAAGCATCTAGTTTTCTTTGCACGAGGAGACTATCATGTTTCTAGCTTAAGCTAACTAACAGGAAGCAAAGCCATAATGAAGAAAATACAATTTTCCACTTTATTCAAACCAGAAGACTGTATAAATCCCCAAAATATTTAAAATATCTGTCTCACTATGTAATTCCAGGAAATAATTGTGAAAAATACTTTGTTGTCAGCACCATTTTGCCACACACTCCTTAATTTGAGTTAAGAATAGGTAGAAACACCCGATTGCTATGTCCATGCACTGACAAAAAGGTAGATGAGGAGTATTCCTTGTTTGTTTTTACAGCACTGTATCTAGCATGCAATTGATATCTTGCTGTAAAATCTTGGTGGAAACAATGCACTGGTAATATTTATTGCAATGCTGGGTAAATGAGCCCCACTTTTACTGTAGGAGAGGCCTTATCTCCAGTAGCATATCATTGAAAATAACTACTGAACATTAAAGGCTTCACCTTTTGGATAGTCATGACGTGAGTGGGACCCTATCCTCATAGTGCTGAACTAAAATAAAAATCACTTCTGCTGTGGTTTAACCCCAGCTGGCAACTAAGCCCCACACAGCTGCTTGCTCACTCCCCCCACAGTGGGATGGGGGAGTGAATAGGAAGGGTAAAAGTGAGAAAACTCGTGGGGTGAGATAAAGACCATTTAATAGGGAAAGCATAAGCCGCATACGCAAGCAAAGCAAAACAAGGGATTCATTCACTACTTCCCATCGGCAGGCAGGTGTTCAGCCATCTCCAGGAAAGCAGGGCTCCATCACGTGTAATGGTTACTTGGGAAGACAAACGCCATCACTCCAAACATCCCCCTATTCCTTCTCCTTCCCCCAGCTTTATACATTGAGCATGATGTCATATGGTGTGGAATATCCCTTGGGTCAGTTGGGGTCAGCTGTCCCAGCTGTGTCCCCTCTCAGCTTCTTGTGCACCCCCAGCCTGCTCGCTGGTGGGGTGGGGTGAGAGGCAGAAAAGGCCTTGACTCTGTGCAAGCACTGCTCAGCAATAACAAAAACGTCCCTGTGTGATCAACACTGTTTCCAGCACAAATCCAAACCACAGCCCCTTACTAGCTACTGTGAAGAAAACTAACTCTATTGCAGCCAAAACCAGCACAACTGCTAAAATCTTGTAACAACATACAGGCCAAACTCTCAGACTATCGTGAAGTGGAAGAGGGACATGAACTTGCTTGAACAATCAAGTTCTGTAGCCAGGCAAACTAAGTCTCACAATCCGCATCCTACTATGTTCATACAAAATGCATTTCTGTTCACTTCCATCAAACATGACAAGTATATAGGTTTTCAAAGATCTGCCACAGAAAATCTGTGTTTTTTCTTCAAAAGAGAGAAAGAAGAAAACTATTTTAAGCCATTATGAATGTCTTCTGGACCATCTTTCTCAACAGGAAACAAAGGACCTAGGGAAACATTCCAGTTTAACACAGGAAGACAGAATTCACAGGTCCAACAGACCTGTAAACAGGAAAAAAGCCAAAGTCAAACAAGAAATACAAACATTTTAAATGTCTGGGAACCACTTTTTCAAAATGTGATCCAGTGAAATTCTATCAGCCAGGACAGACCCTGCCAAATTGCAATGCAGCTGTCTCACTTCCAGCCATAATCTGCTGTGTGGTACTGCTTTGCATGGAAGATACCTTGTTTCACCTTGATATTGACTACAAGGCAAAACAGGGTGATGCAACCCTCACATGTACAGTATGGAACGTGTCAGAGAAGTTCTTTGGGATCCACTGAAATGATGGCTTCTGCATAAATATTGCAAGTTCTGGGCTGTATTAAAAAATTCCTGTGCTCAAACTCTTCTATCCTGGCATAAATATCATGATGACTACTATCAGTACTCAGCTCTGGTACCCTGACTTTTCATTGCCTTCTAGCTTGAGTCAAAGCACCCAGAACTAGAGCCATAAACCTACTTGGTCTCCTAATCTGCTCCTGAAAATAGAACTTATGGGAAGTTAGATGTCTAACTGGAAATAGGAATCTGAATGTCTCTGTGGATCTATACAAGAATGAGTTGAGCATCTAGGGCACTGCCAATGAAAGTGACTGGAGGTAATCTGTCTGAATTAGCAGGTCATTTGCCAGAGAAAGCATTGGCAGAAACCATCAACCAGCAGAGAGTTTGATAAAAGGACATCTGCCTATCCCTTAAACTCACTAGAAGTTGAAATCAAATGTGAAGTTTTGTTACATCTCAGTTTACTAAATCTGAATGCATTAACATAGACAGAAAACAAGCAAGTTACTGCTGAGAACATCATGACCTGTAACCTACTTACTGTGGCCAGTGCTTGGAAAAGGCTGTAGAAAGTCAGGTACCATCCAACTCTTCCCCATACAAAAGGAGGCAGGTACCACATAAAAAAATAGGACGCTACTGTGAACGGTGTACATGCCAACATCCTGCAAAGAAGATTAACACATGTCAACAATCTTAGTATAATGATAGCAAAGCACATTAAATTTTCCTGCTAATATATCAATAAAATGCACTTTTTATGTGCTGTTTTTCTAACTACAGTAATGCCACGGTTTTAAGTATTAAATGTTAGCATACATTAAATGCACAGATTAACATAAAATGTATACAAATACTTCCATAAAATGGAAAAAACCCAGCAAATCTAAGGAAAAGAGCTATACTTAATATCCCACTCAGAACAGACACAATTTCCTTGCACATGCACTGTAACAGCATAACTATATTGCCATTCCTTAGTACATGTCTCAGACCACACATTTATTAGAAAGAACCACTGAAAACTAAGCTCTATTGTCACATCTTCGCATACTTCAGCAATTTTTCATGACCCTATTTATTACCAAGGATTCTCTCTTCCAATTTTAATGCCTTCAGTCTTCTTCTCAATTTAGCCTCTTCATTGCTACTTCAAGCAAGTGCAAATACATTGATACACTTAAAAATGCTGAAAACAGCATAAAAGATAATGGACAGCCCACTGCAAAAGTTCCTACAGTCTGTGTCTACTTGGGTATATGATAATTTGCTCCATTTAACTCAACGGCAAAACTCCTAATCACTTCAAACACAAAAGGATCATCTTCTGGTGAGGAAGGTAGCTTAAAAAAAAAGAACCAAAGAAACTTAAATTCCAGACATTGCTATTAACCAGCAATTAATTACATTAGTCTAAAAATTATTTCAGGCAAACAACACTTGTCAAACTCTGTGATATGGAAGAAGTGGTCAGATGCTATTACTTCCTAAAAGTCTGAGCTGCAGCAGCATCAGGGCTCTCCTGTATTCTTGTAAATCAGACATTAAACAATGTAATTAGATGACCAAGATCCCAACAAAAATATCCAAACACGTAGAAGAGAAAACAGACTAATCCCTTCACAACAGCACTACTGACATTGGGGGTCAGCTGATTATTTTGCAATCGTGAACTGAAAACCTGCAATACAAAAGAGTAATGTGGGTAAATAGTTTAGTAAAACAATGGCTTTCCCACACTGCTCTTCGGGATGGACAGCATCACTGGAAGCTGAGCATTTACAAGGAAAGTGCCAGGTTCTGGTATTCTCTGTCCCTCCAGTCCCCAGGTCACAGTTCATCCACAGCTGGTCAGCAATGGAAAACACAAATAGGGGTAAAATCCTGACATATCTCAGGGAATCTAGCTTCCTCTCCAAAAGTGTGAGCTCTTCCAAGACTGGTGTCCAGACAAAGTCACCACAGTAAAATATTTTCATAGTCAATTTTTCATGCAGCTTTCCAGCAATAACCCTCTTAGTATTCTTCCCCCCTTCCATCTTCTTTCCACATTTTCCTTTCTTCATTAATGTCAGTGAGTTTTCAGAGCCTCGCTGAAGCTGCTGAGTATCTGATTATCTACTATTAACTCCTTTGACAAAATATTTGACCAGGTTTGTGTATTTCAAGTCAATGTCTGCTTATGCCCTTTAAACACATTACATAAAAGAGATCAATAGTGATTGATGACTTCTTATTATATGGAGTACAGTATTAAGCTATAATTAAACATTCACCTTCTTTACTAATGTTCTTGCTTTGCTGGTCAGCTTTTCTGACCGAGCCAATTCCATTGCTTCATTCTAGATACTTAAGAAGTCTGAGTAATTTTAAAATACTAAAGGATTTTTAAGCTAATGGAAGACCCATTTTTTGCTTTGTATAAAGATGGTCTGGCCTCCAAAGTGTAGGAACAAAAATCCCATGAGAAAAATTACCATTACAAAAAAACAGATAAAATCCTTCTGGAAAGAAAGCAACTGTTTGATGAACACATATTAAAGGCCAGGTTAGATAAACAGTTTTCCTGTAAGAAGTGCAAGTTGTACAGTAGTTGGTTTACAGTGCATAGGGCTGATAAGTTCATGCTTGTGCTAGGATGGGACTTATTCTAACATCAATTAACACTAACACTAAACACAAGTATTTGCAGTATTTTCAGAGAACTGAAAAAAAAAAGGCATCAGAATACATCTAATGGCATTTGTATAAAAATGTCATTATTTTCTTTTTGAATAACTTTGTTACTTGGTTAATTCAGTGCTCATTAAAAAGCACTCCATTTACCTGGCAACAAACCAAATCCTGAAAAGATGAACAGCAGCAAGCTCCTCTTTTCCCATGGGACTCTTGACAAAAAGCTTAACTTTGACCTGAAGGCCCTGTTCCTGCTGGGGCCTAGAGCAGCTGACCTCAGCCAGCCTTCTTCCAATACGTACTTGCCTTCTTTTCTTTGTCAGATATAAGCTGCCCACGGACAAGTTTCTGTAGCCCTAGAACCACATGGCAGCAAGAGAACCACCAGCTAAAAAACTGGGCTTATTTTCCACGAAAATTCAACTTCTTTGCTCAGGACACCAGATTTACTCTTAGATTTTTGTTGTGAATCAAGTTTGGGGGTTATATTAATTCAAAATTCATAATTAATTCAAAATATCTTACAATACATTCTTATAATGCATGAGATAGAGCAGTGATGAAAGACTCCCTATTACCCAAACTACTCAGTCTTCCTTTGATGTCCAAAATATAAAAACCCCAACAAATAAATGCCCTATGGCATAGGTGAGCTTGGGTTCCTCTAACATGGACCAATCCTTTCCAATTTTCTTGCTTCACACCTGTCAATCTCCTTCCTATACGAGTAACATTCATTCTTCTAACCTCTCCTTATAGCAGCACATGGACAGCACATCTACAAGTGTACTAGCTAGAGTGCATACAAGGAGTAAGTGTGTCACTGTGAAGCATCACACTGTCCCTTAAGAAATGCTGATCAAAATCTTACAGCATCTCATTCATTATAAAAGTCATGGTGATTTTTTTAATGAAGTATTTTGATTACGGGGATGTAAGAGAAGCAGGACCAGAATGACTGCTGTAAGGAAGAATGTAACAGAGTGTCAGGGCAGTGCTGGTTGCTGAGCCCTTCAATGCTGCGGTGTCACATCTGTTCCGTGTGTGCACACATCCTTTACTGAATTGAAAGGCTTAGAGAAATAAAGTTAACGGAGCTCCTGGAAGGCTCATGTGAGAAGTGAAGGCACACCTGGACACAAGTACAAACAAGTTCCAACTTTGCGGAGGAATGAAGCCAAACTAAAGGAATCTAGACAAAGATGAAAATTCAACCACAGATTCAAAACAGTTTTAGATCTGAGCTTCCAGGTTTTTTTAACAACGCAATGTCTTGACTTTATTTGTTTGTGTCTCCAATGGTAGAAAATCTCTTCTGTGTTTTCATGGGTGAACAAGTTAAAGGGAAATAGATGACATGAAACTTTTTCTTTTTGATTTTATATATATAGAATGAATACAATCACTGTTGTCTGGGAAACAGGCAAAGAAAAATGAGTCTAATTCAATGAGGTGACTGTATGATCACAACACACACACACAATATTCATATATATATATATATATGTATGTAGATATATGTACACATTTATGCTTACCAAGGCATGAGCCGGCCAATTCTTGTCCATCTACTTTTGCTAATAAAAAAGCCAGCAACAGGATCAGTAACTGCACCTGAGGCTTTGCCAATGAACAGCACCAAAGAGGCATGAAACGGAGTAATCTGAAAGTACAGACAGAATTCTGTAAACAAGAGCCATTGTTTCACAATACAATGAAATGGCATAAAGCAACTTTCCAGAAAAAAACCTCAGTGTTTTAAAGAATAATGATCGTTCATTTACAAAACATGTCTGCTGCTGTCATAGAAATTGCTATTGGTTACCCATAGCAAACAAATGAGACATGGAGATAGGCACTGTACAAGAAGGGATTAGAGGGGAAAAGTGCAAGGAAGGAGAGATTATGAGTATGTTTAGAACTAGGAAAATGAGTCAGAGAGTCAAATAGTAGACTAAAGTCCTTGTTTTAGTCATAAAACCTGACAGAATCCCTCTGTAATTTTCCCCTCACTTTGTTCCCCACACAGCCCCATTTCCGCATACCTTTATCTTGACCTGATCTAGAAAAAAGTAGAGAGCGCTATTTATGTGCATTCAAGGTTTTTCATCTCCTGAGGCTACCAACAAGGCTGCCAACTGGTGGCATGTGGCTGTGGAAGAGATTGTAGCACAGCAGACTTTATCCACTCAGAACTGAACTGTGACAACTGAACTGCATAAGGCACATCTGTCCAAATCAAAGTTGCCAGCACATGTCCAACAAATCTCACTTGAAAAATGTTCATGGATTACATAAGAAAAACCTTTGAAATTAACCCAGGAGGACCATACTTAAGTGCCTATTTAGACCTACAGTTCATCTCAGGCAATGTAGTTATTTTTCACATATATCTGTAGAGAGCTTAGGAATTAGTATCACACAATGGTTAAAAAGGGTGTGGGGGGGGAAGAGCTCTTCCACGTGGGTGGTGACGAAGTTGCAGTACACAGCCCAAGGGTGATTAAAAGAGACTTCAGGGCCTTGGGACGCTTAGTGAGGGAATCGGGGGCACAGGTCATCTTTTCCTCCCTCCTTCCAGCTGTGGGAGGTGACATTGGTAGGAACAGGCGGATCCAATCTCTTAACACATGGCTCCGAGGCTGGTGCCACCGTCACAACTTTGGGTTCTTTGACAATGGGACGGCCTACATGGCACCAGGCTTGCTGGCATCAAATGGCAGCCACCTTTCTCAAAGGGGAAAGAGGGTGTTTGCACAGGAGCTTGCGGGGCTCATTGACAGGGCTTTAAACTAGATGTGAAGGGGGAGGGGGAACACTTCAGGCTTGCCTGTGACAAGCTGTGGGATGGTACGCAATGGTTAGAGGGATGGGGTGCTACTGTGAGCCCTCAACCTATTGCGCGGAGGCATGATGGGGACACTGCAGCACAGTTGAAGTCTGGCAGAGATGAGCCGGGGGCTCCTGAGATAGTTAGAGCTCACAAGGAAACCTTCGTGAAACACCCCAAGGGAAACAAGGGGTGTGCCACTAAGGTGACACGGCCAACAGCCCAGATGAAATGCCTCTACACGAATGCAAGCAGCATGGGAAACAAACAGCAGGAGCTGGAAGCTGCTGTGCTACTAGACAGCTACGACCTGATTGCCATAACCGAAACCTGGTGGGACAAATCCCACGACTGGAATGTGGCTATTGATGGCTACAGGCTCTTCAGAAGGGACAGGTGAGGAAGGAGGGGCAGAGGCATTGCCCTCTACATAAAGAAATCAATACAGTGTGAAGAGCTGTCCCTGAAGAATAGACATGAGCAGGTCGAAAGCTTATGGGTAAGAGTCAGAGACAGAGGCAACAAAGGGAACCTTGTGGTTGGTGTCTACTACAGGCTGCCTGATCAAGGGGAGCCTGCTGACAAAGCCTTCTTCCTCCAGCTCCGGGAGGCTTCGCGCTTGCAGACTCTTGTCCTGCTGGGGGACTTCAACCACCCCGACATTTGCTGGAAAAGCAACACGGCGAGTTGTAGGCAATCCAGGAGATTCCTGGAATGCATTGAGGATAACTTCCTAAGCCAGGTAATAGACACACCTACCCAAGGGGACGTGATACTGGATCTGATGGTCACCAATGCAAGTGAGCTCATCGGTGATGTCAAGACTGGAGGCAGCTTGGGCTGCAGTGATCACGCATTGGTGGAGTTCACGCTCCTGAGGGACATGGGAAAAGTGAGGAGTACAGTCAGGACCCTAAATTTTAGGAAAGCAGACTTCCAGCTCTTCAAGGAGTTAGTCAGAAGGACCCCCTGGGAGATGGTCCTCAGGGACAGGGGAACGGAACAGAGCTGGCAGATCTTTAAGGACACCTTCCATAGAGCACAAGAGCTCTCAGTCCCCAAGTGTAAAAAATCAGGCAAGGATGGGAAGAGACCAGCATGGCTGAGTCGAGACCTGCTGGTCAAACTAAAGAGTAAGAGGGAACTGCACAGGCGGTGGAAGCAGGGACAGGTGTCCTGGGGGGAATACAGGGAAATGGCCTGGTTGTGTAGGGAGGAGGTCAGGAAGGCCAAGGCGAGGATGGAGCTGAATTTGGCAAGGGACATAAAGAATAACAAGAAGGGCTTCTACAGGTATATCAACCAGAAAAGGAAGGTTAAAGAAAGCGTACCCTCCCTGATGAACAAGAAAGGCGAACTTGTATCAATGGACGAGGAGAAGGCTGAGGTACTCAACAACTTCTTTGCCTCGGTCTTCACCGGCAACCTCTCTCCTCACCCCTCCCGAATCTATGGACCACAAGATGGGGACCAGGGGGGTAAAGCCCCTCCCACTGTAAGGGAAGATCAGGTTCAAGACCACCTGAAGAACCTCAATGTACACAAGTCTATGGGACCTGATGAGATGCATCCCAGAGTCCTGAGGGAATTGCCTGATGTAGTTGCCAAGCCACTCTCCATGATATTTGAAAAGTCACGGCAGTCAGGTGAAGTCCCTGCTGACTGGAAAAAGGGGAATGTTGTGCCCATTTTTAAAAAGGGAAGAAAGGAGGACCCTGGGAACTATCGACCTGTCAGCCTCACCTCTGTGCCTGGGAAGATCATGGAACAGATCCTCCTAGAAGCTATGCTCAAGCACATGGAAGACAGGGAAGAGATTTGAGACAGCCAGCACGGCTTCACCAAGGGCAAGTCCTGCCTGAGCAACCTAGTGGCTTTCTATGAAGGAGTAACTGCATCAGTGGACAAGGGAAAAGCAATGGATGTCATCTACTTGGATTTCTGTAAAGCGTTCGACACAGTCCCCCACAACATCCTTCTCTCTAAATTGGAGAGATATGGTTTGATGGGTGGACTGTTCGATGGATAAGGAATTGGCTGGATGGTCGCATCCAGAGGGTCATGGTCAATGGCTTGATGTCCACATGGAGACTGGTGACAAGTGGAGTCCCTCAGGGGTCTGTACTGGGACCGGTGCTATTTAACATCTTCATTACTGACATAGACAGTGGGACTGAGTGCACCCTCAGCAAGTTTGCAGATGACACCAAGCTGAGTGGTGTGGTTCACACACCAGGAGGACGAGATGTCATCCAGAGGGACCTGGACAAGCTGGAGAGGTGGGCCTGTGTGGACCTCATGAGGTTCAACAAGGCCAAGTGCAAGGTCCTGCACCTGGGACGGGGCAACCCCTGGTATCAGTACAGGTTGAGGGATGAAGAGATTGAGAGCAGCCCTGTGGAGAAGGACTTGGGGGTACTGGTAGATGAAAAGCTGGACATGAGCTGGCAATGTGCGCTTGCAGCCCAGAAAGCCAACCGTATCCTGGGCTGCATCACAAGAAGCGTGGCCAGCAGGTCGAGGGAGGTGATTCTGCCCCTCTACTCTGCTCTGGTAAGACCTCACCTGGAGTACTGCGTCCAGCTCTGGGGCCCTCAGTACAAGAAGGACATGGACCTGCTGGAGCGGGTCCAGAAGAGGGCCACCAAAATGATCCGAGGGCTGGAACACCTCTCCTGTGAGGCCAGGCTGAGAGAGTTGGGGTTGTTCAGCCTGGAGAAGAGAAGGTTGTGAGGAGACCTTATTGCGACCTTTCAGTACTTAAAGGGGGCCTACAGGAAAGATGGGGAGAATCTTTTTAGCAAGGCCTGTTGTGACAGGACAAGGAATAACGGATTTAAACTAAAGAAGAATAGATTTAGACTGGATATAAGAAAGAAATTTTTTACAATGAGGGTGGTGAAGCACTGGCACAGGTTACCCAGAGGGGTGGGAGATGCCCCATCCCTGGCAACTTTCAAGGTCAGGTTGGCTGGGGCTCTGAGCAACCTGATCTGGTTAAAGCTGTCCCTGCTCACTGCAGGGGGTTGGGCTGGATGACCTCTAAAGGTCCCTTCCAACCCAAAGTATTCTATGATATGATTCTATGATAAGAGAGAGCAAGAGACTGCTGAAATCGCCTGTGGGGCTTAAACAGCGACAACAGACAAAACCCCTTCACCTATATGCTTCTTCATGCTTTCAGTGCTCCAACCCAGAGGGACGCCTAGTGAATGCAGCCGATACGACACCAAGCTTGAGCTAGCATCCCCTGCTTTTCTGCAGAGCTTATTGACTCCTAGGCAGCATCACACAGCTTCCAGCTGGTGCGGGTCCCCTGCCTGCAGAATTTGCTGTAGGTATTCCCTGACAGGTGAAAGAAAGAAGCAATAATCTCCAAGATGTCCTGGATGACCTTTGTAAAAGGCAGATGCTATGCACTTTTGTTAAATTTTAGCCCAAATTAGGTGAAATAGCAGGGGCAGCCAATCTTCCTGACACCACCAGCCTATTGCTGCACTGTAGCACGAGGCTGAGATAAGCACTGGGCCATGTCCCACAGCAGTTTGCCGATGTTCACCTCACCTACCTTCGCTGGCTTGCACCCTCCCACAGCGAGGGTGGCAAGAAACCCACCAACCCTGAGGAAGACTTGCCATTGGGGCTGCACTGGAACTGCTCACAAGTCACTACTGCTTCTCAAGAGACAGGCCAGCCAAAACAAGAACAAAACAGCAGTCAGAAACATACAGCGGTTGAAATACTGCAGTAATGAGGGACACTGAGACAGAAAGCTTCAGATTAGGTGGGGTTTGCATTGGTATTTTGTTCAGGTAATGTGAATAGACAGAAAGGAAGTGGATACTGCATAAACAGAAGTGGAAGAAAGCCTTGAGGAAAATTAAAACCTCTCTTATGTTAGGAGTGGAGTCTGCATAGTCACCCTGTCTTCATCATCGGTAGGGGCTTATACATCCCTTGGCTGCATTTTCTTAGCCCTTAAATCTAGACAGTGTCTGTCAGCACCAATGCCAGAAACTTCTCAGTGTTAATAAAATACAACATAAAATATGCTAAGTTCACCCATCTCGAAAGGAATAAAGACCAGGATCCTATTGTCAGATGTTTGGTGTTTTCTAGTAATTTGTGGTGGTTTGGAGTTACATTGATATATCTGTAGTTTATGCAGGTAATTTAGGTGGAACATGGAATTCAAAAGGAAAAACTGTAAGCTACAGAAAGTGAATACAAATGTAGTTTTCCTAGAAAGGAACCAGATTATGTGTGAAAGATTACACCTGGTGAGTTTCCCAACCTCTCAAAGAGCTAAAACAGTTCTGCCCCCTAAGTGGGCAAGAATTAAATCCAGGTAGTGGCTATAAAATTACATGCTCTCTCCTGAAAATGTGTGGAAAAAACCATGGGATTTCACAGCTGTTTATCAGACCTTGAAATAAATCCTGTCCCTTCAGGATTACTTCCGAGAACAAACTAAACCATCAAGGAACAAATAATTAAGCCCCTTAATGAAGTCGTAAGTGTACCATTACAAACTTTAAGCAAAATTATTGGGTTTCAGTAGAAGCTTCTTAACAAAATAATTATTATTGTCATTTATTTAGGTAGTGCCCAAAGATGCAGGAACGGGACCCCAGCTTTCTGGACACTGTACACAAACAGGTAAAGAAATAAACAGTCCCTAGCTTCAAGAATTTTCAATTTCTATGATAAGCAGAGGGTTGGGAAATTGCTGTATTTATAAGCACCTTGGGAAAATCGTATTAGTGTCCTTCTCATTCGGTTCATGCTTCATCATCTCCAATGGCTTGTATTGCCACCCTTGATGTAAGTGTGAAACAAGTGTAGTCAGAGCAGCATCTGTCTCTCTGCTGCATCTCCAAGTTACCTGTTCCACCTCCAACTCCTCAGACTCCACACCATCCACTTGCCATCTTTGACACTGCTGTCCAAACCTGGCCCCTTTTCTAGATCTTGTGCCTTTGATCTCAACAAGACACTCAAGATCTCAGGTTTACATGCCAGTTTTATCGTGTTGTCAATTTTATCAAGTCAGTCACATCTCAGCTTCTGATACCAGACTTTCATAGGAAAACCAAAAACCTTATATTTTGGACACCTCCACTCCTCCACTCATGATATCCTGTCTTTCTACACCTTAAACAGCAAATGGATAATGATATCTGATCCAGAACCTCCTGTTCTTTCCAGCAAATAAAACCAGCCATCAGTGGTGAAAGCCACTCATGTAGCTTCAGCTACAGCTGTTCTCACAGTCCCTGCAATTTGGCCTCATCCCCCTGAAATCCTTTTTTCTATGCTATAATACATTATCTGTCCCACCTAGTTACCGTGCAGACATACAAGACAATCCAAAACACTAAAAAATGCTTATGAACTGATTTTCTTTGTTTCTCTGCTGTCCTGAAATCTAGCTGGAGCAGCTGAAAGTCAGATGAATGTGATGACTCCTACTGCTTTGTTTTACCAGGTCTGCTTCTGCACCAGAAAGCCACAGACTGGAAGCAAAGAACCTTCAGGAAGGATAACTCAGCTTTCTTTGCAAAGAAATTATCCTAGTCAAACAAAATAAAATTCATCATAGAATTACAGAACGCTTTGGGTTGGAAGGGACCTTTAGAGGCCACCCAGCCCAACCCCCCTGCAGTGAGCAGGGACAGCTTTAACCAGATCAGGTTGCTCAGAACCCCGTCCAACCTGACCTTGAATGTTTCCAGGGATGGGGCCTCTACCACCTCTCTGGGCAACCTGTTCCAGTGCTTCACCACCCTCCACCTTATGTGAAATTATGTTGACTACTGGATGCAACTGCAGTTATTTTTAACTAAACCAAATGAACAAAATTTCACAACCTCAACATGGTGCTATTAATGTTCCAGATGTCTCATCTTACACTAACTCTTGACACAGAGAACTGCTTTTTCTTGTGTCTGCAAGTGTGTGAGCTCTACAGTGGCTAAAGCCTTACAAATGATCCCAGACTAAAAACAAATAATGGCCACTTCAAGACAGAATGGAAACTAGTGAAAAAAAGGGAAAAAGAGTATTTCTGGACAAGTTTATGCAGTTTCCGGGATGCTGAACAGCTAGAGGCAATGATAACAAGACAATTTAAAAGCTTTCTTAGCTAATTCACCTTTTATCATTCCAGAGGCATTGCTGACAACATCAGAGTTGAGGTAAGTCTACAATCTGTAAAGGTTTCTTGTGCTACTTACATGGGCTATATCTAGCAGGTAGATCTGTAGGAAGAAAGCAGCAGCACTCCCTGCCACTTGATTTGGGGCACCTCCTATGGCATAGCATAATTTGCTGCAAATTGAGATCCTGTATTCCTGTTCAAGATGAAGCAAAACAAATGATGAGAAAAAAAAAAGGTACACAACTTAAAAGCTACAGTACTCATAAGGTTAAAGTCCAAGGTTAACACCAAATTCAGGTATTCGCTTCACAGGTATTCATATGCCCTCAGCCCCTATCATCAACAGGCATCTGGATGCTCATTGCTTTGATTTTTAATGGTTTTGTTCCTTAATTCAGCCCCTAAAAACAGATTACAGTGTTCCTACAAGGGAATTGAGGCTTACATACCTGCTTCTCGCAAGCTATTAAGAAGGAACAAGTCTACAAACAAGCAAGAAGCAGCAAAGTGCACATACTGTCACAGTATTTTCTGAGCTTAGTTTTGTCTTTGAATGTGTAATTCAGATTTTTTTAAAAGGTTGAAAACTTTTTTACTTTTTTTAAAAAAGAATTTCTTATGTAAAACTTTCAGACCATAATAATTGATGTATACTCTCATATCATAGGAATTAGAAAATATTAATAGAAGGAAAGTTCCACAGTCAAATGCAGACCCAATAGATCCCAAACATTGGTGCTCTGTTCCTTCCTTCCTTTGTCACAAAATGCTGGTGTGACCCTGGCAAAGTCACTTGACTTTGTACATCTTCCTTTTGACCTGACTTTTCCGTATCTTTTGTGAAAGTTGGCATAATAGGGAAAGTGATTTTGCAGCCCAAGTCTTCTTTAGGAAGGGCTCTAAATCACTCTAGGCATGTTTAAAAAGTTTTGCAAAACTGTGCTCTCTTATTTGCCTTTTGATGTTTGAAAAGTACCATAAGCATCCAAGAATATTCTCTAATAGAATTGCCAAATACGAGTAAGATAAAAGCTGAAAATAAGGTTTCATAACAGTAATTAAAAGACAAAAAATGCACAGAGTCTAATAGAAATTCTAATGAAGAACACTGTGTTTTTCAATAGAAGTTCCAGAATCCTGGAAACCTTAAGACTTAATTTCATGCCATAAAATTCAAAATACAGGAAAAAAAAAGATTCTTCATTAATCTCGTATTTCTTTCAAAGGGACAACATAGCTGACCCAAATTTAGACTTTTAGGCTTTCAATCCCTCTTTAAAGATTGCCGTCAGCAGGAACCAGTAAACGTGAAGAGCAGCAGCACTCTTAACCCTGGGTCTGCCCTCTCTCTGAACTGACTACACAAGCCCTTAATTCTTTCATAGCTCAGGACAAAAATAGAGATATGGTAATGAGATCCACCACAGTGATAATATTCTGACACATTACCTAATTTCTGAACATTTTTAAATTTACTAAGTACCATCATCTTTACTACCTAACAGAGTTTTGGTAAGTCTTAGACTTCTAGACAGAGCCTTTCATCATCTAATCATTTTCCTTTGAACCGTTTGTATCTGAGTGGGTGTGAACAAACAAGGACGAGTATCAGGACTCTTTCCTTTCTCTGCTTCCACAGAGGAAGATGGGGCGGCATCCCGTTACTATGCTCAAGTAAAGTGGACAGTGTCAGGGCACAAAGCTGCAAAATGGTATCGCCACAGCAGGCCTCACTTGTACTCCGTTTTGGCAGTCGTATTCTTTCCAGGAAAAAAAAGAAAGTGGTAAACAGTCACAAGACAGACTTCATCAGAACCATATACTATTTAATTTGATAAGAGATTTTAAACACAACAAACAGACTATGTACATATTTGCTTTACAAAGTAACTCCATTTTTCATACATAAGTCCCATTAAATGTGAGCTTTACTAGACTTGTGGGGTCTATAGAATCTTGTTTGCTTGGCCCACAACAAAATCCTCTTGAGCTTTGCTCCAGGGGCTGTGTACTTATAAACTTCATCACACTGTTTTATTTTTTAATCATTCCTTTCTCCTAGCCTCACCTCCCTCCTCCCAGAAATGAAATTACTTTAAAAGTTTAGTTTCCTTTGTTACATTCCATTCTGATCTCCAAGTATTGGCAAGATAACTTCCAGCTGAAATTAAGAGACATAAACCTCTGCTGTGTAAATCCTGTATCTCATTCCACCCCCAAAACAAACTTGAGAAAAACTTTTAGATCCATAACGCTGCTCTCCCACTTATTTTCCCTAGTAGCTGTCACACAATCACAGAATGCTTTGGGTTGGAAGGGACCTTTAAAGATCATCTAGTCCAACCCCCTGCAGTGAGCAGGGACAGCTTTCACTAGACCGGGTTGCTCAGAGCCCCGTCCAACCTGACCTTGAACACTTCCAGGGATGGGGCATCCACAGCTTCTCTGGGCAACCTGTTCCAGTGCTTCACCACCTTCACAGTAAAAATTTCTCTCTTATGTCCCTCTTTCAGTTTAAAACCATTGTCCCTTGTTCTTTCAACAGCTAAGGCCATGATTACACAGAAAAAGTCAATACCTCTATATAATATACATGATTCCAAAATATTTTTATAACACAAAGAATGTCAAGTTCTTAAGAATTAGTCTAATTAAAGTTGAGGTACAGGAAACAGTCAACCAAGATCTAAACTTACAGGCTGTACGCAGTACTCCTGTATTTACATCAGTTTCATGGTTAGAAAATTTACAGTCTTAATACGTATTTTTTAAAAAGTCTGACTGTGATTCCACACATCCCCAGGATGCTGCTCAACTACTTTCCGAACCACAATCCCAGATCATCTTGAAGCAAAGTTAATATTTTGGTCACCGCAGTAGTTAAGTTTTCACTAAATGTTGTTTATGAATGTTATTTTCAGAATAAACAAGCTGTCAGATAGACATAGCATACAGAGGTGTCCTGTTCAGTCAGCCACAAAAATGCAGGGAATCAGCAGTTCGAAATGGAGGTTACATCCTGATCACTGTTCAATACCTGTTTTCCTTTTGGTTTGCCTAATTACTTTTGGAACTCATTCGTACGTTAAGCCATCATACACCACAGCAGTCCTGCACGTGAACGACACCATGAAAGGAAACGCCACTGCGTTCATCGCAGATCTGCTGCCCGGCAATTTCACTGAGTGCCCCTGAGTTCCTGTCTGCTGAGAAATCATCTTTCAGACTCTACATTCTGGTGTCTCTTTCCAACAGAAACAGCCCATAATCTATTTCGACTCTCTGCATTGAAGTTATTTGGTAATCACTATGTTTTCTACTTCGGTATCCTGAGACAGTGGTAAATATGAAGGTAGGTCTCTGCACCAGTAAAGCTGAAACATTTTCTTCTTTCCAACTCCCTGGGCTTACAGTTAAGAGTAGAAAAGATACACGTGGCAGCTGTCCATGGATCTAGAGGAGTAAGTCCCCCGGCCTTGGTTGGGTTTACATGATATTGCTAATAAATGACAGCAGAAATCCTCTTGAGAAGGATAACATCGCACTTGTGCAGAGCAGCGTGACCAACGGCAGTGCATCGGCTACGAGCAACTAACAGGGTTTTTCTCTTAAGGCTGAATTTCCCTGCTGCATGACTTCCTCAAGCAACAGAAATTGCTTGATTTCTGTGAAATCCAGTCAGAGCTTTTTCACTTGTGTAAGTTTGTCAGTAAGCTTAAAGTACTCCAAAAATTCACTAGAGATCTGAATGTGCAGGCAGTGGTCAGATAAGGAGCAAAATACAAAGTATTTACAATGAAAATTTTGTTTCGAGACCCCTGTGGTGTAGTTGAATGTCAACATCAAATTGCTTCTACAAGATTTAGAAGAAACATGAGAGGATAGAGTGGGAGGTAAGAAAGAGGAAGGTCAGATGAAGTTACAGTCTTTTTTTGTTCTCAGATTAACTTGACAATTTTGGACTTATATGTGCCCCCATCATATCAAAGTTAATTGTGTTTCAAGGTAAACCAAGAAAGCATAATAACAGAGAGATTTGATTTCACTCCTTAAATAGAAGAATAAGTTTAAACATTGTTGTAGAAAATTAATGCATCTCATACACTGTAGTTCCTTTATTTTTAATTCTCTTGGAAGTTAAAACCATAGTTTTCATTGCTTCTAAATTTTTCCTTCCCCAACAGAACAGAAATTGAATACAATGTTTATAACAGATCATCTTATTTCTAAAGAAAGTATTTAAGCACATTGAAAACAACTCTTTGCAACTGTGTGATGATATTGCATGGACATTACGGGCATAGGGAGCAGACGTACTTTGTCCTAAGCTATTCTTTATCAGTCGAGTCCAGAACTGAACCAACAACTAATTTAAAAGCAGTGAGGAAGAGAGAACAAAACCTGTGGCTTGAAGATAAATACTAGTCTAGGTTTATCTGAGAAACAACAAAAATGTAGCTAATGAGGAGCAGCTTTTGCGTCAGCTTTTCTCTCAACATAGAATTAATACTGGTAACATTTCTGTTCTGTGACCGACCATACAATTGCCTCTTAAAAGCACGAGTGTGGTAGTCGCGGGTGGCACCCCAGGCCCCTCATGGCAAGTATCTTCAGGACCGCTCTCAGGTTTGTGAGCGACATCAGCCCACCCCTGAGTGGAAGAAAAAACAGGAGCAGGGCTTGGGCGCAGACACCCCGAAAGGGCACAGGAACAAGGCAGGATACAGCGGTGCTTTCCCAGGATATTCTTCCAGCTGCTGGCAATCGTAGAATAGAATCATAGAATCGTTTAGGTTGGAAAAGACCTTGAAGATCATCCAGTCCAACCAAGGTAGCGCTGAGGGGCTCTGTGAGCCAAAGATGGCGTGTCTCTGTTCAAAATCTTCAGATTTCTCCCGTTAATTCACTCAGATGCATTCCGAACACAAAAATTCAAGCCGGAATGGCACGTGCCCATGGCGCCCGAGGAGCTGTACGGCCTGAACGCCCTCCGCCACACCGTGAAAGGTGGCCTCGGCCCCTCTCTTTTGAAGCTGCCCCTTCCCAGTTTTACCAGGTGGCCCCTCAGGAGCCAGGGAGCGAGGGGGGTGCTCACTCACCTCCTACCTGCCTCGGCAAGCACCGAGCCCGAAGAGGAAGCGTTCGGAGCCCCCCTCACCCGCAGCGCTCACCTGGAAGCCGCTGAGGCTTCGTGAGGAGAGCGACCGCTCCCGCCTGCCCGGGTCGGGCGGACAGCCCCGCAGGGAAGGGACAGGGGGAAAGCGAACGAGCTCTTCCCCGCCGCCGAAGCGGCCGGTAAATACCGTCGAGGGCGCTCGAGGGGGAAATACCAGAGTTACACGGAGTTTCTCAGGGAGAGAGTGGTTTGAGCTGTTTCGGGAGCGCCTCTCCCCGTAGCCTACCGGCGATGGGAGTAAGGAACCAGCGCGCCGGAGCGGGAGGGTGCGGGCGTCCCGCCCGCACCCTCCCGCTCCGGCGCGCTGGTTCCTCAGGGACGGCTCCGCACGCCCGGGACCCCAGCCCCGCTCTCACCCCGCTCCTCCAGCCCCCGACGGCCGCCTTTCCCCTTCGCCAGCCCCTTACCTCCTCCTCCGCCGGGCGCTCCGGGGTGTCCTGCGCAGCCCCCGCCATGGCGAAGCGGACAGCCCACCCCCGTCCGACACCTGCGTGCCCGGGGCGGGCCCGGCGGAGGGAAGGCGAGGGAGAGCGGGCGGCCGCCTACCCCCGCCCTCACGCAGGGCCCCGGGGGGCGAAGGCGCTATCGCTGCCCCCCTGGCCCGGCGGAGGGCGAGCCCCGCCGGAGGAGCCCTCTCCCCGCCCCGGGCGAGGGCGGCACAGCCCCGTCGGCCGAGCCGCTGCGGGCGGCGGGAACCCGCCCGCGTCCCGTCCCTCCGTGCCGCTGCCCCCGGACCCCCCCCCCGCCCCGTCCCTCCGTGCCGCTGCCCCCGCGGGGAGGAGCGGGGCAGCTCCCCGCAACGCCGGCCCCGCTCTCCCCTGAGGGCTGCGCCGCGGGAGCCGCCCGTGAGGGCACAGCCCCGGCCCGAGCGCCCCGGGCCCGCCCTGCCCCAGCCCTCAGGGGCGCCGGCGGCTCCCGCCTCGCCCCGCAGTGCAGCGCTTAACGAGGGGGTGCAAGTCCGTGAAGGTTTCCGGGGCCGTTTTCATCCGCAGTCTAAAAATAGCGGCTCCGTCCTTTTGAAGAGATGCAGTTCTCTGCTTTCTATCAATTTATAACCAGGCCAGCCAGCGATGCTGCCTTCTGGCAACCGGACACGAGATCCCGCAACAACCGCGCTCGGCCCAGGACGCACGCTTGCGGCAAGAGCGGCGGCTGCTGCCGCCCTCAAAGGCCCTGGAGCTGACACCATTATTTAGGCAGCACGAGGTCACCGCCACCACTCCGCCCTTGCAAGCACGCTCCATCAGAGGAAAAAAGAAAAAAAAAAAAACCCAAACAAAGCCACAACTGCATTTTGAAGTATGAATTCTTTCGACAGTGAGACAGCCTGAGAGAAGAGGGTTTGAACAAACCAAGAAGCACACGAGGACTCGGTGATCCGCTCGCCTTGGGACGATGACGACTAATCCGTACGCACGGGGCTTCCCGGCTCGACTGATCCAAAGAGCTCTGCCGCCGACAGGCTCACTTGGAGGGTATCGGACCGCTGCTGCAAACTGTGCCATGAAGTACTGGTACGCAAATCCTGCACCACCTCATTTGACAATTACAGCAGATTTGCAAAATTATGAAAGAACAAGGCATTAAAAATTTTTCTTAAAAACAGACCTTCAATGCACAACTGAAACTGCGGCCTTAATAAGCCTTGTTGAAAACTCTGAAGCTTTCAGGCTCCAAGGGGTCCCTAAAGGCTGAGGCCAGATGGGCGTCAAAAGAGAGGTGGACTGCTCAGTCCCTTAGCCCCAGTACATAATTTGTTCTAAAATACAAAGCTAGATACAAGGTATGCATGTAACATTCAAATTCAACATCCAGGTTCTTCGTTTTCTCTTCACACAACATCCTCCTAACACATTAAATCTTTGCTACCTGTATTTGCATGTTTCTTCATGAAGGAAAAAAACTACAGAAAACACTTCCTATCTTTGTTCTTTTCTAGGCTATTTCAATTTTGCTGTAAATTATGTTAATGCACAGGCTTTACTCAAAACAGTGAAGGCTTCTGAAGAAACAATGAATAACTGATAGTATTTGTGTGTTTCACAAACTCAAGCATTGATCAAGGTAGTTTTACTGTTGTTTGACCAACGCACAATAGCCGTCTACAGCACTGAGCAAGAGATTAGGCTGTCCAAACACTACAGGTAGCTAATCAGTCTTTACAAATTGACTGAAACCAATTAGATTTAGGAGAGCCCTATATTCATTCCAAAGATTTTCTCCAAATTAGGAAATGAGTTCTCCAATCACAGTTTGTTGCCTTTTTTTAAAGGCACTTTCTAGTCTAACATGGTATTAGTGCAGTCAGCATCACTCTTGACTTTTTAAAGATTTGCTCTCCTTTTGTAATTAAGATCGTGGCACTTTCAAACCGCAAGTGCACACTCAAGTACATCAAAGCTGTAGCCAGAAACAGTTGGTTTCAGTAAAGCACAATATACAGCCAGACAGGATCAAGCTATCCAGTCTCTGAAAACACTGGTAGCAGACATGAAGCAATGTTGAAATAATAAATACTTACTGCTCCTTTCCAAAAACATGATCTTCTGATAACAAGCAAAATGGACTTACCTACCTTAAAATATGACACCCCCCCCTCAATTTCAATCAATCTTACACTAATTATTTCTTTGAATTTCTATGTTGCAAATGCAGAAGTAGTATACTGCTACTTTGATGTTTCATGCACCTTTTAGATAAGAACCACTGAGCTTACAATCAAGCATGTGTGGTGTTCTAATACTTAGTTTTACATTAAGACAAATTCAAAAGCACTGATGAATAAAATGCACTGTTTGTGAAGCTCTGCAAACTGAGGGCTGGATCTGTGTCTGTAGGTGATTTGTCTCTTCAGTTTTACTAGTGGATTTGTCTGCACATTTCTTCCTACTACTGGAGATCTGGTAGGCTTTTCATATAGTAGAGGAGTCAGTGCAAGAGCAAAGAAAATTTAGTTGTATTATTTGCTACATAAACACACTAGCACATCAAGTTTATAGCACTGAAAACAGTTAACTGCATAGTTTTCAGAGGTCTGCTTTCTGAGTACATTGTATAGATATCTGTGCAGTTGACTTTAATTTCACTGCCCTCAAACGTACCAGGAGAGATGCTGAAGCAAAGGAGTTTTACATCCCTGGGAATGAAGTAAGCACATCCCTAGTTTGAAGTAACACAACCTTTAGGTAGAATTCAAGTCACTCCAATTAAGTAATTTTCTATTTAGAAGAAAACCAGGAAATCCCAAACCCATCTTTCATTTTACCATGCAAAAGAAGTCCAACCCTGACAATCATCCGTTTGCGTAGGTAGCACAAACTAGTCAGCACTCATTGATGGCCCCAGGATAAGTCTTACCTAGAGACTCTAGTTCCATTCACAAACCTACATGCTACTTAGTAAACACAGTACAAAATATTTAGTCTTTATGTCGATTTCTCCTTTAGCAAAACATGGAATAGTTGGTTACAAATTTTATGCCTCAAGTACATGAATAGCGAAATAAAAGATGTGGATGGAAATGGGGCAGAACCAGGAGAAGAAACCTCAGTTTTCAAATAAGGATTTTCAACGTCTTTGAAATTTGGCCACATGCAGTTAGTGTCTCAATCAGCTGGCCAGCTCAGGACAGAGGCAGATATGTAGTACCAAAGCGTGTCCCTCTAAGCCACTACTGCTGTAACGTAATCCAGAAAAGCTGAAGGTTTTGTGTGACAAGGCTAGAAGTGGATCTCTGTCCTAATAAGCTAGGTAGTTTAACATCACCCTATCTGTAAGACACCCGTAGCAGCACAAAAGAGACAGAAACCACTTCAACCACTGGGAGTAACAATTCCTTCAGAGCTTACTTTGAGGCACTTCATATGCCGTATGCACCAGACTACCTCATTTCTGTCTTCTCACACATGCACCTACCACCACATGAAGACTTGATAGAACATTACACTGCAGATCTTGTGATAAATGTTAAATCCTGAAGATACTGATATTGAAGATTTTCAAGTTAGTTAAGAGTTCAAATGTGAGCTTCCCTGCAGCATCTGTGCCCTAAGAGTTACTGTGAGAAGGATGCAACCTGCAGCAGCTTATACCAAAATGTAAGTGAAACCAGTCAGTTCAGTTTCACTTTACTCAAAAGTGCAAAAATAAGTACTGTTTTTCCTTAAAAGGTGCTATCAGTAGTAATTAAGACTCCGCCTAAATACACTCATTGAAGAACTAAGAAGCTTTCTACCTAAGGAAATTCTAAGGGTGACCTGTTGTACAGTTACCTCTGCTATGTTATATAGCCAGGCTCTGACCACCAAATTTAGCTGAAAATACTTCTGTTATAGCACATGATAGCACAGCACACATTTTGCTCTCTAAGAGCACAGTACGTGAGGATGAGAGTGCATCCAGATATTGCTGGTTACATTTTTGGTTTTGCCTAGTTCCACCTGTATGTAGTTTTTGGCCAGTTAAAAGCTAATTTGATCTTGTACTTTTGATAGCGTTTTTTTGCTCATTCTTGAGCTGTCCATTAGGTGTAGCAGCAGTTTTATAGTCATTGTCAGGTGCTTTTATCATTAAGAGTCTGAAAGGTTCAGTTGTTTTCCGAAGTCTCTGAACAACAACGGCATTTTGCAACTTGGCTTCCTCTAGTGTGAGTGTCTCGTCTCGCAGCTCTCGAAACGGCAGCGAAGTGGTCAGTGTGAAGGGAACACTTGCCTCTGATCCTTGATACTTTGTTATGAAGTCTCTGACATGGCTTACTCTGAGAAGAAAAAAAAAAGAAAACTCAGCATTAGAGCACTCCAATCCCAACACAGACTACAGGCACAACACACATCACCAGCACAAGAAGAGAATGAGACACCCACTTCATGTAATAGCTGATGGCATAGAAATGGAGGAGTATAGGTGGGGTGGTATCCTGAAGTGCCCGGTCCACTTGGGAGGCAAGGACCAAGGTTTGCAAGCTCTGAGAGCAGTCCCAAGGGAAAAAGGATGAGTTACCTTACTCTGAGCGCTCAAATGCTTTACTGTGGCTCAGATGGTAGTTACACAAGCCAACCATTTCCTAACCAGCTGGTGGAGCTCTTACCTGAGGTTTCAGTAGCCAAAAGCTAGAATAAGGACGCCTCCAATGTGGTACATGTAGCAGAACCATAATAATAATAAAGACAAAGGGTTTGCAAAAATTGTCTGGATAGCTTACGAGTTAACTAGGTCTAAATACAGTCTCCTTCTACCAAAGCAGGTGCAGCAGTGAAGTAATTACAGACTCAAGCTGCCTGTTAAAGTGTGAAGAACCTTGCAACAAGTGAGCAAGACAGAGTTTTTGCTGTGGAAGAAATCAGGATTGACCAATTTAATCAGAAAATGAAAATGGCAGGGTACATCTATACCAGCAAAATAAACATAGCGTCAATGCCCATTCTCTGATCCTGAGGCCAACTGGTAGGCTCTGGCTACTGGCAAACTGTTAAACTCATCCTTCCTCTCCCCATGCCCAGGGTAGCCCACGGGGTTTACTGCCTCCCAGGAATGGTCCGTGACCTGAGCTAACATCTGAACCAAGCCTAGATACTGTTTGCGAAAGTGCTAGTTGGCTTGAGGGAAAGCCATCCTAACAGTTTAGCAGCAGAGGACCAAATTTTCATGCCTTAGCCATATTTACTAGGACAGATATGGCCAGCATCTAATTCCTGTGCATGCATGCCTCATTTAAGAGACAGTGCTTGGTAAGCCTAGAGCCTGAAAAACCTCAAGCAGGAATAGATTTTTGGTTGGACATTTACAGGTGTCTACAAGCATTATATCAAAGTTCACTGGGTCCCAAGAGCAACTCAGGCTACTAGCCACCAGCTATCTGCTTTAGGATGAACAAGTTCCTTTCCAGCTCCATACCCAATGCTCCAGGGTCACACGAACTTAGCAACTACTCAAGAAGGGACACTCAATTCAAGACATAGCTGTGTGTGCTATTCCTACAGCACTGCTCTGCTAGTTGCTTCACTCTATGTCCTTGATTCTCCATACTGCAGTATCATGATGCTACCTGCACTTTTGCTCCAATGCTGTAACTTCAGTCTTTCATCAGTAATCAAGTAACATCTAAAGTAGTAGTTACTGTGGCACATACACGTTCTACCTGCAAAAGGGTAAAAGTAATCAATTTACCCAGGCACTGCAATATATACACTACAGGTTATTTACCTATAGTTTAATTAACAAATAGTTGACTGTTCCCTGCTTCTCCACTGAAAGGAGTGCTATACATGCAATCATAATGCTTGAGGGTATGTACTCTAAAAGGATTTCCCCCCGTTTCTTACTAGGTCATACACAAATACTGTATACAGCACAAACATGCTGGTCTTGTGGCAAGAGGATATGTTATGACAGAATATTTATTGCAAACTACTTCAAAAAGAGCATCACATCAGTAAGGCTGTTCTGCTTATCTCAGACTTTTTTTTTTTCCCCCCCCACTCCAAAAGCACTTAGCAGCTGTTCAAACTGCTATTTGCCGTGAAGATAAAAAGCTTCTAAATAAACTTAACTGTGTGAAACCTGGAATAATTAAGATATTAAGCCCATACATGAAGTATTTATAATTAAAATAGCAACTGACCCTTCAGCAGTACATAGCAACAGTGTTCCAGTTCATACCTCAGGCCACTAACAGTAATAAATTAGTACAAGTTAAAGAAAAAGTTACTGTCATTAACCTTCAAGGGCTGAGCTCTTCTGACCAGCCATGAAGACATACACAGTTTATCCTGACAGCAGCCTGCGTTGTATTAAATCTATGATCACTTTAAATTGCTTCACAGAGAAGCAGAGGCAACATATCCTTTCTATATGACTGTATAGTACTGGAGTAATTTCTCAAATTACAAATTGGAGAAAGGTCTCTAAAGACAGCGGTTCCACAATTTAATGTTAAGCAGTTAATCCTACTTTCTCAAAGCTCCTGCATACATATGCTGCGCTGATACTTTCTGACGTTATTCCCATTTATAAGCCTCTTTGGGAACTGGAAATTTTACTAATTAAAAATTAAACACATTGGATGCATTCTACTCTGTCCACGTTGACATGCAGGTGACGAACCCCCCCTGCCCAGTGCACTGACTCTGGTCCTCCCCAGAGGTTTCTCAGGCTCAACTCCAAGTCCCATCCGCCAGCTCCCAGCTGCACTACTGTCTATGCCCAATGACTAGCAGGCTTTTTACTAAGCAATTTGCTCCAGGTGTAGTCATTTTGTGAGAGATCTGTCATCTTAAAAGCCGTTTCCTCTAGTAATGGGCAATACATACACCTTAACTTCCACTAACCTACGAAGAACTACTATTTCCTCAGATTTTCACTCAGGCTCAGTTATGTGCTGACTATTAACATCAGTTCACACTCCTCTTACACTCCTTTCTTGTCAGCTAAAAGATTTCTCAATATTTGAAAGGAGGTTTTCTAGATACAGCTGAATAGCAGTCCAATGTTAAGTGAACTGAGGAGGTAGATTATTCACAGAAATTAGAGACTTATCATGCGTACAGGCATAGGAAAAATAGTTCAGACACAAATACATATGGCAGTGCTAAAATAACTCTTACCTGTGAGAAACATTGAATTTCTGAATTATCCTTTCCCCATCAGCTAACCAGATCTGGATGTTAGTGATAGGCTCCAAATCATTTAAGGGTACTAAAGGCAGGTGTCTTTTGTTGTCGGGTCCTTGATGATCATCTCTTACTTTAGAGATTACCCTTGGAGTAGCACTGAAAAGAAAAGCCATACGAGGTTACACCTTCTGTGTGCACATGTAAGCTTCAACCTCCCTCCAGACCTCTGCTTCTGGAGCTTTCTGCCCTGTATCAGGGTGCATTGGCAACTGCTCTTTTTAACACATATAGGAATACTGACATAAATGTTAGCTTTTTTTTTTTTTTAAACTGTATGCCAATACTTTCTCTTGAAGACTTCAACATGCTAAAGAATTTCAGTTTGCTCATGTTAAACATTTTTACAAGATGGAAGGTAACTTAAATATCAAAGGATTAAATATGAATCCATAAGAGATGAAACAGTCTGAAGATTCTTAGTGCATTTTTTTTGTACTCTAATCACACAGGTGAAACTTTAAGGGGTTTGAGTATTGAATTTGCATAGTCAATGTTAATTTTCACCATAATGTGATTACAATAATTCAATTTAACTGAATGTTGTTAGCCTTGATTTAGACCCCAGCATCATCTATTTCAGCTTAGAAGCATTACTCATCTATCAGAGAAATTGACTTAATGTGAAAATCCAGGCTGATGCACACAGCACTTGGATTTTTTTTTTTTTCCTAAGGCACTTTTGACAGCCGACCCTACCATAAGGGCAAAGATCCATAAAATGACTTGACAGAATACAGGGACCTCAGTCCAAGTGGGTGGTCTTAGAAAAAAAAAATTACTGGCAAAAATTTTTATTCTGAAGAAATGTCTAGAGCTTAGTGCTTATTTTCAGGACTAAGCTTGTTCAGCATGTACTGTTTAAGTTATCATAAGGTCTGATCCAATGGGCACATCCTCAGCTCATATGAGTATAACCAGATGTTTACTTGCAAAACAATAGCAGTGATTTAAGGAGTTACCATTTCTTCTCTGAGCTCAGCTGTGGTCACTGACTACATGAACACTTCACAGTGGTTTGCAGAAAAGCTTTCTCTTTGCACAGAAAATTGATGAGTTACTGCTTCTTGAGCGAGAAGTCAGTAACCAATGGCCATAGAATTGTCTTAACAATACTACATCTGCTTCGTGGACAAACCCCATCCTTGTATCCTTATGTTCTTGTACCTGTCTTAGTTTAATCATAAAGCGGAAAAGTCACAGCCAATTTATTATTAAGCAAAGATGGCTAATGACTTAATATATTCAGGCTAGCTAAGTTAGAGTCTTGGGCTCAAGTCCTTCTCAGTCTGAGGTATTTCAAAAACTCTTACCACCCACTGCCTAGTTAAGCGCCCTAACTTCTAGGCTATCAGCCAGCAGAGGCACTTTTTACTTCTTCCATTGAAACTCTGCAAAAAGAATAAGAATCAAGGAATCTCATTCCCAAGTGAGTGATAAGAGATGTTTCACTGCAACTGGAAGCAGATGAGAGGCACAGAATTGACTGTTTTGCATTACACAGAAATCACCTGGGGCACAAGAACTTGGCACTGACAGATTCCAAGAGGCACACCGGTAAAACATTCTGGTACTCCAAGTACAGGTGACTTACTATCACCCACCTGCCTCTACTGATTTACTTATCTCACGCCCAGCTTCTGTTCATGCTTGACTTCAATACAAAATAAACCCTAATTGCCCTCCAGATCTGGAAAAAACAGCTTGAGCACCAGCAAGATAATGTTGAACAGTCTTGGGAGCAGAGCAAAAAAAAAAAAAAATTCAAGTCATACTTCAGTCCAGCAATGATCAGCTATTGCTGTCTTTCGTGATCGGTAGCATTCAGTTCCAGGTTCAGACACTGAAGTGTAAGTGCTCATGTGTGAGCTAGCTGTCTCCAGTACAGCGGAGGCTGGAGAGGCAGTCAACCATGCAGCTGCCAGGCGCCTGGTTTAGCCTGGGCTGAACTACACTTTAGCCCATCAGTCACAGTGTAGTTTGGACAACTGCCTCAAATGGATACAGATTTTGGTGTCATTCGCAAACCAACTTCCCTCATGGTCACTTCTCAGAATTTGTGGTAGGCACTGGAGATGATTCTTTCAATAGCAAGTATGTGTGAAACTGAAGCCAACACATTAAGCTAAGCTGAAAGAGAAAGTCAGACCTATATTCACCAAGGCTTAAAGCATTTCTGTACTTAATAACTTTGCTTTTGTAGAACTGACAGATAAAGCCATCTAGTGGTGGGAGCTTTGACTAAAGCCACAAACCAAGAATCTAAGTCTCTTATTAGCCTGAGATCAAAGCATTATCACCCCTTTTAAAGGCTTATTCCTTTTACAAGATTATCAAAAGAAGATGCAAACTGAAGATCGAAGAGACATAAGAGCCTCCTGTCAATTTTCTGAAAAGAAAAAGCCCAAGAGTTAGGTATCATGTCTTACCCTGACTAACGGTCAAGAAGCTTGACACGCAATGTTTTACCCTAATGAGGTTATAGAGCAAGCCCACTTTGCTACAAGGGATTTCAGTCAAGAGTTTAACATGCTTCTGAGACAGTCTTTAAAATGCATTGATAAGCTTAATAGAAAAGTGCGGCTGCAAATCTTGTTATAGTCCCAAACTATTAAATGCAGCTGAACGGTGCTAGATAAAACAGAATACACCCATTACTTATATGGATTGATAAGGTATATTGGAAAAGTCTGGTAAATCTCATTTGTTTCTCCTGTACAACAAAAAGGATCAAGCTCATCTGAGTTATATCAAACATATCATTTCTAGCTCCTCCATTTTTCCTCCAACAGAAGTTTTAATGAGCCAGTCAACAGACCAATTCATAATTCATTCATTCAAAATGGTTCATCCACTACATAATCCATCCATCTGGGAACACTGGCAGAAAATCTGTAGCCTATTAAAAAAAAGTTTATTTGATAAGCAGAAGTTTAGCTAGGTCATAAGCTGAAGTAAACTGTTGAGTCATTTGCCTCTCTCATTTCTGATTAAGCACACAAATGCAACTGTGGAAAGGGAGTCCTATAGCTTAAGACTTGTTACAGGTCTCAGACAGCACTACTATTTCCCCACAAAGCTTTTCTGCCAGAAGAGTAGCATACACATGCAATGGACATTTATTAACATCAGAAAGTGAGCACTAGTTTATGGAGTCAGAGCACTTAGAGCTCACGTTTCCAACATCAGCAAAAATATTTAGTCGTCTTTAAAGAAAAGGCTCTGATAGCATAGCACTGAATAGACTAGCAAGAGTAGGAGAAAAAGCATTTTATCCAGTCCATAAAGAAAAAAAAAAAAAATCTTGAGCAAGTTGTAGGATGTCTCAGTGTACAAGATCAGTCAACCAAAATTCACAGAATAGCATGTTTCCAGAACCTAACTCACCTACTGGGAAGCAAGATCATTACTTGCTGTAGGCATGACAGAGCACAACAAGCAACTGAACAACCTACCATTCAGCACTGGTTAGCAGCAGAAACCCAGCACACTGAAGATCTTTTTGCTTTTGCTATATACAGGTCTACTTGTAGATAAAATAAGGTTAAGTTCTTGACCCTTGTTTGCTCAGGATTTCAGTGCTACCAAAAGCAAGTCTTGCAGCACCTCATCCATCTCTCAAGGGAAGATTTTTCCCTATTGACCGTATCTACTCAAGCATGTAGCAATTGAATGGACTGTGCTACAGAAACAGATGAAACTGATAAAACAGATACTTGCTTCTCCAAGGCAGCCTGGAACCACTCATCCTTTACCACTATCAGTCTCTTACTCTGCACACTATTATCTTCTTCCCCTGCTTGATCCATTCCCACTCAGAACACACTTTCCCTCGGCACAAGCGCTGGGCCTTAGCAGCAAAAGCCCTTTCCACTTAATTGAAACAAGCTGTTCACCTAAGGTTTTGCCACAGTCTACTAACCCCAGTGGGCAGGTCACTAAGCAGTCCCACCTGTGAAGGCTTCCTGTAGGCTCCTGGTCACTGAATGTGTTCTGATCCCTAGGCTGAGGTGTGCTTTTACAGGCACGTAAGTCTTACACAACAGGGATATGTGAAGCAGATAACTTGGCTGGAGTAAGCAAAAGTCACAGGGATCAAATACATGAACTCCCAGCCTGCCCCTCTCCAACAGCCTTCCAAAATACAGTACCACTTGGTTATAAATCAAATCCAGTTTTAGCATTGGCATTAGTGGCTGACACTCTCCAACCACAAGGGAGTCATGGAGTAGAGGAAAGAGGATCACTAACACGCTAATATGTCTTGCTGCAATAAAGGCATGGTTAAATACTGAGGAATTTTAAAAGAATGCAAAATAACCTCTTACTTCTTCAGTTCTCTTTATGGGATTGTCATACTCCCCTCTTCTCACACAAAGTATTGCACATACAGCTTTAAAAGAGATTCTTTTCTCTTAAATCACAGAATAGCAGCGTGACAGCCTTTCAGCTGGACACAGTTCTGCTAATATTGAGACCTTGAATGAAGAAAGTGAACAGCATCCTGGCTGTACTAACAGGAACACAGCCAGTAGATTGTGGGAGCCGATTATCCCCCATGCAGCGCTCATTAGACACATCTAAATACTGCATTCAGATTTGGTACCCAAAATAAAAGAAAGATGTCGATAAACTGGAGCAAGCTCCATGGAGGGCCACCAAGATGGCTGCAGGCCGAAGCATTCACCCTGGAGGAGAGGGGCTTGTCCAGCCTGTGGAAGAGATGGTGTCGGGGCAGGACAGCTAACAGCAGCCTGCCAGGGTCTACAGGAGGTCATCAGGAGGAGGGAGCCAGGCTCTTCACAGTGGACATAAATTGAAACAAGAGATGTGACACGCCGGGTTAGCTCAGTTGGTTACAACATGGTGCTAATAACACCAAGTTCACAGGTTCAATCCCTGCTTACTGCAGGGGGGGGTTGGGCTCGATGATCTCTCAAGGTCCCTTCCAACCCAAAGCATTCTATGATTCTTTGTTCAGACTCGATACATGGAAAAATTTCTTTCCCATTAGGACAGTCCAGCACTGAAGCAGGCTGCGTAGCTTCCATTCTTGCAGGATTTCAAGGTCCAACTGGATAA
The DNA here is from genome assembly GCF_030463565.1 of Pelecanus crispus. Classification (NCBI taxonomy): domain Eukaryota; kingdom Metazoa; phylum Chordata; class Aves; order Pelecaniformes; family Pelecanidae; genus Pelecanus; species Pelecanus crispus. The sequence goes on along the minus strand of NC_134645.1, from coordinate 124,494,897 downwards.
AAGCCTGAGCAACCTTATCTGTCCCCACTGACAGCTGACCCTGTTTTGAACAGGACCTTGGATTAGATAACTCCAGAGGTCATTTCCAATCTGAATGATGAGATCCTTTCCCATATGTATAGCTCCCTTCAGCTACTCAATCATAGATCGCGTCAGACTACTCACCTTCCTAATCTGTAACCATGTCCAGAAAAGGGATGAAACATTGGCTTTTTTGATGACAAATACACCTTATCTTTTTTGTCTTCCACTTTCACATCTACCTCCTCCTTATCAAAAACTTTTCGTAGCTCAAAAGGCAGTTCCCTTAAGAAAAAAAAAAAAGCCATCAGACAAAGAACTACTATACTGTTTTCAGTAAACAAAATAGATTAATCATTAATACCTGTTTTATGTTTCTCCTTTCAAGGATGATGCTTTTAAAAAAAAAAAAATCTGCAGAAGTATTTACTAAGAGTTATGTTAAGTGCACGACATGAAAACAACTTCAAGTTCCTGAACTGCAAATTAACTAGAAAGAGAACAATAAAGACATCATCATGCAAGCTGTTGAATGATGTTCAAATTTACTCAGCAGTTTCCACTCCAAAGCACGTGATGGGCACGAAGTTCAGTATTGCCATACATTGCTGCAAAATTCAATTATTTTATACCCATAGAAAAAAAGACAATTGGCTTTTAAAGAGAAAGAACTGAGTTTAGATGCAATTTGTTTAATTACAAATAAACACGAATCTCAGCTTTTAAAAATTAGATCATCACTAATAGCTACACTCTTTAGTACACTAACGCCACCTCAGTAATGCTTTATTTGCATTAAGCAGAACACAACAATGCCTTTGTCTATGAGCTCTGATGCAGACACTATGTTTTCAGGTGGGGCTCAGCTGGCACAGGGGCTGCACTAAGTGCTTCTCTACCATCAACAATTATGCAGGAACCATCTTGTAATTAGCATCTTCACAAGCAAACAGTGGAAGAAAGGTGGCAAACTTTTGATGCATGCACACAAAGAAAGCAAAGGGCTTTAAACAGTGCAGTTAATTGCTATTACAACTAATACAGGTGACAGCCATACAGGAGAAACACAGTGTAAAATTAGTATTTTTGATGTGCTAGCCAAGTACGGAAAAGACAAAAAATACAATGGCTTAGTAATTTCACATACTTGAAAAGGAGCTATTAAATTATATTCTCCATAAAATGATATTCTCCTCTCCATTTGCATGGAGTGAGGAAACAGACTACAAACTAAAGGCTCAAAATTACATTGGTTTGTATGGTCAACCTGCTTTTTTAAAGCAACACTGCAAACACTAGCAGGAATCAGGATAGCATGCTAATTTTTAACAGGGGGATAAAAGTAAGATTGCTATATACACACAAGTGACTGAAATAGCAAGTTTGTACTAGGAAAAATGTCTAAAATGTAAGACTGATCAGAGTTTCTTGAAGTTACATGGGGCAACTGTGCCCATTTAAGGCTTTTCATCAATAAAGAGAAAACAAAGACCACAAAAACAGAAATGCTCAACCACTTCGGCATTGAGCTCATTAGTCAAAGTACCACTTGATCAGTAGCTCTTACTGGGCACTCCGATTTATTCTTTATTTCATTCCACACCTGCTGTGCCCCCTACCAACACTTGCTTTTATCTACTTCATCAGCAACTGTACAACTACTGCAATTGAAAGCTATATTAAACCTGTTGATGTTAAAACAGCCATTAGCACTGCAGGAACTGAGACAGGCAGTGGCCTACGCTCCTACAGGAATACTGCTGTGCAGCAAAGCCAAGCAGCTATGTAAGAAATTTAGAGCACAAGCTAAGCACTATCCAAAGCGCATTAACTCAGGCTGATTAAGAACACAAAACTCGCTTACCCTTTTTTAATCGAGTCCAAGAACTGCTGGTTTGCAACATCAGTGTAGCTCCTAAGTTCACCATCATTTACTGTAAACCCATTTTTCCAAAGTTTAATGATTACATCAACCTATAAAGTAAGAACAATTCTCACTATAACACTGATGTAAAACCAGCTTGGTACACCCACAGTACCCTGTGATGCCAAATCATCCACTGCATGGACTAAAAATACCGAGAGAAGGCTTGCTATAATGTGTTTCGGCCCTGTGCCAACAGGCAGAACAACTGCAAGGGATAACTGACATTTCTAAGTATCCTCCATCAATCAGGGTTAGAAATAAACCTTCCCCCAATACACTCTGCTTCCCTAGGTCAAGAACACTCCTTCAGTTCAGCAGGGGGAAGGAAAAAAAACCACAAAAAAACAACAGAGCTGGAAGATCCCAGCCAGCTGCAACTCTTCAAGAGCTAATTTGAGAGCACACATTGGAAACACCAACTACCAGAATAGTCCAGCTGGGGATTTATTAGGGTAAAGCCTTGTTCTGATCATTCAGGAGGATTTTCTGAAAGTAAGGCATTGAGATAATGCATGCAGAAGCCTTTCACTCAGGAAATGCAGCAAGTATCAGAAAATTTACTTTCAGACAGTCATACATTTATGTACCCTGGAATTCCTGGGTGTATTCAAAACCTTGGTGTTAGGGGAATGAAAAATAAATTCTCAGTAATTCATTAACTTTGTCAGTGAACATCCACTACTTCAACTTGTAGTCTTCATGCTGTTCACTGAAATCTCTCCAACTTTAACATGGATACATTTGGGATTGCATTTTCATATTTATGCACCATGCCATTTAAGGAAGCATTTGATCATCCAGGTCTGATCCCTGAAATAATGCTGTCTTGACAGATACTTGGCCACATGTGAGGTATACGAAGTATGTACAAATGCAGAATTCACCTCAGCTAGAAATTAGCCTGAACTAGGCTTGATAGTACTTGACAATGTTATCTTTTTTTTCTCTTTTTTTGCAGTTTGACTTGTTAGAAGATGATTGCTACATGAATGCACAGCATGCGCAAACTGCTGAATAAAATTGCTTCTCTTTTGGTTGGGTAATCTGTCAAAAAGGTATACAGCACTCAGCAAGATTAGATTCCTTTAAAAAGTCTTGTGTCTCATGGCACCAATGCATATGGAAAGAGTTGCCATGATGGGAAGGTTCCTCTACAGTGAGCCAGTATGCAAGTTTAACATGGACTAATTATTCCACACCAACTTCCCATTTAGACATTGACACAAGTACTGCCATGGAACACTATTTCAGAACTGCAATTTAAGGTATTACTCCTGACACTCCTTTTCTCCCAGGCTCAGTTGGGAATCCGTGAACAGAAATTTCCAGCAATACCCACTCCAAATTTCTCCGTGACATCTTTGTTCTACATGGTCTTTTCTCCAGCCCCCTACTAGTTTTTGGGGAGTAATAGAAAAATACAAAAAGGACAGGATTACTAAGATACAAACCCACACATCCCACTACTACCACAACTATACAAGTGAGAGCAAATGAAAAAAATTTGGGCTATGCCTCTGCATAAAGAGGCTGCAACTCTATTTAAACAACTTCTTATGTAATAGTAGTTAGTGTTCCTTGCACCTCACGATCAGCTCGCTCTCCTTATTAATAAAGCACAAGTGCATTGGCCAACACCAGCATCAAATCCTAGAACACCACTAATCCCGCTACAATACAGTAAGAGTCAGAAGCATAGGCCTGGCTGATCAAGAGATGGGAGACTGTTCCTGCTGCTGTCTGAATTCAGGGCGCATTTATTTACAGATGTACTAGGTAAGACTGCCGGACTTCTTGCATTTGTTTTCCAGAGTACTCCTGGAGCGCTATTATGTTAAACATAAGTATCTTTTCTTCACTGCTTACCTGGTTCTTGACTGTAGTTGGGGGCATACATATAGCACCAACCTTCTGAGCTTCTTCAAAAAGGTTATCTACAAAGTAGTCACAGTTCTGTTCTGTACCATTCAAAATCTGATCATCGGTTCCCGATTTGCACATCCTGCAGAACAAAGACGTAAGTAAAAACGATGCCTCAGAGAATGCATCAGAAGACAAGCAGTTACCCTAGAAGTTCAGTACAAAGAGATGTAAAAGGCAAGCTCCCCTGCAACCAGCTTACTCGGCTGTTACAAAACATCAGGTCAACTTTGCGTTGTGCCTTTTCCAGAAACTTCTTACGAATCTGTAGCTGCTACTATTTGCACTTCAGAAACACAAATTAAAGAATGACAACGGAAAAGGTGAATTCATCTATGCAGAAGCTTCTAAACTTGGTATCAGAGCAAGGAATGCAAGTTAGATGATTCACCCTTCTAATTCAGACCATCAAACATTTAAATGCTCCATGATATAGGCTTGGGTGACTTCCTTTGCCATAACTTTTAAAAACCACATACAAGAAAATTGCCCTAGGATTTACTCCCCCACCTGAACCTCCCTGTTCCCAGCACCATCACAGAACCACCACTACTGTCTTTGAAAGTAACTTCGATAAACTCAAGAACAAGTGACTCAACACCACTTAAGCACACCGAAGAAATACAACAGAAGACTTCAATACTGCAAAGACTGCCAGAGTATTAAAAAAGATGCATCGACCGCATCTTTGTATAGAACACTGTATATGTGACAGCTGTTTGTTAGATTTTCACCAGTAAAATGCAGAAATATGCAACCTGAATTAATGATTATCTTTCAGTGTAGGTTCTTTGCACAGTAAGAGGATTATGCAGCTTTTGGTAAACATTGCAGGAATTATTCCTATTGGAGATTCAGAAAAGTCTATTTTAAGCAATTCCAGCTCTTGCAAAATATCCAGTTTTACATAAAACTCTGCATTGAATTAAAAAACAGCAATGCTTACTTGAATGGTAATTAGATACATTTGCATAAAAAGGAATTGTTTGCAGTACATCTATGCAACACTAAGAATCCCTACAGATTAACATCTTTAAACAAAAGAAAAACTGAACAACATTGAAGAAGTTATTTCAAAAGTATGCTGCCCCCATTTTAATTTTCTAACAGAACAAAAGAAACTAGAAGTGTTAATCTAGGTATTCACTATGCTTTACTTCAGAAACATAACTGGAAAACCAAACACGTTCATACACATCAAATGTAGAGGTGCAGAGTGAGTTAGCAATTTATAATTTGTAAGGCTGCCTTTCTATTTTAAATAAAAATATTTACATGGCTTCTTGCATCTAGGAAACATTCCAGGTATCTGAAAAATCTTTTAGCAAAGCAGTATATGTATTTTTTTTAAAAACTTCAATATATGTGGAGCAGGTGGATACAGAAAAAAATTTAAAATTTTAAAATTTAACGTAAAGTTTGAAAAGTCATGACAGAACACACAAACAGCAATAGGAAAGAAAGAGGAAAAGGGGCGGGGGGAGGGGGGGGGGAACTGGCACCTACCATTCATTCTTTACAGTTTTGATATTGTCCATGTCTTTCATTCTGGTGTTTCACCTAATTATGAAAAGAAGATGGTTAAAAAACAAAACAGAACAACAAAAAAAAAACCCAAACCAATCAGACAAAATGCCCAGCACACTTTGCCTCCTTTTGTAGCTGAAACACTCTTTATAGTTTTTCCTGCATTGATAGGATGTTTAACCAGAAACCTCAACCTCCCCTCCCACCAAGTCTCCAGATGGTTCTTTGTTTTCCTGCAGTTTCTAATTTAATGACACATGAACCATGCATCGGTTTCAGACATTCAAAAGGAACATTACTTTTTCATAAAATGTATAAAATAAATTCCACAATAATCATGTGAATTGAAAATACCTGCCCATACTTAGGCTAAGCGAGGAAAAAAATATCACATTCTTTTTCTGAGTGACATGATTTAAACTCCCCTGCTTTTTTCACCGTTGCACAAAAACTGCACTGCCACTGCAGGCATCCGAATGACCTTCACCTTAATAGTGTGCATTACTGAAAGGTGCAAGATTTGTCAGGTTCCTCTTCCTACCACAACTCAACATATTGGTGCAGCATCCCAGAAACTGTGAATTATCACTTCTGGTGTACTGTTTAGCTGGAAAGAAAATCCTGGATTTGCAAGTACTAAATATACTACAGGATTAGTCTGCCGAGTCAAAAGAAATGAAGAATGCCATACTGATCTCATTACACTCACTTCTGAGCTCTCTGGAAGAAGTTACAGAAAAATCACAAAAAGCCAGAGATTCCCAAAAATACCCTTAATAAAATAAAATCACTCTAAAATTAGGCAAGCCCCCAGGAGAACAGAACTTTTAAGTTGCAACTGTGTGTAAAGAGTTATTCCTGAAGACTGCTGGTACAGGTTACATGGATGATGTTCTGCTCCTGGCAGGTTTGGGACTAAGTCATGCTATGGTGCATGGCTTTTAGAGAGCATCAAACTAAGCAGTGACAGCCATCATAATCCTGAAAAAGTAGTATGCACAGCGAGACTAAAATAAATTTTAAGTGGTTTTGACATCTAATTTAGCAAGATGAAGAAGTTAGGGGGAAACAACATTCACTGCAGCACTTAAAAAAAAAAAAAACAACAAACCCACATTCAGTTATTCAGTAGTAATTCATGTTGCTCGGGAGGTTGATACTGGTATTCTTTCATCTTGAAAGCTAAATCGTTGTGAGACACATTCTGTAGCAATGTATATAAGCCTTCATAAAACCCCCAACAGCCAGAAAGATTCACTCAGTATGTCCATAACAGGTTTTAAAGTTTAGGCAGCCTTCAGTTTAACCAGTGCTGTTATGCATTAGGTCAAAACGTTATACTTAGCACACCTTTGACATGACACACAAGATGCAGTACAGTCTTCTTTTTTTTTTCCCCCAATGTTCTGCCAGAGCATTATATATATCAGGCAAGCCTGTGCTGGTACACTGTGACCTTATAAGCATATCTGATTGCTGCACTTGGAACTTTGTACCTTCACTTGGAAAAAATGAACTTTCAGTATCAAGTAAGTATAGTGAATTTAAGAGTGCTTAAAAAATACAATTTTTCAAACTTCCTCCAAATTCAGTTTTAACACACCTTAGCACAAAGTAAGTTTTTGTGTTTTATGCTAATGTGCTTATCTTCTAATCTTTCACTATTCAACAGACTACTCCCCCAAGCAACAAGAGCCACCTCCAGCCATCTGCTTTTGTTGATTCTCTGTGACTTGTCATCAGAGCTGATAAAGAGAGACAGGCACAATGAAGCAGCTCTTCAAATTAATTCTTTTGCTAAATTTGGCTGGCCTCAAATGTGCATGAATAGTATTCAAAACTGGTCAGCTGTGAAAGCTGCTGTTCCTTCTAAAGTACAACAGCCATTATACTTCGAAGAAATGTTTGTGTTAATGTATCAAGGTGTAGAAATCAGCCTATACAGCATATTTACATTTATTATGACCAAAAAGCCACTAGGAGATAGCGATCAGACTGCACTGCGAGCACTTTAGCTCAGCCAGCCAACCCCACTCGCACAAACGTCTCCCACCACCTTCTGACAGACATCCCCAGATGTCACGTAAAACATTAAGAGTTTTGGTACCTATTTTTTGTGTCTGTGATAAAAAGCAGCACAGAACTGAACTTCCACCTGCGGAAATTTAATTTAAAACACAGGAGGAAGCCGAAGGTGCCAGCAGCCCACCACAGCTACCTTGGTCACTGGGGTGGGATACTCCCGACCTTTCCCAGCAGAAGCTTCTCTGGCCAAGGGCTCTCCATCCCGCTCGCCCAGCGGCGGCCCTTCGCTGCCAGGCCTTTGAAACACGCAGCTCCCACCTCCACAGCTACAGACACGCCAGTTTCGGCAGGTGTTTTTGCGCTCAATATCGTTGAGCCCGCGCATCCAGCTACGTCAATGCAAGAGAAACAAAACAGAAACTACCTTTGATGCTTTCTTTGCTCCGAAGAACAGAAATATTCAAGCAAGCACAGGGAGCCTTCTCTCCCCCACAAAAGCCTATCTTACTAACTCTGGCGGAAAGTAAACTTCTCAAGTTGAAAACTGTTTGCAGCAGAGCGCAGTCTGTCACTACGCCACACGGAAATTACGACTGAAAACTGCACCGTGCCGTGTGACAAAGAAACAAGCAGCTACAGAGAGGTGGCAAGTGCAAACTGAAAGCAAGACGAGCATCAGACCTAATGGCCTGAGCGTGCTATGCTCAGGTAAAACTCACAGCGCAACTTCCTCTCCAGCTGGCTAGAAGGGCTCTGCATTTTGGAAAGGAACCTGCCCCCCCGCCCCCCCGGGCCGCCAGCACCGGAGCTCATCTGCGCTCCCGGTACACAAGCAGATGCTCCGCGCCTCCGCCAAACCCGTTGCCCAAAATACGCCCTCCCTGAGCGGCGGCCCACGCCAGCACCCCGGCGCGGCGGGCAGCCAGGGAGGCATTTTTAGAGACGATGAGACGGCAACGCGGTAGCAACGCGGAGGAGAAAGGGGCCGGGCCGACCCCCCCGCCCTGCCGAGCGGCGCCTCACCCCGGCGCCCCGCTCCGCGCCGGACGGCACCGAGGGGCACCGAGGGCCGCCGGCGGGGCGCGGCGAAGCGCCGGGCGGAGGCGGCGCGGAGGCTCAGCCCGCCCTCCCCCTCAAGACGGCCTCAGGGATGGCCGCGGGCAAAGCTCAAGCCCCGGTCGGAGCTGAGGGGGCGCGCTCGCCCGGCCCGGCCTCCCCCCGCCGCCACTCACCCGGCCCCGGCCCCGGCCCCCGCCGCCGCCGGCCTCCCCGCCGCGCCAACTCCTCGCTGTCCCGCGCCCCACCGCGCGCGCGCGGCCGCCAACGGCCGGGGCAGCCCGGGGCGGGCGGGCGGGGCGGGCGCAGAAGCTCCGCCCCCTCCGCCCGCGGGGCGGGGCCTCGGCCGCCATGTCGCGGCGGTGGGGGGGGGGGCGCGGGGGGCGGCGGTGCTCCGTCACGAGTGGGGGCTCCGCACCCGCCTGTGCGGCGGGGAGCGCAGCTCCCGCGGGGCCGCCGTGTCCGGCCCTCCCGGCGAGAGGCGAGGGCTGGCGGGACTTGGCCGGCGCTGCCCGCCCGAAGGAGCCGGGCCCCCTCGCGCCGCTGCGGCTCGTCCTCTGAGGGCAGGGGGCAAAATGTCCGTGCGGGACCCGGTGCAGCACCGCAGCCGCGGCCCGCGTCGCTGCGCAAGGGGCTGCTGTCGCCCTTCGAGGGCAGATAAACCTCTGCCTGCCGGGCCAGCGCGTTCTACTGCGAAGGCAGATTTCTCCTCCTGGCTGAAGAACAAAAGGCCCGGTTCATGCGTCTGTACGTGCGCGGGCAAAGGACAAAAAGCGGCATTCAGCGAGCGTCCACAATGGCGGAGAATGGGCCCAGTGTCTTGGCCAGACGGTTGCGCCCACACCTCCGCTCCGGCCCGGCTGCTCTCGCAGCACCGACGCGGAGCTGCCCCCGGCTCTTTGTCTTTCCAGCCCCGCGTAGACGGCAGGGACGGCCGCGCACGCAACCCTCTGGAGATGAGGAATGCCTCATCGTGCTGGGAGGACTAATTAAGGGCGAGCGTTGACGCCTCTGAAAAAGGGCTCTGCCGAGGCCTTGCATCGAGTACAGAAGGAGCGGCGTGGTGGTTGGAAAGCAGAGCCCCGAGTTCCCAAGGGGACGTTAGAAAGGACAAAATGGGACGGGGTCCTCGGGGAGGCAAGAAGCGTTCAGCAGAGCCTCCCCGCTCCGTGCCGAGCTGCGACTTGGCGCTGTGTTGGGCCCTCGCCGAAGTCGCGCTCGCGGGACGGTGGTGCTAGGAGCTATCCAAAGCAAACACCCCGGCCGAGCAGCCAGCAGAGCTGAGCGAAAGCAGCAATTCACAGCGTGCACCTGCATGCTTTTCAATAAGGAGGGGTTTTTTTCAATAATGATAGATGCACTGTAAACCATTTAGAATTAACCTAAATTGAACAGCCGCAACTAGCTAATCCACATTAATTAATGGGAAATCCACTGCGAATTTACAAGTGCGATCAAAGCTAATTCTAAAAGCAAAGGTAATACTTCATTGAATGTTGTCTTCATGTGGGATCTGTTTCTGCAGTCCCTTATAACAGTTAAAATCACATTCTCAAGAACGTTGAAATAAGATGCTTAGTCTCAGAGTTCAGCGTGGGTGAGTAAAAGAAGTAAAATCTGACCCTTGACAGTTATAATTTCTTCCTCCTTGTAATGTACATCACAATGCACTAAACCTTTTGAAGGCAGTTTGGATCAATCGTTAAGTTTTAACTGGATGAGATCTAAGTACAGCTCCTGCCTATGAATCTTCAGGGAAAATAGTAAATGAATTTGCCTTTTGTTTTGGTATAAAATACATGGAGTCTTATCTTTCAAAATACAGATTTCTGAGATACTCTTCTCCCTGGTTTTGTTTAATGTTTTAAACAGCTTTGAAATTTTTGGCTAGAAGGCACTTGTTTGTTACAAGTGTTACTTCTTGATTCCATTAAGTGAGTTTTCTAATGTATACATAAATACACACATATACAGCTTTTCACAAGAATATCATAACACTCCTGAAAAGTTTAAGGAATTTACAAAGCTCTAGGTGAAACTTTTAGAAGGTTGGTCTGCAGTGCTGGACTGTTTCACATTGTCTTTCAATATTTCAATTTTCAAGTACATTGGCTCAATTTCATTAAACACAGCAGTTCAGTAATATGCTTAACCCTCGCTTGAGGGCCCTTTCTGCAAAAAATTTATAGACCCAAAGGTAGGCGTAGAAGGAGGGAAGATTGGACTTACCTGGTGTAATGATGCAGGCTTCCTGACTGCAGTCACGTATTGATTTAGAAGATTGGGTCTATTACTGGAAATCAGAGTACAGCTGCAGACATGCTGACCTACTACAATAGGAATTGGTGTCCTAGTGAATTTAGTGGTTTCTTAAAAGCTCTTCTAAGTACAGCTGTTCTCCCTCAGGACTGAAACTACTGACAAAGCACAGGAGTAAGAAAAATCTTAAGGAAGATACTACTGTGTCTTCAACTCCAGTATAACGTAAAAAAATCAGTTTATCTTAAAAGCTGGAAATTTTCAAGTTAGAGTGTTGGTACAATCAAGACGTCACTAAAATCCTTTTTGACTCTGTGCATTTCATACAGCTTATTCTCTGGCAAGAAACAGTACGTGAGATGAACAGAAGCAAATGGTCCTTTTCTTACTGCGTGGTGAATAGAAGCAAACAGCCCAGACTGGGTTCGCTGAAAAAACTCTAACAGGGTATTCATGAGATGAATACAACCATCTCATGGCCCCTTTGTCAAGAGAGATCAGATGCACTGGTGTGGAAGATAGTAACAACCCCTGAACTTGTTTTATAATGTAGGAGTGAATCTCAGTGTTGACAAAGTAAAGCAGTGTTTTAGCTGTCACCACCCATCCCGTCAAGGTCACAGAAGAATCAGTGTGCATAGTGTATCTAAAAACAAGCAGAAAATTAGTTTTGAAGGGATATTTTTAAACCATGTATTTAACAAGGTTAACCCGTGCCAGAGGAAACCATCAGCTACCTATAATTAAACATCAACGCATAAGCTATATTGATTGACCTTAACTTGAAATAGCAGTTGTTGCCTGAAGCCTTTGGAAATGTGCGCATACAGAGCTGGGCCGGAATGGGAGGGAAATGGGACTGTAAAATAAATAAAACAGAATCTGATTATTCTGTACTTGGCAATTCCATTGACAGACAGCACGTTCCACTGCACGGTGTCCTTTTCCCACGTGCTCCTTGCAGGAAATGTTAAACCTTGTAGGCTGCCACACTGGGAGAAATAGCTTAAGGAACCAATGTTTCTGGAAAGTTAGCTGTGCAATGGAAAAGTGAGCCATTGTTTTACGGGAGATGTTGGGTGAGTCAGCATTCATGAAGAGGGAGTCACCCCCGTGCAATGAAAGGAGCATCCACACATGCTGCTGGACTCTTGGACTGTAAATCGACAAGAAAAGTGAATATAGCTTCAATTTTAAAAGTAGTGTGGAATGCATAAAACCATGAAAAATGCAAGACAGCCTGAGCAACTGTTTGTACCAGATAACACATATTTGGAAGTACCACATGATGTGAATTCTCCAAGACACTTTTAAGTGAAATTACAATGATGATATGGTACTGTAGTTTATGAGATTGTTCTTGGATGCGTAACAAGAAAACATACTTCTAAAGCTAAGACTGTGTGTGAGGACTAGGGAGATTTATGAGCTAATAATATTTCCAGTGGACTTCCCATGTGACATCAGTCAAGCCATTCTGCGTTTGTATGCTCTTAAAGCTTATCTACAAATGTATTAATAAATGCCTTTTTAGGACAGAGCTATACATCACCCAGCACAATGAGATGATTTGCCACTTTTGTCCAAGATGGAAGCAATTTACAGCCTGGATGATCCTGCAGGTTCCTGGCTTACAATGTCATCAGCCTGTGAGTTTCACACAATTATTAGTATTAGCAAAACTATATACTGTAACCTTAGCTCAACGGGAAAAATGTTATGGAAGCTAATGGCTAGATGTGATGGGAAGATAATTTTGACATATTAGGAGGTAAGTCCCATTTAATGTCATCTAAGACATGTACTCTGATCCCGCTTCAAGTTGCTTCAATCTATTGTAGTCTGGAAAACAATCTTCAGATAGCTGTGCTGATAATAGGACTGAACATTAACTCTTTATTTCTAAACATAATTATTACACATTTTGAAGTGAAAATGATAGTCGTCAAATAACAGGCCATCTTTAATAACATTGCAAAATGCTAGCAATGTGGAGTGACTGATCCTGACTACTGGACACTGCTTCATTGATGTTTCTAAACTTATATCCGATGGGCATATCTCTGTGATGGACAGTCTCAAAGGAGAAACCACACAATCTTAATTTCTTAAGATCCCCTCAGGAAAGGTTTACCTAAGCAAGATCTCTTGTGAATCTTTTTTATTTCGAGATTCAGCTGAAACCAGGATGAGTTGACAGCATGACAGAGAGGAGCACACGAGAGCTTTATAGAGTCCTGAAGAGATGATTTGATTTCCATTCTTTGGAATGTTACAGCTATTTAGAGATAGTGCAAAGTAATCTCTGGTAAATTGCCCATGATTGAAGCAAATGGTAACTCACTGAACAGAGCTCTCTGGTCTTTACTAGGCTGAAACTCTCTATAAAAGTCCTGAATAAAGGATGAAGGACTTTTTCTTTTGTTGCAATGCGTTCCTGATTTCCTTGTAAAATAGGGACAGGTGGCAACAAAATCTTCCATCTCTAAATATTTCTTGTGCCATTAAAGACTACTCACGGAGCAAACAAGGCCTTCCATCCCTCTTCATCCCGAGTCATTTTTTTAATGTCTTTTTACATCGCTATATTGTCCCAATAAGATTTCATTCCCCAAGTCTTGTTTAATGGAAGGGGATTCTTTTGCTCAAGTACTTTTTCATGTTTTTCCAGTTTTCCAGTGTTGTACCTGCCAGAGCAGATGTTGTGCCGCCTTCTTAATACATGTTTCAGATACCTTCTTTTCTGAGCAACTGGAGATAAAAGGGTGTCGAACACTGCTGTAAGCTTCGGCATTTGTTATAAATTGGTTCCATTTGAAATATAGTCCTTCCTAATGGCATCTATTTTCAGAAGTATTTAGACATCTGCCTGTAAGACCAAACTACAAACCTTGAAATTGAATCTTACTGGGAATGAGCTCTACAAAATTTTTACATAACACATAGTGGAGTGTCGCTCCAATCCTTCTCCCCTTCCTTTCTTCATTGTCTTTTGTCTTTTGCTACTCAGAGTTCTTATATTTTTCACAAAGCTTTTCCTGCATGTAGAGTGCAGGAGAGGGTCAAAATTGGTTTTTAATTCTGTTCTGTCTTTATCTGACACTCGAAACAGATACAAAAAATGGGAATAAGCGAGTTCTTGGATTACTGAAATTACTCTAAATCCATTTCTACAGAAATTCATCTTTCATTGTTAAACCACATTTAAATGTCTAAGTATGTGTGATTGAAAATATTAATCGTATGCTAACATGTTCTCTGTATTTCAAACAAAAATTCCAAACAAAACTAACAAGCAAACCTTGTAATTTATGATTTATTTATTTATATTGTCAGTACGAAAATGGCGATGGAGCTCACATAGACGCTATAAAGCCGTAAGCTGTTTGAGTCACAATAGAACTAGCCATACCTTGTAAGAGGAACAAGACAACTAAGAAACCTGAAAATAAAACCATCTGTGAAAAACAATCTAGGGAGTAAACATCAAAAATGAAGCATGTCTTTACATGTTCCTACTATGCTAACATAATGAGAAGAAAGCACTAAAAATGTTCAAAGCAGCGAGCAGGGATTTTTAACTACATCAATCCCTCTACAAGAGTAGTCCCTCTGGCATCATAAAGAATACTCACTTGAGTATGGCTCACAGGAATGAGATCAAAACACTAAAAAAAAAGAAAAAAGGCACAACTATGGTAAAAATATTTAGTAAATACTAAATAAACAGCTTTTAAGTTGTGGGTTTTCTGTTGCTTCAAGGAGATCTGGATAGGCACCCAGGAAAATCAGTTTGCTTGCATAACAACCAAGTTTATTCTACTTTTAAAAAGTCATCAGTGTTCACGAGAGGAGGAGTGCTGGTTTGAATCAGGCATGTTGCAAACAGATGTTATGCAAGCTTCCCCAAACAGTCCTGCCAATGCACTGCAATCCTGAGTTATGACATTCACTATAACTGCTGCAGTCTGGGCCCTTTTTTGGGCCACAGATTGATCTGTTGGTTTTCCCAAAATGGGGATGATATTTTTGTGATGCGTGCAAAAACTTGAAGAATATCAACATATTATTTTTCATTTTCAGACCAACAGAATTTAGACACCATATCCGAGTTACACAGCCTATCAGTAGTACAGGACAGAAAAGGAAAAAGTACATTATTTGTCATCATAGGATTGTGATACTCTTAGCAAACCTATCTCCTGATTCGTTCCCACAATGTGTTTGGTAAGGGACAGTCTCTTGCAGTTCCCTTCTATTCCTACTTTTGAAGGATGAAAAGAAGTGATTTCCAAATACTGTTTTAAAAAAACATTGTAGGTTTTTAATTAAAATACTCCTTTAGCCTATGAGTGTATGAAATGGCTACATCCTTTCATAACCTTTAAACAAATAAATGAAGAAACAAAGGCTATGAAAGATAACAAAACTAGTCTCACAGAGCAGAACTACTATACTTTTGAAAGACCCTGCAGATTCTTGAACAGGAGATGAAGTGCCATTGCTAATACAGATTAAAAGCCCTAGAGAATGTCAGATGAGACATAGTTCCTACTGTGAAATGCACTGCATTTTGGAGTATCTCATAAAAATGAAAATTTGTTGCTGTTCACTGTAAGAAAACGTTTGCTTGGAAATCTAAGTAGTCCATTTTCTTATTATATATCCTAATGTCATTGTTGCATATTTTATATTTTTAAGTACATGCTCTACCATACTTTAATCTTGAAAAGAAAGATGTGGGAGTATGCAGGTAAAGCAGAATAGTAGTTTTTACCTTTATGGTTCTTTACTAAAACATTATTGCGCTTTCCATCTTTAAACAGTAAAAATACTTTGATAAAGCTTGCTTGAGCCTAACAGCCTGAGCCATGTGATCATTAATTTTATTACACTATTCTGTTAAAGAAGCAGAAAGCACTGAAATAACTTGCCCAGCAGTGCCAAAGAAGTCAGTGTGAAAATTAAAAGGTTGAGACTTTGTCACCTACAGCTCTATGCTTGTGTTACTCAGCTACATTTCTTTTACAATGCTTTTCGTTTTGGGCCTTATGTGCAGGCACTGTGGTAAGTTCAGTAAAGGGCAACAAGTTGTGGTGAGCGAGGAACGATTCTTGCAGCACATCAGCGAGAAGGGATTGGATTGTAGTTCTTGAATAGCTTGAGAAGCATTTCGGCATCCAGTGTACTGTAATACATACTATTCTTCCCTCTAAGATGCAGTTATTGGATCTGTGATAGGGGAGGGAGGCAAGAAAAAAATAAGCTTTCCAACGACCGAGCAATGAACGTCAAACGCAAGTTGGGGCTACCGGGCAAAATACAGAAGGTGTTATCGGCGACTTGCACGGCAGGCGAAGCAAGGGCGTGTTCCTGAGAGCCTGGCTATCAACAACATTTCTTAACAGCGAGACTCAGCAGGCTGTGAAATAGTTTTCCAGCGAAAATGGTGGAGATCCTACCCTTGGAGGGTCTGTTCACCCAAGCTGTCATGTCAGTGACTAGAAAGAGCCGACCCGGGCGAGCAGAGCCGGCCGGCTCGAGTCCCCGGGGCCGGGCACCCTTCTGGGCTGCAACCGGTGCCGCCTTTCACCCCCGCGGCCCTGGGCCGCCGCTTCTTCCCTGCCCTTAACTCCTCGCCTGAGCGCACCCTCAGCCCCCGGCTTAAGCCTTCAGGAGGCGGCGGCGGCGGCTCCACCGCCCCGCCGGGGAGCGCCGGGCCAGGCCCGTCCGGCGGCTCGCCAGCTCCTGGCAGGCTTCGGGCCGGTCACGGCCCGTGCCCTGGGCCGCAGCGGCCGCTCGCCCCCCCCGCCCCGCGGGCCGGTGCCGCCGCCGCCCGGGCCCCGCCGCTCCCCTCGGGCTGACAGGACGGCGCGCCCCCCGCCCCGGCGCCCCTGGAAACCGCCCCCGCCTGCTGCGACGCCGGCAGTCGCCGTCCCTCCGGTTGCGCGGGGCGCCCCCGGCCGACCTCTGTCGCCCGGGCAGGGCGGGGGTGCGCGGCCAGGCCCCCGCCGCCGCCCCGCTCCCGGGGGACCGGGCCGCTGGCCGCCGGCCGCCACCGCCCCCGGGGCGGCCCGCGCCAGGCCCGCCGAGCGCGCCGGCGCCGTGCTAGAGCGTACGCGGCGGGGGCCGCCTCGGCCTGCGCGCGGCGGCGGCGGCGCCGCAGCGCCCCCTGGCGGCAACCGGCGGCCTCGCGGCGGGCCGAGGAGAGAAAGGGAGAAGGGGCAGTAATGGCGGCCAGTTAGTGCCAGACGGAGCCGAGGAGGCGGCGGCGGCAGCGGCGGGAGGAGCCGGCGCGGCTCCGTCTGTGGCTCTGCCCGGCGGACCGGCTTCCCCAGGGGACTTTTCTTCCCTCCCTCCCCCTCCCCCCCTTCCCCCTCTCCCTCCCCTTCCCCTCCCTACCCGAGCCCCCGCCTGTCCGCCCTCCCTCCTCCCTCCGCGCCGGCGGCGGCAGCGGCGGCGGCGGCGGCGGCCCCCCGTGTCCCCCCTCCCCGGGGCCATGGTGAACACCAGGAAGAGCTCCTTGCGCCCCCTGGGCAAAGCGGCGGCCGCTGCGGCCGGAGCCGGCAGCCATTTCATCTCGTCCCGGACCCGCTCTTCCAAAAGGGGCACCAAGGCAGATGCGGCCGGGCTGGAAGAGACGGCGGCAGCGCGGGTAAAGGGCCGGGGGGCTGACGGCGGACGGGGAGGGGGAGAGGCGGGGGGGGGGCAGCGGCGGCGGCGAGGGCCTTGGCCGCGGAGTCGCTGGGGACAGCGCCGCTGCTGCCGGCGGGGGGGGGGGGGGGCCGCGGGTACGGGAGCTGCGGGGGGGATCGCCGAGACGGCTGTCGGCTTGGGGGAAGGAGGAGGGACCGTGGAGCCGGCGGGGAGCCCGGCGTCGGGAGGGACCGTGGAGCCGGCGCGGAGCCCGGCGTCGGGAGGGACCGTGGAGCCGGCGCGGAGCCCGGGGACGCGGGCGGGGGGGGGGGGGGGGGGTGGCTGCGGCGAGCCGCCCGCCGCGTCCCAACTGGGTTCCCCGCTCGGCGGGGAGAGGGCGGTCTCCGCCGGGCGGCGCAGGCCGCTGCTGAGGGCCGGGGGCGGCGGGGGCGGCCGGGGACGCGGGAGGCGAAGCCGCTGCCCAGGTGCCGCCGCCGGTGCCCGGGCCGGGCAGGCAGGGCCGGCGCGGCCGCGGCAGGCGGGGGTCCGGCGGCGCGGGGCGCCCCCTGCGGCCGCGCCCGGCACTGCGCCGCTGCCAGACAAAAGTTGGGAGCTGCGCCTGCAGCAACTTCGCGATCCTCTTCCCCCTTGGGTTTTGTATTCCCCCCCCCCCCCCCCCCCCCTTTCCCCGAATGACCTCAGTTCGGCTGCGGCGGGTGTTCGCGGAGGCTTCGACGGGAGAACGCTGATGTTTGGGAAAGGTCCCCCGATTTTGTGACACCCTCTATCCCCCACCACCCCCCCCCCCAAGCGGGCAGGATGCCGTTTTGCCGTCAGGTTTAGCTGAATGCTTTCCCGATGTAACTTGTTCTAATAGCTTTGGTTGCACGGTCTAACAGCAAGTGAATTCTACAGCCTGATTTGGAAAATAAACATTTGGTCAATTCTGATCCGGGAGCCTCTTTCTTTTTTCCTTGTTGTCTCTCAACAGATTTGTTGACAACAACTGCCTTGTTTAAATTATAGGCAGGGCTTTTTTCCTTGATGAAACTTCACGTATTGCTTTGAAGGTTTAAACTAGTGGCTATAGTTGCCCGATTTGCATACTTATTTTAAAAGCAATGTAAATATGGAAGTGAAAATTTGAGGGTCAACGCATTTGACAGCCCTGCCCCAACTGACCATGTCCCAGCCTCTAATAAGGAGGAAGTTAATCAGACGAGTAAAAAAACAGCAGTAGCAGCCAGATGCAGATCAGAAGGATGACACCTGGAATTGTCAGAAAACCTTTTGCCCCATCTTTTTCGTTTTAAAATACTAAAAAGAAACCTCCAAACCAAACCACTGACTAGATACTCTATAACTTCTGTACTTCTCTTTCAGTTCTTCCACGCTTCACAGTTCTTCCCTTCCCCCCATCTTACTTTTTTCCTCCTTGTCCCCCGTTTCTTCCTTGTTTAACTTCATAAGACTCAAGGGGATGCAGCACCATAGCTGTAAAAAGCTGTTCTGCTTGTTCTAGTGTGCAGTTTCTGTTTATTCATATCGTGGGTCTTGTGGTTTGTGAGGCAAAGTTTGGTGTAACCCTTACTGGCTTACTTTGCAGGGAGTTTAGTGCTGCTAAAAAAATAGGCTGAGCTTCTTTCCAAATATTTTCCGTCTATAAATAGTAGTTTTCTACTACAAATCATTAAAATGTCTAAATTACGTTATTGTCATGGGGTAATGAAAGGAGATTGTGCAAAATATTGTCATAAAATCTGTAAATGCATCCCAGGATATTACCCACGCTTCTAAAATAGCATTTCTTCTAAAGTTAAGTGTATATTTTGGTGTATGGGAATGGACTTGTTTAACGTCACAACAAATCTCATGCGTTTGAGGTAGATTTTTTTTTTTTTAAAAAAGATGTGATTGCCAAAGATGAGCAGAAGTTGTCCAGGAAGGTTTTGTTTGGTTGGTTTACCCCCCGCCCCCCAGTGAATATTGTAATATATATATCCCACCGTATTCTACAGCTGTCTTTGTACAACTGTTTTTATTCTTCAGATATAAGTATTTGTCAGCGATACAGCATCTTTCTGAGCTCCTGCATCTTTTTGAAGTAGCGCCAGAGAAGGATTTCAGTGATTAGAATGTGAACAAGTGTAACAGTAGGAAGACAAAGCCTTTGCTTTTGGAAGTGACTGTCGGCAGACAGATAGTGAAGCTGTGTTTTGTGCAGAAAGCGTACTGGGATCATTTTCATGCAGTTGTATGTCTTTTTTTTTTTTTTTTTTTTTCCAAAGTTGACTGGAACAGTGTGTCCTTTTGAAATCTTTCGTGTGTCGCATCAGGAAACTGGCCTTACTACCAGCAGTTGATCGGGTTAATGGGCAGCTAGAGTTCGGAGCTCTGGCAGAGATAGTATGCTGCTTATTTGCACTATGTGACTTAATTTTCTTCCATGGAGGTTCTGACTTGGACTCCCAAAGAAATGCTCTTTGGTGGCAATGCTTGTAATTACCTTTCAGAATATATTTTAAAAGATCATCTATTTCTTCCTTATTAGCAACAAAAACTGAGTTAGTAATCTAATGGCATCCTGTAAGACGCTGATTAGACCAGATGAAGGGTTAGGAGTTGCCTTCCACCTCTTAGATATCCATTTCCTTTTTCCTTCTCCTTTTTTCCTTTTGACTTTTTCTCGTATATGTAGGGTTTTTATTTTGCGTATATTTACAAGGATAGGCTTGAATCCCTCTTCTCCCAAGAACTTGAGTTAAGTTTCTAGTCTTCCAGTTCAATATTATGTTGACTTACATATTAATAATGTCCATTTCTGTTCGATCTGAATCTGGGAGCAACATGCGTTCTGTGGAAATGGGCCATAATAGTCTAAATGCCTTTATCGTATTCTCTGTATTCCCTCTGTAGTGCTTGCTCATCTTAGGGAAAGCAATGACGTCAGTCTTTGAAAAGTAAACTGTTTTGAATTATTGACTGGCGACCACTCATTCAGCGATTGAGATGGATACATGTGTGTCTACTGACCAGAAGCCAGGTTAAAATGAACAAAATCCCTCACTAAATG
This sequence comes from Pelecanus crispus, assembly GCF_030463565.1. NCBI lineage: Eukaryota > Metazoa > Chordata > Aves > Pelecaniformes > Pelecanidae > Pelecanus > Pelecanus crispus. The sequence continues at coordinate 124,474,453 of NC_134645.1, read as the reverse complement.
GATCAAGGAGCCAAGAAGTTTATTCTCTGAAATGATGTCATAGCAGAGTGCATAGGGAGCGTACAGAGAGGAGAAACTGGGCTATGTTTTCTTCCTGTTTCCAGAATTGATTTACATGCTATTTAATAGAAAGAAATTGAAGCTATCCTTATGTAAATTTATATTCCATATTTATATAAATGATATGTATTTTTTTCTTTCTAGCATTAAAACTTGGGAAGTGTTATGGCTTTATATTAAAGCATTCTGACAAGAAAAGTGCATCAAAATCTTCCAGAGTTTTCAGAAACATAGAATTGTAACACAAGACTTATAAATCCAGTGGACTTTGTTCACACTATGCAGGGATTGAGGATACTGTGACTATAACTGATTAAATTTGTGCTCTAGACTTACTAACGTGTGATGTTTTCAGATACTGAGTTGTGATTGTTGGTAACACTTGGCAATTGAAATGATTTTTCTCAGTCATCTCAAAACACAAATCAAAAAGGTTGATCAAGAAAGCTAATGAATTTATTGTGAAATAATCACTCTAAAATCATGTCAGCGTATTAGTTAGACATTTTAGAAATGTATACGAGATTAGCTTAATTTAATTAGCCAAGAAAGCATTAGCAGTGCCTTAAGAGCTACTTGAGGGCACGGTGATAATTGTAACATGCGATCCTAGCTAAAAGTAGTACTGCCAACATCGTTCAACTTGCTCGGTGGCAACCTAGAGCTCTCCATTGTACTTAATTGCTAATAGGAGCAAACACGGACTTGAGGATAGACATCGAGTGCTGTATTGTGGGAAGGTATAAAGCTAAGCAGCATTTTTGTGCTCTGTAATACCAGTATATTGCAGCGTCTCTTACTGTAATTTCTCAGTCTGTAACAATAAATATTTTTTCTGATTTCTGGATGATAATGCAGCTTTTGTAGCATAAGCTCATTGCTGTGTTTTACTCCTTCAAAAGTCTTTAACGGTCAGCTATTGAAAACACAGAAAATGATCTTTAAAAAATTATTATTACTTCTCTTAAAATACTAGCTTTAAACATACCCCTTAGAGCATTCTAAAAATTAAATTTTCCTTTATGAAAGAGCCTGATCCAGATTAGTATATTTTCTTTGTCTTCTTTGTGAAGTGCCTTACCATGCTCTGGATGTTCTGTGGTTTAGAATAAAACTATAGAAAAAGTTAGTTTCCTTCTTAATGCTGGAAAAATTACGCTTGCTGGCCACCCGCATATAAAGCTCTTCAGGGGGAAAAAAGCTGCTCTCAAATGTCTATGTTATTTAAGAACTGAATTGTCTTACTGTTCGAGTTTACAGTAACATCAATAAAGGCACTGAGGCTAACACTTTTACAGTTCTTTGAAATACATCCTGAAATATAGAGCCTTGTGAAGTTAGTCCAAACAATTTCAGTTAAAGGCGGTTTCCCAAGAAAGCTCATCTTTTCAGTGCGTAATAAAATGTTGGGTTCTTTCTGTTTCAGTGGTCTGCTGCTCTTTTGGGACTTAGCAGGAGCAAATCAGTGATCTAAAATGAATCGTGCAGTCTGTTCCTTGGTAGCATGGTATTAATGCATCTGTGAACAGTGGGAAATTGAGCAATTGTTGGAAGCAATCTATGTCCAAGTTTCTGTCAAAATACCATACAGTCAGCATTTGTAATCCTTCCATGTTTCCAAAGGGGTGTCCTGAGTTTGAATTCTTCCCGTGTGTCTTGCCAAATCAGTCTGGACACCTTAGAAGCGTGCACGGTTTGTTTTGGGAGGCAGTTGCGCATTCTGTTTGAAGCTGGCTGGCTTTGCTGTCACACCATTACGGGGCCTTAAAAGGAAGCAATCGAAGGACTAATCCAGTGAGTGAATAAGACCTCCAAAGAATACTCAGGAAATGGTGTTGATGTTTGGTGTGCTGCATTGCTTCCTCTGAATACTGGGCTTGTCCCAAAGTAATATTAATAAAAGCAGCTTCTCCAACTACTGTCTCTCAGTTTAAACTTAAAGCAGAAGGCTTAACCCGCTGCCGTGAGAGATCCCTTGACAATTTTGCAAGAGTGGCATACAGCTTGGGGTTATGCAAGATAATTAGCTCAGGTAATTACATTCTGATCACCTCCATCCCCCTGCAGTTTCAGTTGGATGTGGTATAGCTTTGCACATCCTGCCCTAAATTGTCGAGTATTTGCTATACTGTGGAAAAGTTCTCATTCCAGTCTAATGATGCTTTAAATGATTTTTGTGTAAAAACTTTATAAAACCCTTCTCAAACAAAAGTATCCAGCAAGTAGGCATCAGTGAGCTGAAGCTTTCACGGCTCTTATTTTGTAGCTGTGACCATTTTAAAGGTTGCTGATCATTTATTAGATGTTTTAACTCTAATGTATTATTTTGTGTGTGGGTAATATCACTCATGAACCCACTTATTGCAAAGGGAGCTGACAATATTTTTTCAGCCTTTTTCATCCTCTCTTTTTGGTACTTTTCATGCTTTGCTGCTTTTTCTAAACAATTTTTCCATCTCTGAGTTTACTCTTGAAATATTGTCTTTATTACCTTTGATGGGATTTTCATGTTTTATTTTAACCATAAATTTTGCTTTAAATTGTTCTAGTGTTGTTTTGCATTTATACTTGCTTGGACTCTCTTCCCGAATAAATTTAATTTCTTCTTGCTTGGTAGCTATTTAAACAGGCCACTTTTCAACCAGTTGTAAGATTAATGTGTTATCTTCTGTAAGCTCTTTTATTTGTCACTGCTGAGTGTGTGTATGCTATAATAGCTTCAACTCCAGTTGAACTAGGCATAAAGGAGGTAGCTTTAGTACTCCCACCAGAAATACAGAATTTACGAGGTTGTCCGAGTTCCGTAGCTTTTGTAGCCTGTTCTGAATTTTGTGGTTTTATCTTTATGCTTCTAGTAGTGTATGTTAATGACCTAACTAATGCAAAGCTTTGGTGGAAAGTTTGCGTCCAGTTGCGCTCGGAGCAGATGTTTCAGTTTAGGTGTTTTCATAATTTGGGAAATGGGCTTTTTGCTTTTCTCCAACCTCCAGTCAATGGCTTCATTTTAAATGGATAAGTAGTTAAGACGAGCTGTTTAAATAACCTGAAATGAAGAAGCTGTTCTTTCTGTACATGTGGAAGAGATTACTTGCATTGAAATTTGTTGCCATGCTTCAGCAATCCCTCATTCCAAATACTTAATAACTACCTTCTATTATTGCTCTGATTTATCTTTCAGACCTTGAATGTTGTTTTTATTATGATTTAAATTTCAATACATTAATCTTAAGATTTTATATTACAATCTTATACAATTTTAATTTGTTTTTTCTTTTGAAATACTGTCTTCAAGTGCGTTGTAGCTTGAGATACAGAAGTGTTTTTAATCCCAATTTTTTTTCACACAGAAGGCCATCTTCCTGTAGCTTCCCTTGCTACAGGCACTTCCTTGCTTAGTTTACTGAGTCAAGTCCCTGGTCATGTCCAAACCTTGGGGAACCCTCTGGTCCAAGGGTTCCCTCTGTTCTCCTGCTTGCTATCCTCATACAGATCATTCTGCTTCTGTATTTAGGTTTATAGTAGTACTAAAAGGAGGCCATGTCCTCCAGACTTTCTTTGGGATAGGGTTGTTCAGCAGAAACAAGATGGATTTTTGAGGGCTGAGGGTAGGAAACAGTTGTTCGAATGTTTTCATTGTTTCCACTTCTGAATTTTAATCATTCTTGAATGTTTACATAAATATAATCTTTGCTTTAAAAGTCTTCATTAACAGAATCTAGAAACTCATGGAAATGGCCAATACGGTTCTGACTAGAAGTGTCTTGCTTTTAGTATTCCTTCAGTATTAAATTGGGGAGATAGTGGTTTTAAAAACTTCTGATATGTGGGTCTTTTAGAAAAACGTCTGAGTGAGGTGTGGACCCCCATACAGCAGAGAAAGACCTCTTCTCAGTAGACGTGCTCTTCTGAAGGTGTGTGATTTCACATGCGCTGTAAGCTGTTAACTCTGCAGTTGTGAAAATGAATAGACTTGCCAGTATTAATGCTTGCCTGGTCATTTGATCAGCTGGATCAGGATCAGGTTACTGGTCCAGCTGGAATTAACCCTCTTCCCCACATCCTCCTACTTCCCCTTGCCTCCCCTCCATCCCTCTGATGTGATTATCAGCCGAAAATTCACAATGCCGCCCTGATTTTAGTGAAGGCACGAAGGAGGGGAGAGGAATACTCATGGTGGAAATGCTTGGAGCGGGGCAGTGATGAGAGGTGGAGGACAAACCTCAGCTCACTACTTACGGGCTGTGTCACAGCTTGGCAGAGGCTGCTCTGTAGCTCACTCGCCCTTTCGTTCATGAACCTACAAGCAGCCCATAGATTGCAAGAGTTTTTTGGATGTCAGATCAAAAGCCGTTGAAAGGCACTCAACCTGGATATGAACAGGCGTCTTTTTCTATTATAGACAGGGGGAATGGTTGCAAGTGTGAAAATACACAATAAACAGTGTTGTAGGTATTGGTTTCTATTTTTAACTTGTAAACTTTTAACTTTTCCCCAAAGCTTTCACATTTATTAAATAACCTGAATTCTAGAATTGAAGAGTTTCAGGAAATAAAATGGAAATCTGTCAAAAAAATGAAGCAGATCTCATGCAAAAAAAATTTTTTTTTTTTTACCTGGATGAGTTGGGAAGAGCTTTTTCTTCTGAAAAAGTCTAGATGATGGTGGTATTTATATTCCTAATGGCTATTATTGACATAAGTATTGTTTACTGAAAAAAAACCCACAGAAGCTGAATGTTAAAAGAATTTAGATCATCCTGCAATTGAGGCATTCTTTACTATCATTATCACCAATGAAATACAGCACTAATAGTTGTTTATTCCAAGATCATCAAGCACTTAAGCATGAATCTTGTTATTTTTCCTTAACACCTGTGGAGAGCCAATGTCTGATACATGACTGTGTGCAAACAAGTGGAAATTAGAGAACTACAACCAGAAGATGGGTTCTTTTAAGCCAACTTTGTCTCTTTGAGCTATCAGTAAGGTCACCACACGAGGTCCTTAATGAAACTTGAAGTTCTTAGTGAGGTCGTTAATTTGCTTTAATCCAAATACATTTTTTCCCAGCTTCTTGTCATTTGAAGGCACAGGCAGTATACTTACACTGGATTTTTAGGACACAAAGACAGACGTTTAGCATGCGGCAGTACATGGTGTGACCTGGAGTTGAGTCATGTTACCTTCTTCCCCCAGACAAGTGTGTCAGGTCTTACCTCTTCCCACCAAGCAGGTAGTCAGTCCTCCCATAGCAGAGGGGCTGAGGGCATTTGCCAGGAAAATGTGGGTTGGGTGGAGAGAGGAGAGGAGCTTGTGAGGATGTGTTGGTGCTGGAGAGAGTGGGTAGTGCAATGTGTCATCCTGAAATTAGGACATAGTGCGGATGCGTAAGGCAAGGTGTGTCCCTACTTTGAGCACACTGATGAGAGCGTTTCAGCCACTGAGAATTTGTACTGGGCATAAGGACAGTTTTAGTCCTCCTTTTTCGGGGGGGGGAAGATGCTATAAAGCAAAGTGGTGAACATAAAAAAAAAAAAGAAATTGAAGTAGGATTTGAAGGGATTTACTAGATTCTGGTCAGATGACATTATTGCTGTCATGGTAGAAAATCTGTTTGATCTAGTTACTAGAATGTGGAACCAAATCAGAGCAAAACTAAAAATATCTCAAAGAGATTGTGAAGACTTTCTCTCTCTCTTTTTTTTTTTTTTTTTTTCTCAATTGCTTAGTATGCTTAGCCCAAAAATGTGTTAGGAAGCATACCTAGCTCTTACCTAACTTTCATCAACTTAAAGTAGATCTTTTGTGCAAGAAATTTGTAGAAGTTAATGTTTTAATCCATATTTTTTTACCTTCACAGAAACTGATACACAAGGGAGCAAGTGACTTATCCAGAATCACTGGACAGACAGATAGAGTGTTTTTGGTGTGTTTTCTTGGTATGTTTGAAATGATGTTATAGTTTAACGCAGAAAAAGCAAGTTATTTGTTAACTGAAACGTGCTTTTTTTTTTTAACCTGAGAGCAAAGATGAGTGATCAGCTTAAGTAATTGGTGCACTGGGGACACAATCACATTTTTTTCATGAATACGAGTTTTATTTTGGAAAGACAACTTCTATCTTTTTATACCAATGGGATAAAAATGATTATTAAATGTCCCTGAGTATGTATTTTATTTATTTTAATGGACAGCCTATTTCCACAAGAACTTTGCGTGAACTGGTAGGGGAAAAGGTAGATCAGATTTTTTTCACACATACTTTTAAAATATTAATCCAGATTATTAATGTTCTGGGACATCTGAGAAGTTGTGTTGTTATTCATAACATACATTTTAAATTACGTAAGAAGTAACTGGAGGACCTGGATTCAGTTTCTCCAAAGTTAGTAAAAATAAGATTGAGAGATGTCTGACGTCATTGTTGTCTTTTCAGAGTGTCAAATGGAGAGGAGAAAGTTACTTTTAAATATCAGAAGCTAAGAATTAACTCAGGTTAGAAGTAGAGGTTTTTGAAAACCTATAGCTGAAATGGATTTCTTGAAAATGTTTATTTCAATATTATTAACAGAGAAGTAAATTTCAGGGTGTTTTGTGCTTGTTCAGTGGGTCAAAAAGAAAAACTAATTAAAATAGTTTGTGCTTTTAACAAAATGTGGTGGAATAGGATCCAAGTTGAAGATTGAATGTCAGTGTGTCTTAATTTCACGTCTTAGACATGGGAAGAGGTCATAGAAAAGAGAAAAACATAGATGCCAAAGGGTTTAAAAGACTAGGTTGAAAACTCTTATGTCTGATTTGTGAAGTCGTAGGAGCAAACATGCTAGGTTTCTGGGTGTGGCAGAGAGTTAGTCAGAAGAAGGGTGTGACCCACAAAATGTATGGCAAGGAGGGCAAGTTTGACCATGGTGGAAAACTCAAATATTCATGTCTGCGTACCTGTGTTTTAATACAGCTGAACCTGTGGCAAACCAGATGGAGTCTTTTTCAGAAATTGCAAGGTGTGGTTGTGGTTTGGATGTTATGTCATCCCTTACTCAAAAACTTGATAAACTTGCATTCATGTATTTGGAGATGATGGTGGTAGAGATGGTTCGTACTCATTCTGTGTTACTAAGACTGCTGGGTTATGGTTGTCTTGGGATGTTCAGACCAGCCGTGTGGTGAGGAGTTCTTTAGACATTCTCTTGACCGATAGAGTCAACTTGTTTAAAAAACAGAATAAACAAAAAAACCCCTTACCCACTCCCCTTCAATATGCTGGAAGTAGTCTTTGTATTTTTACTTGAAAATCGATCAGCTATCATGCTGTAGCTAGCTGGTCCCTGTGATACACCTGAAGACAAGCCCTTGTCGGTCAGGACTCCCTTGGTATGTGTGTCCTTCCGTCATGCTGAAAGACTGTATCAGTATAGTCACTTCTTTTCTAAGAGGATAGATTGATTGAGAAGGAAGACGTCGGTTTTATTCATTGATTTCTAGTTCACGTTCTTTCAGAACTTAAGGACTTGTCTCTAAATGTTATAAATAAAGCTCTGTTAGTATCAAATTATTATTTTGCAATTTAGGGATGGATATGGAGGAGACTACAGGTCATACTGTATGTCAGTGTTTTTGTAGCTTGTTCATGAAAGTGAATATTATAACAAACTTTTTCCATCGTTCTCCTTTTCATACAAAGTAGAGAAAACATAGAGATAAGTATGCAGATATATTTATTTTATTGCTTTATTTACTTACTCATTTTAGATTTGGTTTCTAGCTTGCTTGCTACCATCATTCAGCTGCTTTCAGTGAAGGTATGTTACCAGAGTTTGTCCCACTACCTCTGTAAGACTCTGCCATTGAATCTTAGCTCAACAGCTGATTTGCGGTATTCATTCAGCCGTCACATTCCATTTTACTCTTGAATCCAAAGATAACGAAGACTATGTTTTGTCAGTCTAGACCACAGGTGGTATCCTGTTAACTCCAGTTATTTCCTTACTCGTTGTTAGTGAGAGTGCTTCCCTAAGCAGCTGTGCTGGGTTCTGGTTGTTCTGGATTGCAGCTGGAGTTTGGTGGGTCTCTCATTTCTGTTAGATCGATACAGTTGTGCTAAATTTTGTTTACCTCTTTGTACTTCCTGACACTATGTAAACTGATTTTTTGATTCTTCTGTGCTTGCTTTTTCTTTGTGGCTTTGGTATGCTTTCAGGCAATTTCTGACATGATTAAGATTTTATTAATTCGTATTCTCTGCCTTCTCTTAGTGTGTGAGTGCGTTTGCTTCAGTGCCAGTGTTTCATTAGGAGCTTTGCGTTCAGTGCATTGGTTCCTACTTCTGCAATTGCATTATTAATTTCTTAATTTTAAAGTTTGATGCTTGTATCATACATTTCTCTTTCTGGTCCCAGAACATTTTCATGATGTGTACTGTTAAGTAATAAGTTTCTGGGGTGAAACTGAAGTACTATTTTTAATCATTGAAGGTATAAATGGTTTGAGACCCAGTTACTTGAGGGAGCAAGTTGAGTGCAGTGGAATCGTTAGACCTCTTTTGCTATAAATGGGAGGAAGCGGTGGATAGACTGCTTTCTGTAAAGGCTTCTCAGATTGAAATTAATTTCTTTTCTTGTTCTAGCATATCCCAGTTTGGCTAATCCCTTGAGTGTAATGAAAGCTCCATCTCTGTATTTTACTGTAGGTAGCTGAAAGTTTTGGATGGCAGTCTAGGTGTGATTTGATTCCCTAGAGTCTGAATTTTTTAAGATTGTCTGTAACTGGAAAATGGAGCTTGGATTCTTATTAATATATCTAAAATTTCAACGATTTCTCATTGCGGTAGCTTTGTCACTACTTCACAGTAAAACTTTTTGTACGTCAGTGCATCTTCTACAGCAGGTGTACTAACTTACGTTAGTATTTGGGCTTGACTATCTTAAAACTTAGGCTTGCTTTGTATTTGCTAAGTTACTGTGTAGAGTTAATATGCAGACAAATGAGGCTTAACTGAAAATAATATCCTAAACAAAGAATAGCAGAAATTATTGCTTCTATGAAGTAAACCACTTCATTGCTAGTCTAGTTCCTTAGGCAACTGCACTGATGTGATCACACTGAGGCTTAGCCTGCCCTTCCAGTTTTTGAAGCTGTTGGCCAGGATCTGTTCATTTGACAGTATTAGAGATCTCACAGATACACAGCTTTTATAAATTTTGTGAATATTAGTAACTCGGTAGCAGAGGGAGACCTGAAGTAGCAGATTTTGTCTCCATGTTAATCACTAATACTCTGTTTTACCTGCCAGCTGACTGCCTGGCATGCATGTAGCTCAGAAGTAACTACATCTCTGTAGGATCAATAAATAGACAGGACAGGTGAGGGATACTAGCTAATTTTGAGACTTGGGACCAGAGGCAGGGAACTGGAGGAAATGCAGAGAAAGGTGGTCATAGGAGACCTGGGAGGAGGAGGAGTTAGGATTTTTGCATGGGAAGGGGTAGAATTGGAGTATAGGAACCTGTACATTACTAATTTCACTGCTTGCAAAATAGCTTTAATGTTAGCCCTCGTAAAGCTTCGTTACATGCTTGTTCCTCTTTCTGAGCTTCATTTTCTCTGCCCTGCCTAGCCGGTTTAAAACTGGTTCTGTGGCTTACCTTGAAACTGCTTCTATCCTGCACAGGGTAGCTCTTGTAGTTTCAGAAAGTAGTTACTAAAATTGACTTAGCAATGATGTATTTCTGAAAGTCCACAAATAAACTTGTGTCTGATTATAGCAAAAAGTACATACACAAATGCTTACAGTATTCAGAAGTGAATATGTACACTGTTAAAATTTTGTGAAAAGTTGGCATTTTGTAGTTGCAGAGTGTTACGGAAAACAGCTGGGTGGCTGCACATGTATTTTACAGTGCTATGCAAGGTGCAGGTGTTTTGTATTTAGGAATGGGGGTAGTTACCTCTGCTACCACTTTGACTAAGTCTTAGTTTTAGGTCCCAAATTCTGCTTCATCTAATTCAAATTTAATTACGATCTTCTAGTATAGATATTATTTTGAGTTACATTGATGTACTTCCTGAAGAAGTGAAATAATGAACAAAAAAGTGTAGGTTTTGTTTTGGTTTTTTACTAGGGTTAAATGAGTCCTAAGATTGAATCTTCATATATTCTCTTTCTTTCCCTGGACTTACCTTGACAGGATAACAATTATCAAAGTTAAAACTACTTTTAAAATGAGTTGTGAACATGGGCTGGCTAGCATTTAATACTAGTTTTTAGAATTTTTAGTATTATCAAAAGTATTTACAAGTATTTATAGTATAAATGAAAATCATGTATGACATAGTAAATAAATACTATATCATAATGAATACCATATTAATTAGTAATAATATTTGTTAAAATACATATAAATAATGCATATTTATATATGGTATTTTATATATTGATATATAATATGTAAAAATAAATGTTAAGGCATGACATAGTCAGCCTGTTTGACTCGCAGCTTTCTGTGCCTGCAGGCAGTGGTCCCATCCTCACCTCATGTTGTTTTCTTGCAGTATCTTCTGTACTTGTCTGATCCCTCACTGAAATGAACCAGCTCACTAACCAGGTAGAAAGCTAATCTAACAGAAGGAAAGTGAACTTCTGAAGCTTTACTGAGCTGATGTGGTTTATGGGTGGGTCAGAGAAGCCTCAGAAGAAGATCAAAGGAGATTGAGTGGTGCTGTGTAGCCAGGCAAGGGAGCGCGTGGGCCAGCCCCTGGGTTTGGTGGTGCTGAGCTGTCTTGTGGAGCAGCACCCTTACATTCGGGTTTCTTAGGCTTTGCCACTTTCTAAATACCATGCTATGATAGTCTACCTTCCTCTCTGAAGAAAAAGACTTTCTTTTTTTTTTTTACATTTTCTTGAGTACATGAGACATCATGATGTTGAATTATCTGGAATGCAAATCAGATTGTTGTTGTTAATAAGCCTGATGAACAAACAGGACTTCCGCGATCGTCTCCTTGCATATAACTAAAATTATCTTTTGTTCTTAGTTGAAGTGATTACTGACAATCCCTGGATCTTAATATTCGGAAATTGGTTACTCTGTTGTTGCAAGAGAGGATATTTAGTTTTTAAATCAAGACTGTTTCCATGAGCTAGAATTTGTTGTTTCTAGAATCTTGTTGGTTTTTTTTTTTCTTTTTGTAGTTCACCGTTACAGAAGCAGATCCTCCAAAATTTGCTGTCTGTCCATTTGTTTTGTACGGCTCTGAAGTAATCCCTTGCTACTATCTTTGAGTTTCTGCCTGCATTACCTCTGATAAGCACAACAGAACCACCCCCACCCCCCCGCTCCCCTCGCCCTGCAGTGTTTAGGTGCTTCTTAAAGGTGTTAAGACTCATGTTAGTGTGTATAATGCTGTTAGTGAACACATTGGACAAAAAGTGCTGTAAAAGTACACTTTCAGTTTCTCCTGTGTGTTTGACAGTTTAAAGAAGAGAACAAGGTTTGCAAAAGTCTTACAAGAAGGAAGAGCATAATGTGACTGTTTAAGCATTTTAAAGACAAAGATAATGTCAGTAGAATAAATTCATGCTGTGTTTCTAAGCATCTTTATTTTCCTCAGTCCTTTTTTCTCTTTATTTGCACTATTCTTTTGCAAATAGGGTGAGAGTAGCAGCGTCATGTATGATATACAAAATACAGTGGGTTAGAGAAACAGAATGCTTGTTCAGAAATAAATGTAAAATATTATAGGAAAGTTTAATATTAAAAATTAAATTGTAGTTTCCATGTTTTCAGAATAAACATTTTTAATATTTCACACAGTCTGGTTACTAAGAGTTTGATAGAGACTTCCCTTTTACTAAAGTAACTTTCTTCTTTTTCTGTAAGGTTACATACAAGTGAGCCAATTAAGTATGGTCTGATGCTTTTTTTCTTTTCAGAAAGATGAAGGCAGTGATGCTAGTTTGAGTGATAGCCACATATCTCCTCCCGCCAAACGTACCTCAAAACATGCTGATCCTGTGTGCAAAGACAAATCAAAATCACGCAGTACTGGGCAGCGAGAGGAATGGAGCATCTCAACTGGACAGTCCAGGTAACTTGGTGCCAAGAGAAAAATGAAGTCTTACCAGTTTTTCCTGTATTGTTAACCCGCTTATGCTATTTCTGCAGTGAGCTGCAGCTCGTGCTCAAGACTATTTTTGAAGCGTATTATTTTCATACAACTTTCTTTAGTTTAAGACTCCAGGAACGTGGGTTACATCAATCCTCTCATCTCTGTGTTTCCTTTCTATGCAAATTTGTGCAAAAATGGGAAGTAATTTTATTTGAGATGCAGTCTGAATTCTAGATTCTTGATACATCCAAATTTAGTGACTTAATTGGTGTTTTTTATGTACTCAAGCTATAAGAAAACATGGCATTTTAATTAGGAAATCAGTATTATCCTTATCTTTAGGGCATGGATAATGGTCAGGTTTCTTTCTTTCCATTGTTTTCAGCCTCTCTTCCCTGTTTGGTTATAAGCACTCAAGTAAATTACTGTATTTTATTAAATATAGCCTCAATCCTGCCACATTTTTATAACTCGAAAGAGAAGTAATTTGTTTCATTTTATAACTCTGATTAATAATATTTTACAAAGCATTCTTGTGTTCATAAGGTTCTTCAGATGATTACAAGTAATTATGGGACAGTGTAGGCAGTATGTTCCTGGGCAATGAACTTTCAGTTAATACCGATTCTTTTGTAGATGCGTATTTCATATTTACGTACAAATCAAAATCGTTCTTGCAATGTTTTGTATGTAAGAATGACTGTAATTCACTACTGTACTGTCATCTGCTAGGATGAAGTATGTTTAAAAACTATGTAAATCTTAAGAGAGATATCTTTTTTTTTTTGTTTTTCGCTTTTAAAACGGAATAAATTAAATACAACATATTATGTGCCATGGTCATCTGGGAATGTATTGAAACTCATGCACCTTCTGTTTCTTTTTTCACTTATAAAAGTGTTGACTTGTACTGTACCTATCAGAAATGCTAAGAGATGAAAAGAGTATTTAATGCGTCTGGGAGAATTTGAATTGCTGTCAAATGAAATTTGGCCAGGATACTGAAACTCATGTTGTTACTCATGTAGAACCCACTGCGACGTGTCTTTGCATTTGACCTTTTTTTGTTGTTTTGTGCCAAAATCCAAAGCACTGGGCCTAATAGTGATCTTGAGTTGCTAAGACTTTTTCCAAAACTTTTGTTGCTAAACCTTTAATGTAATCAAATTTCACTACTTCATTTGTGGTTTCTAAAGTAGTTGAAGTATCTGACCAGAAAAATGTTATTGGAAACTTGGATGTGGACATGACTTCTGAAAACGTGGTTTTCTGTGTTGCTACCCAACCCTTGCAAAAATCCTTAGGTTACCTTTGTTTTGGAAGGATTTGTAACACATTTCTTAGGAAAATAATAGCAAAGCCCACATCTTCAGTGCCTCTGAGTTGAACTCTCTGTGGTCTGTTGACCTCTTGGTCACGTTCAAGCTCAGATTGCATTGGGTATTATTAAGATTTCCACTCCTTTTTCTCTTTCCCATCAAATTCATTTTAGCTTTCTAGTTTGAGAACAAGGAGATAGGCAGAACACCTCCCTATCCGGTACTGGTGTGCAGTATGTACCGCTCACTTGTCTGTAAAGTACTTAGTGTTTCTGAGGGTAAAATAGAGTTTGTTGGGTTTTTTTTTTACTTTTGCCTGATACATTTTGGTTTTTTGCATAGCTATGTTGACAAATTACTTTTAACAGCCTGCAAGTGGTTGTAGAGTTTTTATTCATTTGTATTCTACTCTAAATTATCTTCTGGTAAAATCATGTCTGATAGATAAGAATGTTTTTCAAAGATAAGGAATGAAGGAACAATTGCTTATGCAGTAAAAGTGCAGAGGACTCTGGAATATGTTTTTGTATTAGACTATGATGTAGCAGGCCTTAATTTTCCTAAAAGTTGATTTAAAAAGAGATTCAAAATACCAGATTGGTAGAGAACATGAAAATATTTTTTACTGATTTTTAAGTACACCCAGCATAAATTAATCCCATTCACTTAAGTTGGTAATTTTGTTAAATTTATTCTTTTTCTCTGAGTACAAAACGGCTTTTTGTACTTCCACTAGTTTATCTAAGTGTTAGAATGATAATTGCCTTTGAAGAGCAATATAAAGATCCTGTTCTGAAACTTAAGGGGAGAGTTAATAGCAGGACATGGCATGAGGGAACATTGGAGGGATTAATAAAAGAGATGTTTAGATAATTGGGGGGATTCACATAATTGGTATTTGGCAGTTTTGTCCTCAGTCCAATGCTGGGCATGAAGCGAACTCTTCAGAGGCTACGTGTCACAAAGGTTTGAAGTCATAGTGTATCATGTAACATTCTACATTTGAAGTTCTATTTTTACTGTGTAACTTTTGCTTGGCTATGGAGTGTTAACATTATTTGTGTGTCTAATATAATTGTTTCCTAGGTTAACTTCTCAGCCTGGTGCTACACTACCAAATGGACGTAGCTTATGTAAGTGTATTACAGTGGACCCTTTTGTATCTACTTTTACATTTAACAATTTTATGTCAATGATTTTCAGTCGCATGTATTTTTAATAACTTTACTGATTACTCTGACCATTTTGACCAGAAGAGTTACTGTTTTGGCTCAGTTTTCTTCTGTCAACATCTTGGATGCTCTCTGTGGACATGGGGAACATTCTTAGATGAAATTCCATTTCTCTTCTCAATTCAGACCTCTTGGCCATGATCTTGATGCTTTCCTTAATTCCCAAATTTACTGTTACGAACTAATTTTGGCCTTCCTCTCCCAGCTGGTCTCTTTAATTTACTTACTCTCTTTGCTCATTTAAAATTTGGCCTTCTGTGGTTCTTAACATTGCTTAACTCTACTATTGCTTTATAGAGACCTGCCTTGTCTGCAGTTCCTGCTACCTTGAACAGTTTTCCTATATGCTTGTACCTTACAAACTTGCCATCTCGTTGCATATCTCAGCGAAAAGCACTTTGTCTTTTGTGTCCCTTTTTCATCAATTCTGTGTCATTTAGTTCTGTGTTGACTCTATGTATGTGTTAATCCATCAAGTATTTTTGGTATTTTTTATTTATTTTGGTGCCTAAGGAACAATCAGAAGTGGGATCCCTTTTTGTCTGGCACTGTACAGAGTAGCTGATATAGATTTGCTTGTGAAATCAATGTGTTGTATCTGACCTTTTGATACCGTATTTGAAAGACTAAGAATTGAAACTGTGGGCCAAGTGTGCATTTTAGTATTGATGTTAATTTAAAAATATTGAATGGATATTTGAATGCCAAATTGTCATCGTTAAATAAGATTATCTTATAAGGAAAGAAGCTTGAGTCTGAAGAAATAGCTTGTAAAACAACTTTGGTAGGAATTTTAAAAATACATTTCTTTGGTGAATATAAGGGTGCTCATACTGTGCTCCATAACTTTTGGTTTATTGTCCTTGCTAAGTATTCTCTTACTAATTCTTGTTTGTGAAAATGTTGTTTCCTGCATTTTGAAGTAGTAATACAAATTTCTCTTAGCTCTCAAAAGCCATCCCCTTCGAGGGGAAAAAAAGGGAGATGGGGACCATGCTTGCATAAACGGAGATATAGAAGTCAGAAAAAGTTGTCGGTCCAGGAAAAACAGATTTGAAACTTTGAATCAGAGTTTATTGTTTGATCAGCTAGTAAACAGGTATGTGGGGATACTTGAGTTGTATTCACAAAGCATCTTAATGACTTTTTTAAAAAGTTAGAAAACCCTGTCTTCCAGTGCCATCTATGTGTTCTACTGTGGGAATGTATTGGCGTCGAGACAAGCTAGATTGTGGTTTGGGTTACAGGCTGGGTCCTGTGCTGTAACTGCCTGTGTTATCCACGCTCCAGATGCAAAGCAGCTTACTAGACTTTCATTGAGGAGTAAGCTACTTTGCGTTTACACCTGGATAAAACTGTGTATGTTGGCAGTTATTGCAGAGCGGCTGACATGCTGTAAATCCACACCCTAGTTTGTTTCTTAGTAACCTGTTTATGTAGTGATACCCTAAGTGTGGTGTAAATCGGTGATTAGCAGTAATGCTTGGAAGCCTTATAGATTTTGCTTGTATGATTTTGATCATAAAATATCAAAAGTTTGTAGCTTTCTTTTTTTTTGGGTTTTTTTTTTTTACCATTTGTTAGTAATTCACATAGGGTGGGTGTTACTTTTTGACATTTACTGTGCAGACAAAGTAGGTCAGAGAGGGAGGCACGGTCTGGTCTGAGCATAGGAATGGGAGCCAGAAATACTTTTCTTGAAATATTATTTCTGTGTGGCCCTGGGCAGGTCACTTAATATATCTCAATTTTCCCACTTGTAAATTGGGTCTTAAACAGATGCATCTGTGAGAGACTGCTTGCTCTAGTGCTTGGAAAATGATTTAAACATAAACATTTAATTGCCAAGTATGATCTTCATTGTTAAATGTATTCTGTTGAATCTTTTATTAGTTTAATTTTCTTTTTCAATTTACTCAGTAACTACTTGGTATTGGTTTACAAATTTATATTGAGTTACATTTATTTTTCTAGTTGCAGTCGAATCTCCCTCTCCTCATCAACAATAGGAAAAAGTCTACCATGAAGATTGTAATTTGATAAGATCATGGTACTGAAGTCTATATATGAACTTATACTGATAACAGTGTGTCCCATAATCATTGGAGGTTTTTAAGAACAGGTTAGACAAATGTGCCACGAATGATTTAGGTATTGTGTACTTTGTTCTTGCCTGGCAGAGCAGGTGGAATTTTCCAGGTCCCTTCCAACCCTATTTTCTTTGATAGCGACCTATAGCATGATTTTACTTGAAGTGGTTATGTCACACATCACAGATATTTTAGAAGAATTGTTTAAAATTGAGAGGCACGCTCATAACGAAATCTTGACTTTACTGACTTCTGTGACCAGAACTTCCATTGACTTCTTTCTAGGCAGGATTTCACCCTTTAGATTTACTTTTAAACAGCTTGAAAGAAACAAAGTGAAAGTTTCTGCCTTCTTACAATTATTATACAATTACAGTAAAATTCCAGTGGAAATCTGTCATAATTGCCATAGAGAGCAGTAGCTAGGTGTTCAGGACAGGTGGCCAAATAATTGACTTGGCCTGGCGAATACTCTGTTGTTTTCTTCCTTAGCAATGAAGCATCTTGGCCAAGGTTATTATTTATACACCACTATTGTTTTGACAGCTGTTTACAAATGCTTCAGATAATGAAAATATAAACTAATTAAATAGTAGATGAGAAATGGTAGTGAGCTCAAATAATGAATGATGAAATTCTAGGTGTTACTGATTTAACATTTAAAAAAAAAAAAAAATCCTTTATGTATTAGTGTCTTTCTGAGGCCAGGGTAAGAAGCTGTAAAGCTCATGGGGTAGAGGCATTAATTGCTTTCCCAATATTATAATTATGTAGGTAAAAAGCTTTACTTTCTTATTCTGCAAACTTAATCTTATGTGACAACTAATCTAACATCTAAGCAGTTACAAATTTATATGCTACAATTTACACTGAGCAAAAAAATTTTTTTTAAATGTTACAGCCCGATTTGAACCCCAAATTTTAATAGCATCAGCATTTCTTCTTTTGCATACTCTTTAGTTTATATTCTGTGGGTTCATTTTTCAGTTTTCTTTATTATGGTTGGTTTTGTAGTTAATTGATAGATTCAAGAAGCTGTCCTAAAATTTTCAGATTTTAATTCATTTGTATATTTAGTTGACTTGTAGACCTTGGAATAGCTGTAACAGACCATAGAATTAGATATGTTAGGTTGTTGGATGCTGTGCAAAAAGTTCTGCATGTCTACTATTTTAAGACTGAATTTTTTTGTGTTAACTGTTGCATGTATTTTAGTACTGCTGAAGCTGTCCTCCAGGAAATGGATAATATTAACATCAGGAGAAATAGGCGGTCTGGGGAAGTGGAACGGCTACGAATGTGGACAGACACCGAATTTGTAAGTGCAGAGTGTCTCAGATCTTAAATAAAAGTAATATGAAGGGGGAGCGTGGTTGTTTTTGCAATCTCCATACATTAGTCTGTAGGTCTCTCAAAAGGATTCAGGTCATCTTCAGTGGATAACATTAAAAAAAAATTGATAAACTCAAATTCAGAACAAGATTCACAGATATATACAAAATCGTGTTTTCTTTATTGATGAATTGACTTCCACGCTCTCATGAGGTACTGTGGTGGTTCTCCTTTGGTTTGAAGCACACAATGGTAGTCTGAAAACAGGACCAGGGACTGTCATCTGCTTTGTTCTCTAAACCAGCTTGATACTGATGTTAACTATGTATTAGATGGACTAGGTACTGAGAGACTTACTTTACCACCTATTAAATGAGATTGCTTTTGTAGTCTACCTGTGGAGGGCTGTGTTAGAAAAAGACTTGGGGGCTGAAGATTATGTGGAATATTACTTACTGAACTGTGGGCTAACACTGTGAGTGATGTGGGACAGTACTGATAGGAGTGTACGTGAATTTTATTCCAGGAAAACATGGATATGTATTCTCGAGTGAAAAGAAGAAGGAAATCACTGAGGAGAAATAGCTATGGGATTCAGAACCACCATGAAGTATCCACAGAAGGGGAAGAAGAAGGTATGCGTTGTAAAGAATTGTAAGGGTTTGTCTGAAATACTTATAAAACAAAGCTCTCCTCAACATAAGATAGTAATATATTGCACTACAGAAAGTAATTTGGTTTTGGATCTGGATTTGGAGTTGTTAAACAGAGCAATTAACAAGACTATTGCAAATAAGTACACACTGAAGGATTCCTCCTCTTTAGAAGGAGGAGAAGTTTTAGGGACCTCTACAAATAGTTTTCTTTAAACAAAAGCAGGTTTATCTGAAAGTAGCAGAACAAACCCTGGTTTCTAAATGTTTATATACTGCATTCCCTTACTCCTGTTTTCTGTAACACTAAGTAAGTGGAGGTTTCCTTATATTCCCTGTAACAATCGTCTGATGGAAGCCAGGATGTGGTGCGTGTAGTCTACAACTATGCATGTTCTAACTGACTCGCTATTTCTCATATGCTGTGTGGCAGTTACCAAAAAGAATGTGTAATAGTCAGTTCTGCATCCTTCCTTTGGGGAAGGTATTAATTAAAGTTTCTGTTTTCTATCCATCCTCTGAATTTTAGAAGGCTTGTAGACATACAACTGTATCTGAAATTCTGCCTTCCTTTAAAAATTTGAATGGAAGTAACCAGTGGGTTCAGAAAGTATTGAGAAAGAAGGGACTGTGGCTAACTTTGATGGCATGATCAACAGCATGCTTGGCTTCCTTAAGAAATCAGACTCAAACTTCAGGGATCCATACAGGGTTCAGCGTAGTGTGTCTCAATTTTGAACTGAAACTGCTGTAGGAGGTATGGTCTGTCCTAATTAATAAGAATGCAGTCTTAATTTTGAGATCCATGGATGGAAATACTGATCCTGGTAATAGATGGACCTAGGTCGTACCTTTATACAGTGTGTTTATTTGCTTTGTGTAAAAATTATATTGTGAATTGTAAAGCTGTACTTACTTTCATGCTCTGTCAAATACTTGATTTTCTTAGGCTCCTGTGGGAAGAGAGTGAGAAGAAAGGCATTATTCTTAATTTGAAGAATAATTATTGAAGGAAAAGGATAGTGGGTAGAAGTGATATTTGAAGTACTTTACAACTAAAATTAATTTGACTACATTTATTTTTCTTTCTGTTGCTTTTCCAGAACCTTCTGTGGGAAGCTAGAAGGAAGTTTGACAATGTGCTGTAGATTTATCTTGGTCTTCAAATTTCCAGTGATTTGCCAGTTAGTGTTAGTTAATAGGAGGGGAATAATTCTCAGTGACCATTAGAATGTTAACTTTTAGGATGAAGATAGCCCTGACATCAAGTAGAAGTGTTCTGAAAATGTTTTCCCCCCCAACAGAGTCTCAGGAAGAAGATGGAGATATAGAAGTAGAAGAGGCTGAGGGAGAAGAAAATGATCGGCCATATAATCTCAGACAGAGAAAAACTGTTGAGAGATACCAGGCCCCTCCAATAGGTGAGGAACTAGGCAGGGCTCATGCAGTTCCGCTCTGCTGATCTCCAAGAATGCCATGGGTGTGGGGAGGGAAAGGTTGGATGACCGCTCCTCACCTCTGACAGAGTTCCCATGCAGCATTAGTGACTTTGATCTTACCTCTGGTTTTATTCACCGTGTGAATACAACTACTGAGACGCAATCTATCAGTTTGTCAGTGGTGGTGGCATTGCTAGCGCGTGCTGCCTCATTAAACGTTGCAGGTACTGCCATGTGCTGGGCTCAGGGTTGGAGGTGAATGGGGTTTAGGTCAAGAAATAGTTGGCAGAAGTTGCATTCGGAGATCAATCAAATTAGATAATTACATAGAAAAAATAGTTACTGTTATGCCTGATTCTCTTCTTGAGTGGTAAGCCTAATTCATAACTGTAGATAAATTGCAGAGCAGTGGTTACCACGTTTTGCCTAGGTGAGAAATTTAGAACAGAATAGTTCAGTTGGAAGGGTCCTACAACGATCATCTAGTCCAACTGCCTGACCGCTTCAGGGCTGACCAAAAGTTAAAGCATGTTATTAAGGACATTGTCCAAATGCCTCTTCAACACTGTCAGGCATGGGGCATCGACCGCCTCTCTAGAAAGCCTGGTCCAGTGTTTGCCCACCCACTTGGTAAAGAAATGCTTCCTAATGCCCAGTCTAAACCTCCCCTGACACAGCTTTGAGCTATTCCCATGCTTCCTGTCACGATCCCAGGGAGAAGAGATCAGCACCTCCCTCTCCACTTCCCCTGCTCAGGGGGCTGTAGAGAGCAATGAGGTCGCCCCTCAGCCTCCTGTTCTCCAAACGAGACAAACCCCGGTGTCCTTAGCCACACCTCACACCTCATAGGACATGCCTTCAGTGATCTATACAGGTTTCAGCGTAGCGTCTTTTGATTTTGAACCTTTTAATACTTCTGTTTGAAATAAGGTGTTCTGTGCATATTTGATTTAGATTACAATGGTGTGTGCAGTGTGCTATATCTGAAGGCAACTTGGAAATTAAGACTGTGATAGAGAAATGCTGTGGTTTACTTGTTAAGAGAAATTTCAAGATATCCCATATTATCAGCTGTGCAGAGGTTTTTGTATGGAGTTTCATGTCCTGCAAATAAACTAAAAATGCTCGTGCCCTGGATGAATTACATTCTGTGCCATGATAGCCATAGCTGTGATGATTTGAGGAGCCTGAGGGTGGTATTCCCATGACTGTATCAAGCCAAGTATGGTGATAGTGAAATAAAGCATAAGAGGTTTGATTTACCCCCCCCCAAGTTCTTTTCTTAATTTGAGCTTTTGGAGAAACCAGTGATAACATTATTGGTGAAGCAATAATCTAGCACTTTTGCACTGCATTTAGATTAGTTTATTACTGTTTTGTAATTGATGTTACAAACCTTAACTTCTCTTACTCAGTGCCAGCTCATCAAAAAAAGAGGGAAAATACACTGTTCGATATTCACAGATCTCCTGCAAGAAGAAGCCATATCAGGTAAATGTCAGTCTTTTGGTACGTGCTTGTTTGCTTTCCCTCAGTGCTTTTTTGTTAGCTCTGATTTTCAAAACATTCTTGAATGAGTTGTACAGTTCATTCACGCATTTGTGTGGGTCTTGAATTGTATCTTAGGTTCAGATCCTGATGAGCATACAAAAATGAATTTCATAGCACTTCATAATAGCAGTAGAAGCTTTGTGATAAATGGAATGGAAACAGGTGTGCTGCAAATACTGGAAAGAGAGTTGTGCATTGCACACTGTAGCTTTTTTTAGCAAGGGTGTATTTTTAGTGTTTAAATCCAAAGCAGCAGTTTAACAAATGTCCCCTCTCTATTCTACAAAAATAAACAAATCAAGGTATGTTTTTTGGTTTCTTCCAGATCAAATTTCATCCAAGTAATAGGAACAACTTAATAAAATATTTACCAAGCATCATTTTTGACTCTAACCTTTTGTGTCAAAGAAGTCTGGAATACACCAAGTTGTCTTGGAAACTGTCAATAGGCTTTATCTAGCAAAATAGATGAGATTAGAGCTTAATACATTTTTTGAAAAAGAAACTTACTCAAAACTTCAAAAAGATAAATTTGTCCATGAACAGAATCCAAGTAAATGAAGGCTAGTCTCAGCTGAAACTCTTGTCTTATTGCTCAATTAATGGCATAGTGAAAATATGAAAAGTAAATAAAATAATAGCAGAATCTTAGGATTCTACAAGTTTCTTTGTAATATAAATGAAAACATTTAATTTTGAAGATAATTTTTTTTTTTCTTAAAGTGTATATGACATTTTGTTGGGTAATCTCAGGACTTGTACTTGCTAGTAAGATATAACGGTGTGAAAGGTATTATCCCTTCAGTTTTAGCATGCTCATTGGTCCACTCTCATTTTATCCCTTGTCATTTTTACTAGTAGCCAACTTTTTCATGCAAAAGAAGTGCTGACTTTTTTCAAACTGGTGTCAAACTGAACACCTTTTTGTACAGAAGATGTAATGTACATTCCCTAATATTTCTGAAATACTCAGTTTTCTGAAATACCGTTATACTAAAATAAGAAATGGTTCATGCAGACTTTGAATAGTAATTTTACTTAGATTCAGATCAAAGTTAAATTACAGTACAGGTATTTTGTGAAACGGTTCTGCTGTTCAGAATTAACGACCTCATAAAAAGCGACCATATGCTTTAGGAAGTACGGAATTTTTTCAAAGAATATTGAAAGGGAAGCATGAAACTGAGTAAGGAGATCTTGATTATTGTGTTATGTTGGAGGTGGCTAAAGTGGTTGGAAGCTTTCCTAAGTGCAGTTGCTGTCTGATGAACTTCAGCAGCTTAGCGATTGAGTACTGAATCACGCTTGCTGAGGTAACACGGACAGGACCACGTATCTTATGGGCATCCGCTGTTTTAGTAATGTTCATGTTGAAATCAGATATCCCTGTGACAATAAAAGATGTTGTTCCCCTCCCAGATTATTTTGATACTTACTTATTAAAACTAAAATTTGCATGCATCTTAAACTTGAACAGTGCTGCACTTTCTTTTTATAAAAGAATCAAAACATGCTGTTCTACTGCAAAAAGGACTGAGTTTTATGTTTATTTTGCCACTTCAATAGGAGAAAGAAGCATGCCATTCACAGCAGTGATACAACCTCTTCAGATGAAGAACGTTTTGAGAGAAGAAAATCTAAAAGCATGGCCAGAGCAAGAAATAGGTATCAAAACATCTATGGTGTCTAGGAGGGTTTGATTTTTATTATTCAGCAGAAAACAAGCAGAACTAATGTTCTATCAATTCTGCAGACTTTTTTGATTCTGCCTGTGATTACCTGCAGACACAGTGTAAGAAGATGGCTGGTTATGTATTAACATAGCTATTGAAGTCTTACGAGTAGATGATTAACAATAGTCATGAAAAGATGGAAAGATAAGAATATCTGTTTGATTCGGTTAGGTTATAAGACAGACAACTTCTGTTGGTTAAAATGAATTTTTATTCTCCATTTTACTTGGTCCCAGTTAGTTCATTTGTACTCCCAGTACCAGCTCTTATTCTTCTCTCTTCCTGTTGTGTAATAATATGTGCATTCTACACACCCAACACATTTTTTTTTTGACCTTCCATTTTTTCACCAGGTATCTAAAAGTGGAAGATCTATAAAGTGTATCAATAAATTTACTTACTGCCACAGATACGTTAGTTGGAAAACTGAACAGACAAAAAAGTGTTTCCTCATCTTTCTTTTTCCATCTCTTCCTGTCTGCCACACCATTCCTTTTTCCAACCTGAGGAATTCCAAAGATGTACAACTACCAAAAGTGTAGTTCCAATTGTAACCTCTATGTTAGTGGTACCTTTGTTCCTCCCTTTAACTCTGTATTTGACCTGACATAATATCTGTGTAGGGGTTTAAAGCTTCTTTGTATACACTAAGAAGCTGGAACAGGTGGATGTGAGTTACGCCCGATCTGCAAGAAATATTATTATTTCCTTTCTTTGGACTCTAATGAGCTATATTTTTTAAAATTTGTTTTCCTTGTACTGTTAATCGTTTTCTTACCATACTGAACTTAATGCAGTTATCACTGCCAGTGGAGAGTGTCCTGTTCTTTTGGTCAATGTTGTTTCTTCCATGTTTAATCAAAATAGTCTGTCCAGCCTAGTTCTCCAGATTGAAATACCTGTATGGAGGCATAAAACTATATTTAAGGAACTTCCAGATATACAAGAATAATTACCACAATAAAAAAGGTAGTTTTGATTACCTTATCAATCCAGGAAGGTCATCCCTTTAGGTAGTAGAAGGCATTTAATCTTGTGGTTCTTCCCATTCCAGCAAAACAATCAAAATGGAACAATAGTTATTTGGTGGTTTTTTTTTGTTGTCGTTGAACAGGTGCCTGCCTTTAAACTTTAGAGCAGAAGACTTAGCTAGTGGGATCCTGCGAGAACGTGTGAAAGTTGGGGCAAGTTTGGCTGATGTTGACCCTATGATTGTTGATAAATCGGTAGGTTTTGTTAAAACTTTTTATGTTCCTTCCCTCAATTATGCATAAGCAGAATTCACCCACAGCCTCTCCCTAGAGTTGAAGTAAACTCATAATAAGCTCACTTATCTTATTTGGTTTTTTTTTCCAAAGCTGTTGTCTGTTTATTCCTTTAGGCTACAAAGCACTTCCTTTTGGCTTGTAGGTAATCAACAGGCTGCATACATATCGTAAATAAGTCAAAATATCAATTGCCCAATTATATTTCTTTGTTTACAGTCAGTTTGTGATTACTTGTAATAGTAGCAACGGGGATATGCTGAGCAGTGCAGAAAACAGAAGTGCTGACCACCCAGGTTGGTTAACTTGGTGCTAGCCATGTGGGTCCCATGCCTATTCAGAAATAATGATGCATGTTAGCTTATGGTGTGTGTTGTGCAGAAGCTGCTGAATTATTACTAGGGCTGAACCATTGTCTAGAATTGTGTTGACTATATTCATGTTATGCTGTGCCTGAGCTTAAAAATGCTCTCGGACATAGGCTGGATCTCTGTATATGTCTAGGCATCCCTGGCACAGTTAACTTGCGAACCCGATAAACCTCATGTGGGCAACCAGGAGTTGACTTTTCTCAAGTTTTTTTACACTTCTAGAATTTGGGGAACTCCTGTTGATCAATGCAATGTTGTTTGTAATTTGTTTCAAATATGTTGTTTTATAAGTAAAGGTACTTTTGTGGAAAGCTGTTACAATATATGCTTTGTATGCTTTGGTTTTTTTCTAAGGTGCGTTTTGATAGTATAGGGGGATTGAGCCATCATATCCTTGCACTGAAGGAAATGGTAGTATTTCCTCTTCTCTATCCAGAAATATTTGAAAAATTCAAAATTCAGCCACCAAGGTAGGTGTATTTACTCTTATTGTTGTATTTTTATTTTATTAAGCCCTAAAGAATGCTTCACTTGAAAACACATAGGAGATTGATTCTTTCCCTGAAGTGTTTACAGTTCAAATAGACTTCCATGTTTGCTACCCCACTTGTCTATCAGAATGTAATAAGCAGAATAAAGAGTTACAAAAATCTAGTTTATTTTTCTTGTGGTAGGAAGGTAAACTTTGTGATTTGATGAAAGAAAGAATTCTCAAGTGTTCTGTTTAGTAGTACCTTGCTTTTTTTTCCATTATGTTGTCAAATATTTTTCTAAATCAAGCTAAATGCTGATGTTTCTTTTATAGAAGTAATCTCAATAATGTTATGTTATGGTTTTAATAGTTATTAATCAGGCATCTTGGGGTGTGATTTAAATGGATACACATAATCTAAGTAAATTGAAAATTTTGGGATATTTTTGTCATTTAAAGGAAGTATGTCTCTCCAAAGAAGTAATAAAAACTGATTCAAATATTACCTAAGATTTAATATTTGAGGAGGTATTTAACTAGTGTAAAACAATCCTTTGGGAGCTTAATATGCCTTTGATTAATGTTCTCTACAAAGCAAAGATTTACTGATCTGAAAGCATAAAACAAACCTAGATTTTATGAAGTCATGTTGAATGCACTAAATAATAATACTAGAACTTAAGTCTTTCTTCTCCAGGCTCCCTGTCTTCTTTATAAAATTTGACTTGGAGTTTTTCAGGAGACATAAAATAAGTTTGTGACTGTGTTGATCCATTTATCTTCAGGGGCTGTTTATTCTATGGTCCTCCTGGAACAGGTAAAACCTTGGTAGCTAGAGCTCTAGCTAATGAATGCAGTCAAGGAGACAAAAAGGTGGCTTTCTTTATGAGGAAAGGAGCAGACTGTCTCAGTAAGTGGGTTGGTGAATCTGAACGTCAGCTTCGACTCCTTTTTGATCAGGTTAGAAGAAAATAATTATATTTTTCATATAATTTGTCTGTATGTTGGGGTTTTTTGCATTCTAGGCAGCCAAAATTATTTGCAATTGAAACTAAATACCTGTAAGTTTCCATAGATCGGGCAGGATTTGTTCAGATTACATAGGAATGCTGAGAACAGTTTTTCTTGCTCTGAAAACTGAGAGGAAGAAGTCTGTCAACGTGTCCATTAATGAAGCAGACAAAGTAGTTTGAGTAAAAATTGACAAAAATATTTAAATAAGTGAGTTTGAATTTGGCTGGCATGTTCAAGATAAATGCTATGTAGAGAAGGATTCAGGATTGCATCTGCTGTGTGTATATTGTATTATCCTTATTTGGCTTGGAAAATGATGGACAGAAGAGAGCGTCACATAAAGCAGTGAAATGTAGTTGCTCAAACAAAAGCTCTTTTCAGACACAGATGTCTAAACGAACAGGTTGTGAGCAGATAAGGTGTATCTCAGTTTGTCTTGAATCTCTCCAGCCCATAGTAAAACTGATACACTGGTGCCATCTTGCTTATTCAAAGGAGAATGCAGTCTATTCTGCTTTGAAATACTACTGTAGTTGAAAATTCAGTTTTATTTTCAGTCCGTACACTTTTTAACAAAGGTGTCTCAATATATGTGTTAGTTTAGCACGTTAATGCTTTGTAGTAAAAACAGTTTTCTGTGTTGATGGATAAATTATGATTTAACAGTGAATTCAATTGTTTTTTTTGCATACTAGGCATACTTGATGAGACCCTCTATAATCTTTTTTGATGAAATAGATGGCTTGGCTCCAGTTCGTTCTAGTAGACAAGATCAGATTCACAGGTAATACTTCTTATATGCTACCATTATCTTGGTATACACTACATTACCTTGGTAAACTCTTAAGTGTAATTTTACTCAGTTCCCAAGGAAGGTTTTTACTTTTGCTTAAGCCCACTTACACTAGAAAAGACAGATTGTTGAGTTTTTTTGGTGTCTTCTCAGTTCTTCAGACAGACTGTACTTTGCTGGGAATCTAGCTGTAGTGGAGATTACCCTTCAGGCAGCATGTTATTAACTTCAAGATTTCCACAGCCTTCCCTTTGGTTGCTGGTTTTGTACTGTAAACGGATTGTCAGTTACCAGCCAGCCAGAATAAACAGTTTTAAAAAAAAAAATATTCTAAAATGAATTGTAATGTTCTATGAATGAACTGGACACCCCTGCCTTTTTGATTCTGGATGGAGTGACGTGCAAACTTACCTTGAGTTGTTCCTGTGTCATTTTTTTAAAACGTTTTTTTTACAACAGTTTACTGCTGGCTGAAATTTTTCCTGGCTGCCTTCAGTCTCAGTTTTACTGCACTTTTTATGGCAATGCACTTGTATCTTTCATTTTGTAGGTGGTGCCATTTATGTGTATGTCTCCCTCTACTCAGCTGAGGGGGACAAGAGGGAAATTTTGGGGCCAGCAGATTTGGAGGTTATGGGAACATGTGCCTTTGTCTTGACACACCTTTCTTCTGCCTGGTGCTACAGTTGCTCTAAACAGGATGATGCATACACTGTTAATGCAAGACAACTTTTCAGACCCGCAATAAATGGCTTCCTGAGCTAATATTCCCCAAAAGTTTTAAAGGAGGAAGTTTGAATTTGATGTAATCCTTACTGGAGTCATAATACTAAGTATAACACAGGTTATATCAAAAGGTTCCTTCTTGCTTTGAGACTTGAAACAGTTATGCAACTGGTTTTTTTAACTTAGCTTTTTCTCTTTGAAATTATGAATGTTGCAGCTGAAAAAGTAAAAAATCTTGCAGTGTTCCCTATACATTCTTTTTTCGAAAACTCTCTTTTAGCTCTATAGTGTCTACTCTTCTTGCCCTCATGGATGGACTGGATAATAGAGGTGAAATAGTTGTAATCGGTGCTACAAACAGACTGGATTCTATAGATCCTGCACTCAGGAGACCTGGTCGCTTTGACAGGGAATTTCTTTTCAACTTGCCTGATCAAAAGGTAAAACTTACAAAGGAGATTTATTAATAAATATTTCTAGTATATTACACATTTGAATGCCTGACAACCAAGCCTATGAAATAAAAATATTCATTCTTACTTGTAAGAATGTTTAATTTTAGGAAGACATTTTTAGTAAAAACTCATTGCGTACACAAAATTGTATTAACTTCAAATCTTCAGAATATAGCTAAAACTAAACAGAGAGGTAAATTGTTCGCATTAAACTGTATAGCTTATCTAAAAACTGTGGGTTTGTATGAATTTCTATAATGAGCCCTAACTATTGGGGTTTTGGAAGTTATGGTGAGAGAAAATAGCTTTATTATCATGTAGACTGCTAAGCACATAAAAATTGTACATGCAAAGCCAGATGTTACTATATTGGCAACAGGAACATTTCAGTTCCTTCTTCTCGACTTCTATAAACTCAGCCATAGTATTTCATGGAATTTATACTTAAAATTAAATTTACTTTGCATATTGATAGGTGTATTTGTATTCTATAGAATTTCAAAATGAAGTAGTTTTGGAATTCATGTATATTCATGTTTATATGTATTCATTGGACCAGGCTGCCCAGGGAAGTGGTTGAGTCCCCATCCCTGGAGGTATTTAAAAGACTTGTAGGTGTGGGGCTTAGGGACATGGTTTAGTGGTGGACTTGGCAGTGTTAGGTTAACGGTTGGACTCGATGATCTTAAAGGCCTTTTCCAACCAAATGATCCTGTGATTCTATTCTATGTATGTACTACGCTACTCAGCAATAAATTAATTGGTGAGGCATTTGACAGTAGAAGCTGTTAATCATAGGTGCAATTAAAAATGAAATTATAAAATTATGATAATTCCTAATAGAACATGAGTTTTCATCTGTTTATGTATAATAATGTTGTTGATTAAACAGCAGTTAAAATGTGTAACTGGTATACTGAAAAAATTACTGCTTATATGTGAAATTAAAGAAGGGAAAACCTTTGCTTTTGAGACACTTTTGAGTGCTAAGTTCTATTTTATGCATCTCAGTGACATGTCAAAACCAGGTAAAATAACTATATCTACATGAATAAATAATATTTTTGTCTAAAATATTATGGCATGGATTTGGCTTGGTAATTTTGATCTTTTTTTTTACTCTTTTTTTAAATCAGGCACGAAAGCACATTTTACAAATTCATACCAGGGATTGGAACCCCAAATTGTCAGATCCTTTCTTAGGAGAACTAGCGGAAAAATGTGTTGGTGAGTGTTATGATGTTAGTACTTTTACTATAGATGCTTTCTCTTCTTTGTAAAACTTTGAAAGTATGTTAAATGTGTCAGGAAGTTTTATTATTTTTACCTTTCTAAACTTCTGTACTTTCAACAACATTCTTTTTTTGTAATAACAAAATATGCTTCTGTCTTACTAAAACATGAAATAAGTAGCTAATAGTTGTTTGAAAATACAGTCATGTTTCCTTTCTGTAACATCACTGTCCTTATATAGGATGCATCCTCAAAGAGAAGCAAAATGAAGTGGGAATTGGAATCTTTAGGTAGACTTCCCATTAAAATAGTATATTACAGAAGAGATAGGGAGACTTGGGTTTTTTCTCTGACTGCTTATGGAGGGGAAAGAAAATCAGTACTTGGGGGTTTTTTTAATGTTTTTTTTTTTCTTTTTCATTTTTACTGACTGGCATGCTCTCCTCTGACAGAAATTCAACAAACTAACCAGCCTTTCTAAAGATGAATTTTTTTTCCAGATTGCTAGCACAGAACAACCCCAAAGTGTAGATACAGGCAGGGGGGGAAAAAAGCACCACACCATGAGTACATTAAATATACCTTTGGAGCACCCAAAGACCTGCTGTACTGAATGGAGGATGGTTGTTCAAGATAAACCTGCTGCTTAAAAGCTAATCAGAAATAAACCCAAATGTTTATGTAGTGAATTTAACAGAGGAAATGACCCTAAAACACACACCACAATCTCTTCTCAACAATTTGTCATGCAAAGATACATCCTCTGTCACTCATCTGCTTGGACAAGCACTGAAGTTTTCAGAAAAAGGACAGTCTCAAATATCTGTGCATTGGAATCCATCATCAGAGAAATAAGAACTTTAAATTGAACATCAGTCCATTCAGTCAGCTACAGTACATCCGAATTATCCTCTTCATCCACAGGGACATCTATCATCGAAGCAGCATCCCTCCGCTTTTGATGCACAAAGACCTCAACATCTTCTGGTGAGGAGAAAACATAACTATCCAGCAAACTCCAGTTTAAGCTTTGCCGGGTATAAGACAGCATGTGCCAAACCCATTTCATGTAAATTCTGCTTGATTTGTGCAAAGACGTGGTGCTGCTTAGTGGGAGAGAGGGGAATAAGATGGGATAAAACCCAGTTGTTTCTTTGAAAATTCACCATATTTTTGCGTTGAGAACACAATTATGTATTTTAAAATTTCAGACCATAGGCAAAGCTGTTTGTAGGTTTGATTGGAAGATGTTCCTTGTGCTCAGTAAAGCCTGTCAGTTCTGTGGAAAAGTCAGCTAACAAAAAGAAATACACTTTTCTGTTTTCTTTGGCTTTCCTACTGTCCAGCTACTGTGCACTTGATTGTCTCCATTCTGTATCTTGGAATTTAAATGCAGTACATGCAAGATTAAAACCTTTTGACTATTACAAGGACTTTTTAAAACAGCTGAAGTAAGACTGGTTTATCTTCTTCATCTTGAGATTGCCTCATCATTTCTATAAGTGAAATCTGCAGCAACTAATTATTGAAACAGACTTTCCAGATTCCTTGTGGCCATTGCAAGTCAGACTCACTGGCACACTTGTCACATTGATACAGTATATACTGGTCTGCTATTTCCTCTTGTGTGCAGGTTTTCTTTAAAAACACCCACCCACCCACCCCCACCAAAAAAAAAAAAACCAAAACCCAAACCAACCAACCCACCACCCCCCCCCCCCCCCCCCCCCAAAACTCAAAAACCCAACCCAAACCCCAACGGCCCCTCTTCCCCAAATAAAAGCTGCCTAGACTCGATAGGCTTTTCGCACAGCATGGTTTATACCTCTCTCCAGTTCGGCAAACTTGGCAACACTTAACTACAAGCGTATGGATCCTAATGAAGAAAACTGCTGAAGTACTACCAAAGTAAATTACTTTGGGGAAGCAGGTGTATGTGCAACTCAGAACTTTTTAAGATCCAGGGGTGTAATTGTAATGGAATTAGAAGGGAAAAGCCCCAGGACTTGCAAAAAATAGGTTATTTCCTGAGGGTTGATTTTTGTCCCAGGTGTTATGGATTACATACCTTTTAGGAGATTTCTATGTATGTGAGAATTAAAGAACCCACTTCACTGAATGGCTGCATGACTGCAAGGTGTGTGAGACAAAGTGAAGCAGCTTGGGGAGAGCATGGAATTACTCAGAAGACCACACACTGATGTCTTATTAGTACTTTCCATAAACACAAGTTATTATTACATTTTTTTCTCCTTACTGGAGATGGGCCCCAGATATCCTGAACTTTATAAATCCTTTCTTATCTCTTGTGCTTATTACATTGTTCTGAATGATAACTTTCTGTAGGTAGACTGTTACCTATTAACTCAGTCTTGTAGGAAACAAAACATATTAGCAACCAAAAAAGTGTGAATTCCTCCATCTGTTGTCTTGCAGATGAATTTTTTCACAGTGTGATAAGGGTTATTTAAATAAAGTTAAATAGAATTATAAAGAAGCAAGCCATCACACTCAAGATGCTTGTTAAAAATACTCTTATTCTGTGCTTACTATTGCAGGAACATTTTGTGGCAAAATGGTATCTTGTTAGATTTTTCTTTCCCATCCTAATGTAATGATGGAGGGGGAAGTTTTGGCATTAGTGTTCATGTTTTTCACAATTTTTTAGAAGAACATAGTAGTTTTTCGTTTCTGTCATCATGCTGAATTGTTCGCTAACTGCCTTTCCCTGCAGTCCATTTTAGGAGTTGTAGGGAGTTGCACAACATAAATTAGAAGAAGTGGTCAAGATTGTTCACCTAAACGTTTCACCCAGTTCAGTAGCAGTTTGTTGTAGGTTTTTGGGGTGGATATTAGGCAGAAGAAATTTTGAAGAGGACATAATTTCTGCACAGTAAAGGTGGAAGAGTGTGGCTTTAAAATGTCAGCGATCAGAGGGCGTTCTTTGGGAACCTACATGGGAATCGGCTTGTTTGCTGTCCCGCTCTTTGAAAGTTGTACTTCAAAAACATTTAGCAGAGTGTGGTGGTGATGGGTAGAACAAAATGGGCTACTTGAATACTGGTTTTGTGCTAAGTTAAGGTGTGCCGGTACATTTTGCCTGCCTAATTGAACATCCTGTGTGAGATGCTTCAAAAGTGGAAGCAAATGCACTAAAGCTTGGTTTTGTATTACAGTGTCAATTTGGGCAAAAATAAATTTGGGTTATTTACTGTTGGCATGATACATTTTGTTTTGCTTTGA
Organism: Pelecanus crispus; assembly: GCF_030463565.1. Lineage (NCBI taxonomy): Eukaryota > Metazoa > Chordata > Aves > Pelecaniformes > Pelecanidae > Pelecanus > Pelecanus crispus. The sequence goes on along the minus strand of NC_134645.1, from coordinate 124,441,368 downwards.
CAATACTTTACTCATGTTTTTCTTCCTCCGAATCAGTGTGCATTTTCTTCTTAGAAATAAAAAGCTCTTCAATGTTTCACAAGATATAGGATTTTTGCAGTTTTCCTGTCACTGCAGTTGGATGTGCAGTATGCACAAGAGAGTCCCTCAAAAAGAGACACCAATTATTAGTCTTCAAATGTAATTGCTCCTGAGAAATGAAAAGTAGAAATGGAGACTAAATGTGTATCTGATCACCTGAGAATTTAATTTTAAAAATAGGCTACAGGCTATTATTTCCTAATTTTGTAATTCTTCGGAGGTGTACAAGCGGTGATTAAAATGACTGTTAGAAAGTGATATTACAGCATTTATTAATAGAAAAATTGGAAAGGATATAGCTCCTGAGCTGCTGAATCTTGTCATGAAGATACTAAACTAGTTTTTAGGGTGACAGGCATGCAGGGTGCTATATGTCTCTAGCACATCTTTGATTTAAACTTTGTTTTAGTGCCCCCCAAAATTTTCTGTTTAATCCAGTATGCTTGTTAGATGAGAAGTGGACCAATTTAAATGGGAATGCTATGCCTGATACTGAAAGAACAAAGCAGAATTTAGAGGAAAAACCTTTGTTTTGATTTCTCTGATGCACCTGTAGCTACTGTCTAATGGGTTCACATGATTGATGGAGTGTGCCTGCATGGTTTTGATTTCATGACAGGAGCTAGTTAAAAAAAAAAAAAACAAACAAAAAACCTTAGTGCTGAAAACAATTATTTGTCTATTGATTAATACAGTGTATGTATTTGAACATATTCCAAATGTCACGTGTAATTATTTCAAGGTAACTTATGAATGTGAATTGCTACACACTTTTTAGATAACAGTCACAGTGTGTGCTCATGAAGTTGACACAATTATAGCTACTAACCTTTTTATAAAATGGGAAAGCTTAGTTTAAAAGTTGCAGAAGGGGTCTGATATTTATGGTAATCTTCCATCTGGGGTTTTTTTTTGCTTTTTAAAAATTATTTTCAAGTATATATGAGAGACTCGGGTAGAATTTGAAGTCTCAGCTAATTTAAGTCATCTTTATAGCTGAAAAGTTGGTGTCTTTTATTCTTATCCCCCAGATTCATATATCTGAAAGATGGATATGGAAAATTACCTATCTTCTGTATTAATTCCTTTCTTTTCTATTTGTCAACACTGTGCATGGAATCAGCTTTGTTCCTTGTTGCTGTATGGATCTTGTAAAAATATGTGTGCTGGCAGCACCAAAAGAACATCAGAGGGTACAGAGGGAGAAAAAAGGCAGGCTTCAGTTTGGGGAATTGGTGCTGCCAAAATACCAATACAAAAATAGAGTAGAAAAACTGCAAATGGTGTAAGACCTAGCAGGGAGCAGGAGGTCTGGTTAAAGAAAAAGTTCATCGATAATAACTTAACTAAAGAATTGATTAATTAGCTTCTATAAACACTCTGTTGCAAACCCATGAACTTTTATGTGGCAATACCTCAGTGCAACACGTTTTTCTATAGTGACTGTAATTCTCTAAAAGAGTTTTCCCGCTGGAATAATGTTTTACATTTTTTGAAAGATGGAGCTATGGTGCTGCAAAATACAGTGGCGTATTAATGTCTCTTGCTGAGAGATATGGAAAAATTTGAAATCTAATTTCTACCTCTGGGGAGAAACCCCAAACCATTAGCACTGCAAAAGACACAGAGTTATTAAGTCTCTCAGTATTTCATAATTATCAGATCTGTGTTTTTCAGTAGTGATGATTAAGCAATTATAGGTAGCCACCTGTAGATATTTATGAAGCTAGGCTAAATTAAAATTCTAATGCTTTTTAATAGTTTTTCTACTCTTTTGGTTATATTAGTAAAATTATGATACTCTAAAAAGTCTGAAACATTTTTCTTGATAGTAAAAGTTCATGTTTTTTCAAGAGTCCATAGTATGCTTTTTCAACAAGGAATCTCATCTCTTCCATATTCTACTCATGAAACATTTTTCTTTATGCTGCTCATTTTCTCAGTCTGTAGAAGTTTAAAGTTGGTGATGTTCATCCAGTATAACAAAATTACTATTAAAAATATATATATTAATGTAGAGATATTAAAGTAAAAAAGGAGAAGAGGGGCTAGCCTGTTAACATTGCACACATACTTCAGACAATATTAAGGAAAGAGTGATGACAGACCTGTCACCCTGGGCTGCAAATACACTATATATTGGACCATACAGTGAAAACCTAGGTCATTGTAATCTCAGTATGGAATTAATTTCTTACTATATTTCAATATACCTGTACATCATTTCTTGGTACACAACACTGTCGCTGGATTATGACCTGATACCTTTCGGCAGATGCTTTGTGGACCTTGACAATTAAGTATTACTGATTGGTTTTAGCTTTAGGCATGTTTGAAATATATGTAGCACAGCAATGCTATTTCATGGAAGATACTTTTGTTTTTGTGTGCACTAGGGTACTGTGGAGCTGACATAAAAGCACTTTGCACTGAGGCTGCCTTGATTGCCCTGAGACGACGCTATCCCCAGATTTATGTGAGCAGTCAGAAACTACAGCTTGATGTTTCTTCAGTAGTTCTCAGCGCACAGGATTTTTATCATGCAATGCAGAATATTGTGCCTGCTTCCCAACGTGCCGTGACATCTTCAGGACACGCATTATCTCCTGTGATCAGACCACTGTTGGAACGTACCTTCACTAACCTTCTTGAGGTTTTACACAAAGTGTTTCCTCATGCTGAATTTAGCCAGGGTGACAAAAGTGAAGGTATGTGGGTTGGAGGTTGTTTTTTTTTTTTTTTTTTTCCCAAATGCTGTTTCAGTTTGGAAATATTTCAGCTGGCTTTCTTCTATTGCTGGCCTTGAACCTGATGTGTATTCGTTTCAGTGTTGTTAGTACATAAATACAATTTGCTTGGATGTTGCTTAATTATTTTTGCTGATTCCAAGTCACTGTGGAATTTAATGAACTGACCTATATAGACCAAGTTCCCATAGGTCTGAGCGTCATCTGAAAGAAGGAGAACGCCCAAGTAATTTACACTTTAAATGTGACAAATAATGGGGCATGATCTGATGGTGGAACAAAATAAAAGTGAGATAATGTTGTTCAGTGTGTTAGGACCTGATATCGGTGCTTCTGTCCTGAGCATCAATTAGCAGCCCCCTAGCCTTTGCTTGTTGATGGTGCAGAAGCAGGCTGCAAAGGGGTGCTGCGGGGAGCTCGCAGCTCAGCAGGTGAGACTGCGGTTAGCCGAGATACCTGAGCCTCTGCAATGGTCGTCTGCTGGTTAAGGAGAAAGTCATAGAATCATAGAATCACAGAATGCTTTTGGGTTGGAAGGGACCTTGAGAGATCATTGAGCCCAACCCCCCTGCAGTGACTCCTGAGGCTTCCCTCCCCTCGAACTGGCCTGATGCGCTCCTGATCCTCTGACTTGATTCTGCTGGCTTAGCAAGTGGAGAACTATTCGCTGTTTTGTCAAGTTAGCTTTTTGCCAAATTAGCGAGTAAAATCAGCTCGCTAAGGGGTCAGAGGTATGCCAGAACCCTGCTGCAGTGGGAGCAATGCAAGTGCGCTGAGGAAGCAGGGAATAAGAAGGAATGCGAATGACTGTTTTGACTGGCCATGAGTCAATACATTCTGGGTTTTTTTACCCAGCTGTTCTCCGAGACATACTTAATAGTTACCTTGGTCATTTCTTGGAAGTTAAAAGTTGAACAAGATATCTTGGTTTTGATACCTACTTATTCTGGCATACTGTTTTCTACTGTTCTTATCTGGGATCACTGTCCCCGCCCCAGACTATGCAAACAGTGCTTTTAGTGTGATTAACTTGAAATTAGCCCAGTCATAAAGCAAATCTGTGACAGCCATGACTTTCTTTTCATTCCTGTTCCAGAGCATGCTTTCAGACTGCAGCCCAGGCAGCTTATGCTGATCCTTGTGCTGGCTGCTGCAGTTCCTCGAGCCCAGCTGTGCATTTTTGCTCTATCCCTTGCACGCACTTTAGCATGTCAGGCCCCTTGTTAAACCATTTTAACCAGCAAACTCATCCAAAAATGATGTATTTTTGTCGGGTTAGTTTTCTGCTGACTGTGGGATAGCTGGAGGTTTTAACAAGTGTTGGAGTTGGCATGAGATGGGGCCTGGGAGCGTGTGGTGGTGGGCAGGGGGAAGTGAGCTGGCTTGCAGCTGCAGTTAGATCGTGTTAGGCTCTCATAACCAAAGTTGTTTAAGATGGCTAAATCTCTCTGTATACTGTTAACCTGTCGGTAATGCCCAATTTAGAGATTGTCATTATTGTTGAAGAATTGAATTAGGTGTCCCTGTTTTTATTGTAAATTTCTAGTTCAGCATATTTTCTTTGGTTACATTCTTTACTTTCCTATTTACTTCTGCTCATTATTGCTAACAAAGTGAGTTTGGAAGTATTCATTGAGTTTAATAGTAGTTTTCCTAGATAATTCTGCTATCGTTACTTCTAAATGTTTGTAGATAATTGATTTTGAAGATACAAGAACTAAGTTTTCTTTTGAAGTTTCTTCTGTACCTTAGTACAGATTTTAAGTACACCAATCTTCTGTACCTTACCACCTTAAACCCAAGAAAATATTGAATAATAAGATTGATCTGTGTTAGAACCAGCAAAATCCACTTTCACGTACAATGATTTTAAATGTAAATGTAGACTGCACACTGGGGCTTCAGTTTTTCTTTAATTCAGAGCCATTTATATGGCAGATGCTTACTGGTGTACTTAAAATCTGCAAACGTAGTTTTCTACATGTCTTCGCAGTTCACTAATGATTCCTGTTTCTCACAATTCAGTGACTTAGACGCTCAAGCAATGTCACAGAGGCTTGATGCTTGGGATTAAAAGATGGGCTGAATTTTAAATAGTTATGTATTTTAGGAAGTGCATGCTGTGTCCAGTGCATAAGCGTAGGACATACCCTATGGGTCTACATTTGGTATAGCAAAAATTCTGCCTGTTTAGGGACTGCAGTGAGCCAAGAATTAGGAGGCCTATGTCCAGTTGATTTGAAGGCCTCTGTCCTTGCCCAGAGCTAAATGTCCAGCAGTTTCTGATCTTCTTTTTCTTGCTATGGACTAGCTTTTGGCCACTGGTTGGGGTCTGCAAGCCTTTTTTATCTTTGCCCCTGAGAAACGATTGTCAGGTGTGTGACTGCATCGTGCCTTGCCAAGGGCTGCGACACATCCTCATCCCACAGCAGCAGAATGTTATTCCTGCTCAGCCTACTCTGCATCCAGCTTCTTGCATCACACAGCCAACTAAGGGAGCCTTTGCTGGCTCCTGCCAATGTTCCCTGGGATCACATGTCTAGACGCATAGCCCTTAGATGGCATCTCTGTCCAACACTTAACGCTGCCTTGAAGTTGATTCTTTTTGTCCCGTGGTAGCGGTTTGATCTGTGTAGCAGAACCTGTGCCATGGCTTCATGTACATCAGGCAAACATGTGGTGGGTCATATGTTTGAGAAGAACACTTAGATCTCTGTACTTCACCCTTTCATTTCACAGCAGTCCCTTTTTCTAAGTGGCTGTGGCCAACTGGAGCTACTGTTAGTCCGTCCGGTGGTTGCCCTGAGCAGCAGTGTGCTGCAGTGACTCTGGGCTGCTCTCAGAAATCACAGAATCATAGAATCACAGAATGCTTTGGGTTGGAAGGGACCTTGAGAGATCATCGAGCCCAACCCCGCAAATGCTGCCCGTCCATCACAGGGCATTTTGTTCCTCAGGAGGCCTGGCCTCTGCACTGCTCTTGCTGTACAGCTGAGTGGCTGCGACCATTTTCATCCCATCGTTGCAGGCTGATTTCTCCACGGGAGTGAGAATGAGTGCCTTCCTTAGGGTAACATTAACGAAACTCCTTTCCTGGGCCAAATAAAGATCTTGTAGCAGTTTATTTCCCATTATCAAATTGCAGCAGTCTATTCTTAATCCCGTTGCAGCTCTGGTAGCTAATTTAGCTGTACCTGATTTTCAACTGTCAACTGGTTGGTTTGGTTTAGTCCCATATTTGTATTTTTTGCAGTAGTTTATCTCTGCAATCTGTCTTTTGAATGTAATCAGCCTTTTAGCTTTTTGTTCCTGAATGTCTGTATAAGCAAGTACTTCAGCTTATTATACTACCATATTAGCAAAGGGATTAAAATAGATTAAGGTAGAGTATATGAATATGGAATGAATTGAACTGATTTTGATAAAAAGTAATTTGATATTCTTTGGCAGATTATCAGAGGGTGGAAAACAATTCTTCATAAACATACATTATCTAGGTAGTTGTGCTGAGAATAATTTTGGAAGACGTGTACCTGTAAAAATTTGGGCACTTAGAACAAACAAATAAGTACAAAATTCTATATAGTCTGAGGAATTTCAGATTTTATAACTTTATCCTTGAAAAACCTCTAGCTGTGAAATAAAACCAAAGGAAGCATTTCATAACAAGTTAAACATTTGTTATATTCATGAAGTAGTTCTGCTTGATGGTTTAAAAAAATAAATTGTAATTATGATTAGACTTCTACAATATTTAATTTGTTTTAGTTTTTGAAGTAATAAGTACTTACTGTTCTGTGTTCTGATATTTAGACAGTTTTAACTCATTTTTTCTACATTTGAAAATGTGTTTTAATTTACATGAAGAAAATTGTAATGTCTTTTCTTGTTTGTTGTGCATGTACTTAGAAGTGATAAGGTTCTAATTAATATATTTCTTCGAACAGATGTACCAAGTCTAATATTAGATGATAGTGAAGATGAGAATGCTTCATCAATTTTTGAGACGAGCTGTCACTCAGGATCACCAAAGAAACAGTCATCAGCTGCTATACATAAACCCTACCTTCATTTTACAATGTGAGTGTTTCTCTAAATGCAAATAACTGGATAGATAAAACCATGAAATTCTTACATCAGGATAGGTAACAAAGATGATCTTTTGCTTTGTGGTGGCAGTGGTGTTCTGTAATAGAAGCATGTAAGTGTATGGACAAGAGTTTTAGATACGTGAATGGTCTTAGGAAAAAACACATCCTACACGCAGTAATCAGAAATACTTTGCAACAGACAGGTGTGGCTTAGAAGTAAGGATGTTAACAGCAGTTCTTAGTTGTAACAAGCCATTTTGGTTTGAAAGATTAAGAACTGGGGAGAGAGACATGGAGGAATATTTTGGAGGGTTTGTTTGCTTTTTCTTGAATACTTTGAATACTTTTTCTTGGTCTAAAGTATTGTTGAGCTTCAGTGTATGCAGCTGTTTTGGACGCATTATGTAATTAATGCATTCAGCATTTCTAACATCTTTTTTTCATTGTTTTTCATGGAAAGTTTTGGGAAAATGGGAATTTAGAAAGTGTTGAAATTTGGATGAGTCTTTCCTGTATGAATTGGACTGGCTACCATAATTAACAATAATAAACTAGCATTTCTTTGTTTTGTATTAAGAATAGTTTTAGACTACTTTATGTGATGGGTTCTGCAGGGAGTTTGCCAAATAAAGAAAATGAGGTTAGGAAAACTGTTCAGTAGTAATACTGTTTAGTAGAGCCATCTTGTGGAAAACTGCTAAAATTTTTGTGCTAAAGAGTGATGCCAGAACAGCATTTATGGAAACCTGAGCTTAAAAATAAGGATTTAAGTTCAAATAGTTTGAGGTACATAGTCAAGTATTTTAATGCCAAATTTAAGCTTTTGTTGTGAGGGCAGGAGGGGGAAGCCAAAACCAAAACAACAACATGTTTGTGTGGATGTGTGTCTAAATGAAATAATCTCAAAGAGTATGTTCCTTTTTGTAAAGTATGTAAGCCTCCCTTAATCTATCTTTCTGATAATTTTTGATTGTTCTCTGTATGTGTAACCTCCACCACAGAACTGAAAAGCCAAAGGTCAGCAATGTTCATAGCTGTTACAAAATACTTCACCTGAAAAAAACCCAGCCAGTCTTGTTTCTCTGCCTGAGCTGATTGATGTGCAGATAAAAATACTTTAATGAGGGAAAATGCAAATTAATTAAAAACCTTTCTTGTTTCATAATCAATTTTCTATAAATGGAGAAGACTTTTAACGGAAAAAACTAATGCATCTCTCTTCATGTCTCACTTGTCCACAAAACAGGCCAAAACCCCCCAAACTAAACAAACCCCCAAAATTTTTGTATGGACTCCTTAGGGTTTCTTCTCAACAGTGAAAACAAAAAATAAGTTTACCTTTGCAGTTTTTCCTTTAAAATCTTTCTTCTGTCTGGAAATCTACTGAATAGAAGTGTATAAATATGCTAAAATAGGAGATGAATAGTGATTTTATTCAACCCTACTTCAGATCCTGTTTCTTAAAGTATTGAAATGTTAGGTGGTTCTTGGAAATCCTGGGTAGCACTTTAGGGGATGAATGTATTGACCTGGGATTCCTGAGATGCTTTGGTAGTTGGGACTGAACTAGACATGATTAAATAAACATCTTCACTGGAAGTCCATTAAGTCTTTTTATATGATCAAGGAATTGTTTTTCAATAAATTGCTTATAATCAAAGTTTTCATTAATTTAATATGTACATGCCTTTGCACAGATGAATTTGAATTAAATTGTTGTGAAATCAAAGAATAGACAAAGCTGGGGTTATTGAGACTTGGAGTAGTGTTGAGGTGTACTAGAGTTAGTTGAATCTTTTAAGGGTGTTGTAGGAAACTATTATCCATTATTTTATATATCTATCCATTAATAACATCAGCATGTTAACTGTATTTTGTAACGATTGTTTTGCTGCAGGTCAGCTTATCACCAGCCAACCTCTTACAGACCAAGATTACTGCTATCTGGAGAGAGAGGTTCGGGTCAGACTTCGCACCTTGCTCCAGCACTATTGCACAGTCTTGAAAAATTCTCTGTACACAGGCTAGATCTGCCAGCACTTTATTCAGTCAGTGCCAAAACGCCTGAAGAATCATGTGCACAGGTGACTTTTCAGATTCTGTCGTAATGAGTAAATTATATAATTCTGGAACAGGATTAGTCGCATCAGTATAAAGGCAGCTAACTGGAATGTAGCTTAAAAGACAGGTTTTCATAGGCTCCACCTATTTTCATGTTTAAAAGAAAGGGGTCTGTAGAGGGTGATTGAGATCTCTCTGCTGACTAGTGAGAGTAATTACGTTTTTATCTTGCCCCCTCAGTCACATACCTGATGTTAAGTAAGCTTAATCTGGGTATTTGGTTCCTGATTTTCATTTTAATAGCTAGTGTATAAATTGGTGTGCTGTGGTTCTAGGTTTATTTACTTATTCTAAGATGTTTTAGGTTTCAGAACAGTTTGTGGTGGATTTTGCATGGATGGCAAACGCGTTTAATTTTCATCTTCATTGTTCAGGCTTACCAAGTTTTCAAAACATATATGACAAGTAGTTTTGTAGTCTCCCTAGCACATTGATGTAAATTAACTGAATGCTACAGCTAACAGTCACAAACACTTGTTTAGAAAGCCTTTATCATTAGGTAATTTTATTTTACTGGAACATTTGTATATAAAATACCACAAACATGAGTCATGTCCTAGTCCACAATAATTTTATTACTCACAAGTGATAATAACAATTAGTTTCTTAGTTTAAATATCACTGTTTCTTTTAATTAGATCTTTCGTGAAGCTCGAAGAACAGTACCAAGTATTGTTTACATGCCTCATATTGGTGATTGGTGGGAAGCTGTCAGTGAAACTGTGAGAGCTACTTTTCTAACTTTGCTGCAAGATATACCATCTTTCTCCCCTATATTTCTACTGTCTACCTCTGAGTCCATGTATAGTGAATTGCCTGAAGAGGTAAGTTTATTGTGGAAGGAGGCGTTGCTAGAGAGGTGTGCGCTCTGCAGAATGTTTTGATCACATAAAAACATTCTGTTTTGCACTGGTTTTCTAACTTAATTTAAAATATGTCAAACTGAAAATATAATATTAATTAAATGTTTGTAATTGTCTTTAATGAGGTATGTACGTCCATATTACCGATTTTCATAATCGCCATGCTACTTTGCTGAGAAGACAGAATTGTTCATTTTGTCAATGGTTTGTTTTGACAAATTACTCCAGTGTAATTAAATGCAGATTTAGTCTAAAGGCCTAACATTTAGCTTTATATCCTCTGAGGTTTAGGATGGGGGAGGGGAGTTCCTATTTTTTTCCTCAACATTTATTTTGTTGTTGTTGTTGGGGGGGGGTTTCCCTCCTGCCTCGTCTCTTCTTTTCACTGCAGAGATGGCCATTTTTAGGGTCATGGGATACTACAAGTTTAGTTACTACAGAAAATTCAGTGAGAATTACAAGTATTTGTTTTTCCTAGGCTGTGTACACAGCTTTGGGTGGAGTTTACTATCTTCTCTCCTGTGGCTAGTTTTGAAAAGTTTGTGACTGGTGCTTTATGGTGTTTTAATGTGGTCATTAATCATGTCTTTTTGAATGGGGGCTCTATTTTCATATGGCCTTTTTTTTTTTAGGTGAAATGTATTTTCAGAATCCAGTATGAAGAGGTTTTTTATATTCAAAGACCAAGTGAAGAAGACAGATTGCGATTTTTCAAAAGGTTAATTCTTGATGAGGCAGCAATGCCCCCACCAAGAAGGAAACAGGCTGGTAAACTAAGTTACAGTAAAACCAATAATAATGTGATCTGAATGTTTTCTTTTGTGGTATTTTCCTCTTTCAAAAGGTGTGGGTATATGACACTTAGTGTAATTAGCATTTGACACTGTTAATCAGTGCCCAGAGTAAATTTTGTGCATTACAGTTACCAGTTTGGAAAATGGAGAGCTGTGGGGTTAAGGATGCAGTGATAGATCGATGAGGCAGATTAAATATATAATGAAATTTGGAGCGGCATAATCCCAACTGTGTTGTTAATATTTACATTGTCTGACTTCCTGTTTTTTCCCTAGCTCTTCGTGCTCTGGAAGTTCTTCCTCTTGCACTGCCATGTCCTGCCCGTGAGCTGTCAGAAGCAGAAAAACAGCGAATGGAGGACCAGGAAGAGAACACATTGAGAGAGCTGCGGTTGTTTCTCAGGGATGTTACCAAGAGGCTGGCCACAGACAAACGCTTTAACATCTTCAGCAAACCGGTGGATATTGAAGAGGTCTTGTTTCAGTAATGTGCAAACAATGAAGTTGAAACTATTAGAAAAAGAACATAAATTTAAAAAAGGAAATGGATAAGTTAATAAGAAAAATAGATATTTGATCCATGATCTTTCCAATCTAAAATGCTGATTTTTAGCTGGTGAGGTAGTCACAGCCTCATCTGTGATGCAAGGAGTTAGAGAATGTTGTTTCGCTGTGCCAGTGACCTATTGAAAAACCTTGTGCATTCCTGTCAATTTTATAGCTGAAATCAGCATTTAAAAATGCCACCACTCCTATCCCTAACAGTGTTCCTGAAATATTTGAAACCATAAATATAATTCTTTAATAACAGCTTTTACAATATTGTAATCCTATAGGCATGCTAGTATTGGGGAAAGTAAGCTGTGTTCTATAACGTATTCAGCATTAATGGTATTGTGGAATAATTTCAGCAGTAATGCTTGTGGGTGCCATTAATCACAGATGGTAGCACATTATAAGGCATTAACTGGTCGATTATGGGGTTTGCACACCTAACTGATGAGACAGTTCGATCTGCAAATCTATTTTCAGGTGCTGCTATATGAATAGGTTTGTGTTTGGCCTGACTTTGAGATCCGATGCTGGCCCACTGCAAGCTTCGCAAGCTTCAGAATTATAAAAAAAAAAAAAAAAGCTTAATTGCTTCTGAAGAGAAGCATCTCTTTTGGAAGACATTAAGAGATGAATATTGGACATTAAAAGTACAGCATTGTAAAAAGCAGATTTGCAGTGTAAATTCCGTGCAGGATGGAACAGGCATCTTTTATGGGCCCATGCAGTAGTCTCTTAATTTTAGCTTTCCATAGTGTTCCTGTGGACCGATGAGTTCTTTAACATGGCAACTTACAGCGTGAGCATGGTCTGAGCAGTAACTTAAAGATTTTTTTTTTTTTTTTTTTTTAAAGAAACTGCTTGGGAGGTCCATTACTGTAGGAAACTCTTCATACTCATAGTAAAGGCAGTTTCTTTCCGCAAAGAACTTGTGGTCTAAACTTACATGAATAAGGGCACGTAAAGAAAGAACAAATTACCTTCCTTGTTTTGTAGATGGAGAATCAAAATATGAATTCGTTACTTAAAGACTTGTCAAAACCCCTGCTAAAATATCAACACTAGAAATTAAATGTAATCCTTTTTGTCCCCCCTGGTGCATATAAGCACAGAACTATCCTTTCCTTTTCTACAAGAGCCTGTCTGCTTGACTTTCTGAGAAAATGTGTTAAGTTTGTTCCACTCCTACTTGTGTTGGAGAGAATGCTGCTACGTGATAAGTCAAGGATTTTCCTGACTAATTCAGCAGCAATGTTTAGAGTTTCCAGTGAAGATTCTTTCTGATGATGTGCTAGCAAGAAAAGGAAGCCTGTGGCTTGGCTTTCCAATCACTGAACAAATTATCATCATGGTTCCGTAGAGATAAAAAGAGAATTTTTGCCATTTTAATTTTTAATAATAAATTTCAGTGTGTGTATTTAAGGAATTAGGTGATAGACTGCTGTCCACTGAATTAATGCATTAATGTTAGTTTATGTTGTAGTATGTTTTTGTATGAACGTCTACAGATACTTTATTAAAAAAAAAAATTCTTACGGAGCCGTTATGGCTTGCTCTGAATATGTATTTAACTCTTCAGTACTTTGGCAACTACCATCATACGTGGGTGATTTCAAAAGAAAAAATGCAATACTGTCTCTGAGGCTGCCAGTATTTTTAATTGATTCTAATCTTAATCACATTGAAACATTCAAGTATAGGGTTTTTTTCCTTGAAGTAAATAAGAAATTAATAGATTTTTTTTTTGTGAACTTTGTTACAGCAGCTGTGCCGATGCATTTGACTATCAAGCTTGAGCCCCTTATAGTACCATTAATTACTTTAAATACTTTTTAGTGTACCCTAGTGGGTGCTAAATCTCCAGTTATGACCTAAACTCATAGTAAGCTGTGAACTCTGACACAAGGCTTTCTCTTCAGACTGCCCTTCTGTACAGTCAGTTTAACATCTTCAATCGATAAAACCTGACTTTTTTTTGTTGAACGAGTGATTGAAGGAACTATTCAATAGAAGATATTTAAAAGCTGATAATTTGACTGTTCAATTTAATAAGAACTTTACCTATAAAGTGAACAAATTACAGCTTCCCTAGTTTTTCCTAGGGTTTTGGGTTAGGCTGGTTGTTTTTGCCTTTCTGACCCAAGAGAGTGTTACAAGGCTATTAAAAAAAAATCAGTCTAAATAGAATTAAAAATACGTTTATGTTAAAATGTTTTGCCTCAAAAATACCATTAAATTCATTTTGAAAGATGAATTGGTGGGCTACTGAAGAAAAAGTAGCTTTGGAAGTCCTGCGTTTTATTTAGTCTGATAAAACTTCTTTTTTCAACAGAAATTTGTTCAGAAATCAAAATGTTTAGTTAATGCATTAGAGCTAAGCATGTGGAATGAATGCGTATAAAGATGTGAAATTGGCAATGTTCAAATGGAGCGCATATGGTCCTGTGTCATTTCTGTATGCTATTTGTTTGTAGGTTTCGGATTACCTTGAAGTTATCAAAGAGCCAATGGACCTATCAACAGTAATAACCAAAATTGATAAACACAACTACTTAACAGCCAAGGATTTCCTAACGGATATTGACCTGATCTGCAGCAATGCGTTGGAGTACAATCCAGACAAAGATCCTGGAGGTAAGGACCTACTTCATTTTGGCCTACCTAAACCTGAAAGCCTGGTATTTAATCATGTATTTGGTTACTATTCAGGCATTTAAATAAACTGCATGCTATGTGATAATTAGGATAAGCATGTCATAAGGGTCTGTGGTTTTAGTTATTCTGAGGCATGTGGTGCACTGAGGGACATTATAAGAGCAGGAGAACTACAGCATTCAGAGTTGTTTTCTAATAAATCAGGTTTTGTAGTTCCTTTTATAATTTGATAGCTCCTTTTCAGTGAATAGACTTTGTATATATAACAAAACCCCAACGTGATTTGGAGAGCTCTGTAGAGAATCCTGCATGCAATCTGGCAGTGGCCTGCTTTATTTCCACATGGGCTTAGAACATGAAATTCACACACAGAAATTAAGAACTATGTATTTGGGGACAGAAATATAACAGGGTAAATCAAAGAATCATAGAATGGTTTGGGTTGGAAGGGACCTTAAAGATCATCTAGTTGCAACCCCACTGCCGTGGGCAGGGATACCTTCCACTAGACCAGGTTGCTCAAAGCCTCATCCAACCTGGCCTTGAACACTTCCAGGGATGGGGCATCCACAGCTTCCCTGGGCAACCTGTTCCAGTGTCTCACCACCCTCATACTGAAGAATTTCTTCCTTATATATAATCTGAATCTACCCCCTTTCGGTTTAAAGCCATTACCCTTTGTCCTATCACTATATGCCCTTGTAAAAAGTCCCTCTTCAGCTTTCTTGTAGGCCCTCTTCAGGTACTGGAAGGCTGTGATAAGGTCTCCTCGCAGCCTTCTCTTCCCCAGGCTGAACAACCCCAACTCTCTCAGCCTGTCTTCATAGGAGAGGTGCTCCAGCCCTCGGATCATCTTCATGGCCCTCCTCTGGACTCACTTCAGCAAGTCCATGTCCTTCTTATGTTGGGGGTCCCAGAGCTGAATGCAGTACTCCAGGTGGAGACTCAGGAGAGTGGAGTAGAGGGGCAGAATCACCTCCCTCAACCTGCTGGTCATGCTTCTTTTGATGTAGCCCAGGATACGGTTGGCCTTCTGGGCTGCAAGTGCACGTTGCCGGGTCATGTTGGGATTCTTAACAACCAACACCCCCAAATCCTTCTCCTCAGGGCTGCTCTCAATCTATTCTTAGTCCAGCCTGCATTTGTGCTTGGGATTGCCCTGACACATGTGCAGGACCCTGTGCTTGGCCTTGTTGAACCTCATGAGGTTCGCACTGGCTCACCTCTCACGCCTGTCAACGTTCCTCTGGATGGAAAGGATGATGAACACCCTTCCCTCCAGCATGTTCTTAAAGGCATGGAAACATAACCGTTGTGTCTTACACATACTAGTATTTGCCTCTTTGAAACACTGTCTATGGGAAGGTCTTGCCCATCACAGGACATGGGGAAAGTAGTAGTTCAATCAAATACTTTTGGTTTGATTTTTCTTTTTTTTTTTTTTCTTTCTATTTTTATCCCCTCTTCCTTTTGCAAGGGTGTCTTAAACTTTATTATCAGACCAACTTTTTAAAATTTAATATCACAAAATTACATCTGCAAAGGGTGCAGTGCATTTTTTGTGATCATAAAACATAATGCTTCACAAATATATGTGGGTAAAAATTTCTAGTTTCCAGTTGATTTAAGTGGCGGTAGATTTCCCCAGAAAACATATGTAAGGCTCATTTGAGCTGGATACTGGGTATTCTTTTTCACTCAGCAGTTTTTCCAGCTGTAAAATTTGCCGTTTCTAGAATTATAAACCTTGTTTAATAAATGTTCACTGATATTCTTAATTGTTGTCTTTAGTGATTATTAAAACAGATTAAATCTGCTAATTGTATAATATGTTGTAGACATTAATGTGATGTTTGCTGTGTACCTCCATCAACTGGAAAAAGTAATCCAGTATGGATGAATTGACAAATTAAATATGTTTGTACTAAAAGCAAACAATGAGTGTTGTAGGCTTCACTGAGAAGCAACATTCTAGATGTCAATTTTCTCCACATATGGGCTTACTTATTAAGTTACAATTACTTTTTAAATTTCAACAGCGTTGGAATAATTTCTTTTGTGTGTTTCAGGGGTATGGAAAGTGGTCTTCTCTGAAAAAATGTTTCTTCATGAGTCACATTTAGGCTTCCAGTGTGGCAATATTTTTTGTCCCCAAATAGAGATGAAAATGTAGCAAACTCCAGGCTTGTTTCTTGCCAGTTTTTCTGAATGGATTAAAATGAGAAATAGCTTTTCAATATAAGCAATAAAGTAATCTTTTAGCACAATTTTGAATTTTCTAGTAGTTGTTAAATAAAAAATTAAGCAATAATTTAAGGTTAAAAAAAACCGGGAGGAATATAAGCAAGCCAGGTCTACCTTACAGATTCAGGAGACGTCCAGTATGATTTTGCGGGCAGTATAATTGTATGAATGTTCCTAGACCCCAGTGGGTAAATTCATTCCTGGACGAGTCTCTTGTTACTTTTGGGACTCTCTGCACTGTACTCCATTATACTGTGTAGATCTGCCTGTGGAAACTGGCTACACCTGCTGATTCTAGCAAGTTTCTAATTGTTGCAAGTTGATTAGATGTCTTCATTATTCACTGTTTGTATTTGTTTATAAATGCCACTATTGATTAAAGTAACAGTTTGTACTTCTGAAAACTGCTATATCTCTTAAATAGCTGGGTTGTGATTTTTGAGCTTGCTACGGTATCGATCCATCTACATTTTCATACATTTGTAATATTTCCCAGTTACTTCTGTCTGTATCAGTGTTGTAATATACAATACAGAATTACATGGAAATGGTAAAGAATTTACATAATTGTGATAAAATTAACAAGTGTGCTGTCCTGTTTTCTAGATAAAATAATTAGACATAGAGCTTGTACTTTGAAGGACACTGCTCATGCTATCATTGCTGCTGAACTGGATCCAGAATTTAATAAGATGTGTGAAGAAATCAAGGAAGCGAGAAGAAAAAGAGGTATGTTTAAGTTCATTTGTCATAACACAACATATAAGGGATAGAAAACAGAATTTACAAGTGTCCATATAAAAATGTAAATGTAAGATGAAGTGTAGAATGCGTGTCAGACTCAGGCAGTGCATGTTAAAAGGATGATTGAGCTTGAAACTTGTCTACTTTTTCCAACTATGTGGGCTGGTCTGATGAAGCACCATCCTGCTTTGCAAAAGAAGGATGCATTGCCTATTGGTACAAAAAGTATTGTAGAACATGGGGAAGAGATAAATGTTGGGATTGCTGTACTAACTGAAGATGTGGTGAAACCAGAGCTGTATTCTAAAAATGCCATGTAATGCAGTGTAATAACAATTACGATTAGGGAGAGTGGCTTTTAAAACAGTGGATTTTCAGTTCACCCTGGTGTGTGCACAAGTCTACTTTTGGTGATAGTCTGTTTTTTGATTTTTTTTTTTTTTTTTTTTAAGAAACAACTATTACATCCACATTGAGGGGAGCACAAGGTTGACATTCTAATAGTCCAGAATCAGGAAATATAGCCCCCTACAATAGAGGACATCACTGACTTGGTTTTGTTTAAATTAGTGCAGTTATTTTCAACTTGTAGTCCATAGAACTTCAAGTGTGTGGACAGTTTCTAAAGTCACCACAAAAGGTAATCAAAAGCCTGAATGTACTCCCAGTAAGGCTCTGTTTACATGAAAGATTCTGTACTTCTGTGGAAAATTTTTAAAGGTCTGAAAATTGAAAAAGGTTGAAAATCACTGAACTGTAACATTAGAACAAAATTTCATGGTGATTTAGGGATTACTGATTTCAGTAATTCCAGCTTTACCTTGGCAAGTTGTTTCCTGCTTTGCCTCCTGCTTTGGTAAAACTGCATTATTTGATTTCTAGGTTGAATTTGGCTGGTCTTAACATGTAGCTACTGGTTCTTGAAATACTTCTGTCAGTAGATTGAAGACCCTTTATTAATAAATTCCTTTGAACTATGCAGGTATCTGTAGGCTTTCTCTTCTTCAGGTTAAAACGGATACAGTTTCTTTTATTTAATGTTGGACTCGATCTTAAAGGTCTTTTCCAACCTAAACGATTCTATGATTCTGTGATTCTATGTTTTTCCCATTCAGTCATGCATTTTTTTTTGTCTAATTCTGTACAAGCTTCCAATGTGTGTCCTGAATTGTGGATAAGAGAAACAATTGAAATTCACTGTGGTTGTAAAATGGAAGTAATATAATGCCTTCATTTATCCTGTGTACTTTTTTATTAGAAGTATAAGAATATTCACAATTCTGGCCTAAGTGTCGTGCTGAGAGCTATGCTCGGTTAATTATCCATTATGAGTCCCCCATGATTGTTAAAGGTTATTGTTTCTGAGGTTAAAGTAACTGTTTGTAAGAGCTCTTTGTTACAGAGAGTGACTGTATAGCTTGTAAGTCCCTCCTTGCAAGTCTCCCAAGAGCTAACTGGAACGCTGCCCTTCTTTTTGTGGCAGTGACGAAGTAATATATATTTCTGGGGGCAAAACCTGCAGACCCTGTTTAAAGAGGTGGATTTTCAGAAGTCGTAATTAAGGCTGATGGTGTCATGCAATGAACTTGTTAAATCAGAAAAAGAAGATAGCATTGGTGTCAGGTGCTGGTTAGTGGGCCTTCAGATATAGGTAGGTGACTAGCAGTACCAGTTTGTGTGTCGCAACAGCTTACATACAACAATGGACAGATTTCAAAGTGCATTGTAGGCATTGGCCTGGAAACTGTTAGAGTGTCACAGATACCTGCAAGTTCACATTTCAAAGACACTCTTGCATTTGGACCACATTGTGATGGTTTGAAGAACAAATGAGCTCTGCAGTTGGTCCAGCTGCAGAGTGTGGAAGGCTGAGATCACTTACTGGGTTAGCAAGGACAGAAGATTTGGAATGCATGGAAGAAGATTTGTTAGATTAACTGGTTATGAACTAAGAAAAATATATTAAGCCATTGAGGTCTGAGGAAACCTCATGCTGTAAGACAAGCGCAAGAGATTGACCTATCCCTGGATCAGGGGTTGTGTCAAAGATTGTGGTGTAGAACATCCAGAAGATGGCACTTCAGGCACATAGTCTTGGCACCTGTCATTGTAATGGATGGAAGGGATGTGAATGCTGATCAACCTTGCCGTTACTCCCATTTTGCTCTACAGAATAGGCTCAGCAAGACAGCACATCAGCAAAATCAGAGTGCATCTGTGGTCTAGACTTTGACATGTACCCTGTTTTGGAACATTTTGGGCAAGGGATGACAAAGGCATATACTTGCATTTCCTTCTTTTGATTGCATGTCCACAAAGTTGTTAAGGGATTTCGGGTTTCTTCTTTGGATTGATTACCAGATGGTCAGGTATAGAAGTGATCCCCAGATCCTTCTTTTTCCCCTCTCCTTCATAATAAGAGTGTATTTTGAAATAATGGAATGTTTCAAAACTGTGTAAGCAATGTGAACTGTGCCTTTCGCTGTCCAAAAGCTTTGTACAACTGGTTGCTTAAATGCAAGTGTGGTTGCTCATACCAGGCTGTTTGCCTGAGTGGAGCTGCCCGAGGAAATCATGCTGAAATTGGACAGCCAGCCTTGTTGCCTGATCAATGTATGAGACAAAGTGGTGGGGAATTGGACCCTTAAGTACTTCTTTTTAATATCAACAAGAGATGTCCAAGCAAGGCCTTGAACGTTGAGACTGAAGTCATGGTGAGTGTGTGTCACTGTATGATGGACAGCAAGCTTTTTTTCAGCTCACAGTACCCTAAGCTTCTCTTTTCATCTTCCTTTAAAAGTGTCAGACTGGCATGTATACACTCTGATGGGGAAAAAAAACCCCACCATTCACTGTCCACATTTCTCTGCATATATGTCTGGACTCAGCTTGATAAAGGATCCTACCTTCAAGCCTTATCAGGGTTGAAAAGAAATACTGCAGTGTAACAGAATGATAAAATGTATAATAAAATCAGTATCTAGACATTAAATTAGAATTTTCTTGTTCTTGCATTACTGAAATGAGGTGCTGTTGTTGAAAGATGGTAAATCGAAGGATAACAAGTTCTAAATTGGTAAATTAAGAACAATATATGCTAGATTACTGGAATTTGCAGCTTCTTGTTGAAACCAGCAGATAATAAGGTAGAAGCGGTGGATGTTTTCAGTAATGAAATATGTTTGATATGCAGTTTGAAATATTTGTTAATGGTACCTAGAAACTTATGCTGTAACTGTTAACTGTTAGGTGAGAGTTCCGTTGTGAATCTTGTAATTTCTGCATCCATCAGTTTTAGAGCTTCTTGTCAGCTCTTGATCACTTGGTTCTGGTTACTGTTGGAGACATGGTATGACATTTTGAAGACTGTTTTAGTGGATGGATAGGAAATTCTAGTTCACAAACATGAAACTTCAGAGATTCGTTTGTGTCTTTAAAATGTGCTTAACCAATATGAAAGTTTGCATTTTTAGAATTTAATTAAAAACCCTATGAAATAGCAGAAGCTATAGATGAGCTTATATTACAGAAAACAAACCAGAGTTTTTGTTTAAAGTGGAATCGCATTTTCTTAATCTAAGAGCTCATATTGACACTGAAGTGGATCCATTTTACATAACATAGATCATGGTGACAATACAAGGTTTTTATTGATACTCTTTGATATGGCATACAATGCCATTATGAATTGCCACTTGTTTTAAATAATCTGTTTAAAATTAGGAAAAGTTGAAACTGTCAATAAGAATTTGCTTTATAGAGCAAATACGGATAGAAGACTGCAATCTTTGGGGACCCAAGTGTGAGAGACAGTCATATTTTTCTAAGCCATAAGAGCTGACAGTTTTAAGATCTTGCAACCAGTAAGTTATTTTGTCAGTAGAAAACAAATATTCCTGATTCTGATCTTCGTTTTGAATGTCCAGCTAAATATAATCGATGTGTTCTTATTGCAGCATGGTATTCCAAGTTTCTTTTTAAATTCAGTAGTTTCGTGCAGCTTGGTTTATTTAAATAGGTATGGTTATCTTCTGTATGCAGGCTTATCAGTAACAGCAGAACAAATAAATCCTCATGGTTCCACTGTACGGAAAACAGAAGCTAGAGTTGAAGAGGCTTTTCGGAACAAACAAAAACCCACAATGGCGGTGTGGCCCAACTCTGCAAATAAATGTGCATGTGAGTACTTTGGGTGATAATTGTGCAAAATTAGAGGTACTTCCAATGGCAAACATTTCAAATGTGTCTCTATTACTGTTTACTGATTATTTCCAGCAACAATTTTAGGCATGAAACACATTGGAATTTAGGAAGTACTCTTTTTCTGACTACATGAATTTTCTGCCCAAGAAGTTGTAAAGAGGCAGGATTTCTGGTTTTGTGATAAAGAATAACTTTTTTTCTAATGTAATATGAGTATTACATTTTTCTTTGTAAAAGACTGTTTTCAGTATAAGACAACTCTGATCCAATGAGATGATCACCTTTATCTGTTTGATAAGTGTTAAGATTTGTTTACTCTGTGTGTGTATTCACAGGTACATACCTACATGCTGCTTCATACTCTCTCATGTGCTATAGTGATTCACTTCCTATCTTCAGTACATATGGTATCATGCTAAAAGTTAGAAAAGAGATTACAAATTTAACTGTATTTTCCTTTATGGTACCTGGATTTTCAGTAGTCAGTACCCATTGTTAGAGGATGCTAAGATACTCTCACTGCAGCCTACTGGATTAGTCCAATTAATTGATCAAAATCTCTAGATTTTTGAGGAGTGACTGTTGAACTGTGGTGAGGTAATCAGAGGCACTGCTAATTATTTTCAAGAGGTAAGTTGATTAGAACAGGTAAATACACAACAGATACTTTTGTTAGAAACAAAACAAAGACTGTAAGAGAAAGTGAGTATGAAGGATATACTGATAGTTGTGCATAGCTTTCCTGCTGAAGATGTGGAATACGTTATTAATATATTAATAATAGCTTTATCAATTATTGCTTAATAGGCAAACTGAGAGATTGGAGCTGACAGATTTTCATCAGTCTTTGTGCTCTCATTCATGGTGCTTTTCCTTGATGAGAGTTTTCTAGGCATGGTGATAACTGCCCGGTGATGAACATTGTTTATATATGAATGATAGTGTTGATGTCAAATGGTTTAATTAATTAGACCTGTATGGTTTTATTTCCTGAAGCTGTAATTTCTCCTGTTAAAGGAATTAAAGCCAATCGTACAGAGTTATGGCTTGAATAAATTGTTATATAATAAATTGATGGTGTGGATCCAAGCTGTTCTTTATTCATTTGGCAGCTTGTGCAAAAACAGAGAGAGGAGGGAAAGGATTCTAATTTTTTTTTAGTTTCCGATTAAATCCAAGATGGAGATACTCACTCTGGCTGATCTACAGAGCACATTCTGGGCTCTGCATGCTGTGCAGCAGATGGTAGGATTTATAGACCTCCAAGCCAGACATCTCTTGGGAAGAAAGATAGCCATTACTGGTGACTTGTATAAAAAGAACCTCTGGTACCGCTGCTCTCTTCTCCACCTAATGTTGTGGATGCAGTGGCAGTCGTTTGAAAACTAGAGCCATTGACTGAAGGAAACTGCCAGGGTTTCTCTGTGTAAACAAAAAAGAAGTTAGTATTAAGGCACCGTTCCCGCTAGTATTTTGGTGATTTAGGTTGGAAGGCAAAAAAATTTGAGGCTTAGTGGTGTTTGGGACTATGATCAAATGAAAATCTGGGAAAGGTAGCTAGTCCAGGAGGGATGTGATGCATCTAGTAATCAAGAGAGAGAACCAGGAATTGATGAGCACTCAGAAATCTGCAGAAGGAATTCAAGTAGTACATGGGCACACTTAAAGATTGAGGCGGTAAGCTCAGTAGAAACTAGGAAGATACAGTCTTAGAAGGGTGTTTGGAGAAAGAAGCTGGAGTAAAGTGAGAGCAGAACTGAGCAGATTGTAGGGAGCTTGTATAGTGGCAAATTATGTGGTGGATTGTGATTGTATAAATGGAAGAAACAAGTATAGAGGAAGGGATTTCTGAACAGAGATGACTTTAGAGGCAGAGTGGAAGTTTTGTTACGGTCAAGAACTAAGATGGATTTTTTAAGACTAAAATGTATTGCACAAGCAGAGTAACAAGGATGATGATTCATGTATTTTAATTACACAAGATAAAAACCCATACTTTCCAATTAATAATTCTGAAAATCTTCAAATTTTTCTGCTGTTTGAACTTGAATTTTTTTTTTCCTTAGATAAACCTAACGAAAAAATCACCAAACATAACATTATTTTCCTGATTATATTACTTTTTTAGGAGCTTTGTTTACAGTATTTTAGAAAACAGCTGCAAAAAGGTCAATTCAGATGAAACACCTGAGAACTCTGAAGGAAATTGTTGTCAAGCATCTTCTCTAAAAACAGAGTGGGCTACAGACAGGGCAGGAGCCTTCCCCAGTTTAAAGCCCTGTTTACTGTTCAGGGCTAGTACCGTAGAGAACGAGAGTTGGTTTATCATTTGTTGGTTTGTTTTCTGAGGTTATGTATTTTGTATGAAACTGTAGTTTTTTAGTTCATAGAATCATAGAATGATTTGAATGATTTGTGATTTATTTACTTTTTCTAATGTATTTCAGATTTTTTTTTTTTTTTTTTAATTTGGTTAGACCAGATGGGCTGTCAGAAATATGGCACAAAATAGTTTTTCTATTTGAAGGCATAGGGATATGCCTTCCTGAGTTAGATTTAATGTGCAACTTCCATTTCCCTTGTTGAAGGTACACCTGTAGTGGATGGTGTATCACAGTATAGATGAGTTTTAAAAGTATTGCATTACTAGAAGTTGCTGAAAATCCATTTGGGAGAGTTCTGCCACAGATAATTTAAAATATTTCCATATTGACTGTGTATTTTGAGAAAAATGTAAGTGTTCTGGTGGGAACTTAGAATGGGACATAGGTCAAAAGCCTGATATAAGTAGTTGTATGACCATAGAATCACAAAATAGCTGTGGTTGGAAGGAACCTCTGGAGATCATCTAGTCTAGCTCCTCTGCTCAGAGTTGGTTGCTCAAGGCTATGTCCAGTTGTGTTTTGAATATCTCCAAGAATGGAGGCTCCGTGACACGCCTGGGAAACCTCTTCTAGCGCTTGGCCACTCTCACAATAATTTCTTTTTCTTACTTTTGAATTGGACGTTTTGTATTTCAATCTGTGCCCATTACCTCTTGTAACTGGGCACCGATGAGAAGGGTCTCGTTTCTCTTCTATATGTACGCGTGTGGAAAAAGAAACTACCAGCAATGTGCAGTTTGGTGTGTCTGGTAAATTAATCATTGGTAAGTGGTTTAGATACACATTAGCACATAAAACATTAGCATCTCTAATCATTGGGATGCTGTATAGCAGAACTTTGTCCTACTGCTCTATTTTGCCAGTAGATGGAGTATGTTGCATATTATTTTACTGTCTTGCAGTCATTTCTTTTAGTGTTACATACAAACAAACTGTGTGGGGAAGATTTGGTTTTACATTCTTACCTTTTTTTGCAGTACTTAACAATAATATATTGTAGTGATAGACTGTAGATTTTATCTTTTCTTCATAGAGAAGATGTCTTTTATGTTGTATGATAAATATGATAGCTGTGAAAATGGCATATGGAGCAAATAAAAAGTTAAAATATTTTGTGTTATGTGAATTATTAAGAAGACAAGTTTTATATAAAAGTAATTTTATGAAATATGAAGTAAACACACTGCTAACTTTTCCCAATAATTGAAGTGATCGTGGTCTCTACAGAAAGAACTGTAGGGAGATCAGGCAAGAATATAAAAAAATTGCTGCAGAAAATGTAGTTCCTAAATACATAACATTTTGTGCGCCTTTTTGTGGGGTTTTGTTGTTGTTGTTTTTCCCTAAATGGCGATCTTTGTTATCCTACGAAACTGTGTTTCTGCTTTATAATGGAAAGGAGGTTTTGTTTTCACAGGAGTATTTTTAAAAAAGATTTTTAGAAAGAGAAGGTCTTTTTTTATAATCTTTCTTAGAAACTGTTTTATTCTCAGTCTTTGTCTGATTTTCATCTGTTCAGTCTCTTTTCTTTGACCTCGCTGATACAGTGGTGTCAGTGATTGCTGTACTTCAGGCATTCATATGACTACAGTAATGCCTTATCAAAGGACACGGCAGACAGATGCCATATGGTTTTTATTATTTTAACCATTTTCTGCCTTTTGGACTAGTTCTGAATTTGGATGCAGAATTTGGATACTGGCACATGAACAGTCATCCAGATGCTAACATTAAAATCCTGGTAGCTGCTGCTGTTTTGTCACAAATCCTACACTCGCTACTATTTTCTTTTCTCCTCCTGCTCTCCAGAAAAGGGATTTGACTTGGATTAATTCTTACTTGAGATAGAGGCAGGTACTGTAACTTGAAAAACACCATTAAAAATGATTTTCTGGAATTTGAGGACATCTTTACTAAGAGCTGAGACAACTGTCTCTCTTTGTTTCTTTATCATTTTGCTCTGGGTAGTGTAGGAGTTGGCATTCTGGATGAGAGTAGTTTGATCTCCTGTATCTGATGCTGGCTTCAAGCAGATGCTTTAAAAGGAAGCTGCAAACATTTGAGAAATAACAGTTACTTTTTTCATGCCTGATTTTGAAGGAAATACCAACTTAGCTGATTTTGAGTTGGTTAACAGTTCTTTTAAAACCCATAGGCTTTGTAATTCTTCTAATTTAAAATGCCATTTAGTGAATTTGTGGGAGTTCTAATAAATCCTGACTGCGTGTTCTTTTTTGGGATCCCATCAAACTTTTGGACTCAGTGATATATAGTGGCAAAGACATTTTTTTTCATCACTATTAAATGCCTGCTTCTTGAATTAATGGAATGTCTTTTTTCTCTGACAGAGGGCAAAGAGGGTCCTACAGTTTACCTGATCAGTGAGTTTTTTTATAGTCTCTTGTTTTTCATCTCCTTTCTAATTCAGTAATAGAAGATTGCTCAACCTCTATTAAGAAGGTTTTCCTGAAAGCATTATCACCACCTTTCTTATAAACATGGTGAAAAGAAAGACTTTTCTAAAAAGTTTTTTTTTTTTAATGAGTTCTTCTAAAAAAAATTTTTTTTTTCCCCTAAGTGGTTTGCACAAGCAGTTTTCAGACTTTTGGATATATCTTACTCCTTCCTCCCCTTTGAAAACTGTGGCAATGTTTGCTTTAAATTGTTTAAAGACTTGGTGTAAAGTTTTTGTCTGCAGAAGCTGTTGATTTTCTTGTGTTTATTACCCATCTCTTCACTTCAGTTTTCTTTGTGTTTGTTTTTTTTTTTTTTTTCCTAATTTTGCCTCGACACAGAAACCAACCAGCAGCCATGAGCCTTTCAGATATGTGATGTAAATGAATGTTGTAAACTCTATTGAATGTAATTTTAATTGGAGTGGGAGCTTCTTTTCTGCTTGTGAAGTTGCAGGAGAACCTTGCGTTTGTTTGTGGCTCTCTAGCAGCAGGCAAGGGGTCATTCAGTAGTCCTTAAGAGCCAGCTGAATGTATCAAAAATGCGTATAGCTGTAATAGTTGCTATTGTACAAAGCTACTCAGCAGGGGGAAAATGAGTAGATCTATAGAGGTGGAAAGTCTAAAACTGATCTCCACAGGTGATATTATTAATCTGATTGTCTCTTCTCTTTTGACTTCATTTTTCTCTTTAATTTTTCTATGTGACTGTCTTGTCATGTACTTTGCTAACATAATTACTCTGGTTTCATGTAAACTATATTTTTAGGTTGGTTTCCCAAGAAAATAATACCTGTGCTCTCTGTCCCTCTCTGCTCCACTAATAACTTCTGCATCATTTAGCCAGGTTCAGACAGATTTGACGGGAGTTGAGGGCTGAAAGACTAGATTCCTGCAGGTTTTGTGAAAATTGATAGCTAGATAAATCTATGCATCTACTGAAGGAAAAGTCTATAGATTGAAAATGGTAGTTTCCTGTTCTGCCTGGCCCTGTTAGCTGAACAATTAAAACACTGCATTGGCCAGGCCCGGCGTGCACACCTCAGATGTAGTATATCTTGTGTCCTGTTCAGCTGGGTGGGGAGGAACAGATGATGTTGGGAGGGTTTTGTGAGAAATATTGGAAAGAGCTTGAGTTGAGAGCATTATAGGAGATGGTAGGGGAAAGCAGTTGACGAGGGGGAGAAAATGCTGAGGATACTGCAGCCAAGATTTTTTTTGGAAACATGCTTCGTCTCCTTATGGAACTTGATTCCTCCTTGTTGAGTAGAAGTGCCCAGGTTCTTCAAGTATTTGTTCACATGACATAAACTGTTGCATATGCTGATGAAGATCATAAATATGTTAAGTTGTTGCATACAGTTTTTTTTATGTACTTGTCAGGTTTTTGCCTGGAGTACCTTCTGTCTAGGTGAAGAAAATGACATGTCTTCTAGGGGTTAGTTCCACAGTCACTTCAAGCTGGTCAAACCGCAGGTTACTTCTAAAAGGTGCTGTGTTGCCTTTTCACTGGTTGCACCTTCCCACCATCTCCCCTGTGCCAGCACTGTCATTTCTGAATTGGAAAGCTCAGTTGCGGAAGTGAAGATGTTGAAAACTAACCTAGGGGAAAAAAAAAAAAAATAATGTTGCAGGCTGATTTAGTCCCCTTATCTGTTTTACTGCAGGAACAGTAGTGGTGGCACAAATGAGGTAGTGGAAATGCTATAGCTGGCTTTGGAGGGAGAAGAGGCTTTGTCTGTTAGTGGAAGCTGGCACCTCATTTTGCTTTTCAAGCTATTGTGGAACTGTGCTCTGTTCTTCCTTGCTGCTTATCTCTGACTGCAGTTTGGGACTTTGTGACTAAAAACTCCAGAGACTTTCAAATGGACTACTCAGTGGCCCTTGGTAAGGCAAGTGGAGCTACTGGAAGCAGCTGAATTACTGTGGCAGACGTATAGATATACCGGATGCTGCATAAGAGTGTAAATTGCTGGTAATAAGTGCTTTCTCAAGGCTTTGAGTTACTTTGCACACAAGACATCAGGAAGAAGTTCAGGGTTTTGATCATGGGGAAAAAAAAAACTTGAAACATGTGCATTGCTTCAGGTGGTTCTTGATGATACCACAGACACAAAATCTAGATCCATGGTGATCTTGCTTGCCATGAGAATCTCCTTTGGCTTTTAATCCCCAGGAATTCTTCATGAAATAAAAGTAAAAACAGAGAATCTGCTGTTTGATGGATGTGAGTTTTATCATTTAATGACAGAAGATTCACATTCTCTGATGGACTTTTAAGCAGTGCAGAGGTATATAAGGGTCTTCTGCAGCATAAAGTGAATTTGTTAGCCTCCACTAATACTGTACTTGCACTCAATATATTGTAGTAGTCAAACTACAGAAATTTCAAGAGAAACATATCTGCTTTGACTGCTACATCTTCTCATTAGAGTTCCTCCACATTAAGGCAGGCAGACTTGCTTGTTAATGATTGACAGTCTTCAAATCTTGTAATTATATCTGCTTCCTTTTTCAACTGTTAACTTTATATAGTCTGCAGTTCTGTCACTGTACTGCTGGATTTGAGGGACAGCAACAGTGTACACCTCAGCTTTGAAGCTTCTGTACCATTCACCCATGTTTGAGATCTGTTTTCCTGATACCATACTAAACAGAAAGGTGACAGTTACTGCTAGATCTTGCAGAAATACTTCAGGAATGTGGGAGGGATTTGAGATTTTTTGTTTGTATTGTGGTTTTTGACCATCATTGTTCTTTAATATCCAAGAACTGTACTGTGCTCTGGACAGGGTTGCTGTGCACCCCTAAACAAGGGTTCTTATTTCACAAGAAGATGTTGTCATTACTTGACGTATCTGACTTTGGAGTCTTCAGGCAGAACCTGCCAGTGGGTGAGAATTTCTGAAAGTCTGCTTTGGGTTTCATTTTACTTAACTTGTGCCTAGAGGACTAGTCCTTCTGAAGTACAGAATTTACTTTCTAATCATGGGAGGCCCCCTCTCGGGGAGATGCTGTCTGCCTTAAGTTTAGGGATCTTTCAGCTGACTTTTAAAGTGTCTCAACATAGGAATGGAAGAATTGAGAACCTTACCTAACTGCTTAACTCTAAATGTAGAGTAAGTTTGTATTCAGTGATTAATTACATTGTATTACATCACACTTTTAAAAAATGCTGTCTGCATAGACTGTGCAGCTTAGGGGGGAAAAAAAAACCAGTCGTGAATGGTTGTTTTTGATACCAACTTCATGTGAACCCAAGTGAAACGTTACATGTGACTTGTGGTCAAACAGGTGTTTGTTGCCATTAAAAATTCTGAATAATAATTTACAAAAAGGCAGACCAGAAGAAAGCTAGAACTGATGTGAGGATCCCCTTGGCAAATCTATAGAGGTTTTGTGAAGATTATAGAGAGAAGAGTTCAGCAATTCAGAAGGCAAGTGAATGTATTCATGTGTGAATAATTGGTATTATAATAGTTTGAGTTATAGAAACTCAGTTCTATAAAGCAGGATTCCTCTGACAATAGTATTTCTGTGCCTCTGGCACAAATACTGCCAAAAGACTGGGTATCAGTGGGTAGATTTCAGATGAGTAGTTTTAAAAGAAGTAATTGAAAAGGTATTAAGGTGTTAACTTGCAATTGTATATACTCTGTTAATTTTTTTAGCAGTTAACTCCCAGTTTTTCTGCTGTAAATAGCTATCCCATTCTGTTACTTACTGAAAACTTTGTGTCATGAATCGTACTGACTATAAAAAGTGTGGGATTCTGCTCTTGTTAGTTTACAGTCTTATATCAACATTAAGGTAGAGGAGAAGGGACTCCAGGTTAAGTTTATTCTTCTAGCAGCAATCCATTAATCAATCAGTTGCTGCCCATTAGCCCTTTAGTTTTGCATCAGTTTTACCCTGTGGTAGCTCCTTCCTTTTTGAATCATATTCAACTGTCTTGCAGGATTCAGAGATAAATTTTATTCATTCCTGCCTCATATGACAATTTCTCAGGTCCGTGTTATTCTCACAGTAGTGCCTTTTTCTTTCTAGTAAATATAAAGAGAATCAATCTAGATGGCCAAGAAGGCCAACAGCATCCTGGCTTGTGTCAGGAATAGTGTGGCCAGCAGGAGCAGGGAGGTGATTGTCCCCCTGTACTCGGCACTGGTGAGGCCACACCTGGAATACTGTGTCCAGTTTTGGGCCCCTCACTACAAGAAAGACATTGAGGTGCTGGAGCGTGTTCAGAGAAGGGCAACAAGGCTGGTGAAGGGTCTGGAGCACAGGTCTGGAGGAGCAGCTGAGGGAACTGGGGTTGTTTAGCCTGGAGAAGAGGAGGCTGAGGGGAGACCTTATTGCTCTCTACAGCTACCTGAAAGGAGGTTGTAGTGAGGTGGGGGTTGGTCTCTTGTCCCAAGTAGTTAGTGATAGGATGAGAGGCAATGGGCTCAAGCTGCGCCAGGGGAGGTTTAGGTTGGAAATTAGGAAAAATTTCTTCATGGAAAGGGTGGTCAAGCATTGGAAGAGGCTGCCCAGAGAGGTGGTGGAGTCCCCATCCCTGGAAATGTTCAAAAAAGAGGTAGATGTGGCACTTTGGGACATGGTTTAGTGGGCATGGTGGTGTTGGGTTGGTGGTTGGACTGATGATCTTAGAGATCCTTTCCAATCGTAATGATTCCTAGTTTTTACTTTCATTAACAATAATCCAGCCACCAAGCCAGGAAACATGAAATTGCTACTCTACCCTTAGTTGGTTTAGTGATGGACTTGGTAATGTTAGGTTAATGGTTGGAGTGGATGATCTTAAAGGTCTTTTCCAACCTAAACAATTCTGTGATTCTATGATTCTATGAAATCTGGTGCTGGCTTCTACGTTTGGTCCCATGGTTCCTTGCTGCATTAAACACTCCTCCTACTTGTACCACTCCCTTAGCTTTACTGGGGGAAGTGGGAAGGATAGAAAGACAGACTGGAGATGGTTTTTGCTTTTAAATGTTGTATTCCTTGCTCAACTTTTCGCTCTTCCATGAGGCTTGGCTATCTGTATAAAAGGAAAATCTGTGTAACGATGTTATGGGTGCTAAGGATCTGAAACCAAAATTTCTTCTCATATCCCAAGAGACATTCCTTTGCACAGAGCAATACAGCCTGGGTGAGAACAAAAAGGTGTCGTTTTCGTTGTGATCAGCAACATAAAAACTGGTGAATGGGCTCAAAGGTATATTAGGTAGGGGGCTAAGAATCTCACTGAGGTCATGAAAATGATGTGGACGGTTTTGTGTTAAATAAATTCAAATTAGAGATTTAGGTGGATTTATGAAAGCCTGAGGAGATAAGGCTTCAGTGGCTGGGATGGAAGGAGTTGAAAGCAGTAAGGCTTTTATTTGTATAACAGGGTAGGAAAGTTGATTCTTGTAAGTATAGGGACAAAAAGAATCAGGATTTAGAAGTGTTGGTCACCTGTTGGTTACAGGTCTGGGTGGCTCAGGTGATGATGGTACTGCCTTGAAAATAAGAGCTGGTAAGAGTCTGGGAGGAAAAAAAACTAGCATTAACTGAGTTCTATTGACTAAATGTGGGTGAAAACCCAAAGCAGCTAGATTATTGCTTTTGTCAGTACTAATACTATTAAATGTTAGGAGGGCATGTTCTGCAGTATCTGGCAATGAAATGCTGTTCTTTCCTAAATCTCAGGAGTTGGTTGGAGGTATCAATTTTTTTTAATGTTGTGACATAACACCAGTTTTATAATAATAGCAATGTTTCAACCAAAGCTCCGTTCTGTGTGCATACTTTGATGAGGTAGCTGAAAAATTTCCTGCATTTACTGGTTTTGATGGTGTAAACCTCAGAATTCCTTGGAGGACATCTTCTGTGGCACTTCTTGTGGTTGCTTTGTCCTAATTAAAAACAGCAATAAAAACCCAACATGCACAATATATGTTTGAATAGTATTGCATGAGAGAGTGAGTGAGCTGGACTTGCTGACTGTTATTTAAGAAGACTTGAAATTAAATGGGTAACACAAGGATTAATTCCATTTTACTTTGATGTGATTTCTCCCACACTTAGGAATTTTAGGAATGTACCTGTGTGTTTATGCAAATTATGGGTTCTCATCCCAGGTAGAGCTCACAGGGTAGGCAAAATGGATGCACTAGTAAAATGGGCATATTTAAAGTACAATTCATTGATATAATAAACATCAATATATTTGACATTATATCTGAATCCTACAGCAAAGTCTGCCTAAAAAGCCAAAATCACTGCACTTTTTAAAATTTCAACTTTCTTTTTAATTTATACACTTTAGGACATAATAAATTTCCTTTAAAAGACTTTTACTCCCCTTCTGTGTTTTATTTACCCGTCTTTGGAATTGACCTGAGGCTAAACCCATTGCCTAATAGGGGATTTTTTTTTGTCTGTAAGTTTACATGTCCCTGTTTAATTTCAGATTTGCTGCTTCTGTTATTAATGAAAATCTCTTGCACAATCTAAGGAAAGATTGCATGAGCTTCTGAAAAGTTATGTGAATAGGTTGTAGTTTGTCATCAATAAAACAGTGACACTGACTGTAGAAGCCGCTATCAAATCTACAAAATAGCTGGAGAAAGGGGATTTTTTTTTCCCCTCAAATCTTACAGTTCTCCATAAGGATTATTTGTAACAATAAATACACATTCCAAGTGAGACTGTGTTTATATTGCAATGTGATTGTATCTTTAGATAGCTTTAAAGCTAAAGGTTAAGATTTATTCCTAATATAGTGGTTAAACTACCTGCTTACATATGCCGCTCATGGGGAGGAAATTCTGAAGTACCACTGTGCTTCTCTGAGCTTCTGTGGATTAATGCTCAACACTTGCACCTATATAGTGCTTGTATCTTCAAAGCAAGATCTTTGTAACTCAGTGTGAGGTTGGCAGACACAGATCTAGGACTTAATACCCCATAAATCAAAGCAACCTACAAATACCAAGAACATTATAGAGGTGCTCAGCATAGGAGTCCCTTTTGAATTGGAAGAAAATTTGTCAATATCTGGTAACTATTGGCTGTGATGTTCAGTTATAATCACTTGGCTGCAACTTTAGCAATTTCAGAATAAAGTTCAGAAGAAGTTTCAGTTTTTCCCAATCTCTTCCTTAGTCTTCTGAGCTGTGTCTTGTTAGTGCTCTTGAAAAGGATGTTGGCAATAGTATTAGGCTTGAATGGTCTTCCTTTTGTATTTGCTGATCATATTGCAAATGTGGCCCAAAACCTCTTTTAGATTAGTGTTTTTATTGTATCTCACTGCAAATAGGTTAGTAAAAAAAATGCCCTTTTTGAAGAAAAGTTTATTATGTGATTTTTTTCAAAGGCACAAAAAGTACAAACAAGAAATAGGAAAAATGAAAAAGTAAGGATGCAGAAGTAATGAAAAAAGGATCACATGCCCATGTTGCTTCAAGTTGAGTTGCACAATGTGGAGGGAATGCGTTGGTGATGAGGGTAGTTTAAGGACCTGTGCGTCCCCTTCTGCTTACAGACTCATTGCATGAATGCAGATGTTTGAGGTCTTGCTGTAGACAGGGTTGCTAAATGGTCCAGGTCTAAAACAAAGATCCCCATTTTTTAAAACCACATTTTGTCAATGCAGTGAACTTGAGTACAGAGGTGGGAATGAATGGAAGACTGAGGAGATTTATCTGATTTAAACAGTGAAGATGTCTTTGAACTGACAATGGACATGCATTGAAATGAGTCATGCTGACTGGATATAGGGCAAAAACCCTTCTCACTGTTACGACAATTATGCATTGGTACAGGATGCCCATTAAGGTCATTTAGTCTGCATCCATGGAGATTTTCAATACATGGCTGGACAAAGCCCTGAGCAACCTGGTGTGCCCTCGTAGCTAACCCTATTTTGAGTAGCAGATTGGGCTAGAGACTTCCTGATGTCCCTTCCAACCTGAATTATTCTTTGAATCCATGGATTGCACTTCGGTTTGTTTTGTTGTATAATGATTTCAAATTGCTGAGGTTCTAAAAAGGAAAAATGAGAGTAACTGTCTTTGTGGAGTCTGCATCACCTAAATGAGAATGACTGACTGAGTTCTACAGCATTGCTTAGCTGTTTTCTTTTAGTGTTTTACCTACAAACGGGTATATATAAAATACGTTAAATAGGAAAGGCTAGCAAGTCTTTGTTTCCATAGTTTAGAGTAGGAATTGTGTACACAATTGAGTGTTCACTCCTTATACTTCTAAAAGTCCTTGGTATCTGTAATTTGCTCACATTGAAATCAACAGACAGCTTGCTTTTTCCTTGAAATGTGAACACATTTGATTGCCTCACACACTACAGCATATTCTGATATCCTAGTCTGTTACTACTGTGCATCTAAAAGTTTCTTTTTTTTATTATAATTCAGTTCGAATAAGGAGAAAATCAAGACGGCGCTCACAGTGGGGCAAAGGCATTATTAAGAAGAGGAAAGTCAATAATCTAAAGAAAGATGAAGATGATGCAAAGTTTGCTGATGATGAAAATCATGGAGAGGACAGTAAATTGCTGGAAAATGGAGAGCTAGAGATCAGCACTGACTGCATTGAGGAGAATGGGGAGGAAACAGGAGATCTCTCGATGACAAATGATGAGTCCTCTTGTGATATTATGGATATAGATGCAGAGCAGAGGCTTAACAATGGAACATCAGGAAAGGAAAACAATTTTGCATCCACGGAAGAAGAGAGCTCAAACGAATCTCTGTTAATAACCGACAGTGTTACCCTGAGTGCTGAAAAGGAATTAAGGAAGGACTCTACATCGAAAGCAGACTGCATGAATGGAGAGACATCTGTACACAACTCAGAGGGTATACCTCTTCCAGCATGTCATAATGGTAAAATGGAATCAGTTGATGCTGTTTCACCCTGTGACAGCAGTGATGGGTCTAGTAACAAGCAAAAATCTTCATCTGAAGATCAGCCAAGGGAGAAAACAGAAGCTTCCAGTGAAAGTCAAGGAGCTGATCTAGTGAAAGCTGAGTTACCACATTGCAGCAATAATGAAAAAACACTACAGAGCACAGACGTTGAAACTAAAGATGCTGAAGCAGATAAAGAAGGTACAGCTTGTTTTCAGTGTTTCTGTCCAAGTTAATATGTGTATATTTTTATTATAATATCTTATAACTATTATTATATGATAATATTTTATAAACTGCTGTCTATTTATTTGAAACTTTTAGTATGCTTACAACATTTAATTCCCCATAGATAAATTAGAAGTCCACCCTTGAGTTGTTCTAATGTTATCTTAGGCAAATAAATGTATCTCCATACTTAACACTATTTTGTTTATTTTTGTAGGCTTTGTGGAAAATATTGTAAATCCTGAGATAACATTTAAACAGTAATTAAAGATTTAAAAAATATTATCCATGCAGATAAATATATGATGTGTCTTTTGGTCTAGATGTTCTATCTGATCTATATTTTGATCTGTATGATATGTTTTGACTTGTTTTGTTAGATATTTGTGACAAAAATATCATTGTCATTGGATGAATGACCATAGAAATACAGAATGTATTCCTTTAAAAACATTTGCTTATAGTAAAAGTTAAAGCAGTTTAACTCATAGCAAAAGCCAGATAAGCCGTTGTTTATCTATTGGAGGAGGTATCTGGCTTTGGAGTTACAGTCAACACAGTAACAGTGCAGCAAAAAGATAAGAGAGGGAGAAGGGAAATCCTGGTGGTGCATAAAAGAAGGGGCCACGTCCTTTGAAGACAAGAGACATAGCTTCCTCAGGGAAGAGAAATAAAAGCCTTATGCATGATTGCCTTTTTAATTAACTTTTCAGAATTATCTAAAAGAATGAAATCTTTACTTCAAAAGTTAGTGCTGAGATTTTCAAAGTA
The DNA here is from genome assembly GCF_030463565.1 of Pelecanus crispus. NCBI lineage: Eukaryota > Metazoa > Chordata > Aves > Pelecaniformes > Pelecanidae > Pelecanus > Pelecanus crispus. Next base: position 124,405,525 of record NC_134645.1, on the reverse strand, counting down.
AATGAGCTTTAATGAGAGATCTGAATTATGAGAATATCACTATATACATGTTGACTGTGTTTGTACATACATATTTTCTCTAAGGGTAAGGAGAATAGTAGAAGAAGGGTCCTAAGAATATCAGAAGAAGAGTATAATGTATGTTAAATTTCTAAATATAGTAGTTGAATTTTGTAGACGTTAAGGATGGTTATAATAACAAGAGGTCCTCAGAAAAAATGGCATTTTAAATAGTTGAGGAGAAGAACAGTGAATGAGTGTAGGGAGAGAATCAGGAGATGTAAAAATATTTTGTTCTCCAACAGGATTGGACAGCAGCTTTCATACAGAGGTGGAAGAAAACAGAAATGTGTCACAAAAGCATGAAGTTTCAGGAGTAGAGCAGATGTTAGAATTACCATGGTGATGAAGACATGGGATGCTTTGGAGAGAAAAAATGTATTTGATTCACTTAGGCAGAAAGATTTTGAGTGTTAGCTTAATATTTGGACTTCACTTAAAAGCAGTATAATTTGATGTTGCTAAGCAGAAATGATAGAATGGAAAAACTTTCAGTGACATTCAGTTTTCTGTTGGGACTTCGGAGTTCAGTTTTAAAGCTGACCGGTTTCCTGAGTGTTTTCTGAACTGTGGTTTTGTGCACCTATAAACATTCAGAATTCTTCAAAGCTGATGAATCCTGTGCAGTGCTACAATCATGCTTGCTTGGTTCAAAAAATCCCAACAAACCAAACAAGCAAAATCAAACCGAAGTGAAGAAACAAGCTGTTCATTTTGAGAGACTGACAGTGCTGGTAATTGTTTGTCAAATTACAGGTGTATTCAAAAGCAAGAAAACACGGAAAGTCGCTATGGAACAGTCAAAGCCCACAAGTTTGGAGCAGGTCCCAGAGGAACCATTGGATCCCTTACCGTCTGTAGTTGTTGACCATGACAGACTAAAGGTAATGGAACTGAAAAATGAGTTGAACTGTTAATGAAACTGTCCATGAAAAATGTTTCCTTCCTCTGTTATGAAGGAACATTTCCTTTATTTTTGACTACAAACAAATACTATGGCAGCAGTAACTTTTGGAGATGATTTGTTGATCAGTGTTTCTTGAATAAAAAGTTAATAAAATACTGAATCCTTACTGTCCCATCATTACTACCTTTACAAATCCAGTAATGGCACAGCAGTCCACTATTTTAATTGCAGTTTTTGCAGGTACTCTTATGTGATAATTGGACATGCCAGTTACTGAGGAACTGCTGGGTGCCTAGTAATTAGGAGTTAACATCCTCTTTTCCCTTCCCATGTACGTATACTTGGTGGAAAGAACTGTTAGTGGATTGGAAAACAAATTGGAATTTGTGCTGATATTTTGGTGTCACAGACTGGACCCCTGCTAGTTAATTTTCTTTCCATTTTTGTCTCTTTTTAAGCAAAGTTACAATAAAATCTGCTGTCTTCTGTTGTAGAAACTAGCTTGACCTACTCTGAAATTTAGATGCCACTTGCTGTGGAGTGGGAGATGATAATCTCTTTGGAAACAACAGAAGTGTTATGTGAGGAAAAATATTCTTGAAATTTACTATCTGCTGCTATGAAAAATACACACTTTTACGTTTTGTTTGTGAGGAGTTTTACATGTGTTGTCCCCACTTCTTTGATTGTGCCATTTTTCAACATTCGTGGATTTCCAAATGTGTTTCCATTTGGTGGTACTTAGAATTTCATGCCAATGCAAGTTCTTCAAAATGTCTGCTTTAGCTATCAAGGCAGTTCTTACGGTTTGGTTTGTCATAATTATTGACCAAGATGAAACAGGATGAAGTATGATTATTAAAAGCCCCATTAATCTTACCTTTCCTTGTTCCAACAGAAACTGCTTGATTTGGTGGTTAAGAAAAGTGACAACCTGACTGTTGACCAACTTGAGAGATTGTATTCACTCCTCAGTCAGTGCATCTACAGACATCGTAGAGACTATGACAAATCACAACTTACAGAGGTGATGTTGTACAGTTTCTTTTATTCTTTATCTCGATTTTGTGGGACTGGCTTTTCAAGAACTAAGTTAATCTATCAATTGGTGTACTACCAGGCAAAAGCTTTAAATAGACTTTGAGGAAGGTATCTATAAACAGAAGAAAGTTTAGGGTAATAATGACTTAAAAAACAGAGGTTCTTTCTAACAATACTTCCCTCAGAAAAGGATTAAGAATTTAACCTAAAAGAATGGAGGAAAAAGAGGAGAGAATACAGCAGCATGGAGAAGCACATGCTAGCAGAGTAAAAGTGGAGTAGAAGCAGTTTCCACATTTGTGGTACGAATAACAGTGGAGGTAGTGGCTACTTAATAGGCACATGAGCCAACGTTGCTGCAGTTGCCTTTACTTGCATTTGCGTAACTAGGCCAAAAAAAAAAATATGTACCTCTGCTCCATGCAGTTTGCTGATTGTGACTTTCATACAAGACCTTAAAAGTTTGCAGACTTTCTCTGAATTGGTAAGTATACCCTTGGGAACGTCCAATACAGCATGATGTAAGCTATTTGTCTGCTTTGCTGTCACCCTTTGCCTCTGAAGTGTTTGCCATCAAAGGCCTCCTGTCTACATCAACAGTAAGTCGGTCATTTCGCCATTGGTGTAGACTGATCATAACTCTGGACCTGAATTCCCTCCAGCGTCATTGTTTTAGCTGTAGAGGGGTTTGGATCAGCTTTGTGATTCAACTGATAACCAACCCTGCTGAAAAAAAGGACAACAGTTGCTAGTTTCCAGTTGGGTCACTGAACACTAACTATTTTTCTCCATGAATATTTCACAACAAAACCTGGAAAGGCCTTAGCATGGGATATTGTAGAGCTCCTGAAAAATACTTTTTAAACCATGTTCATGCTATTCCTCTGCCATCTCCACCTAAAAATATTTTGAAAGTCTGTGCCAAATGTGAGGTAGATTAAAAAGACATTTATCCAGCAGGAGTATATAGAGACTGATCTTTACTTTGATTCTCCACACTGTGCAGATACTTGTTTACAGCTGTGTGACCAGTAGCATAAGTGTGCAGTAAGACTTGAATTCATGCAGTATGCCATTGCAATGCTTTTTTAATACATATTGAGCACATTAATTATATAAGTGACCCTAATACACTTGGATTTTCTCATGGACTGTCATAGTGGAGTGCTTTTCTGCATTAATACTTCTTTAATTAGTTTCCTCTTTTACCATATTTTGCTAGCAGATAGCAGCTAATAAACAGAAGTGTCTATTTTCCTCTTAATTATTTTTTCAGATTTAAAATAAAAAAGCCCAGTCAATATGATGACGTAATGTAACTTTATTTCTGTCTCTGTATGTTTATGTGTAATCGATGCTCTGTGTCTCTTGCAGGAGATGGAAAGAACAGTTCATGTGTTTGAAACATTCCTGTGAACTCGTCAAGATGGGTGGGTTTATCCTCTCAAACTGCTCATGGGAGAGCAGTCCTCTGAGCCATTCAGTTTCCATTTGCACCAAGTATGTGCAGAGCCTTGGTCTTAAGTGCTCTCTCTTTTTCTTTCTGTTGAATTTGGTGCTATTGTCTCAGGTACCTGAAACCAACCAGCCTACAAGAACCAAACGGAACTTCATATAGTTGTATCTGATATAAATAAAGAATACAATGCCACAGCTTGGAGATTTTTGGTGCTACAGAAACTGTTCTCATTTCTGCTCTTGTTCACTCTACATGCATTATCTTTGGGGAAACTTCAGGCAAAGTGGAGACCAACACATACAGAGAACTGGAAAGAGCAGATCTAAGTTGAATATTTTTAAACAGGCGACCTTTTTTTAATTTTTTTTTTCCAATTTTTCTCTTCTCTGGGGTAATGGACAAAAAAATCTGTTCTAAAGAAGGCAAATGATGCATTGTGGTAGGAATCTTGAGTAACTGGATGTACAGTAATTTGAAGATGAGGCTCTCTAGAACTGCCTTTAATGTGCCTTTTAGTCAATTGAGAAAGATAAGGCTAATCAATTGGTTTGGATTATAGCAAATGGCAATGTTAGAAAGCTGTCTTCAGAATGAAGATCTCCAAAAGGATGATTTGTATTCTCTTCATTGGATGGCAACCAGTATTATGGTTCTATAATGCCTGTCTTACTCTACAGAACTAAACTAAGACACACTGAAAAAGCCACATACTTTACCAAAATGGTGAAATTACTTTTTCATTGATATATATTTGTTTTAGAAACAAGTTACACAGTGAAACTTTTCTGTGTTGCTAAAAATGAAGCATTTTCCCACCATCTCCTGTTTTCCATTTTGAGTTGTTTAAGAAAACCAAGTTTAATACTGGCAGGTTTCTTTCTGAAGTTCCGTGTTTGTAATATAGCTTGGACTGTGCAGTGCAGGTAAGAAGACACTATAGCTGGTCAAAGTCCTGGAGCCCAAGCTCACTTGAAAATAAAACTTAAACTAGGCTTCACAACTTGGTCCGTGCAAAGCACTGTTAGTGTGGGGGGATCGGAGGACAGCCTTTTGAATCGATCTGTTCGGACCGGAGTTCTCTGGGTCTGAATTGTGTAGTTCAAAACCTTTCCTTTCTGGCAACTGGAGAGGACAGTCAAGGCAGTTTCAAGAAAAACATGTTGTATCACAAGCTCAGTATTAAAACATTACCTGGGCTGATTTATTTCAAACCTATGTGGAAAGTGTTCTAGAGGAGTTGGCTGGTGTTACCGTCGTTAACCATTCATTGTGACTGTCCCTACATAGCTGCGGAAGTGTCTTTCCAGAAATATGCAACACAGTGTGACTAGTTTTTAAATAGAGAAAACAGTCTTGGACTACTGCGGAGATACTGAGCTACCTCAGCTTTTTGTATTTTAGTTACCAACAGTGTTTATGGAGGACTGTAATCACTCTGCTCCCATTTACAAACTGAAGCTAAGGTACTTGTCTCCACCTCTATGGCTAATAGTAGTATAGCGCTTCAGAGAAACAGAACATGGGCCTTGGGCTACTGCAGTAATCCAAAGTGCTTTGTATATTATGGTTAAACATAATTCTGTCTTAGATCTTTTTCTCCCCTGAATGCCACTGTTTTTCTTTAGAGCTAATGGCAGAAAAAGGTTTTAAGTGTTCGTGTACATCTAGTTACACCTTCTAAATGCAACCCATGCAGAAACACTGTATTTTTTAGGTGGGAAAGTGCGATTAAAAACAACAAAAACAAGCAGAAAACACATTTTAAATGAGATTCTTTGATCTCAGATTTGATTATGGGATTTTTTTCCATGTTTCATTTAGTATTTATTAGTATCATACCTGTTTGAGATATTTTTGTGTCTGGTACATTAACAGCATTTTGTATTTTGATGGAAATTGTTACAAACTTTAAGATTTGATTAAATAAAATGTAGCAGATTTTTTGTAGCAAGTTTCTGATAAAAGGGTTTTTTGCAAGTCTCAGGTTCTTGCTGCAGAATTTTTTAAAAATATTTATTCCAGTTTCACTTACTCGAAGTTTTTGTTCAAGTAACAGCAGCACTTGTGGAAGATAAAACTGCATACATTTTTAAGAAGATAATAAATTTATATGAATTAAAACAGTTGAGAATTTTAGTCACCAGTGAGTGTGAAAAGCAAGTTTAAGCTAATGCCTAGCATTAAAAATGGTTCTGAAAGGCCAGGTTCCTAAAGGAAAATTTTTACTGTCAGTTGTTGATTGGGAAAAATCGTTAAGAGGCAACTTTACTAATTGAGGAGCTGCCATGTTGTTTCAGAGAAAAGTAGCTGATATCAGATGTTCTAGTGGACAGCTTACCTAAAATGAGACACTTGCCTTCCTAGCCCAAATAACCACACTTCAGTTTTTGTTTTCCTTTACAGATGTCTGGTGGTTATAGAGTTAAAACAGCTGTTAATCTATCCATGTGGTCTAAACTTGTTTACTCTTTGTATGTTTTTAATTTTTTTGCCACATAGCACTGGCAAGAGTTTGTACAAATTGACCTCTCTTCCTTGTTTCTTGTTGTGAAAATTGCAAATAAACTCCTGTGTGAGTCCTTGTGCTGGGGTCAATGTGGCCAGCCAGAAGAAAGGAGGTTTCGCCGGGGGGCTGGTGGGGCTGTCTGGAGATACGAGTTGCTCTTGGGTGAAGTTGATGGCTATGGAGTTAATTGTATTTGCAAGCTTGACTCTCACCTGTGATTAATTTTTTTGTTTTGTTTTGTGTCCTCTGTATTGTTACTTTATTTCCTCATATGCCAATGTATTTATAGGATTAATGGTTTTTGTAATATCTTGTCTTCCTTTTTTTTTTTTTTTTAATTAAGTTGGTCGGTCAGCTCTGGTTTTACCTTCAGTCTCCTGAATGGCAGGTCCTGCAGCTGATAGTCATTTATTTTGTTTTTATTTTATTTTGTAATCACAACATAAGCTTGAATTTGGGCTTGTACTTGCATCTTTTGTATCTTGTACATTGGGTTATTTAGACATTGGGGAGTCCTGTTTGGTTTCATTAATGTGTGTCTACTTTGTGGATTAAGTAGACTTCCTTCATCAGCTATGGTATATTTTGGATTCTATAGTTTTATTCGGAACTGTGTTTAAATTGATGTTTTGCATTTTGACTTCATTTTACGTTAGTTTGAAGTAAGTTATTTAATTTTTTTGAATTTCTGGAAATTTTGAACATTTTACTGTAATTTGTAATATAACTGCTGTGAAATACTTGAATAAAGATGACAAGAAAACACAGCTTTAGCTCCTTCAAAAATGTATTTAAAAGAAATGCTGCGTAATAGCTGATATCAGTCTTTTTCTTATCAGACCTCCTTGATTTTGCAGTTCAGGTGTTTTACTCTGGGATCTTGCTGTTTAGTTGCTTAAGCCATAATTCTGCTTTCAGTGTTTGTCCATTAAAGAAAAAAAATTCTATTATTAATTTTGACTGACAAAGTGAAAGTAGTACTGTACACTGGTGAGCGAATAACATAGTCATTATGAAGTTATGCTCTGTGCTTAGAAAATGTTTTACGTTCAGTTGCAGGGTACCACCCAGGACTGCTTGTAGAACATCAGCATCCAAGTAATACCAGAGTTTCTCATTAGAGGTTTTTTAAAGAAACACTCTCTTTCCTCCTTGTTTATCGAAGTTGTTCTTTCTTCTTGTGTGGTTTTTGTTTTTGTTTTTTTTAAGAGAAACTTCTAATATCTAGGAATTCATTTAGTTCCCCCTGTCCCCCAGTAATTCGTGCATAGAAGAGCAAGCTGAAAGTGAAAGCTATGCAAGTGAAGAATCAGCCTACATCTTATTGGCAATTTATCTGGAGCTAACAAACTGCATGTGATGTATGTAATGTGGAACAGAGTATGAGAAGCTGTTCCGTAGATCTGTTAGAGCCTCCCTTGAGGTGTAGGACATACAACACACCAGCTCATTTCCTTTCTGCGTACCGTAAACTATAGGGCTCCTGGGCAAAAGACCAGTTGAGGAAGAGGGTAGTGGTCACTTATTTCACATCTGACTCCAATTCTGCTTCTATACGCAGCTTTGAAAGCACAATTAGATATTAAATAAAATACATAACTTATTAGATAAATGTAATAAGTAATTGATCAGTGAGAGCCTAGGCTCATTTTGTATCAGCATGGTCAGACGTGGTGTTCCGATCTGAACGGCCTTGCAGATACCAGCACCACACTTACACCATCCCAGGGGTTTGCGGTCTGTGAATAAAGAATGTAGGGTATCAAGTCTTGTGTATCTGTTTCTGTCTTTCAGGAGTGGGGACGGCCATGTTAACAGAGAGAATAGTTTCAGGCCTGATTTCTGGCAGTGGCTGTAAAAATGATCAGTCAAAAGGGACAAAACTGTGCTTTATTTGGGCATTGACAAAAGCATTCTTGTAAAAATATTTAGTGAACTTTGGTGCTTCAAAAGCATGAATTAGTGAGGAATAGTTGGATTGCATCACATGTTGTTAATAAAGCCTTAATAAAAGCTTGTGCAACACTCATATTTGTCAAGTGTTCACTGCTTAACGCTGCTTCCTTCTGCTGTTGGTTTCTGCCTTGAATGTAGTTTTGAAATGCAGTTTCCCATATTTCCCTAAATTTGCGGTGTTGCACATCCCGTTTCCTCCTTTAAGCCCCTCAGATAATTTGTTTAAATAAATTAAAAATGAGATCCTTTTGTTCTGTATCTTGGGTAGGATTTGGATTTGGACTTGTAATACATGGGGTTTTAAGCTAGCACTGCATGTGAATAAATTCTGCAAGCTAAATCAGTAAACTGATTAATGAAGCCAAACACTTCCCCCCCCGCCTCCTTTTATGCATCACTTGTGGTCATGTAACTATTATGTAAAAATGAGGGATTATAAACTTTAACACTAATTAATTCAGTCTCATTCCATTTCTAGGTGAGTAATTTTTTTATGGTGTGATCATTTGCATAGGGAGTATATTTCAGTTGAACCCACTGCCAGTAAATGGCTGTGACTACTACATTCCATTTATTTTAGGAATGCATTTGAGTTATGCTGTATTGAGCCTTTCTTTAACAGTAGGGAAAACCTTTTTCCTTTAAAAATATGATAAGCTGCTAAGATTTAAAATGGATTCACCGCTTTTAGTGGGACGTTAGTGTAAACCTGGCCATCCGCATTAAGGTTTGGTGATACGTGGATGCTGATTTGGAATAAAGCTGCTTTCAAGTTTCAGGTGCAAAAGGCGTTCTCGAGTCAAGCTGTGGTAGAAGGCTCCTTGCGTTCAGTTACAAGAGCGGGGCAGGCTGAGAGCAGAGGAGGAGGTTGCTCAGCCTCTGCATTTGGGGCATCGCTGCTCCAGCACTTGGGGTGCGTTGGCGTACTGCAGAAATTGAGTTGGTTCTGCTGTGGTGGACTCCTCTCCCTGTTTCGTTTTGTTTCCTTCTCTCTGTCAGCAGTCGGGAATTTGGCAGAACACGTGTGAGAAATGTACAGGTCCCTGAGGCTGGATGGCTGCTGGTTGTGCTCACACCCTTCGTCATCCTGGTTTTTATTGTGGAGATGAATTACATCGTGATGAAAACCCCTTTGCATCAATGTAAAATTTGAATTGTGCTATAACCCAAAGATGTTCGACTGTGTCTGCGTGGAAGTCGAGTCTGCAGAACTTTGGGACTGTCAGCTTTGGGACTGTGCATTGAGGGGAAGGAAAGACTTGTGGAAATTTCAAATTTTCCCTTAGAACTATTTCTTCAGCGAAGGAAGGAAAGCAGAGACCAAAATATTCGTCCCAGAAAAATACGTTAAATTTGGACTAAATTAATTTGCTAAGAAATTGAGTCTTTCTGCTGGTTTAGTTAAGGAACTATTTCTCATCTCCAAAACCTCAGCTCTAGTTCTGTTGTAAAGGTCTTGCGTTCTCTTGCTGACTTCGTTACACCCTGTAGAATCCCTTCTGTGTGCAGAGGCTACCTGGAAGAACAGTGATACTGGATTTTGGTGATAGGGAAGGACAAATTGCCAGTCTGTTTTAGGTTCCTAAATTCTATTTTAGGTTTCTAATTCTGAAATTAGTTTTGAAGTGATGGCCGCTTCATTCTCTGTGGTATTATAAAAGGTTTAGTGAGATAAAGGAAATACAATGTGAATAGTCGCATGTTGTGACTATTAACATCAGTATAGTAATAAATTACTGTTTTGTGTAGACATTTCAGGTATTCGAAATGTAAGTGTGTAAGACTACATTTTCCTGAAGCACTGGAGAGGTAACTGGTTTAAAATTACTGTCTAGCTTTTACATTGGGGTTAGAGTGCTTCAGAGTCTTGCTCTAAAATTTAAAGCATGTCCTGAAGGCAGAAAGCTTTTTTTCAAATGAAAAACTTCCTTTTCACAAGAGTCAGAGGACAGCCACGAAAAGCACAAGCTGAGCATGAATTTTACAGTGTTGATCTTTTCAATACATGAGAACAATTTTTAGAAATGGAAATGACCTGACTTCTAATGATGATTTAAATGTTTAGCAATTTGTCACAAAAATTCAGGTTTATTCACAGACAATAATGTCAGCAGAAAACACTTCGTTGAACCTGATGCTGTGGCATGTGTGATTTAATCTCATGCATGCGCAGGGTCTACTAACTTACGTATGGCTTAATGGTCTGTTGAAGAAAGGCATCTAGTCTTGATCTGCAGAATGTGTGTATCTACCCTGCTCTTTGAGCTTTTCATCAAGTGGTTAAGCTCATGGGTAGAAACATGTGCCTTATTCCTCATTTGGTTTGGTCCGGCTTCTACTTCCAGGCACTGCTTCTTGTCTTCTCTTTGTGTTCTAGACTCCATACATAGGTTTCTCCCCCCACCCCGCCCCATGAAGATACTAATGCGCTGTGATCAAGTAGCCCCTCAGTCGTCTTTTTGCTGAGCAGAATGAGCTCTTAATGGCTTTCACTGCATTTTCTCCAGCCTTTAAGTCAATTTTGTGGCTCTTTTCTGCAGTAGGTCAATTTTTCAACATCTTCTAAAACATTTGTCCACAGAAGAAATTGATGTGATATTCCAGCATTGGTCCCACCAGTGCCATATATAGAGCTAAAAATCACCGATTCCTACTCACTGTTCCCCTTTTTACACATCCAAAGATCAATTCAGTCCTCTTATGCCATGAAATTGGGCTGGGAGCTCTTGTTGCTTGACTCTCCTCAGACTTGCAGCTTTCCACGATGCTGTTCTCCATCCTGCATGTCAGCCTTCCTCATTCCCGTCTCTGAGGTCCCGCTTAGCTTTATGAAAAGAAGTTTTGTTTTCGTGGTGCCAGCCAGCCAGAGGAGCCAGCACAGTTTGTATGGCTTGTTCGGTCCTCGTTATCTTTTGCTCTGCTAATCTCTGTTCCACAGGTCTGTGATTAGTGATTTATGTCAACATTTTCCTTCAAGAATTTTGGGAGAGGATTTCCCCATTAGAAATACCCTGATAATACCAAATTGAGAATTACTCGAACAGATTAGATATTCCTCAATTAATCTGCCTATTCTTAGCCTGGTTAATATTTGCTGTCTGAATACTGTACGGTGAGAAAGTTGAAGTATTTTGTCACATGCTGTTGAAAATCTATTACCTTATCAATCAAATGTGTAATCCTGTCAGAGAATGAGATCAGGTTTGTGTGATACAGCTGATTTTCTAGAAAATCATCGTATTTATTCTTATCTCTTTGATTCATGATCAGTTTAGTTAGATATCATCTTTCCATTTTTACTTGGGATTGATGTCAGGTGAATGCCCTGTAATTACCCAGTCATTTGACTTGCCCTGTTGATAACTGTCACATTATCAGCACTCTTTCTGAAATACCCACGTGTTATGAAAAATGAGTGTCAGCAGGGCAGAGAATTCTGGGCTTTCTGGAGATGGTTAAATGTTCGGTTACCTCCTGAATTTGAAAACCCTTACCCACTAGGGAAAGTCTAATACCCTCTCCAGGTAGTGTGCAGTCTGGACATCTTAATCCCCGTAGGGGATACTCTTGCCAGATAGAAAACAAAAATGTGAACCATTCCCAAGCACTCCCTGCCACATTTCCGTGCTTCATTTTCCCTGGAAAGGCTGCACACAGCCTTTATTTATATATGCTTATATAAATAAATATAAACACACATTTATTTATATATGGCATTTATATGTTTCAGTACATAAACAGGCAGCTTGCAGAAAGGCTGGGCATAAATTGAAGCAGGTAAAATTGGTGTCAACAAGTAATGGAGTGCTGCATTCACTGGACATGAAAATAAATAACTTACTAAAAGACGATCTCTTTCAGTGGAAACAGTGGCTACGGAAATTCCAGTGGGCTTGGAAATTTAGGCTTGCTTTGCGAGAGCTGATTATTTTTACTTGAGTGGCGGGACTGTTCCTGGTAGAGTATTATGCTCTTAGACTCTTAAGACTTACAGCATTTGGTGCGTCATCTGCACCATCGCTTCACCGGTCCTTGCTCTGATGCTGTCTACCAGTACGAGGACATTGTATTCGAAATTGTATTAGACATTGTATTAGAAATTAGGGACTGCTTTGTTTAAGTTTCCAAGGTGTGGAGAGGAACTGGTTCTGTTCTACCTCTAAGAGGTATTATTTTTAGAAACATTTTTTTTTTTTTAATGAGGTGGGAAGCTGAAGCTTATGTGGGAGTGTTCCTGGTGACCTTAGTGAGGGCTCTGCTCTTTGGCCATAAAAACGTGAGAAAAGGTCGCCGATGCTGCACGACGGAGAAAGCGCGTGCGTTGTCTGTGGTGCGGGGCGTGACTTTAAGCAATCTTCAGCTTAGCCCCAGCTCTCATCGCAGGTCCTAGTTCTCTATTCATTTGCTTACAAGCTACGCGCTGAAGTTACCTGTCAAGCTATTAAAAAACCTGGGTTCCTAGTGCTGTTCTCTGGACAGGTTGTGAAAGAGTTTGATAGCATTGCCAGTATGAATCTTGCTGTGTAAGATGCGGGATATGAATGCCGAAGGAAAGGAGAATGCTGTTCAAAAATAACAGATCATGAAATTAACACCAGCAGGCAGCCTTTCAAACCTTCATTGTATAGACCACCGCTACGGAAAAATTCAGAGGCAGATTTGGTTTGATGACAGCACTGGAGCTTCCTTCTCCTAGGTAGCAACTGAGCCAAAACATTTAATTCTGTGTGTAAAGCTGTTACCGATTGAAGTAGAATTTGTTTAGATAAAGAAAATAGGAATTTGTTACTCTGTAAGAAATCCGCTAGCTAAACAGGAATTACTAAAGTAGTGTGTGTTATCAAAAGAAAAAACACTGGCGACTAGCAAAGGGAGAGTCGTTTTTCAAGGTAGTCTGCCACTTTCTTTTTTTGTTTGCAGTCTCCAGCAGCTGGAGAGCGTGCTGCTCTGCTTGTCATGCTTGCACAGCTCGGCTAAGGAGCCCGTCATGGCAGCTCTTGCTTTTGTGAATTCTAACCTCGGCGAGTGTTTAATCATGCCTCAAACAGACTGGCTTTTCGGAGGAGAAATGGTGTTTCTGTTCTGGTATCGCTGTCCAGCTTAATGTAATGAGTGATGGAAACACGGTGCCTGAGACACATCCATCTGCTTCCCTCCGGACCATTTTCTTTCTGGCTTTTCCCGCAGTCTTAAGTTATCAACCCAGAACACTCGCCGACGATGGGAACTCGCTGCTGCCTTTCTGTACGTGCTGGCATCTCTACTTCAGCCGAAAGCGTGTTTCAGCTCCTCGTTTTGAGCCAACTTGAAATGGGAAAGAAGGCATTAAGGGGTGAGCTTAAGGGTCTCATCCAATTTAAAAAGCTTGTATTAGCGTGACAAGTTGTAAAAATGTCAAAGTGGATAGAGAGTCGGCGTCTTCCTAGGGACCTGGCACAGGTTGCAGCCTGCCAGGACTTGACTGCATCTGCTCTTTGGAGGTTTATCCCCTATTACATTCTATTATATTAAGTCACCTTTTTCAGTTGGCGATGGGCGGGCGGTGCGGTTCTGACACCTTGCCCTCGCATTCGAGACAGCGGAGAAAAGCTCTGGGATCGGTTCCAGTATTTTCGGAGAAATTCTTGACGAGACGCTGGGCGGGCGGGTAAGTACTCGGAGCACTTTGTGCCGCTGCCGTCTCTGCTGATGAAACCTAAGGGTGCTCGTCAAGCCAGGCAGAGGTGGGGGCTGCGGCTCCTCCCCACTAATCCCCGCAGCGGCGGAGCAGGGGGCTCGGGCTGGCGTTGGGTTTGTCTGGACTCCACCAAGGGCGAGCTGAAGTGGAACGAACGCTCTAATTAGCTCGCTCCAATTACACTGTGCTAAGCTCAGCCTTAACACCTAGCTGCAGTTAATTAAAAGGCGGGGTTGCTGGGGCTTTATTAGTACAGTGCGTTTGCCACGAGACGAAACGACGGGAGAAAGGCGGATGACTTGTGTAAATTGTCAGGGGTAGGCGATTGCCTCAACAGCCCCCTTCGGCGATCGCTCGCCTGCCCAGGTGAGCCAGGGGAGAGTCAAACCAGCGAACAAAAGAGTTTTTATCGTTACCAGGCTGCTGAGCCAGCCTGTCCCCTGAATTTCTTAAAGCTTTTAAGAAGAAAAATCTCCGAGCAGATATGTGCACATGATTCATTTGGCAAAAGCGCTCAGCCAACTTCCCAGAGGGGAACTAAAATAATTTCCACATACAAGTAAAGCAAATAGCCTGTGTCTTGTTCATCCTACCAAGTATTATTGACTAGTGCTGAGTAAGAAATCTTTGCGGAGCGTTGATGAAAGGTTGGCAACTCATTCCACTTGGTCTGGATTATTGCAGCATGGCTGTGTAATACTGAATTGCAAGGCTTTTAGTAATCGTCACAGGCTGTTCAACCTGAGCCACTAAGCCTAAACTAAAATGTTTAAAAACTGTGGTTCACGCTCTTAAATACTTGCATAGATGTACTCTAAGAACCGGAGACAATTTCAATGTATGTTAGATTCTTCCGTTAATGTGTAGAACAGATATTACCTCCTGAGATCCAGCTGAAATGTTCCACTGCGGTGGTATTTGAGAGTAGTTATATTTGGCTTGTCTTTGTTCCGTATCCAGTTTTACAACTACCAGATGACACCCTAATGAAACATCAAAGAAACCATGAACAGTTGCACTTAAGTGCTCTCTGAAAGATGTATCCAGTGAGCTCCCACTCGGGATACGAAGGAATTTTGACCACAGGGCAAAAGTGGCTTTCATCTTTTAGACATCGCAGCAGCAGCGCAGTGCAAATCCTAACTTTCGTTTCAAACAAACAAAAAAAAAAGAAAAAAGTTGCTTATTGGTGGTTTTTTCAAGATAGTTTTCCTGAACTATCTTGAGCCCTTTTGTTCTTTATTAAATAGTAAGTTTGGGAAAATAAATGAAGAAACAGTCTTACTGGATAAAATCCAAAATCACTTTTAAGAATTTTTTTCGGAAAGGAGAATGGAAGTACTCGGGAAGCTACTGAGCATTTAAATACTAGCAATACATTTTTGGATTTGCAAGCTGCATGGAATGAACACATTTTCATCCACGGCTGGGATGAAACCTGAAGTCACCGTTCATGCAGCGTTGTTTCTTGTTCAGTCGTGACAAAATTAATCCAATCTGGATGCTGAATCTAGATCTATAAATATATTTATTATAATATAACAAGAACTTAACAGTAAACATAAACTATATACAATACCATTACAGATAACCCTGTTTTTAATATTATTCACAGAAATAGCCAGTTTTGTTCCAGTGTGAGAAATGAAGAAATAAGCTAAATTGGAAATGTTGAATGTGTTTAGGTCTTGTTGACAGGTAGCACCTCCTTTGGAGGTAGACACACACCAACACTAAAATTAGTCCTGCCCCAGGCAGTTAGAAACTTGTGCTCCAATCTTTAGGTTCACACTTGCACCCTGTTTGACATAAATACTTTAAATGACATACTAGTATATAATTTTGTTGTGCTTATTATTATTTTTTTTTCTTTAAAGAATAAATAAAACAACTGCATAACAAAGGCTGGAACCTCACTGTCAAAATGAGAGACTTGAGTCACCCTATAGCTTGACTCAGCTGACTTGAGCACTTTTTCTTTAAATACTGCAAGATACAAATTTCATTTTTTTCCTTTTATTTTATAAACGATTATTAATAAAATAAGATGATTAGCTAACCATCTGCATTGATTTCCCCAAAGCTGTAGGCAGACCTCCCTCCGTATAAAAAGGCTAGCATATTTGGTATGAAATTCAACTAGATATTGACTGTAAGACCTCACCCACGCCCTGTACAGGACGCTCCTTCTTGAATTACCGGCATGGCATTTGGGATTTGAGTCTGCAAAGGCAAGTATGGCAACTTTTTTCCCTCTACTTGGAAAGAAATCAGACGATCCTTAGCTTGGGGTTACTTCCTATTTGTGAATTTTAAGATTCTTCCCCCTGCCCCCTCTATGTTACCCAGTCCGTCTCCCATTTGATCCTTTCATGTATAAATTTATAAAGAATTTCCACATCACAATGCTCTCTGGATAGACAATATTTTAATATATATATAAAAATATAACCCCTGTGCTGTGCATATACTTACAACTCTACATAGTAATCATTTTAAGTCTCTTATACTGGGCTTGAGTCTATGCATTTTTCTACCATGGGATTTAAACTTGTGTGTTCGAAATCTGTAAATAAGAGAAGTATAAGGTTTCCACACCTATGGGGAAACTTAAAAAATAAAATAAAAAATTCCTCAGACTTTACATAGAAGATAGTGGCGTATATCCCAGCGTAAGCAATTTTGGTTGCGAGCCAAAACTGAGCGCGTAGCCACAACAGGAGGCATCTTCTCCGTTTGATGAAAATGTGGAAATCCCACACTACGCTGTGTGTTTTAATGTGATCCCAATCAGAAGCGAAGAGCGGGTTTACCAGGAGAACGCCTCTGGAATCGAAACCGTTTTCGTTTTGCATAACGGGGATCGAGCACTGCCAAGTTCACTCATCAGCAGAAACCGGGGGGGAAAGGTTTAGAAGCCCCACCACCACCTGTGGGCATGGCCACACGTGCCCACGCAAGTATCACCGGGAGCAGAAACTCATCCAGCCCAGCAGATTTTTTTTTTTTTTTTTTCATCATTTTACATAGAATTTATTACCAATGGCTATTCTTCTCCCCAGTCCCCACCTCACCCCCCTTCTGGGCTCTGCTCTAGAAAACTGAAAGATTCGTTTGATCTGATGGAAGACTGACATCAACGTAAGCCATCTGTCACACAAGATTTCTCTCAGTCATTGGTATTGAAAAGCATGTATTTGTTAAAAACAAATATAGGAATCAAAGTGGTAAGGACACTTTGACCTTTCGAATAGATTGATGCCTAAAGTGTGTAATAGTAAAACTAATCTGCATGGTTATTTTAAGAATCAAGCTTGAGCTCTAAAGTAAAATGCAGATTTTTTTTTTTTTCCTTTCTTCCCCAGCTTAAAAAATATGTGAAATTCTATTGCACCTGGGTTGACCAAAAGCCGACGTCCAGAACAAGTGCCACTATAACATCTAGTGACACCCTTGTATTATTAAGTTACAATATCTTACATAGCACGGAGCTTTCTGCTCCTTGTTCACCAAAAGGTGAGGATGATTTTTCTACATTCAATGTAGACACTATTCAAGACTTTAGAGCAATATGTTCACTGGCTGGCTTTGCTGCTTTTGTTTCTTAAGTAGTAGTATTCTTCTTGCCTGCTTTCAACAGGTACAAACAGTTTGCCGTCCAACTCCCGGGTAACATCAGCCGCTCTGAATGTACTTCTTGATTACTACACAGCCGTGTCGAAAAACAGGGCAGGGCATATTTGGTAGAAGTGTCCATGTATTTGTTTTAGGGTCGTAGGCTTCCATGTTTCCCAGGGCAGGTCCTTCGCTGCTAACGATCCCGCCAGTGGCATAAATTTTTCCATCCAGAACCACAGCACTGTATTTAAAAAAAAAGAAAAAGTTTTAGTTAGTCTTCTTACCCAACAATTTTCTTTTTAGGCTTAAAACAAACCCAGTCTTTTGTAACAAGGGGTAAACTATGAATACACCTTTTATCTTATAAAGATATTGTATCTATTCTTATAAAGCTGTGTGGGCTCTTCTCTTCCCTCCCCCTTTCTCTCCCTCAAAATTAATCCTTTTTGTGTTCCTGCCAGGTAGGTAAATGTTGTCTCTAATTTAAACAACAGAAATTAGTCCAAGTAAGGTGTTTCTCCATCCCACGTATGGGGTCTGCAGCAAACGTAGCAGGACAGCACGTCCCTCTAACACCACGCACATGCAAAAGCAATCTAAGGAATTTGGAGTCTCTGCCACCTCAGTTGGAATAAACCCTTGCTTCAGGTTACTCCTCTAATTATCAATGAATGCTGCAGAGAGGGAGAAAACTCCAAAAAAAGCTCTCTTGCTCCAGCCCCTTCCACGGTCACGCTCTGGCGCGGGAGCCTGGAGGTCCTGCTGGCTTGTCCTCCTTGTCCACCCAGAAGGGCTGGTGCCAAGTGGAAATCTGATGGTTGGGGATATGCAGCTGAGGGACTGGCAGGGGAGCTATATGCTGGCCTCTGAAGAGGACAAAAAAACCTTACTGCTTTTTAAAAATGAAAGTGTTTGACTTCAGACATCTCTTGCAATTCAAGGATAATGAAGCTGGGCTAATCCTGTGGTCCGTAGGCTCTTGATAGGAGGGGCGGCACAAAGGTGTGAGATGTATTTGGAAGAAAAATTGCCCTTTGGCCTCATCTCTTCCTCCTCCCTCCTTCCACTTAACCCCTCGGCCTCTCCAGCAATCGTGCGCAGGGTGTGACACTTGCTTTGGGCTAACGAAGCTGGACAACGAGGGGCTGGGCTCCCGCGTGTGTATTTGGGGAGGGCAGAAGGATGACAAAGGCAGCTGGATGGGAAAAGCCCGTGCAGGACTGCCATGCTCTCCATGCTGCCTTCCCGCTGCATGGGGGGGAACCCAAGAGTGCGAGCCGCTCTGCTTTTCGTCTGCTGGGAAGCCTGAGTTTGCCTCCCAACATTTAAAGATGATGTTAAGATGGATGGGGGCTGGCAGTGGTTTTTCTCGTGGCTGGGGTCCCCTCCAAGACCAGCTGGTGGATGGTTGTGTTGGGAAAGAAAAGAGACTTGGAGAGTGCGTGCATGCCAGAGGATAGCAGGGAGAAAAAGAGGGAGGGGAAGACAAGAAATTAATTGCAGCCAAGAAGGTGGCCTAGCTCTAAGAAGCTGGAGAAGGGTAGTAACCCTGTAGGCTCGGTAAAAGCAAAGTTATTTCTTTAGCTAATTTTGGGAAGCAGTGGGCAGAAGAAGAATGAAAAGTGATAAAGGCAAAAGACAGAGAGCGCTGGAAGAGCCAGGATGAACCGAGGCTAAAACGGCACCCACAAAACCGCGTGTTTCTGAAGAACACAAACCTCTGATGTCCTTGTGGAGAAGCAGAGCCTGAGGTTAAAAATAAACCCACAATGACAACAGTGAGGACTCAAATAAGCCTAGTCCCTGGGTACCGCCAGGAAATAGGAAATAATGAGAATCTTGTCAAAATAACTGTTAATCTGAAAGGAGGAGGAAGGGGAGAGAGACTTGAAACACTTGATTAGAGCCTATCCACAAATCAGCAGGGCTGGATGATACATAGCCCAGGGCCCTAAGGGAGTTTGCTAATGAACTTACTGAACCACTGGTAATTATTTTTGAAACGTCAGGGAGAAATGGGGAAGAACAAGGACTTGAGTAAAGCAAGTGTCATCCTGAGAGATGGCTCTGAAAGCGAACGAGCCCGCCTCTGAAGGGTGGGCTCGGGTCCCTGTGGCCAGGAAGGCGCGGAGGTGGCGGGACCAGCCGACTCAGTATAGCAGACAAATGTGCAAATTAAACCACGGTTTAAGACTAAGATATTTGCTGGGCAGGTGGGAAGCCCATCTCTGTATTGGAACAAGTTACTCTTTAAAAAAGCAAGACAGGCTGGGAATTACAGCTTGCAAAATATGGCATGGGGGGCGGGGAGGACGGTCCCACCCCGTGCTGAAACAGTCCCGATGTGGTGGAGGGGCTGCTGAACCCAGCGGGGTGAGGGTTTGGAATGAGGCCACGGGGTAGTGCTTGCCATTTGTGTTTCACTTTGTTTTCTTAATAGTGAAGCTGAAGGAGATGGATGCTTATTTGAATTGGGATTGTGCCAGATGGAAGAGGGTCCAGTGTCAGAGATGGACTGCGGTACAGAGTAGCTTTGCTGCCTTGGTTCTCTAATGAAATGCTGATCAGTCATTAAAAAAGTACCCCTACACAAAACTTGACAAAAAAAAAAGGCAAATAGATTAATTTAGCAATTTTGTTGGGTGAAGTGGGAAAAAACAAACTCCCAACCAAAGAAGAAAAGATCGCCAAGAAAGATCTGGCTGCAGAACTATCAATAATGGGTAATTAAAAGAAATGGCAGCTTGGAGCATGGAGCTTGGGGCTCGTTCCATCAGCATTGATGATCAAGGTCCACTACACAGGAATGGCCTCAGCTAAGTTCTAATTTACTGGTGTAGACACGCTGGTTTAGATGACAGCACCTCACACCAGTGTAGGAGAAGCAGACCTTAGTGGCTGTTAGGGCTTACACGCGGGGCCTGTACTGCTTGTCACCCGATGGGACTGCTCTGCACGGAGCTTTTGATCTGGACGGGAAGAAGGGGACGGACAGAGGGAGGGCTCTGTGTGGAGACCTTTCCACCTACGCTGCAGGTGAGCCTGGGAACGGGAGCCAAGCAACCACCAGCCCTCCCTGGCCGGCTGTGTGCTGCACCGCTGAAGTCTGGCCTTGAGGGCTCAGTATCCCCGTGGGTATCTAGTGTTAGGTCTCTAAATGGGAACGTGGGTGCTCTACAAAGTCCTGTGTAGTATCTTAGCTGCCCACGTTTCTTCTAGTGAAGTTTCCTCTGTGGCATGTCCAGTAGCAGCTGCTCTAAGCCAGCGCTGCCGCCACCGTAGAGCAGCTGAGCAGCCAACCACACCTTCCTGGGTCCAGCTTCCTCCCCACCCATGCTCTGGATTAGGGCTTACAGCGGGTGGGCGAACGTTGCTCGTGTTCTCCAGCACCTGGGCTACAGCACTGGAAGAAATTCACGGCCAGCGGCTCGAAATTCATGGTCAAGCAGCAAAATGCTGTAGCCTCCCATCGCGGTGCTAATGTGTTGGGGAAGAAACAGACGCTGAATTCCAGCCTCTGAAAGACTGTATGAATTTTAAATGGTGATTAGAGCAGCTTCTGCCCCCTCCGTACGCAATTCCCATAGATAAGACTGGCATAACGCTTAGCTTGTGAGTCATGCCTCAGGTTAGGAAAAAGAGTGAGCTGCTACTGCTATCAAGAAATAGGCAGTTCTAAGTATGCAGCAGGTACTTACGTGTGCAGGGGACTTTAGAGACATTCAGGCATCTCTGGGGCTAAAGTGGGAGGTAGGTACTTAAGATCAATTAGGAATTTAGTCCTAGATTGCTGCTGCTTTGCGGTATTAGGACAATCACTGATAATTTCTGGGACCTTAGGGAATAGGAAACTCAAGTGGGCTCTAAAACCTTGAGGAAAGTGAGTGGAAAGGGATATGCTCATTGCTCTATCTTCATTACTGTGACAATATTTCTTTTCTCCCCTCCCTTCCATCCCATCAGCTGTAAAAACATCGTTACCAAGGCTGACGTACAAAGAAAGAAATAATTGCAATAATTAAGATGCGAGTTTATTGCTCGGTGCCATTAATCCTGAGAGATAAAATGATTACAGGCTGTCAGAGCTTGGGAGGGAAGGAAGGAAGCTCTGCGCCGCAGAGCCTTGCTGTGGGGACACAAAACCTCCGGCAGCTTTGGGGGCAGCGACCTCCCCAGCTAAGGAGCAGCCAGACCCCCGTCTCTCCAGCAGCGAGCCCGGGGGGGGAAGGTAATTGGCATCAAAATGGAGGTCACTTCATTCGCTCCTTCCAGGAAAATACATTTCAGCATTTTGCAAATTATTACCCGGCAGGCTAATGGCCCTGCTTTCTAGTCCCTGGGTAATTACTGTGGTTTTCTAGAGAGGCTTCACCTACAGCCCTGCAGCCAAGTCACCCCAGGTGCCAGGGCATCCTTCTTTGCCCAAACCATGAGCAGTGTCAGAGGATCACGCTGTGACTATCCCCCCGACACTGCCACCGCTGGTCTGGTACATCTGCTGACCTCCATGAAGTTATGAATCACGTTCCTAAGAAAATCCCAATGAGGCTGAGGGGCACCAAGGGCTGGGGGGGGGACCTGGCTGTCCATGCCTGGAGTGCTTGTGTAATCTGAACACCCTTTAAATCTCTTCTCCACCTATCCACCTTGCAGTCCTTCCCCAGCTTGAGCAAACAGGCGGCAGGGAAGGTCCCCCTCTGACAGCTGGCCATTAAAGGGCTTGATGGACAAAGCGAATCATTGAATCATAAAATCAGAGAACAGCCCAGGTTGGAAGGACCTCAAAAGACCATCTGGTCCAACCTTTCGTGGGAAAGGGACACTAGATGAGATTATCTAGCACCCCGTCTAACTGCATCTTGAAACCTCTGGTGAGGGGGACTCCAGCACGTCCTGGGGAGTGTCCTGGTTTCGGCTGGAATAGAGTTAATTTTCTTCCTAGTAGCTGGCATAGTGCTGTGTTTTGGACTTAGAATGAGAATAATGCTGATAACACACTGATGTTTTTAGTTGTTGTTAAGTGCTGCTTACACTAGTCAAGGACTTTTCAGCTTCCCATGCTCTGCCAGGTGCACAAGAAGCTGTGAGGGGGCACAGCCAGAATAGTTGATCCAAACTGACCAAAGGGCTATTCCATACCATATGATGTCATGCTCAGTATAGAAACTGGGGGGGGTTGGCCGGGGAGCAGCGATCGCTGCTCGGGGACTGGCTGGGTATCGGTCAGTGGGTGGTGAGCAGTTGCATTGTGCATCACTTGCTTTGTATATTATTATTGTTATCATTATTGTATTGTTATTACTATTATCATTGCTATTTTACTTTATTTCAATTATTAAACTGTTCTTATCTCAACCCAGGAGTGTTTCTCACTCTTACTCCTCCGATTCTCTCCCCCATCCCATGGGGGCAGGGGGAGTGAGCGAGCGGCTGCGTGGTGCTTAGTCGCTGGCTGGGGCTAAACCACAACAGGGAGCTTATTGCGGTGGATGGTTGTTCTCACTGTAAAAAATTCTTACATCAAGATGAAACCTCTCCTGGTGCAACTTGTACCTGTCGCCCCTTGTCTTCTCCATGTGGCTCCTTGTGAAGCTAGAGCCTCCATCCTCCTTGTAGCTGTCCTTTAAGTGCTGGAATTCTGTGCGAAGTCCACCCTGAGCCTTCTCATCGCCAGGGACGAGACCTAACTCCTTCAGTCTTTCCTCACAGGGCAGGTTCTCCAGCCCTTTGATCATCTTTGTGGCCCTCCTTTGGACCCTTTCCTGTCTGTCCATGTCTTTTTTGAATTGTGGAGACCAGAAGTGGACACAGTACTCCTGGTGCGGGCTGAGAAGTGCTGAGCAGAGTGGGATGATCACAGCTCTATCTAAGCTAGTAACGCCCCTGTGGATGCAGCCCAGGATCTGATTTGCCTTCGTTGCTGCATTTAACTTTGCGCTGCTTTTTAATCAACTTTTTTAATCATACCTGAGCATCAGCATCTTTGGCTGCTCAACCATGATGTCTCTGCAAACCCTGCCCTACCTGTGCTCCAGCTCAGGCATGGAGCACCGGGGCTTGGCACACACGAGCCGGGGGTCCTGCTCAGGCAGCTCAGCTGCCGTTCACTTGGTGGCCGCCTTCCCACCAAGTGTGTTATGGACACTCCACTTTTCATTCAAAAGCATCTTATAGTGAAAGTCTCCTGATGGGCAGTAATTTGGAAGCAACCCAAAGCAGACGATGTCAGCGCCTCATTTCTGTAGTGTTTGAGAGCCAAGTGCCTGGGAGCTCCTGCTCCAGCCCTTCTCTCTCCCAGTCGTGACGGCTAGATGTGGCACCAAGCAGTGGGACTACCAGCAAAGTTTGTTAATTTTGATCACTATTATTTTAAAAAATCCTGCTTAGTCCTAAAGATCACATCAGCCTTATCAGGAAATGTTAAAAAAAAAAATCCTATATTGTAAGGTCTAGGGTTGTAAAAGAGGTTTGAAACAGCTGAATTAACATGTTGTTTTGATGCCCTGAAACTTAGTTATCTTCTGAATCCACAAATGAAGCTCCTCTCCCTCCTCAGTCTTGTGTATGTATAAACACACTCACTAATTTATTTGGAGCAGTTCCATAAAGGTTATCAAATAGAATCATAGAATCATAGAATGCTTTGGGTTGGAAGGGACCTTGAGAGATCATCGAGCCCAACCCCCCTGCAGTAAGCAGGGACTGAACCTGTGAACTTGGCGTTATTAGCACCGTGTTCTAACCAACTGAGCTAACCCGGCTGGTCAGTATCAGTTAGATAGACACAGAATCTGCTTAGAAGTAGAAAAAAAAATCCCACATTTATTAGTGGATGAATTTCCTTCCTGCCCTAAGATTTCAGGAGCGCTTTACTGGAGGTGGAACTGAAGGATGCTCGTCAAGTGGGTGGAGTAAGCGCCAGGGTAAGAAAAGCCTGCAGGGTTCCAGCAGTAGCTGGAAGCGGCTCCGTGCAGTGCTAGGCAGAGCTGCAAGCGCCCCGTTTTGGCTTAAAACTGGGGACCTTTTAGTGAAACCAGCACGGTGGTTTGCAACACCAAAGTGAAAGGCGTCGCCGCCATCTCCATGGGTGGTGGTGCTCAGGGTGCCAAAGCGTCATCCCGAGTTTGGTAGCGCTGCTGCTGACCTGCGTCGGTGTTTGCGGCAGGGTTGGCAGCCAGGTTATGTGTGAGAGGGCTCGAGCTTGGGCGGCCGTGTTGTGCTCCCAGAGGTGTCATCGTTACAATGAGATGGGTAAATGAGGGTCCAGATTAGTCATGGTCAATTAGGAGGATATCACGCCACTTCTCGGAGCGGGATTATTAGTGTGGGTGTTTTGGCCAAGCTCCAGTTATATTCTTCCCTACACCGTGAGTACCTTCCCTTGCTAATGATCTAAAGCCATTATGTGGCATCGTTACTTGTTGCTGAAGAACAGCAATGTTTTATTCCAAAGTCCGTCGCGCATCAGTAATGTCCCAAGTGCTGTCTGTATCAGTTACGCTTCAATGCACACCGAAATCCTTCATGTCATCAACTGCTACAGAAATTATTGCTCTTAGCCCGGTGCGGCGGTTCTCATCCGCTGTCTGTGGAGCACAGTCCCAGCCACACGTCTCCTTCCAGATATGCTGGAAGATTTCGGTTTTTTCCTTCTGGACCCCAAACGCTTCCAGCTGCAAATGCTGCCGGCTGAACAGACCGGCCTTTACGTCTGTGGGCTCGAGAAGTGCGAGGCCATTAAGGAACTGTGCTCCGTAATAGCTTCACCTGGGAATACCCGTCCAAACAAGCCGTGCTCTAACCCCTTCCAGTGCCTGGAGTTACCATGAACTTTGCAATGAGGAAAGGAATCAGCCGGGGGAGTCTGCGGCTGGTGCCGTACATTAGCGATGCCGAGCAGTTAAGCACAGGAGTCACCATGCTTCGCTGTTCAAGAACAAGGCCTTATTTAAAAAGAAGAGGGGGAAAAAAAGAAAAATCCACAAACCTACCCTATTTTTGTGCTGTTCAGCCCAAGTCGAAGTTTTATTAAAGATTTCCATTCGGCAGAACCATCTAATAAATCTTACTGGTTAACAGTCAGAGGAAGAGGAAGAAAATGCTTTTCTGGTGTCTGTTGGGAATTGCTGGTACTAAATTAGCTGCTCTAGAATTATTGCTGGCACCATCACGCTGCCGCTGTTGCCCCGTGGAGGCTCTCTGTAGCACACGCCTGTTTGCACGCCGCCTGCATCCTAAGCAAGCAGAATATGGAATTTTTAATCATGCACAGAAACGCATTCAGTATTCTTTTTGCTCGTGGAAAAAATAAACCCTTGAAGGGAGAGTGCCGCCTGCAAAGGGTGGACTCTCCCGTGCTGGCGGGGAGGGATGTCTTTGCAAGTCTTTCTGGAGGGAGGTGTCCAGCAGAGCAAGGTGTGAGCATCCCAGCTCTGCATCCCTGTTGGCTGCTGTCTGCCACCTCCGCCTCCAAAGACCCCACAAATGAACAGGGGCTGCCAAACTGAGACGGGGTCCATGTGGCAAACAGGACACGCTTGCCTGATGTTTGGGAAATGTCAAATATTTCCCTCATCCTCACATGTTACGTGGAAGATGTTCAAGATCCGCATGTGAACTCTCAGTGAATTTTAAAACATGTCAGGCCTATTGCAACTCTTTGCCCATGTGGCACCGTTCCTCAAAGGGTTAATTTTAGGTCAACATGAACTTCTTATTGACTTCCATCAGGCTGGGCTTAATCTGAAAATGATGCTCAATATGCTCTTCTGTTGATCGTGAGCTGGAGATCCGAACAATTATTTTTCGTTTTTCATTAGAAGTAATTTAACTTGCTATTAAAACCATCTGAACGGACCTTTAATTTTGCACACGTGAGGAATGTCCAACACATTTCCCTTCCCCGTGCTCAAAGCCATCATACTCCCTAGTCACTAACATGTAGAAACAGTACAGATAAAAATGAAAGTGATGCAGTCAAGATTTTGCCAGCAAATTTGGTATCGAGTGATTCCTGGTGAGAGGAGATCAATAGCATGCAGTTAATTTTTAAGTTGTTTATGTTGCTGCTTTCAAACCATGTTTTTTGTGATCCATGCTAATGAGTGGAATGAGGAATTTCTGGATTCATAGATGAAGGTCAGAAGGGATCTCTATGCTTAGTTAGTCTGAGCTTGTGTATACGCAGGCCATGGACTTTTCCCCAGGCAGCATCTCTCTTGGAAGTATATCCAATCTCCTCTTAAAAACACCGAGTGCTGGTGAGTTTGCCCCCTCCCTTGCTGGTGGTCTGTTTAATTACCCTTGCTGTTGGGAAAGTGCCTCACTTCAAGGCAGCAATATGTAACTTGACTTTCTAGTCCTCGTAGCCTGCTATGCCTTTGTCTGAGAGACTGAAAGCTTTTCCACTTGCTCCCAGTGATCAAGTCACCTCTCAGCCTTTCTTTGATAAACTCCTTAAATTTCACGTCAAAGATTTGATCTGCAACCTGGGTTCATTTTTGCAGTTTTCCTTTGAACTTCTGCTAGTATTTCCATATGTTGATGTGTGGACCCAAGACCTGCATTCACCTCGCCAACGCTGTATGCAGCAGCACTCTTTCTCCCAGCTTCCACTTGTTTTCATTTCGGTGTTAGGGCTCATATTATATATCCAATATTGCATTGACCTTTCATCCACCGCATTGCAATGAGAGCTCATGTTGTGTAGCTCTGAGTGGCCTCCTTTACATCCTCCGAGTGCCTGACTTTCTAAGGGGAGGAGGGCTGCTATGATTGTGCTTCCTCCATGTATTACTTTGCATTTAAAATACCGCTGCTAGCTTGAGACCATCTAACTGAGACATGCAGATAACTGGCTAAAATAGCTCCTTCTGTAATGTTTTTTACCCACCAAGTGTTATGCCACCTGCAACCTTTACCAGGGGAGATTTTCTATTACCCAGATTGTTGGTAGATATATTAAATAGCATTAAGAAGAATCAGTGCTTGCTACTGGTGGCCTTGCTCAATGGTATCTTCTCATTAACAACTACATTTTGAGATCTGTCAGTGAAGCAGATTTAATCTCTCTAATGTGTGCCTTGTTAATTCCATATAATACCAGCCAAATACCTTGGAGAAATCACAGTATATTATAGCATCACAGTTGTCTTTAGCAGCCAGGAGTGTTTTATTAAAAAACAAAACAAAGAACCCAATTTCCCCCCCCAAAAAAGCAAAAGACAACAGGTTGGTTTAACAAGACCCATTTTCCAGGAAAGCGCATTGATTGCTGTTCATTATATTATTAGCATCTAGTACTGTGATGGTCAGAGGCTGTCTTGGGCATAGCGATCATGAAATGATAAAAGTTTTTGATTCTTGGAGAAGTAAGGAGGGGGGTCAGCAGAACTGCCACCTCTCCGGAGGGCAGACTTTGGCCTGTTTAGGAGACTGGTCGACAGAGTCCCTTGGGTGGAAGTTCTGAAGGGCAAAGGAGTCCAGGAAGGCTGGACATTCTTCAAGAAGGGAATCTTAAAGGCATAGGAGCAGGCCGTCCCCATGTGCCAAAAGATGAGCCGGTGGGGAAGAAGACCGGCCTGGCTGAACAGAGAGCTTTGGCTGGAACTCGGGGAAAAAAAGGAGAGTTTATCACCTTTGGAAGAAGGGGCAGGCAACTCAGGAAGACTAGAGGGATGATGTGAGGTAATGCAGGGAGCAAATTAGAAGGGCCAAAGCCCAATTAGAACTTAATCTGGCTACTGCTGTAAAAGACAATTAAAATGTTTCTATAAATACATTAGCAACAAAAGGAGGGCTAAGGAGAATCTCCATCCTTTATTGGATGTGGGAGGAACACAGTGACAAAGGATGAGGAAAAGGCTGAGGTACTTTATGCCTTCTTTGAATGGAGTTAAATCCAGTTTGTGGCCAGTCACAAGTGGTGTTCCCCAGGGCTCAGGATTGGGGCCAGTTCTGTTTAGTATCTTTATCAATGATCTGGATGAGGGGATTGAGTGCACCCTCAGTAAGTTTGCAGGTGACACCAAGTTGGGCAGCAGTGTCGATCTGCTTGAGGGTAGGAAGGCTCTACAGAGGGACCTGGACAGGCTGGACCGATGGGCCGAGGCCAACTGTATGAGGTTTGACAACGCCAAGTGCCGGGTCCTGCACTTGGGTCACAACAACCCCATGCAACGCTACAGGCTTGGGGAAGAGTGGCTGGAAAGCTGCCTGGCCGAAAAGGACCTGGGGGTGTTGGTAGACAGCCGGCTGAACATGAGCCAGCAGTGTGCCCAGGTGGCCAAGAAGGCCAACAGCATCCTGGCTTGTATCAGGAATAGTGTGGCCAGCAGGAGCAGGGAGGTGATTGTCCCCCTGTACTCGGCGCTGGTGAGGCCGCACCTGGAATACTGTGTCCAGTGTTGGGCCCCTCACTACAAGAAAGACATTGAGGAGCTGGAGCGTGTCCAGAGAAGGGCAACAAGGCTCGTGAAGGGTCTGGAGCACAGGCCTTATGAGGAGCGGCTGAGGGAACTGGGGTTGTTTAGCCTGGAGAAGAGGAGGCTGAGGGGAGACCTTATCGCTCTCTACAACTACCTGAAAGGAGGTCATAGTGAGGTGGGTGTTGATCTCTTCTCCCAAGTAGTTAGCGATAGGATGAGAGGAAATGTGCTCAAGCTGCGCCAGGGGAGGTTTAGGTTGGATATTAGGAAAAATTTCTTCATGGAAAGGGTTGTCAAGCTCTGGAACAGGCTGTCCAGGGAAGTGGTTGAGCCACCATCCCTGGAGGTATTTAAAAGACATGTAGGCGTGGTGCTTAGGGACATGGTTTAGTGGTGGACTTGGCAGTGTTAGGTTAACAGCTGGACTTGATGGTCTTAAAAGGTCTTTTCCAACCTAAATGATTCTATGATTCTGTGATCCTAAATCCCAAATTAACCACTCTGGTATTTTGCAGAGGACTTTGCAAAATTTATTGCTGCACTAAAAGTTCTCCCTTTCACCTTTTCAAAATACAGAAGCACTTTGGCAGGGCCCTGATCCATCCTGAACTCTAAGTTATTAAAAATCAACATTAGTGGTCCAATCAGCTTCTCAGCAAAGTCTCTAAAGATGCCTGTGTCTAAGACAGCTGGGTTGCCTGATTTGAGAACTTAATTTCTGAGTTCACATCTTTCCTTGCTGCCAACAGTGACCGCTTTTGGTCCCTCACAGGAGATTATGGAACCAAACCTTCTTGCTCACTTTGAAATACAGATGAGGAATATCCATCCGATCGGTCTGTGTTACAGTTTGCTACTTCATCAATCTCATCAGCAATGGTTTTATAACGGATTAAAATTAAAAATTTGATCCCAAAAGATTTAAAGTGCCTTTCTTTTTAGTCCTATTAGCTCTTAGTTCTTTACCGGTTCCCTCAGTCTCCTGTAGCAGCAGCCAGTTTTCAACCTATTTGTTACTGCTAACCTCCCATTTTCCCTATTTCCATACATACTGATTTATTTAGTCTTTGTCGTAGGTTTTACATCTCCTTTTGGCTTAAATACTTTTCCTTGACCGTTTCCTAGCACATTTAGGAATTTTTGAAGTTGTGCCTTTTTGCCATCCAATTGGGATGTACTGAAATATTCCTTTTTTCAGTCACTATCCCACTGTAAATGTAGGTTTCCAGTCCACTATTGCTTTAGGCTTTAGAAAAAATGTCATTTAAAAGTTACTTTTTACTGACGGGTGTCATATTCTACTTAAGCAAAGCCAGTTTATTACGGTGCCTAAGCAGCAGCTGATATTGAGGTCACTGGTTTACTCTCCTTGGTCCATCACAAGGTCTCCCACTGGATTCCCTTCTGCAGGGTGCAGACCAAAGCACCCCTTCCATGTTAGAAGCCCTGGGAAGTTCTCAGGTGAGATGCTCAGCCAACAGCCCCTGGTTGAAATCACCCACGCAATTTCTATTGTAGTGTATTCCTGATACTTAATTAACAGATTTTTGTTATGTTTTGTAAAACAGAGATGTTCAAGGGGCAGTTCACCCCCCTCTATGGGAAGACAGAGAATGTATCAAATGTAAAAGTCCCTCGCGTTTCATTTTACTGGTTAGGGCTCTAATCCTGAGCTGCACCATACCCTTTATTTCTGGTTTTCAGGAGAAAAATATCATTAGCAGCTGCCTGAGCATGAGCCGGCTGCTTGGACTCCTTTACATACAACAAAATATGCTTCAGCAGCCAAGAGAGGGCGCTCCTTAAATTAATAAAAGAAAGGGAAAAAAAGGAGAAAACGGGAAAAAAGGGAGAAAACCAGAAAAAAAAGCAAAAAGAGAAAAACTGAGCATTCTTTCTTAAAAAGGAATTTTCTCATCCGCACCAAAGTGAAAGGTTAAATGCAACAAGTTAAAACATGGAGGTGTTTTTCAACCATAGGATGGGGGCTAGGGACACCCCTGGGGCAAGGAGCAGGGCAGAGCTGCTGGCTGAACATTTGGGAGATGCGGGTCCACTGCGGGCCCAGCTGCTGCCCCATCGCTGCTACTCCTCCCACCCCGGCCAGTGTTTCACTCGGGCACTCGCCCAGCACAACCCCTCTGCCCTGGTTTTGTTCAGTGCCTTGAGACGCTACTGCATCCGACATGGATAACAAACCCTCACCCGGTGCCCGTGGCTGCCCGCGGCAGGGTTTGTGGTCCAGCCACGGCTTTTCCCTGTGAAACCAACAGCTTGGCCAGTCCCCCGTGCAGGGAACTGCTCTGTGAGAGGCTGGCGCTGAACAATGCCTGAAACAAGCCCGTCTTTCTGTAACAGCCACATAATACTTTTTAAAAGGCCTTTAAGTTCTGCCAGTACTTGCGACGGGTGCCAAGTTTTATTTTTGTCAGCCAATTTGGGAAGTTTGTTAAACCTGTGTCCGGGACTGGGGAAGCGAGCCCAAAAAGCAATCAAAAGCACGTAATAAATAATAATAAATACCAGTGTGTGGTGCTTACTCAGTATTTTTTTTTTTTTCAAGGCTCTTTTAGCTAGTTAGCCAAAATATGTTCCACATTATGGTGGTCTCTCCTACAGGGGGTATCTATCATCCTCCGGTTACACATGGCAAACTGAGGAAAACAGTGTTCCTGTAGTCTGCTGGAGGAGCCCAACACACGTCCCTTGCCCACGATCCATCACACCTGAATGTGAAGAGACACATGAACCATAGTAGGGTCCTGGATGCGCACTTTGGGAAATGCTGTGTCCCTGAACATGTACAAAAAGAGATGAGGAAAACCCCAGACGGTACACACCTCCCTTCCCCTCTCCCCTTCACTGTTAGGTAGTATTAGCTTATTTATCAGCAGAAAATGTTAAGGCACCAGTAATAATTTTAATGTTTTTTCTCACCTGCAGAACTGCCTGGAGTGGTTCATGTTGGGACCTGCTTTAATATTGCCTTTCTCTGGGTCATAGATGGTGGTTGCTCGTGCATAAGCTCCTCCAAGAATAAAGATGAACCCATTGAGAGTGACTGCAGGAGCATATTTGTTATCTGTCAATGGAAAGCAACACTGAGATCAGTTTTAGGCTCAGGTTTGGAGACTGTTTTTTTATTTATACATTCCCCTTATTTGTAGATAAGTCACGTTTCTCTAAACCTCCAAGGCTAGGGAAAGAAAAATGAGGAAACCTTTCCTGGTTTTGTTCTTCTCTTTCCAAGTTCTCAAAGGCACTTTTAAAGTTCATCAGTCCTTCATCCCCCAGTACGCGCCTCCCTCTAAACTGGTAAAGTACAATTATCCTCTCCCGAAGCCTAATGGAGTCACCGTGAAAGCTCCACTCTTACATATGAAATTAAGATGTCAAGTTGTTTCAGAATTTTGAATTGCTGCAAATTTTAAATCAGATGCTTCCCATGCCTGTGCCGCAGCTAAGTACAGAAGAAACCCACAGCGCAGCGACCTGCTTAATAATATCCAGTAGTTGGTTCTCTTTTGTATTCTGCTTTTGCTTGTGGGAAGGTCACCCACATAATCCAGAAGATTTTCTGAGACCTGATTTTTTTTTTTTCCCCTTCATCTGTCTGGTAAATTCACCTGCATTTTTATTTTCAGATGTGTGTGTACCTCTAAGCAGTCCTGTATTTTAGCAACGAACTGTGTGAGGTTGGAGTTTGAAATTAAGCTTATCGTAACCCTTATCCAAAGTCAAGTTCAATCAAAGTTTCCAAGGATGCTTTAAAATTCTTGTGTTAACTGTGGCATTATTAGAAATATTGGTAAAACTAACCATAAATTATCAAATAAAATAATTCTAATTTAATTAGTTGACTTGTCCTGTATGCTGCTAGCATGCCATATGCACATTATTAAATACGAGCCAGTTGGGCTGAAATTTCTTGTGATGGTGTCTGTCTTGATACGATACAGTTTTTTTTTAATCAAGATTTCAGTGAAACCAATCAGCAGTGTCTGGGAACAAAAGACAGGAAAACACACTGCTTTATTTGAGTTAAAACAAGCCTTACAACCAGTTCTCTAAGAAACAGGAGCCTAAGCCCTTTGGGGCGTGAAGCAGACGTTTCCTGGGTGGCTACCCTGGTGGGAGGGGACACTTCTCCAAGAGTTACCCATATGTAGCTATATGTTAAAGTCTCTCCAAAACCCGCATTTTTATATGCTCAGAAAAGGGTGCTCCTCCTGCACCTCCAGTGGAGAATCAGCCTGGACACAGCCCTGCTGGCTTCAGCCCTGCAACCCTCCTCCCGAGCGCGGGGAGTCGGGGCAGCATGCTGGAGAGGGGGTGCGTTATCATCTGTACTGTGCTCTTACATCTCTGGTGACGGCCGCTACGTAACATTGAAGGGGTCTCCATGTTCCCCCCGGCTCTATAACACTATGACTGTGTCCTTTTAGGAACACAGAAAGAGATGGGCTTTTAAGTAGCCCCAGCAGCTTTACTTTTGGCATTTGCTTACCTCTTACACGGCTGGCTTTGTAACCCTGAGGTTCTTGTAAAACCACCTTATTCCATTAAATATTTAACAAGAGATTTAATTTGGCACGAGTTAAGGAAAAGCTGATTAATTTCTCCAGAAGAGAGATAATTTTCTTAACTGGGGTTTGAACTGGCTAAACTAGAAGGAAAGTAATGGGTTTGTGGTGTCTGCTTCTGTTCCAGCACAGCCGTGGGGTGGGCTGGCTCAGTTCATCTCACCCTACATGGGTGCATGCCCGGGAGGGCGTTCGGGGTGCAGCACCCGGTGTGAAAACAGACAAAACATGTTGTGGGTTAAAGCTGGGCTCCTATTATGCTGAGTATCTACAGGCATATGTCAAAAAACATGGATGTATTAGGAAAATGTCACTGATCCTTGGGAACAGATGGGAAGAAACTAATTCATCCAGAAAATAGAACAAGGAGTATTCAGTTTCTTCTCGGTGCCACTAAGCCACTATAATTCATCAGAAAGACTTAGCTGTCCTAACAACCCGTCTCACATCCCTTCCCAAATCAGACTTGCATATGTGACATTTTTTCCAGTTAAGACACTCATCAGAAATTTTCCATATTTAATTATCACATCTTACTGTTTTTTTTTTTTTCTTCAACTAGCACTGTTTTGCAGAAGAATGAAACTCTCGCATAAAAACCCCTCAGCTCCCAAATCTCATAGGGAAATTATTTGGGGCTCCCTCAAGGCAGAAACAGCGACTTCTCAGGAGACTGAATCACTGACTTCACGTTCCTTTTTGTTAAAGAAAGAGAGGGAAACCCCTTGGTTATTTTTATAGTGATTTTTTTTTTTCCTTTTCAAATAGACAGACAGTCTTACATTCTTTTTCTTTCTTTTTTTTTTAAGAGGCAGTCGTGTTTGATTCTCATCAATTTTTCAATACATCACCTATCTGTTGTCTTTTTATGGCTTTTGGCTCTAGCTACAATTTCATAAATTGGTATAAAGTAAGCCTGAGATAGAGAAACAGAGAAATCTCTGCTGTTTCTTTCAGGAAGGGAGAAGTTCACAGCAAACAGTCTCCTGATCCTGATGAAGATATGGCAGAAAGACACGAGGGACACCCCTCCAGAGACAGGTAGAGAGAAAACAGTGGGTTTTATTTTTGTTTTGTTACCATGGAGGCAGAAATTGTTCACGGATACAGGGAGCTCAGAAAACTCAAGCTGTCATTCCTGCTACCTAGGTGCGGATGACCACCTCCGGTCTTTAACCTTACTTCATCCCAGGTGCTACCCACACTCTTCCCTTGTCCTTTCCAGGGCTTGGTAACCTCACGCAAACACTGAGGAGACTCCAACTTCCGTCGCTGCTCTAAGCCCTTAATGTGTTCATAGTGCAAGGTGGTTGGCTGGGGAGCCTAATTTTGCAAAAGCATCTTCTGGTTGGGCTTTTTGGTCAATGCATGAACATGAGCTTCTACAGGTCAGACAGAGGCTTACTGTGGGATACAGCAGGGACATTGGTTATTTCAAAAATCTGCCGGAGGGAAGGAAGAGAGGGGAGAGGAAGCATGGAAACAGAGAAGCAGCCTCCTCTCCCCTCCAAAATTCAAGCGTTGGTGCTGTTGTATATAGTAATCCATTTCAGGCTGGAAAATCTTAAATGGGTGTTGTCCAGAACAGCAAGCACACTTGAGATTAAAAGGTAGAATAAATGTAAAGGAAATAATAGATAAAAGGTACTCTTCTCTCCAAGTGGATAACATCATTCTCCTTTACTGTTGCTATAGGAAAATATGCAAGTATTTCTATTCCAGTGACAGGTCATTGCAGGAAGGGGTATGCACTCAATGACAATCCTTGAGCCGGAGGTGTACTTCACACGGGGTTGATAATTTAACCTACCGGTGTGCTCCTCACTTGGTAACGACAGTATGCCGTCTGTGATGTGTTTCGTGGCTCTCGTATCTCTCGGTACATTATATGGTCAAGTAGCGCAGTTTTGCTTTCCCTTCTGTGATTGCCTAAAGATCTTACATGGCCTTCCAGTAAAGCACTCGGTCAGAGCCTGAAGTGGCATTAAAATGAATGGCAGCAGCACTTCATATGGTAACAGGTTATTGAAATCAAGCTAGTCAAACATTTTTATCAGGAGGAAGAAACGTGGGCATGCCACCAGTCCAGATGTAACGCCAACCGAAGGGTCTCCCTGCAGGCACGGGAGGCCGGTGGTGGGGTTCATGCACATGATGAAGCAGACTGGAGAAAGGAGACTAGTTAATACAAACTAAATCTGCCTTTAATAGTAAGTGCCTCTTCCCCTCCCTGAATACTATGCAGACAAGCTCAAGAATGGCATAGAAATGGATAAGATAACATCCTGCGGCAGCTGGGAGACTGTGGTCTGATCCTTAACATAGCTCATGAGGCCAAAGCGCAGATATTGCAATAACAGCAGGATCTCAGATGTCAGCTCTTCTGGCACGGTGCTCTCAGGCTAGCTGATTTCTCATAACTACACAATCGGTTGCAGGGCCGTATGGTTTCTCCAACGACCCTTGAGCAAACCTTCCTCAGAGACCTGGAAGTTGAGCGTCCTCACTTGCAAACACCGCATTTTCTCTATGTGTGGCAGGGATCGCCCGTGCCAAAGCAGAAGGCTCCACCTGCCGTTGTGGGGTAGTTTCAGTGTCAGGTTTATGGGCAAAATGTTGCTGAACAGAAAAGAGTTGGAGAAAGCACAGCCACACAGATGAAGCGGAGGTAGGAAGTGCAAGGGAGGCCATCTGATAAAGGCCAAACACAAAAATACCGACTTTGCTGGGTAGAGGGCAGAGTAAGTACATGTAGGAGGAACACATCAAGGAGTGGAAAAAGCCATTCTGAATGGAGGATATGGCATATAGAGAGGAGAAATGGGTGAGACAAAGGAAAGTAAAATTCAAGCTTACTAGTGGGAAAAACACTAAGAACTAGTCATGGGAAGAAAAATACATTGAAGGATGAGATGAAACACTCATTGTTTTGAGACTTCTAGGTGAGAGCTGGCCAAACGCATACACAGGTACCGAACTATTGGCCTTGGGGAGAGGGCCAAGATCTGCTTTTTCTTGCACAGTCCAAATAAATTAATGGGAATGATTATGCATTTTAACCAGAATAAGCCATGGGATGGTGCAGTAAAAATGCACAGACGCTGCTAACGCTGTTTTCCAGATATTTCTTGCATTCTTAGCTCTGTGATTGTCCCACTTCAGTCGAACACTGCAGGTGTAAATGGTATGGTGATGAACTAGATACTTGGATTAGAAACCAGAAATGTTCCTGACCTCTGTGTTCCCATAGGTCTCACCAGATTTTAAAATTTAACAGTGGTGATGATTAAACACTGGTTTTCTTACAAGCCATAAACATTAATAAAACCTTGTAATTCCACCAGTAGACACTGACTGTTCAAGGTATCAGAAAAGGTGTATTTTAGTGCCCTGGCATGAAGGCACAATGTGAACTAAAAGGCAGTGACAAGATAATTAGGCTTACTTACAATCACTGACTTCAGTGTGTCTATGGCCATCTCGTTAAATAAGACAAACCTCAGGGAGCTGGGCATGAAATACATTTTTAGCAGAGCTACATAGGACAGCCTGGCAAGAAATGGAAAAAGGCAGGTGCTGCAAGTACGTAGCCTGGGTTCATTTACTGTTGTAGGACTTTGGCTCAACAGCAGGAAACTTCTTACAGCTTAAAACAAAAGAAGGGGATATGCAAGGTGGTTTACCAAAACTATGCAACGTGAAAGCCCTGGGAGGCTCTATTACCCCAGTAACATCAAGCTATGGGCTGTGCTGCTGTGGGAACGTCTGCCAACTCAGAAGGTGGGGAGGACAGACGCAGGGCAAAGGATGGGGCACTGAGAAAGACCCTCTCCTCTCCAAACATGGATGTGTGTAATCAACACCTACCCAAATACTACCAAAGCATCCATGTACCATGTGTTGGTGAGCGTCATGCCTACTGCATGCACGACACCTCCTGGCAGGTGGATACTAAAGAATAAATGGAAACTGGGAAAGAATTTGCTGCTTATTCCTAGAAGAAATCCAGGCAGAAGAGACCAGGGGCTGAGCTGCGTGGACTTGCTGTCAGTCCCTACACTGCATATCTCCACTGCACAGGCAGGATGTCAGTATCCAGCCTGCTTCACCTGCATTCAGATTAGCCAAAAAATGACCCTCCCCCTTGCCATAGTTGATGCCACTGTTGCCTTGGGTTAGGTTGGCACATGACGCTTTGGAAGAGATGGACCTGTTGGGCACAAACGTGTGCCATGCTGTGTTCAACTTACTATCATAAAATGCCACAGTGACTAGAGACAGGTACTACTGGTCTCAAAATCTCCAGAGACCTTGGCTACTTTCAATACCTGCATCTACTGTTGCACATCTGAGCATGCTTGAGGTGTTTTTAAATAATGCATTGTCCTATTTGAGGGCAAACAGGTTTCACTGATCTCTGGGGTGACCTTAACCAACACAACTCGCTCTCAGATGTCTCAGTTGATTTAGCTCAGAGGGACACCTTAAGAATTCACAAATCAACACAAAAAGGCTCTGAGGCTGTCGAAGGCACCCCAGCAGTGATAATATCAGGGTTTATCTCAGCTCCATTTTGTAAAAAGCACCCCAAAACTCCTTCTACTCCCTTTGTTTTAGACAAATGTTGACTGTACTGCACTTGGCATAGCATCCAGTTCTTGAGGGATACTTTACAAATACAGGTGATACTACGGTTCTTGTAGAGCTGGAGAAATTAAAGTATATTTCCAGTATTCCCACAGCCTATTAGTGAAGATCAGGCATCACATCAGTTCAGTTTCCCAGACATTCTCCACTAGGGTGCAATTTTTCAGGCTCTGTGTTATTTTGCTTTATTTGCAAATAAATTGACGTTATACATTTCCCAACAAAGACATAGAGCAACTCTGCATTTCATCGTGTATTTTATGCCTTCAGCTTAACTGATTAACTTTGCTTACACCAAAACATAAATACCATCTTTTAACTTCACTCCGGTGTCTTTCATGTATTTTTGTTAGAAAATAATAGTACACGTCCATTAGAACAATGGATGACGAACCCAACTCTGGATGGTTTGGATGATTTTTTTCCAGGCACGCATGGTGTTGACGCCTGCTAGACAGTATAACAAGCCCAGGGAATGATTTCTTAGGTCCTGTGGCACTTGTACTATTTTGGTAAGGAAAAGGAATACCTCTTTGCATAATGCATTCATTTTTGCAATACGCTTTGAGTACAGGAAAACCTCATACTGTCAGTCAGTGGATTAAATGAACAGCAGCAGCTGTAGCCATGTGATGGAAAAAGCCAGGCAATAGGGTTGTTTGCACTGCTGTATTACATAAACATGACTTTTGCCAGTTAACGCCCTCCCGCTGGGCGCTTCATGCTGCATCATATGCATGTCATGTTATGTTAGGCTGGACACAAAGAGCAGTAAGGGAGTCGGAAAGCAGCAGCACTGGCTGCACAGGGGAGGCTACAGCCGTGGCTGTACCAGCTCCTCATGACCTGAGCTACTAGGGAACCCCAAGAAGAGAGTCATAATAATAACAAGCTGTATTACGAAACGCAGCTTACTTTAGCTTTCGGAATATGCTTCGGCCTTACCTGAATACCTTATAACTGTACTTCTATAATTTATTACTTGCTACTCCTATCACTCTACCAGGCTTAGTACTGAGACCATGATTTTTTTTAAATGAAGCACCTCATGTCACAGTTTCAATGCGACTAAGAGGTTTAGGATGGTGAAACACTGGAATGGGTTGCCCAGAGAGGTGGTAGATGCCCCATCCCTGGAAACATTCAAGGTCAGGTTGGACGGGGCTCTGAGCAACCTGATCTGGTTGAGGATGTCCTTACTCATTGCAGGGGGGTTGGACTAGATGGCCTGTAAAGGTCCTTTCCAACCTGAACCATTCTATGATTCTATGATGCAAAAAGCAAGCCACCCCATAGCAGCTTCTCTGCGATGACTGTATGAGCACTGTTTCTTTGGCCGCCTGAGTACAGCCAGAGCAAAGGCTGCCCACACCCACCCAGCGCAGAGCAGGTGGCCCAGGTCGGCTGTCCCTGCAGTAACGTCCTCACGAAGCTGAACGCTAAACCTCATTTCCAAAAGTGGTGTTTACTCAGGGTGCAAATCGCTGTGGAAAGCAAATAAGTTGCAATCTTCCGTGCACTACCCTGATTTTGGAAGGAATTTTGCACCTCTGACGTTGGTGAGATCGAGGGCATCATAAAGCAATCAACACAGTTTTAATAACCTACCTGTCAGGGAGATTTCAGCCTCTGAAGCACATATGCCTTTGGACACCACTGATAAATCCCAGTTAAGAATGACTGCCACTTCCCATAGGACAGATGGCATTTTAACAAACCCATGAGTAATAATCCATTAACTGAGCAGTGTTGTAAAACCACATGGAGCAACACATGATGCCAGGATGAAGTTTCACTGCACTTTGAGATTTCTGGGATCTAAAATTACTACTTGTCCATACCTAATAACTGCTTTCCTTTCTCCTCTACTTTGAACTCATCACTTCTAGCTGGTAACTAGCTGTATTAATGAGTGACAATTGCCTTCAGTAAAGATCCAGATAATTGCCTCTCTGGTATAATATACCATGCATTCCTGCCAATCTGTTGTAAACATATCTCCCCTCACCCCCAACTCATTTGCTTTCCACAAAGGCATTACAATACCTGTAGCATAGAGATTTCTGTTGCAATATGGGTTTACTCTGACACAACGCATCCCTTACCGATCATTGGAGACTCTATAAAACTCCACGAATTAGTCTGAGGGATGTAGGACTGCAAGACTCCCGCAGCTCGGCCAGCTTCGTTCACCCCACCGAAGACGTAGATCTTCCCACCGCAAACGGTCGCAGCGGCCGAATGGACGGCCTTTGGCAGAGGAGCGATGGTCTCCCACTGGTTCGTTATCGTATCGTACCTAGGACAACAGCAACCGGAGTGAGCTGAGATGATGCAATGCTGGGTGAACGGTAAAGACAGGATAGACAAGCAGAGAAAGCAGGATGGGCTATAACAGAAAAGCAGCTTGACAAGCAGAAGAAAAGCAGAGATGGAAATGTATTTTCTAACATCCTACAAATTCAGCCACTTGGTAAACAGTACAATTAATGCTTTTTCTAAGCTTTTAAAACATTGAGAAAAGCCCAGAGAAAGCCGGTTCTATTTTCTGTATATGCCTCTTAAATCTCATAGTCCAAGCTAAAGAAACTCTGGACATCTCTGTTGAGATGTCTTCCACTAATTAATTTCTATTAATGAGTATACAATGAGATTATTCTTGCAAATCAGAGCAGTGATATCCAATAGCAACTGCAGGCAGGCAACTCTTAATATACTTCAGTTGTTCAGCTTGTGGAACACATCTCACCTGCAACATAATGCAACAGGATAGCTCTTTTTACACTAGTTAACTGACCAGCGATGCACATTTTGTGCCAGAATAAGTTGCTGCCATTTAATTTTCACTGCATGAACCAAGCTACTGTGCTTCATTGCAAGAAGGTGCAAACGTTAATGCTGGAGTAAGATTTCACTATTGCATGCACATTTGACATGAAGCAAACACAAAAGAGTATGCATGAAAGTGCTAAATTAGTTTTAAGGTCATCAGTATCTGATTTAATTAAGCCATTGACCATAAGGGATATGCAGTTAATAATCCATGGATGAAGATTCATTTTAGACAATGTCACAAGTACAGACGTCATATTTTTTTTAAAGATAATGTGGCAGGGATCCAAATAGCTGCTCTAAAATGAGTCTTGGAGACAGTGGAAAATAATGTGATTTTTTTAGGCTTCTATATTTCCATGTAATGGCACATTCAGTCAAATAGGAGTTTCCTGCATAGTGATTATTCAGAATTGTTGACTGCAAGAACAGAAGCCCTCATCACCCGTTCACGGCTTTTGCTCTTAATATTAGTGATATGCAACATGCAAACACGAAATGAATCCATGGACATGAATCCATCTGTAAAAAAAGATTTAGTGACAGGGGAGTTGTCCCTTTGCAACATGTCCCTCAAATCCTCACTGCCCAAACTTGCGGAAAATAAAAGGGACAAAAGATATAAATGGTGGAAACAGCACAAAATAATGAGCTTAATGAAAATGCATTAATGAGTTTCCAAGTAATATAACTGAAAGTAATTAACACACTCATAAAAATGAAGCAAAAGCAAGAGGGAGGCAAACTGTAACTAAAAAAGATGAGGAAAGTCCCTTATAATGAGCATGGAGAACTGCCTTGTACAATGCTCTAAATTAGTTACTGAGAAATTAAATTCATCTACAACAAAGTGATCAAAGGGGAGAAATAATGAGATTAAACAACATGGCGCTGGGAGCATTCAAGGTGACACACCTATATTGGGCTGATTCTTCGCGTTTGGTACCGAACTCGTGCCTGCAGATGCACGCTTGACGGCACAAGCAACTCCTGCAGGCCAGGCACCATACGCTGCAGCTCCCGCGTTTGCCCACAGCGCTCGGGGCAGCACTCGCCCATCCTAGCAGATAGGCAAAAACGTTGCATAATATAAAGTTTCATACGTTGCTTTTGGGTTACGCTTTGCTAACTATAGTAATTTGGGGCTTGGTAATTTATTGTTGATGTCTTACGGTATCATAAAAGCTGGTTAAGAAATTGGTGATAATTGGCTAGAAACTGTGCAAAGACATAGAGCTGAGGCGAACTGACCTAATGTGCTTTTCTAGTTCCTCAGCTTCTAAGACACAAATTATACCTGCCACCCAATACTTAGGGCCTCACACCATCCGCTGTGACCTAGCACCAGGAACATTTGTGGCCACTTGAAGTGGTCTGAGATGGGATGGGGAGCAGCCCTGCTGCCTTCCCCGGTGCTGGCAGAAGTGCCCGGCCGGCCACAGTTCCCAAGACTGATACGTTCCAGCCAATGGCTTTCTGATCCTCCTAATAAGTTTTTG
The DNA here is from genome assembly GCF_030463565.1 of Pelecanus crispus. Lineage (NCBI taxonomy): Eukaryota > Metazoa > Chordata > Aves > Pelecaniformes > Pelecanidae > Pelecanus > Pelecanus crispus. The sequence continues at coordinate 124,363,314 of NC_134645.1, read as the reverse complement.
GGAAGGAGGGGTTATATCCTTCACACATGCTGGGGCCTGGGTGTGATGAGGACCACGTCTATAGGAACACTGGAGAAAGGTTCAGAGTACAAAAACAATCGTCCTCCTTCTGGATGAATTTCACTATTAGGACCTCAGGTCCCCTAGACCCCGTTCTTCACCCACTTTCACTGCTCTCCATTTATGCTCTAGGATGACACAACTGATCTTTCTTTCTCCTACCCTCCTTCATCTGCCACTGGGAAACCAAAAATGACCAGTTCCACTTCATCTGCTGAAAGCAAAGGCTGCAAATCTACTGGATATAGGTGCAAGTAGGGCAGCTTAAAAAAAACACTCTTGTCTTGAGTGTCATTTGGTTTAAAAAAATCAGTGAACCATAAAGCAAGTGGAAGCCAGCCCTTGTCCACCTAACACAGGCATCTAACGTGGGTTTTACACAGGCTGCTCAGTGAAGCAATCCTCTTAAGTAAGGGCCTGACTTACTCCTGGGGCTGAAGAAGGGAAGTTGGTGCCTTCACGGCTTCCTGATACCTGTCCATCAAGTCCCTCCATCCCTGGGAATTTATTCCTCTGGTTCACTCCCTCCTTGCAAAACTGTAGACCTGATTTCTAGTCTCTGTTTTGCTTCAGCTCCCACCCACCAGAAAGGAAGGGTTTTTTTCTGTTGGATTGTAAAGCTGTCTGCCATCAAATCTCTCTCTCTCACGTATGGACTTGCAGACAATAATAAAGTCACCTCTTCACCTTCTGTGGGATAAACGAAGTAGTCTAAGCTCCTTAAGTCTCTGCAAGGCAGGTTTTCATCATTTTGGTCTATCTCAAGTCAGCTCTTAATGTGTTCACACAAGGATTTGCACCAGATTAACTAAATTGGTTTAAAAATGAATAAAGTTGAATCTCTGTAACCTTCCAGGACAGGAACTAATGACACCTGCTTTACCTCTCTGCCCTAGGGCCTTTCCATCTGTTGCATCATCGGTGGCGTTGCCATCACTCCACCACCACTAGTGCTAGTGGGGATCCTCGGCTGCCTTCAACACTGGCTGTGCTCAAGGGCCAGCGGGGAGGCAACTGATCTAAAGAATAATCACTTTGATCTCCTTCCATTAGTCAAGCTTTGCATTTGATTCCCTTGTTTGAAGCCATAGATGGAGACTTAATGGGAGCTGGCTTCAAGCCAAGCAAAGGTTTTTCTTCCCTCTCCTCCACTGCTCCCTCCAGTCCCAGTGTGTTCATGCCTGTCCTTGGCTATGGGCCTACCAAGCCCATTCAATTTACTGAAACTTCAAGGACATCTCCTTTCACACGACTGACGCCTGGTTTTGCAGTCCTTGCATGCTACGGACTCACGTGTGGTTTTACACGGATGCCCTTGCACGCCTTCCTCTGTCCGCGGAGCTGTCCCTGCAACCCTGTGGGCCGTGGTCCTGCCGTGCTGTGGACATCAGGCTTTCCACGCGTGCAGGACATGTGTGTCCCCCGCCTGCCACTTCATGTGCACTGAGCGCTGTTGTCTCACCTGACCCTTGTTGCAGTCACTATCCTCTGGTTTATGTGTTAGTTATATACCTATGATACTGCAAATGATCTGAACCCAGGAGAGAATACAGCCCAGGCTCGAAGAGAGAGCATGCAGAAATAACTTTGCTAGTTTTCACAACTCTCCACTCTTAGGATTTAATCTGTGGGCCTGATCCTCCTCCTGTTTCACTCATTTCGTTCAACGCCTCTTTTCTTGCTCTTTCCCTACCACCTCAGTATTAACAGCAGAAACCCCTTCATTTCAAGCTGTGCCGTTTGCTTCTCTGCCTTCTTGACTTTTGATATCTTCAGTACATGAAAACACTATTTTTTTTTTCTTCTCAGTCTCTTAATTTCTCTCCTTCTAGGTTAAACAGCCTTGTGAGTATCTTCATTTATTCAAATTATAAAATCCTTACATCATGGTCAGTCGCTTACAGACATGCACCCTCCAGTTTCTTATACATTATTTAATTCTGTTTGCAGGAAAGCTGCTATTTAAAATAAAGCTGTACAGTGTCATATTGATCTGCTCTTCAGATGATTCACGTGTTGTTTAAAATCACATTAATGGATTACTGGTTTTTGCCTTTTTTTATTTTCTTCTCACTGTTCTGAGGAGCTTAAGACACTATCCTTGGACAAAGCTATATATTTAATTTTCTTAAGACGTCAATAAAACAGTAGGTTCTGAAGCACTTTCTAAAGCTTATAAAGCTTATTCTTCACATTGAATTTTTTAGACTGTCTTCCAAGTACACACTGCCAGCCGAAGTAATCTCCCAGTTTTAGACAACCCTATTGTAAAAGTGCTGTCAGGTCAAGGGGATTCATCTTCTTCTGTCCTTCAAACAGATAATAACCACAAAGCACCCACATTTCCACACTTTTAGTCACATACATTGTCTTGTCAGCATACGCAGTCTTCTTGGCTCTCAAATTGCATATATTACAGGGCCCATCCATTATCTAAAAACCTAGTTTGTGGATCCACTTCATTTCGCTGCCTCCCAACTCAAGTCATATCTCAGAAGAAGACAGAAAGTGTAATACCCTCTTGCCTAACACCTAATGACTTGCTCCCTGTCACACAGAAACTTGCCAGAGGGGCTTGATGGAGAACTGCAGTCGCGCTGTTATTTCCCTAAACACCCATTCCAAAAACATAACTCTCCCTGAACATATACCCATGTACAGCCACAAAAATGGACTTATAACTCAGAGCCTCTGGCACATGCATACTGTTTTAAGATGAGTAACAAATGACTCCTACTCGTCTGTTTGTGATAGTCCCGTAATATTATCCATCGAGCCGGAATTTTTACTGCCTCTTTACAGACAAATGGCAGATAAAGGGTAAAAAATCTCAGCCCTATTGAAGTTGATGGGAAAACACCCACTGATTTAAGTGGCACCAGAATTTCTGGTTGAGGCTGCACCCTTCAGCATCAGTGACACAACCAAAAGCAAGGAGAGAGGAGCACAGGAGCTGATGCCATAAATCATTAGGAATCCAGTGGTCCCTACTTGCTTTAATGCTTTCTAATGGTGCGACAGATGTATTAGGTGCAGTCAGGTGGCAGCATGTATAGCTAAAATGGTCTGACATCTGTTTTTAAGAAACCAAATGCAATAAAACCATCTTTGTAAGTTTTTAACCATTCAGGATGAAATATTCCAAGAATTCCAGGAGAACAAGAAGGAAACTGGGACAAAATGTTATTTTCTCCATCTTCCAAGACCCTCTGTGGTGACACCCTGCAGTCTCCATGCTCTGGGGCTGCTAACTGGTGAGGTCAGGGTAGGTCACTTCGGACCGGAGACGTGCCCTCCACCACGCCAGCCAATACGCATCGAAACCTGGCCAAAGCTGGGCACGGTCACCCTTGAGCTAACTGAGCGAGCAGAAAGCAAAATGCGGCTGGGAAAGATAAGCTGCATGTGCACGAGGGGAGGTGGCAGGTGGCCCAGCGAGGGAGGGCGTCCAGTGCGTTGTCCTTCACACTGGTGGCACAGCCCAGGACCGCATCGTGCGTCAGGCCCGGATGAGCCCCCGCACCTCCATCTGGGTGGGTAACCGGGCAATAATCGCAGATGCCTCCTTTGGGGTGAGAAACAAACTAAAACCCAAGACCATGTGATCCTGAAATTCAATGCTGAGGGGAACGATGTTAACCTCAGAGGTAAATGTAATTTTTGGCATCACCTGACTTGGAGCATATGATCATGTCACCTTATTATTTTAGTATAGTCCTTTTGTAAGATCTGCTGGAATGACGGAGAAGTTTCCACCCTCCTGAGAGATGGCGTCTCCGTGTCCCAGCCAAAGCAAGACAATATTTGAGGAGGAATGAGCAGCCACACAGAAATACAGTGGGAGAAGGCCGGTCGCTTGTAGCTCTTGGCGGGGGGGGAAGAAAGAGAGGGCAAAGTCAAGAAGTGAGCATTAACTGCTTATGACTGCAGGCAACTGAGTAATTAAAATGGCTTTACTTTGGGTTTGGTTTTTTTTTTCCAAAATTTTGCAACCCAAATTCAGAAAGCCTCATTCCTTGCAAAAGTGGGTACAGTGATTTAAATTCCCAAACACTTGCACAAATTGACTGCCTCGTCCAAATGGGAAATGCTTCTATCTGAAAAGGCCTGACTTTGCTCTGTACAGCCATGAGGGTCAGCTTTTTCTCACCTGCATTTCTAACAGCAGACCTGAAACATCCTTTCCAAAACAGCCTCAGCCATACCATGCTTTGCTTCTGCCATCCTCACCGTCATTGTAATACAAAGAATGAAAAAGGAAACATCCCCAAACTGCTCTCATTTCTTGGCATAACCCGAAAGAGGCCATGCTGCACTTTTTCCATGGCTGCGTCTCGCAAGTTACTTTATAGACAATAGCAGATTAATTATAACCACGCGTTCAGCAAATCCCCATGACAAGACATCCTTATTGTGGTCGAGGCAACGTGCACTGAAATGATAGGGAGGAAATCTGTTCCTTTCCCACAGAAAAGTCTCTTGGTGGGCTTGTTATGACTGAAAACCAGCACGGCTGCTCTCACTGAGCCATGCGGCGTACGCCGAGGGCCGGAGCGTGACTTTGCAGGCTGTAATGTCATTTGTGGCAAGGGCTTGGGTGGCTGGCATGAGAAGGAAGGAGACGGGGAGACTTTGCTTGATGTGGGGTTCATTCAGCTGACCAATGTTTTGGATGCTTTGTTAAAGAGAGACCATGAGAATCAGAGCAGAGAAAGAAATGAGACTCTGGGAAAAATTAAGACATCAATCAATGACATCTATCAAGGCACCCATCTGCAATAGCATTATTTCGATGTTCCTCTTTATCGAGAGATGGAATGAAAGACTGCATCCCTTTCCTGGGCTCGCTCCCTCCCACGTTCACGAAAACATTTCTTTTGGTTAAAAACTTACTGACTTAAATTACAGGACAAATACCTTCAGAAATCAGAAAAAAACCCCCTGCATAAAAAGGTGAGATTTTCTTTGAAGCAAGTCCTAATCTCACCTTAAGCTCAGAGTAAGGAGGGAAGGAACGCTCACGTGTTGCATTCACTGCTATTATTTATCATTCATCCTTGGCTGCCCGCATACCCCTGACTTGCTGAGAGTATCCCCACCACCGTCAGCTCCTCAGCCCGTGGGCTGGGAGGGAAGGCTACCTGCAGACCTTGTCCCGCAACACATGTCCTTTCCTTCTGTCACATCCTTGTCTCCTAGGCACAACAGTGCCACATTTGTGAACAGAGAGGAACACAAAACTGTGTGTGAATGGTGATCGCTCAGCACCAGATACAATCTCCCCGGCCACGCATATATGCCCCAAACTGGTGTGTCCCATGCACTGAACTAGGCAGAAATTGTTTGGGGAAAAAAAAAAAAGTGATCATATGATTAAAGATTGTATCAAAAAGTAGATCTGCAGAAGGAAACTTTATTTTTGGCATTTCCTAATATCCTGTGTCTTTGACTTTGAAACATTATTTAAGCATTTAATAAAAGTTTTGGTATTCAGTATTTAAGGTATCTACTTAAATGAAAAAATAAACACCCCCTGCATAAATGGAACATAAGTGTTGCAGCACCAAAATCCAGAAATAATAGATTGAAAGCATCTTTGATGCTAACTTTTTGAAAAATGTTCCTTTTTTTTTTGCCAGTCTTTCTTAATGACCTATCCCTTTTTTGGCTCACCTGTTAAGGCAACTTTTACTGGAAATTGCCTGCTTCAAAATGTTGCTGAAGAAGTAGTCAAATTCAGCACTTAAAACTGACAAAAAGAAAAAGAACTCCTATTTTTGGTTGCCAGATTCACTAAGGAGAAACATTTCGCAAAAATGTATCATTAAACTATTGTCAAAAAGCATTTGTAAGTATTTGGGTAAGGCTAAGGCTGTATTGATTTTTTTGGAATGGAATATTCTTATATACTGCATTTCTGTTTTTTAATGAAAACATTGATATGCATATAAAATTTATGGGTTTATTGAATATTATGGTTGACATGAAATTAGTTGGTTTTGGAACTCTACTTTGTGAAATGTTTCTTTCGTGCTTTTGTTCCTTCCTTTTTTTTAAGTTTCATGTGAGAAAGGAAAACTTTTATATCTGAGTCTTCTTGAAAAGAGAAATTTCCATTCTCTTCCATCTCTATTCAGTCCCTCTCCGCCAGGAATTCAAAACTGTTTCCATTTCTTGGTTGTTTTACTCGGAGCTTGGCAGGTCCCAGCCCCAGGCCAAGACCACCAAAGGGAGGATCTTCCTTCCAGCCAGGTCAAGGCTGAGGTGCTTTACCAGGAGAGCGCATGTGAGAAACTTACTTTGCTGTTGCTTTTGTTGGGGTTAAAAAAAAAAAAAGGATTATTGTGGTCTGTAAAGACTTTCATCAGTACTAAATTCAAAGGAAGTTTATTAGTTCATTGTATAATCTGTGTAAAGTGTCCAAAGAAGCTTAATTCTTCTCTTCCCTCCCCTGAGCAAACCGACAAACAAACCGGCAGCTTTCGTCTTTGGTTTTGAAACAATGCTTTCGACTGAAGCTTTAAAAAGAAATCTAATCCTGCATAGTTTCCTCCTTTCTTAGCTGTTATAAAAGCTTATTTTAACACATCCAGCCCATTTGATGTGTCCTTTAAAAGGAAAATGGTCCTTTAGCATAGCATGAAGAAAAAGCTCCAGCAAACAGCGTGGTTTTTGGTTTTTTTTATTACCTTTCCACATGGTCAACGTTGCCTGCCACACCGACCCCTCCAATGGTGTAAATTTTCCCATCGTACACCAGACTGTTATGTCGACACCTTGGGACCGTCATGCGGGACACGAGGTTCCAGTTATCGAGCAAGGACATGTAACACCAGACATCAGCGAGCGTGACACCCGACTCCATGCCGCCTGGCACCGATGCGCGGGTGTGGGAAAGAGAAGGGGAGAATTACGTGAGATCCTGGAATGGCAGCAGCTTTGCACACAGCAATCAAAGCCAGTTACAAAGTAAAAACTCTTCAAATGACATTTGACTAATTAAAATAAATCACCCTCAATACTGAGCATCTGTTCTGATGATGCATATCTGTGTCATTTATTCATGCGCCCCAAAGGCTGGTTTTTTTTAATAAGATGACATGAAGAAATCAAGATGTCAGACTACTAGGGACATGTACATAAGGGGATAGACCCTTTTCAGTGTTCATAAATAACTTCCAGTCTATTAAATTACTGCAAGACTTGCAAGAAGGTGTCAGGAAGCAGAGCCTCTCTTGGCTTGCGAGACACAGGCCACTCTGAAATCTAAAATGCTTCATACAGTGATGGATTGAAGCAACACATACATGGGCAGAATAAAGTCAGCGCCTGCACTGTAGGCTTAATGTCTAATTTTCCGGGAGAAATTTCTTATTTATTTTCATTTGCTGATAAAGGAAAGAACCAGCTGTACCACTCCAGTAAAACAGTTCAAGATGCTCCAGTGAAATATTTATATTGGTAATTTTTTAACTTCTGACTGAAGCTTTCAAGGTAGCCGCTTAGTGGCTGTCTTTACTATCCCCATTTTGAAGCATAAAGAGGTGAAATGATTTATTTGAGACCACACTAGGTCAAGCCAGGAAAAGAAACTAAACTCAGTTCTGTGGTTTAATGAGAAAACCAGGCTTCCTCCTTGGTATTTTGCTCTCCAAACCTATGCTATGCAGTGTGGAGTCCAGTACTTGGGTTTGGAGGAGTTCACTCCCACTTCTGTTGGCTCCCCCTCCCTCTTTCCTGCGTCTTGTAAGTTTGAGCAAAGCAAAATATCCACTGACACTCAGCGAGGTTTCCAGCCATGCAGGACTTGCAGTTCCCCTACTGTAGCCACGAAACACCATCAGCTCATCCAGATTCAAGGGTAAGAGCTGAAATAAGCTTTGAATTTAGGATTCAGCAGCTTTTGCTGTATGGTATGGCACAGCCTAAAATGGCTCTACATATTGGAAAGTACCTCAGCTAAGAATAACTAAAAGTCAACATCTCACAAAAGCCTCTATAGAAGGCTGTCACTCCGGCAGCAAAACGAGCATGGACAAAATAATATCAAGAAATAATTTCCAATCAATCCTTAGGGCCTCTATGCAGTATTAATGGAATTTAACACCACAGGCAGCAACTTACTGCAGAAAATGCAGTGAGGGGCCTTGGTAAAGGAAAGGCAACAGCTGTAATCCCTTACTGGTACTGCCTGGTGCATCCGTGCTCCCAAATACATCCTCGGATCACACACATCTGCACCTCCCCGCCCAGGCTCCTCTTTTTATCATCAAGCCTCCACTCAGCTGCCATCAGAGCATCCTTGCATGGCCTGGTGGAAATTGCCTCCAGCCAAGCAGAGGTACCACCAGACTGCAAAAAACCAGACACCGTGATGCTACGGGTGCAGCGTAGACTTTGGGAGTTAAAGCCTTTTAAGGAGCGTGGTCTCAGTTTCATTGAAACTAAGAAGATTATAGGGCCAGTGACTACTGTCAACAGAGAGGTCTCAACAACAAGTACAAAACGTGAATGCTCCTGTAAGCAAATACTGTAAGTGTAGGTCACATATTCAGCAGTTCAGCCTATCTGTCTCAAATTCCATAACCCACCATTTAGACTCAACTACAGCCAGTATTTTAAATTGTGTTTCTATGGCAGTGAAACCTCTCTGCATGCTTGATGGTTGTCAGACCTATTTTCTTCATGTTGCAACTGCAAAATATTGCTGTTGACTGCTTTGAGAGAATGTTAACACCGCAGAGAATGGAGAATGATAAAAGCAGGGAAATCCCTCTCTCCCAAACTCCCTCCCATTTTTTTTTTTTCCCCCAGAAGCAGCTGGGTGAAACTCCTGCATGGCTTATGTTGTAAGGAGGAAACCTTTCTCCCAGCCCAGTAAATCTGGGGGATGAATGGATTGAGAGCAGGCCTGCGGAGAAGGACTAAGGGATACTGGTGGACAAAAAATTGGACATAAGCTGGCAATGTGTTTGCAGCCAACTGTATCCTGGGCTGCCTCAAAAGAATTGTGGCCAGCAGATCAAGGGAGGTAATTCTCCTCCTCTGCTCCGCTCTCCTGACACCCCACCTGGAGTACTGCGTCCAGCTCTGGGGCCCTCAGCACAAGAAGGACATGGACCTGTTGGAGCGGGTCCAGAGGAGGGCCACAAAAATGATCAGAGGGCTGGAGCACCTCTCCTATGAGGCCAGGCTGAGAGAGGTGGGGTTGTTCAGCCTGGGGAAGAGAAGGCTGCATTACTGCAGCCTTTCAGTACTTGAAGGGGGCCTATAGGAAAGATTGGGACAAACTTTTTAGCAGGGCCTGTTGTGATAGGACAAGGGACAACAGTTTTAAACTGAAAGAGGGTGGATTTAGATTGGACTTCTTTTTTTATGATGAGGGTGGTGAGGCACTGGAACAGGTTGCCCAGAGAAGTTGTGGATGCCCATTAATTGCAAATGTTCAAGGTCAGGTTGGACAGGGCTTTGAGCAACCTGATCTAGTGGAAGATCTCCCTGTCCATGGCAGGGTGGTTGGACGAGATGATCTTTAAAGGTCCCTTCCAACCAAAAACATTCTGTGATTCTACGTTTCAGTGAAATCTGATGCTTACCTGAGAGATAGATGTTGTCCCCAGCGCTGACCACACTGAAAAACTCTCGATCATAGAAGGGCAGGCTGGCCAACGGGTACCACTTGTTGTTTTGAGGATTTAAGCAAGTGACTGCTGTTAAAGCACGTTGATTCATGCCAATCATCTGACGACCCCCAACTAAGACTATTACCTCAGCTACACCTAGGATTCAAGTAAGAAAAATAATATTATAAAAAAGTGCCATCTCTCAACCAGGCAGGAGCTTATAAAAAAATACTCGGCAGTCAGGGTAATTTTAATGTATCATATATAAATCTGTTTTAGACTGTGCAATCAAACTAGGAAGGGTGAGAAAAAAGGGAGTGTGTGTGTGTGTGGGGGGGAGAGCAGTGGGTGAAGAACGACACTACGAACATGCTTGGGAGAACTTGGGGGGGAGCATGCCATCTGGGCAAAACTTGAAGAGGAAAGAAATAAAAAGGCCTTTCCATGTAAAGATGTCCATTGGCTTCAACAGTCTTTCAGTGAGACCTTCCTGCAGCAAATTCCTGTTCCACTGAAGAAAATGGGAATTTTGTCAAGGATTGTGATAGCTTTGGAGCTTGGCCACTGTCCAGGGAAAGTATGTTTGGACTTTAACCTGAAGAAGGTGTTCTCACACTAAGAGCTCATGTCTGGAGGAGATTTAGGCTATGGTTATGGTTCTTTATCCTGATTTTCTCCCTCCACATACTCTATGAACAGATCATTTTCTGGTGGGTTTTTTTTGTGCTTTTCCCAGAGAAAGAAGGTTTTCCAGATGTAGATAACATGTGCTCAAGCCATGGATCAGGATCTTAGTGTACTAGATGCTAGGAAATGTGACAGAGACAGTCCCTGCCCTAACAGAGTTATTAACTGAGATTTATCTGTGCTTGAACAGCTCCCCAAGCCCGTAACATGCAGGGTGTACAGCAAGCCAAATTCTCTGTTCGTGCAAATGGACAAAACTTTTGCAATCCACATCTCAGAGTTTTTATTCCCACTTTACAGCCAGAGCTGAGTCAAATCCGATCTGAGTGTTACTCCAGACTCATCTCCACAGTGATGGATTGCAGTCTAACTCTGGGATGTTTTCTGGCTCCAAGCCCAAGAGTCAAGTGCTGGGAATAGTTTGGATTTAGCATTTAGCAGAAGTGTCAAAAATCTTTCTGCAGCAATTGTAGGTCCCAGTGCAACCTGTTGCCAGGAGGGGTAGGCTCAGAAGCAGGACCATGAGGCCAAGAGCTGGAAGAAATCCCTATCTTGGGAGCTGTGCTCGCAGCCAGACGCATCGCTGTGATGTGTTAGGGTGCCCAGCCTAGAGACAAGTGTGCACAGGTTGGGGGGGCAGAAGCACAGAGATTAGAAGCTGCAGTGGAGAGAAATGCGTCTTCAGACTAATGGATTATGGTCATTCTTCATTAGCTTTTTCAAAAAATATATTTGTGTCATTCAAGCAAGGTTACTCTCTTAAAAGTTATTAAGTTAAAGTGCTGTACAGTTTTAAATAAATATTTCTCGGTAACAAGAGATCATTATTTTTGTGCCATACTAGAAAATCTAATCACCTGTGCAAGACATAACTTGATTATAATCAATGACCTCGAGAGGGCATGTGACATGCTGCAGCGAGACCACAAAGGGTGTTTAGAGATCCTTTGTGCCTACATGAATGCCGTTGATATGCAAAATAACATAATTCTATATAATTAGACTCTGACCTAAAAAACTATAATCACCCTCTCTTACCCCGAGAGAATCACTTTTCCCTCATCAACAAGCTTCTGGAAATGGTTCATATTACACCTACAATTTTATATACATAAAATAAGCACTTTTCAAAAATCCCTTCAAACATCACACCATTAGTTGTCTTCAATGAAAGACTTTTTAGGGTAGATTGTTATTGAAAGTCCTCTACACTTCATCCTTCTGAAAGGTGCCTTGATGAGGCAGTCTCCAGAAGCTGCAAATGTTGTGGTTTTGATATGCTATCTCCGTGCCACATTAGCATTACTGGCAGCGACAGAAAGTTTTGCCTGGCTTTGTGATTGTACTTACGGGAGGCAGAAGTACAGGCAGCATGTTAAAACAACTCACCTGTTTCATCTGACTCCTTGGATGCAGTGTTCCTACAGGGTATTTGTACCACTTGCTGTTCAACAGATATTTAGGATATTTCTCACACTACCATGATACGGGCTCTGCTGGTGAGTTGGGCACTTAGATTATTTTCATGTATTTTTCCAAAAAGAAAAATGCATGCATTCCTCAGGCGAGGAACTTCTTGAAGCAGCACTCTTCTCCATAGCTGCTGGGTTTTCAAAAGGGAATATATCATGTGTGATCCATTTGTTTTGGAGGCCGCAAACAGCCTGAACTGGTACTGGAAGACTCACTGTATGAAAATAATATTTACATCGGGCTGTGAAAGTAAAGCTGTTCTATGAATATTCATCAGCTGCTCCTTGCAAGAGGCTGAATGGCAAAAAGCAAATGTTACTATTCACCTGTTTTTGCAGCTAGAGAAACTGAGGCACGGAAGGCAAGGGGCTCACTTTCAGGACAACAGGGGAATATCACGGTCTCTGCCAAAACTAGTAATTCTTAAAAATTAGGCTCCTTGAAATCTAGTTTCAGGATTGTACATCTCCACACCCATGTCTGACCATTGGGAGAGGCTCCTAAACACTCAAGCAAAGCAGCAATGGAAAATGGAGCTTGAAACATCACGAGGCTCAGAGAAAGGCACCAAGGGAAGGAGCCGAGGTCCGTGCCCCATCCCAGGGCATGTCCTGGCCATGCCCAGGAACCACCGGACCAGGGAGCTGGTGTCTTTGAAGGAAGTTTTCCTTTACCTGCAGAGAGCCTGGGCCGGGTCCTCGGCGTCTGCATCTCTTGTCGGGCGTGTGGCAACATGTGATAACGTTTGGCTTCATTCACTAGATCCCGGCAAGCCTCCGAAGACTTTATCAACTCTTCGTTGTCAACAACGTTTAGCAGATAGCTGGGATGGATGAAGGGGAGGCGCACCACTGCCAGCAGCTCTGCAGCATACTGTGAGGGGTGGAAAATAATAACACACTGCAGCCTTCCTGCCAGAGTTCAGCCGCTCAGCATCTCCGCCTCCTTCCCTGAAAACCGTCCCGTCACCCCACCTGGAAAGACACTTGTCATGGATGCTGCATACAAGCCCTGCCTAGCGATCGGGTGGGACAGACAACGCAGCCCTCAGTGCTCCCTCACCCAGGCTGGTTTTGGTCCCAGGAGACTGGAAATAATCTTCAACAGGTGGCAACTCTTGTTATACAGCACTGTATGGCGGGATTTTTGAAATAAAAGCTCAGTCTGAACTCAGGCTGAGTATAACACCTTGTGCGCTGGAGACATGGAGTAAGCTTTCGAGTTTCCTGAATTAACCTTGAAATGTGAGTGTGGTGGTTGCACCATAAAAAAACCCCCAAAGAAGTCTTTTCTGGCACTATAAATGTGAAACAGCCATTAAATATGGGGGATTTCAACAACTGCTACGGCAGAGACTGAGTAACTTCAGCCAATTTGCTAAAAATCTTTTAATTAATAGGGTTTATTTGTTAGTGAAACAAATCATGTACTTCTAGATTTTGAGGAACTCAGACTCCAGAGGGTGCTATACAAATACTGACAGTAAGTTTCATCTTCTAAATAAATACATTAAACCTCGGAGGGCAAAGGACATCTGAGCAAATGAAGCTGTCTGTCACTGAACACAGCTTAAAGGAGAACAAAACCCCAAGAGAGAAAACTGCAATTGAAAAACCAAGAGTCCATCCCCAGATTATTCTTTTTATGTATAATTGGTTATATCACAACACAGCACAAGAGTACAGTGGAAAGCAGAGTAATAGGAAAATGTGGCTCTTGAGAAGAACTGCACAAAACCGGGATGCAAACTAAGGGTGTGCAGCAAGAAAAGATAATCATCTGTTGTAATAAATATTCATATAGCGGCAGCATCCAAAGATCCCAACTGGGATTGAGGCCAGGATGCAAATAAACATTCCTGAGGTCCGTGCAACTGGTCCTGAGAAACGCTGGGCGCCAGCAGCATCTGCCGGCCTGCAGATGCCTCCGGCCTTCCAGAAGCCACTTGGCTCTTGCTTTCTTTTTCAGCAGCGTGCCTGCCCTCGCAGCGCTTGAGAGCCAAGCCACAGCAGGAGCAGGGATGGGAATGGGGCAGGGGCACAGCCAGATGGGAGGGCAGTGAACGGGCTGGCCAGGCAGGGGAGGATGCAGTGACACCCGGGACCGCTTCCAGGGCTTCCCCCTTCCCCACCCAAATTGACAAAGCAAGCTCCATTTGGGAGGAAAACAGAGGATTTCTCCTCGCAGCAGGAATTCACACCACATTCCTGCCAGAGTGCCACACCAGGCTGGTGCAAGCTCGGTCAAAGCAAGGATGTAACTACTCGTGGGGAGCTGAACCCCACGGGTGCCTGCGGGGCCACGGCAGCAGGGAGACGACCGGGGTCCCAGGCTGACTCCCAGCCCCCGGCTCGCCAGCCCTCCTCCACACCAGGGCCGGCAATTTTAGGTACAGGCTTTAGAATTGAGGCCTGAGCACCCTGCAGTTGTTTGGGCATAAAAAAGTTGTTTGGGTGATGCAAAAGGGATGGAAAAAAGATAGCGCTCCTCCTAGTCTGAAAAAAGCCCCCATGGGAGCAACGAGTCCATGGCTCCTCGCTATTACCACCGGCGTGGCACAGGGCTGAGTAGGGCTCGAGATCACTTCATCAGCCTCCAAACCAGAAAAGATGACACTCCTCTCTTTTCCCTTGCTGAAATCCATTTCTAAGGTGCTTTCTAGGAGGTAGAACGGCTGCTCCCCTTCCCTGGAGTCACAAATGTCAGGCACTTGGCTGCAGATACCTTAATGTCATTAAATGGTACCCTGTAGGAGAGGGAGCAGTGGACATATGGCAGTGGGTGGCAAAGCTCTGATTTCAGGAAGTGCTTTTTTTAAGAAGGTTGGGGGCGTTTAACCTTACACAGGAGCCAAGATGAAAAGTGGCATCAGGACACGGGAATAATGCGGATAGCAAGTATACCAGGGACGAGCCAGACAGCCCCCGGAGGGGAAGGTTAATCTCCACTACAGGCTGCTCAGGAAGCAGAACGAGTCGCTAAAGGGCAGTTTAAATAAAGTTGTAAAATACACGGAGTCTAGAGCGGAGCCAGCACCTTCCTTCCCTCGGCGCGGTGGGACACGCCAGCGCTGCCCCTGAGGCTCCCGAGGCAGGTCTGCGCTGGAAGCATCCGCACCGTGAACCAAGGCAAAACACAGGCGCAAACAGTTTTGCTACTAAATTAGGCCATGGGGTTCGACAGGCACCAGGATGTCCCAAAGCTGAGCGTGAATTAGCAGTGGGAAGAGAGCTCCCCTCCGGCAGGGACGGACAATTCCCATGGCCTGGCAGAGCGACTGCCTCCATCTCCCACCTTTCCCCGAATAAACAGGGCAGTGCCGCTGCCTGAGCACGGTGAGCTCTCCCTCTCGCTCGCCCACCTTGCTTTAATTAGATAAGTGAGAAAATGTGATTCTGTTTCTCTCCTGGATTCCCCCCACCCCCTTCCTCTCCTCTTTTGTCTGAGCTCGTGGCTTATTTTGAAGGGGAGTAATAATTAGAACATGTTGCTCCCTTTCATCAGCTTGAAAGCCAATGTCACATATCACAACCCATGTCACTTTTCACTCTTAGTCTTCCTTTTGCTCAGCTGCAAAAAGCCGGCTCTGTGTGTGTGCGTGTGCGCGCGTGACTGCACGCAGTCGCGACTCGGGCTCGTCGCTGATGGCATTAAGGGTACATATAATCGCAGTGTTTTTCACCAAGGGATCTGAAGAGTACGTACCATCACAGTCTCTAGAAGACAGGAGAGGCTTTTATAAACCAACAGCTTTTCGCACCAGCTCTTTTAAGCACTGTAGTCAAGGGTGAATTTCATTTAGCCTTGCTGATTTAAGAATATTCAAGTGATTTAGGCAATCAGCAGCCTTTTTCTTTTGGGTTCTCCGTTATGAAGGCTTCCTAGCTCCGTTAGCTATGATTGTACTAAATATCCTGTTACTATTATCCTTTTCATTTAAGACTGGAATAAGTACCATAAAGCATTCCAACCTCCTTACCATACCATCTGTTATTGCTCTCCATTCTCTCTTGTCTTTCCATTGTTCCTTATACAGCTATGAAATATCTGCTGCACCCACTAATGTTACCGGTTTTTATTAAAACAGCAGAATACCTGCATAGGGCACATTGCCAAATGCAGCAGACAACAACCGCGGGTCCCTGGAGTTGTGGTTTGTACCTGTAACTCCGAGGTTGTTTTCTTCTTGCTACTTGGCTGCAGGGGCTGGCTGGACAAGTAGAAATATTTCTCAGGTCTTTGCTGGGAATCACTTATGACTACTCTACAACCTGCATCACATGCCAGGGTGACGCAGAGAATATTAATGCCCCTTCTGGCCTAAAATTAAGAGTTATCAACTCATAAACATGGGAGACCATGCCTCAGCTCCTCAAAAATGAACACCATTATGCAAAAATCTAACCAATTTATTGTTTAAAATGCTAGCGAAGTTTTTGAACACCATCAGGACTGCTTTTTCAGGTGACGTGAACTCAGCATAGCTCCTGTTGGATGAAGGCAGCTGCTCGGGTTTTGCAACAGCACAGGATCTAGCCCATGAACTCCTTGCTGAGCCGTGATGCTGCCGGATACCCCGGTGGTGCTGTGCATGGCCGGGGTGATTCTGCAGGAGCAGGGCACCGCTATCACCTGAGCAAAAGCTTTTTGGACAGTCTCTAGGGACACAGTAGAGTAGTGACTTTTGAGAGATGCTATCTGGCCTGCTTCAAGGCACCTATTTCATCAACACTGATTTCAGTGGCTGAACTGAAAGCAGGGCCTTCAACCAGCCTGCAATCACAAGCGTGTTTCATAAAAAACAGGGAAACAAAAATCTTAGGAGATCTTATCTTTCCTTAATTACCTAAACATTCCGGGGAGACATTCAGCTCTAGATTCAGACACTTAAATAGGTACATACAAGCAAGTATTTACTTGTCAGCTCGACATGTGTAAACTCACATTATAATTAACAGAGATTTAGTCAACACACTTAATACAGTCCCCAGAGCGACCTGAGCTGAGAGGACGCATCACGCACCAGGGGAAGCAGAGAATATCAGTGTCCCCTTCTGGCCTAAAACTGTGAGCCATCAGCTCCTGGGAAAGGGAGCGTGTTCCTGAGATCACGCTTCAGACAACGCCGCATTGAGATGTGGACAACCAGATGTCAACCCAAACTGGAGGGTGATTAATTCTCCCTTCTGGTGGGAATTTTATCATCCATTTGCCCTGGGCGCTGTGCTCAGAAGGTCGCAATCACACTATGAGGAAGCCTAAATGTTATCATTGGGTCAACACTGACTCAGAGGAATATATGATCAACACGATCTGCTATACCTTGAAGTTGACCCTTTCAAGCCTTTCCCTAATAATCTGTTCATACTAAGTTACTCCCATCTCGGTAGGCAGGCCAGAGCTTGAGCAAACTAGATTACAAAACGATTTAATGCCTTTTTCTTGTTCCTGGCTGGTAGTTTGGAGTGAGGACATTTACTTTGCTGAACTTTTTGTGACATTTCTTCTCCTACTAATTATATCGGTATTATGAACGCTTGCTTGCAAGTGGGCTTTGTTCTGGTATCTTCTAAGTCTCAGTTACAAAACCCTCTTCAGTATCACGTTAAAAATAATCTTTTTATTCTCAAATCTCTAATCCAGTAAAATCCTCACAGGTATTCTCCAAAAGGCCTCTCAGTGTGCTCCTGCATAGACTTGTGCTACAACAGCATACAGTTAGTTTTAAAAGGAAATATGTTTTTAAAATTTCCTGCTCCTTAAATGCTACACTGGAAAGCTCTGAAGATTTTTAACATTTTTGAAGTAATGCCCAGAGAGGTTAAAATAATGTTTCCCTTATGCCTTATAACTCACCCATCTCTCCAGTTTACTGTTCCTCCTACAAAGGACCCTTTGTGCTATCTGCCTAAAGAAACAGGCTTCAGCTAGAAATACAAATACACAGCTAGGCTACCCACATTACGATAGGGTTTTGCTCCAGAAAACTGCTGTTTCAGCTCTTTATGCATAATTCCAATAGAGTTTTAAAAAACATTATGAATTAGTGTCGTGGTTTAGCCCCAGCCAGCAACTCAGCACCACGCAGCCGCTCGCTCACTCCCCCTACCCCGATGGGATGGGGGAGAGAATCAGAGGAGTAACAGTGAGAAACACTCCTGGGCTGAGATAAGAACAGTTAATAATTGAAATAAAGTAAAATGGTAATGATGATAGTAACAATATAATAATGATAATAATAATAATGATATACGAAGCAAGTGATGCACAATGCAATTGCTCACCACCCGCCGACTGATACCCAGACAGTTCCTGAGCAGCGATCGCTGCTCCCCGGCCAACTCCCCCCACTTTCTATACTGCCCATGACGCCATATGGTATGGAATAGCCCTTTGGGCAGTTTGGGTCAGCTGTCCTGGCTGTGCCCCATCCCAGTTTCTTGTGCACCTCGCAGAGCACGGGAAGCTGAAAAGTCCTTGACTAGCATAAGCAGTACTCAGCAACAACTAAACCATCGGTGTGTTATCAGCATTCTTCTCCTACTAAATCCAAAACACAGCACTATGCCTGCTACTAGGAAGAAAATTAACTCTATTCCAGCTGAAACCAGGACAATTAGGAATATATTCAATTCATCTGAGAGCTACGAAGGAGATTTATGTCATCTCACATAAACCCTGGGTTCAGACTCAGCCCACGTCTTGCACCAGCCCATCAGGGACAGATCTGAAGCAGAATCAGTTCCCCCACTGCATTCAACTCCTTCAAATGAGACGAGGGCACTCTAATTAGAAAACACCTCCCAAAGCAGCAGACGCTAGCCTTTGGTGCCTGCCCCGCGGCCAGGTAACGAACCGCGTTCGGGGCTGTGCCGACGGTGCCGGCTGGGGATGAGGCGTGGTGGCCACGCAAGAGGGCACACTGGAGGGGTGACATGAGCGGTCCCTCCCCGCAACCATCTCCAGCCCAGCCCAGGCTTCCCCAGCAGGTTACCGAAACCTGATGTTCAAAACATTGCTGGCTCCAAGTTTCCAAGTGCAAGCCCATCAGGGAACTGGCTGGTTTGCAGAAGCCAAAGCTGTTGGTGCACTGCTTTGCCATTCTCAGAAATATGCCTTTTTCAGCTAGATTTTCACGGCGCTGCCCTGCTACTTGTAATGAGAGTACTTGCTTTGATACATCTAACCCCTGGGTATTACAAAGACACACTGTGTTTCCAGTAACCTCCGGCATGTTCCTATACCCAAGGTCACATCCAAGCCCAACCTAAGCTCTCCAGCGCACTCAGTATATTTATTAATCACCCGTATTGAGTTCTTGGAATTGCAAGGCTGCCTTCAGATTAAACCAAAAGCCTTGGTAGGACGTCAGCTGACAGCCTCGTAATATCATGAGATAAACATGTGGCAGAAAATCTGGTTCGCAGGCACTGGGTTCACCCGGTGCCTTGGTGGCGGGATGCCATGTGCATAAATCTCATGCCTAGCAAGAAGGAAAGAGCAGCCCCTCTGTCTTCCTGAAATAAGGTTTCAAAGTGACATTTTTATGGCAGCACAGCTGACTAAACACTGTAATGTCATCAGCGCTGCATAAAGCGAACCGCTGTCCTCTTCTCTGAACTGTTTGCAAAGCAGCACATGGGTAGGTATTTCTAGCAGTAATATGATGAGAGTTTTCTAAATACGCAGGAAGATAAATCATTGATACATCATACTTGGAATTTACCTGATACTGAGGCTTAAAAACCCTCCACTTTTACCATGCAATCTCTATCTTGCTGACTAAACTCTATGAAACAAAGGCCCTGAATTCCCCCCAAGGCTACTACGGTGAGTGGCGTTCCTTTTGTTAATAGGCAGCCACCTATTCAAACACCCCTATGCGCACAGATGCACCACAAAAGCACGCAACAAAATGGCTGAAGCTTATAAGATGCTTCACAAACCCAAGTAAACTCCTGATACATCCATCCCTATAACACACTGACGTGTGAATCCATGCGCGGTAATTCTCTGAAATGCTTCTTGCCTACAGCGTAAAACGATTTTGTTTCTGGAGGTTCATCCTGAGTGCTGGGGCCACGTGCAGCACAAGGCAACGCAAGCGAGCACGTGTGAGGAGCTGCTTGCAGACGTGTGTCTTTGCAAGGCTGTTGCTTCAGCAACAGCAGAGAAATATTTTGCAAAAAATAGGAAAATATATTGGAAAAGCCACAAATTAAGAGACTGAGAGGACTGGGAGACAAGGGAGCTCCTCAAACCAATTTAAATTTCTGAGAAGTAATTCAGCAGATTTTCTGTCAAGGGCATCCCTTTAAAAAAGCTTAGAAGTTTAGTACGGGGGGAATTTAAGGAACTGCTAATGTCACCTGCATCCTCTTTTTTTTTATTTAATGCCGTTTCTTCCTCCAATATGTAGCTAAGGGCATGTTCCTGCACTGATTCTGTTCCTGCTGCTGCCTTTTCTTCTCCCTCTGTAAGCCTGCACAGGCTCCGAGTGTGTCTGCAAAAGCCTCATTTAAATCTGAGCTCTGTGAGCAGCCCGTCCCTGGGAAATCACAGGGGTTACTGCTCATCCCTTGCGTTTTTCACTTTCAGAGAAATTGGAGCTTCTTGCACTTTCATTATGGCATCTTTTTGAATTTGTCTGCTCTTCCCACAAATGGATTTCAAAGCATCAGGGTAGTCTGGGCTTTTCAAAGAAGCCTAACTGAACTGTAATAAGAGTGTTAGTACCTAATTCACTTAGGCTCCCTTGGAAGCTTCTTTTTCATACTTATTCCAACACTGCTTTCCTGAGGCTTAATGCCCTTAAGTACATTGAATGATCAATTAATTCCCTATTATGACGAACTTAAGTAATTTGTACATGCTGGTATTGGGCATCAGCTTCTGAATATATCATTACCTCCTTGTGACCACAGAGCAGAGTTGGGATTGCGCTTGTTCCCTGTCAGATTCTCCATTTTCTTGGAGCAAGCCTCTCTTCTGTGTTACTTTGGAGACTCTTTAAAATGTGCCTGAGAAATTACGCTGCCATCTCAACAGCCTAACTGCAGACCAGGGATCTTCCATCTGCTCTCTCACGGTTACCAACCCCTTCTCCTCTGTAGGATCTTGCCTCTGAACTGCAATTCTCTGTCACTGCCAAAATATAGCTCATGGGCATTTGTGGCATTTTTGACATAAATCCTCTTCTCCTTCTCTCCATCACCTTTCCTTACCCTCAGTGACAGACACAGGGCTTTCAGGTGGGCTTTGTGTTTGCTTAGACTAATTTGCCAAGTCCCAAATTCATCCCAGTGGTCCTTACTGTTGTTACACCCCTTGCATCCTTCCAGACAACTCCTCTCCTTGGGGCTTCAAACACTTGTAGGTGTTTATCCCTCTTTAGCTGTCATTAGGCCAAGTCATGCATATGCATATCTTTTAATCTTTTTTTTCCTCACATCAGTTCCTTCAGTCTTTTAATCATTTGTGTTGCTCTTCTCTAAATTACCTCCAATTTGTCTATGCATCTCTGGTTCTCAGGCACCATGAAGATGCTGTTTAGACAAATCTGCCTCTGAGGACACAAGTTCATAGAAGACTTGTTAATGCCTTTATGGTGGAGATATTTCATTTTGCTGCTGGACACTGTGATTTTAAACAGGCTTTAAAAAAATGGGCACACGGTTATATCCTTGCAGAGCACAACAAAAGGTGACTGCCATTCAGCCAAGCCTCTCGTCTGTCCCTCATTGCTGCAGTACCTGCCTCTCTTCCAGCACTACTCCGGGCAACTTGTTGAAATGTTTGTCCTCTCCTCACTTCTTGTCCCTCCTCAGGGCGAGAGGGAAGCTTCATGCAGCTGGATGTCTTGTTTTCCCAGGCTTTCTGTTATTAATAAACACATCACTATGCTTCTTTATGTCAGAGAAAGGAGATGCAACTTTGGACTTAAGAGCAGAAAATGGGAAAGTTTCGAAGGAGACTTGGTGTGTCCATGCTCTGGGCAGGCAGCAAATTGCTGCACATCCAGCAACTTCACATCCTCTTCATCCCGCGCTGATGCTGGCCATGACTGCAGCTCTGCGCAGCTCTGGCAGTCGTTAGTACCAGATCCTCGTTATCCACCGGATCCTCCCAACAGCCCACATGGGAGGCATCACTTCCCTCCAGCTTACAGTGCAAGAAATGGGGGCAGAAAGGTGACACAACCTGTCCAAGGCCACGCAGAGAGCTGGGGGATGAGCTCAGGTGAAGACTGCTTGGGGTCTGGCAGAAATCCTTCATTCTTCGGACGGCTCAGACCATCGTGGTTTCCAGACAGTAAAGCCTCCATTATACAATATATTTTTTTTGCATGAGTTCGCCGGAGTTGTAATAAGCTTATCAAGGGGATAACTGTTAGGATAAACCTTACAATCTTGTCCATCAGTCAGGAAGAGAAATAAATGGAAAAACCAGTAAATTCAGCTTTTCCAGATGTGTCAGTTGGCTGCAGGCTTTCCACTCAGTGACAAGCAATCAAGAGGACTCCTACAACCAGCGCTCTGCGCCCACTGGCACAGGGAATTACCTACCTAGTCCAGACCTCACATTGCAGGTTGTTTCTTTTGGTTCGACTGATTTTACATGACTGCACTACCAGCAGCATTAAAATAGGTCCACAAACATTACCATATGAGCTGACGCGTTGCTCCAATGCACTGATACAGTTATTTATCAAATCCTAGCTTAAGACGTATGTCATTATCTGAACTGCCTTTCTGTCTTATGTAGATGGATCAGTAACCTTTAAAGCATTGTTATTCCCTCTTTGTAACAAGGCTCAGGTGCTGGTTTTTTTGTAATCTCACAGAACACTTTTATAAGCACCATAAGACTTCTTATGAGCACAATTTGCAAAATTAGAAGTCAGCCACAACTTTTCAACTTGCTTTGCAAGCAAATCCTGGTTCCTTCCCTGCCACTGCCCTCCAGCCTGGTGGGGAAAGAATTAACAAAAGCAGAAAGAATTTGATACCCGAAGAAGAGCTTTTAGAAAGGCAGAGAAGAGCAGGAAGATCGTGAACTCAACGCCGTTCCAGGAGAATGGGAGGCTCCACTGAAAATCTCCTTCCCAGAGGCTCTCAGAAAGGGATCTGGACAGGAGGGGAGGCGGTGATGGATAAGTGGCACAAGGAGCTGCGGTGTGCGGAACACAAGTGGTGAGATTTACTGTCCCCAGGCATAAGCTTGCACTCCAGAGTGACACAAAGCCATTAAAGCACAAGGAGTTTTGGAGGGCTGCAGCTGCCCTGAGGGCAGAGGGTGCTGATTTAGAGAGAAGGCAGCTTCTCCAGGCTCCTCTGCGGGGATGTCTCTGCTGAGCGATCCCTTGCCAGGCTTTGCCAGGGAAGATGGACGTGCAGGCAAGACAAAGAGCACAGACCTTTCCCTTTTTGTGCCAGACATCCACCTTTGGGAGAATCACCAACTCAGTCCTTCAAAGAAGCTCCAAAGAGGCATTTTAATCACCTGCCATTGGAGCTATTGAAAATAAAAATGTGACGATAGAGCCTGACCTGTCAGGCAAAGGGAGATGGGGAGAGGGGAGATATCAAGAAAGTGTGGGCCCTGGAAATAAAGGCCCTGAAAGATTTAACTGCCTTTGGGAGACAGAAATACAACCAGACCGGTCACCTGAGGAGTGCAGTAGAGCTGGAGCGATGTCTTGGGGTTGTTGCAATTCACGGCTAAAACCTCTCCACCAGCCCTCCCAACAGATCCCACTGGCTGGGTGCAGAAGCAACAATCCTGTTGCTGCATTGGTGTCCTCCACGTGCTGGTTCCCCACCCCACAGAGTCTCAAAAGAGCTGAGTGAATCCGCCTCATGAAACCGTGAATAAAGTCAAAATATCCATGCACAGCTCCTGCAAGAAGGTCCACCCGGCGTTTGCTATTGCCGTGGTCGCCCAGTTCTGCAAAGCTCTGAGCAGCCTGTGCACCTCATGGGAGCGTGGGCACTTCCCGGCATGGTGGGCCTTGCTGCACACCGAGCACAAATTTTCACTCATCATCTTTATCAGAAATAAGATTATTTAGGTCTATCTTCCTTCCTATCCACCGTCAGAACTATTTTGTTCCTGGGCTCTGAAAATGCAGAAGTCATTATTGTAAAGATGGTACTTTTCATGGTAAGTATGAGTTCCTACTTTTAGAAAATAAGTACCTATTTAACTAAGAGCTTTATAATAGATCAAACAGTGTACAGGGTACAAAAATGTGAGAGCTACAATCCAAAGAAACTAGTTTAGTGGTAGGTTTGGGCATGAAAATAGTTATCTGCTTGGTATCTTTAATATTAATTTATTCAAGACACTCATCTCTGGATAAATACAAATTAAAAATTAAAAGCCCTTGTAAAGTAATGCATGAAACCAAAGCACCACAGAGAAATTTGGAGAAGCAAATAAAACTGCCATCATAAACTACAAAGCCACTGAAGAAGCAGGGCAGAGGGGAAGGCAACTTGGAAATAAAAAACACCCAGAAAACCAACCCAACCACAACACGAAACAAAGAGAGGAAGAGATGGCGGTGGTGGCAGCAGCGAGAGTGGGGCCAGAAAAACCACCACTTAAAAAAATAAATGTGTAACATCACCGCAGCAGGGCGCAGAAGGAAATAATTTAAACCAGCAATTTTGAAAATGTAACCCAGACCGCCTGGTGAGTGACACCTTCTGTTTGCACCAGGCAAACAGGCTCCTGCCGCAGGGCTCCTGTACTCCGGCCGCTGGGAATAATCCCCGAGGTTGCACTACGTTCAGAGCTCAGAGCTGCACAGAGCGGACTGCCGTCATCAACATTTAAGCAAGCAGGGAAATACTCCGTAAAACAGTGTGTTTTTCAAGGCCAGTGAGAGCCAAAAAGGGGCCCATTTCAATAAATTAATGATATTGTGTAGATGTTTTAGGCAATAATAATATTGGGCAATACTAAATGGCATCGCTGGCACATGGAGGAGGGGGTCAGAGAGAGCGGCGGGTCCCCAGGACGGGACTGCCCTGCTGAGCTACCTCACCTGCTCACACGGGGCAGGACAAATTTGGAGAAAGGCCCTGGGGGCTGCAGCCTGCTGGCAGGGGCCAGGGGCTGAGCCGGCAGCGCAGGCAGCAAATCCCATTGTCCTTAACGCCCCTATCCTCACCCAGCAGCCCGGTCAGGTCAGGAATTGCTAGTTCTCCCACTTTCCAGGTGAGGGCCAGAGGTGCAGCTGCTCCGGATCACATCCAATGACGCATTTAATATCCCCGTGCACATTTAAGTGCTTGAATTCCCATTTAAATCAAGAAGGTACAGCCTTTCATGATGTGGGATGGCATCAACAACGCGTGGCCAGCTGTTTCCCTGAGTCACAGTCTGGTCCATAAGCAACTGGACTGTCCTCCTTAAACTAGCCAAAACTGTGAGCAGGGGTCAACAGAAGTTGGCCTTGCCAGGATGGGTCACCAACTTTGACCTCCAAAGGAGGGGAAAGGGGGAAAACAACTTTCTCATTCTGGGTGCTGTGGGGAGAGCTGGCCTCCGAAAGGAGAGATTTCAGGTTCAGACCACCGCAATTCACTACCCACAAAAGCCGACTTGCAAGGCTGCGCTGAAGGCAAGTGGTAGGTTTTTAAATATCACCAGGGAAGTCTTCTGGTCCCAAGGACAATCATCAGCCTCCAAACAGTCATCGCTTCTAGCATTTATCTGGAGACAGTGCTGAGCAAAGTAATGCATTTAGTTTCTTGAGTCAAGAGCCAACTGCACAGCTCAGATGGTTGAGGAAAGGCTAACTCTAATAAATATATAATACCCAAGGGGTTATCTAAGCAGCCAATAAAGATACAGAATCTTTTTTTTTATGTGCTGAAGTTACACTCATTCAGTATGTGGCATCAAAAGAAATACAGATTTTCTGACAGATTTTCATTTCCCACTGTTACTAATACGCATCCCCTTCTTAAAGCAGCATCTCATACAACTCTAATCCTTCCCGATTTATCTCCGACCAAGCCTGCAGCCAACAACTCCAGGCCTTAGCTTTGTACCATGCATGTCACAAACGAGGCTTTGATTCTACATGATCAGATAGGGGGATCAGATTTTGAAATTACATACATTTTGTGCATAGCCTTCATTCCCTTTCTCTTTTTTTTTTCTGAACTGCCCATCCCATCTCCTACACATCCTCACGCTTAAAATTGCATTGGGACAGTTTCTGTTTTAAGAGAGGCATTCATGGGAATGGAGCAGAGTGAGGCTGCTGAGATTATTTTTACCTGAGCTCTGATTGCAGCGTCCTTCTTAATCCACTTTATCACTGTTTCATACACCAGCTCCTCCGCTTTGGTGTTCAGGCTGTCATTAGACATGTAGGAAATGAAGTCGTCTTTTGAGATATTAAGGATCTCTTCTTGGTTTGCCACCTCTGGGAAAATCTGCAGGGCGTATGCTTTGGCCATGTTGTATAGTTCAGTGCACTGCATGGCTTCAGCCATGGCTAATATTCCTAAGCAGTTGCTAGCAGTCAGCTGTTTCTCTAAAAGGAGCCAAAAAAAAAAGGAAAAGGCAAATGAGAATTATTAAAAGCAAGATTCACATTTTTACCGAGATCATGAAAAAGTATGTGCCACGGACAGACCTCCAACCCTAATTAATTTCAGGGAGTTCATTAAAAGCAGCACCCTGGGTTACTTTAGGATTGGGGTTTAAAGTATAAAAATCAAAGTCTGTCTAACAGCTGAGCTGGGGATGGGGAGACAAATGCACTTTCTGAGTTTCCTTTTCGTGTAAGCCTCCACAAGGCACTGGGGAAACCTACTGACATATTAGTATCTGGGGCTCCCCAAGGGACGGGAACCCAGCCAAGAGCCTGCTGTTATTTCTACCGCCTACAATGTTGCTTTAAGAAACAGCAAAGATGTAAACGCCAGTGCAGACACTTAAGAATAAATGCAAACAGCACTAAGGACATTTCTGAGGATGCTCCAATCGCTTTATGATAATTTTTGCCCTGTTCAGCTACTAAGCTACTTCAAATAAAAAAAAAAAAATCCTCCCCCCCCTTTTTTTTTCCAAAGGAACTTTGTTGCTGCTGAATGTGATGACATCCCTTATGCAAAACACAGATTATACTAACGCCTTCTGTTAAATGTTGTGTAGTGGGTTTCAAAGAAAATCATGCACAGAGAAGACAGCATTATCTCCTACCCAGCAAACAGAACTAACAGCACAGTGTGTAGCTTTGCATTGAAAGTGCACTACACCACACATTTGATTGTACTTTTTTCCTTTTCAGCTATTCTGAAGAAAAACCCACCAATTTCAGACATTTATAAGAGGAACTCTCAGATTCTTCTCAGCTTTTGTTAACCAAGCCACTACTAATAGGCAGAATATTCTTTTAAGATATAGGACCAAGAGAAAAAACCCAAGAGAGACAGACTGCAACAGATCACAAAAGCATCGGTACCAGTGGCAGGCTTCTGCGTTGCCAGAGAAGTCTACCACGTTTGGGCAGTGTCATATCCTAGCGCGCTATTACAGAGCACTGGACAGGAACGTGCGATAGCCCCAACATCTCTTCAAACAAAACTCCCATCAGATTGCTTCTGCTGGAAATGCTCGGGGATTTTTCCCTACACCCAGCTTCTGCCTTCATCAGATTTAAAACCCACACAAAATCTATACGTGGCTTTTATTAAAATGGGATTATGACCTACTTTTATTTTTAACCTGGCATGAGATTAGGAGTTTTTATTTTATTTTCTTTTTCAGATCCACCAATCTTCAAACTAGGTTATCTGATTTTGCATCAGTTGACTGTACTGACTCTATGGAGCCCATTTCCTCAAGCCGACTGGAGCAGCGGCACTGTTTGCTGTCAGTAGATTTTGTCACTCAAAGACTGCCCAGAGACAGGCTGCAATCTGATAGCTATGAAGCACAAAGCTTCCAAAATTTCTACTTTTAAAAAAACAAAATCCCCCCAAACCTCTTCCAGGTTCCTTGGTTCTGTCTGTTGGCACAGTTTCATGTATACATATGTCTGGGGGTCAAATAATCATCTAACAGAGCCCAAAACTCTCATCATCACTTGGCAAACTCTCAAGTCAAAGACAAATCTTACACTGCTCCACCTTATCCTCACAGGATTTATAATAAAGGCAATAACCAAGTTTGAATCGTTAAGCAGCCATTTACTAGCACATGATGGAAAAGACTTGCAAGAATGAGTCTTTGCCTTCAAGGGACTGGGTCTGCCTCTATCAGGAGAGATTCCCATACCATCCCCAGCTGAGCCTGTGGTGTGGGACAGAGAAAGCACTGGTCACAACTGGTTTCTTCTGAGCTGGACAGGTTTTTCTACCTCTAACAATGCTGGGTGACTGATGGAGCCTGGTACACCGGTGCCAAAGCAGCTCCATGTTGTCCCTTTGAGCTTCCCTCCTTCCTCTTCCCCGACACACGGCTCAGTGGCAGACCCAGGTGACGTTATCCCTGCCTGATTCAGCAGGTACGGTAAGGCCATTTAGAGAGGGCTTCTGGGGAGATGCAGACTGTGGTATGGTCAGGAGGCAGAGGCTGCCGATGCTCTTCTTCGCGCTTCATCACTTTTGATGTGATGAGCACCACAGCAAGGTGGGCGCAGTGACGTCTTTTTAAGATGAGGGTTGGCATGTGAACTAGAGGGATTCATTGCAGGTGAGCAAGACAGAGGTTGGGGCAACAGCTATAGGAGGTATGGAAAATCTCTATCCTGTGAACAGAAAAGCACATCCTCCATTTCTCACCTCTGACTCAAAATTTGGGGGTGACATTGATCCCTCCTGACTCCAGCTGTCTGTGGTGCAACTGAGCAATCACAGTAGTATCCCTGTACACTCATAAACAAACAATTCCAAGGAGCGATCTGGTAGTATTTTGGATTAGTCTGGTAATATTTTGGATAACGACTTCAGGATGAGCAGAACTGTGCATTAGCCTATTACTCTTCACTGACTGTAAAGGGAGCCTACATGGCTACTTAGATACAGGCTTCTACTATACAGTATAGCCCATCCCAAGTGACTGCAATCCGGGGGCACTTCTGGATGCCAACATGACAAAGACAGCTAAGGACCAGTTCTGCTCCAAGCGCTCCTTTGGATGCTGACATGTTTACAGTAATTGCTGGTTTTGCCACTGTGACACTGGACTTGTAACAACACATTTTTGTGGAGTTTCACCTTGAGTCCATTCAGAACATGACTGATGACTACTAAGCTATTCCCCATGCTCAAGGACAGTTCATAACAGACTTATAAGTGGACTTTAAGGATATCAGATGTAATCTAGCAGGTTCTCAGTGGTTTGAGACAGTGTTGGATAGCATACTTGTTTCTATGTATGTCTGCAATATTGCAGATCAGCAGCTGGTATTCTCCACTTGTGTTAAGACGTGATTTTGAAATGGGATCCTGTGCAGAGTCATCAGGAGATAATCAGCCAGGCACACTGCTAAGACTGCACTTCTGGGAGTAGGACGACTTGAGATAGAAGTCGGAGATAGATGGTATGTAGGAAGGATTACTCAGCGAGATTGCGGTTAACAGTATGATGGAAGCTCAGTGGTTGATGTTACCCCCCTCTGTGTGCATTAAGTACTGTATTTTCACTTAGAGGTGCTTTCTAGATGATGACTTGGGTATCACTAAAATTAGCATAAACGTGCATTTCCTCATCATACTCTGTGTACATTCTGATGGGGATCTTACTCCTCAGGTATTCCTACTAATGTTGAAAGCATGTGAAGATGGGAGATAGGTGGAAGACTTCCAGATGCATTCACTGTCCAAAAGATTTCACTTCCCCTGTGAGAGTGTTCCTCATTTCTCCTATCTCCAGATATGGTTGATGCTTCAGTTTCTCCAATGCTGGGCAGTGTGTTTCTCCAGCTGGCTCAAAATTCTCCACCTTGGATGAACAAAAAATTACCCACAATACTTTCTCTTGAATTCCTAAGGACCATAAAGGCCTCTTCTTCCCTCAGGTGCTTATGCCTATTCATGCAGGTCTCATCACTGGTCTGTCATTCAGTTTTTCTCATAGCTCCCGCTCATACTCTTTGCAAACTTTGTCTTTGCGCCCTTTGCCCAGGAGACTAAGAAAATTCAGAGCTCCTGCTCTTTCCTATTCTGCTCCACGAATCTAACAGGTTCCCCCAACTTCTTTAGACTTAAGGAAGAACAGTTTTATTTTATCAGCAGCAGGCTGAAGTACAAGCTTGGAATTTGTTCACTCCTGTGATGGGGGGGTCCCTGCATCATGAACCCCTAAACCATGATACTGATTAATCTCCTGAAATCCGATTTAAGCCATGACTGTGACGATAGTGTAAAACAAATATAAAAAAAAAAAAAAAAGAAAAAAAGAAAAAAACCTCAAGTCTTCAGCCATATGGATGGAGGAAATACCTATGATGTCCTGACCGGTTTGCAAACATTTGCCCAGTTATCATATGGCGCCTGCATGAACTTGTCAGCATCGTTGCATCAGTCGGCACAAAACTGTTGTCGTTTCTCATGGTCTAGACAAAAGCAGAGGAGACAGCATGTGGGGGAGAGAGAGAACGCGGCTATAATTAGCCCAGTGAAGCTGCTTAAGAAATCTCCCATTGAAATGAAACAATTTTCCTGACACATTTGCAGCACGTTTCCACCAGAAAGTGCAAGCAGAGTTGGGGTGCCTCTGCCCAACGCTGCTGAGAGGCCCAGGACAGAGACACAAGAGCTGCCTGGACATCAACCAGTTAGGACCCTGCTGGAGCTTCACAGATGAAAAAAGGATGACCTGAATTTCCTCTGAGATGCTGCTGTGCTATGCTGAACAGACCTATTAATTTGGGGCTTTTACCTCTTTGGGCCTCTTTGGACTTCCCTCTACTTCTTTCACTATGTAGACATGGGCACTGATGAGAAAGGATCATTGTTTATACTGGTGAATCCTCCAGAAACCCTGGAAAAAAACCTGATTTTTACCATATTTTTGCTTTGTGGGGAGCAGAGATGGCTGGGATGAAAAGAAAAAACACAGCCACAGAGAAGACAAAATGCCTCTCCCTGAACTTTTTAGATGGCAAATGCTCTACTATCTCTGTAGAGCAATCCAGTCACAGCTATAAATAAAAATAAGCAATTACACTCCATGAATTCTCCAAATGAGAATACAGAATTCCAGTGACTCCCCATATATCACTGAACTTATAACCAACTCTACTATTTCATACCATAACATGGTTCACTGAATTCAAATATTAACTATCGGAAAAGAGAAATCTCACATTGATTTAGTGAAATAAATGTATTTTGGTTTTGTGGCTGAATCTTTAGAGATAGCACAACTTAAGCATATCCGTTCCTGGAAAGGCCGTAAGATCTAATCACTTTAAAAGGTGGTGAAGGGAAGCTGGGGGAAAGCAATGCCGGAGCCAGAGCCCTCGCTCAAGTTGCACAACCAACACAGTGGGATTGCAAAGCATAGATTTCATTTTCCCATTACCCACCCATTTGAGAACAGTCTTTTAAACAAGTGACATATAAAAAGCTGGAAAGAAGAGAAGAATACAATACCACAGATTTGTTACTGATGCCTGCATTGTACCAGCCTAGTCACACTACTCATCTTACCAGCAGGTCAGCTTAGGAGTGCAAATTAACACAGCAGTAAACTGGACTCATTTGAGTTTGTGGTTTGGTTTTTTTTTAATGCGTGCAATATTTTCTAAACTCTCATCTTCCACACTCTGTAATTCTAGATGTCAATTTTAAATGAGAACTGCCCAAGAAGAATCTATAGTTCATGTGGGTTGAAGATATATTTGGGGTGCAGAGAGAACGATATCTCCTATACCAAGTTGAGGGAGACTGAATAGAAATCAGATGTCCAAAAAAGGTATTTGGAACTTGGACATGGGAAGAAAGTCATATAAGACCAAGCTCACACTTTTTGTATTAGTAAGTTTGTCTTAAGAAGTTGTAAACTATTGCTGTCTCATTAACTGATATTATAGCCATGTTAGCGAAGGAGTGGCATGTGATACAGATAGGAATTTGAACCAACATGTGTTTTATTTGAGCTCCAGTTCTGGCTCCTCTTCTGCCATGACAGAAATGGGGCTGGATGGTTCCAGTTCAGACGAGTAAAGCTTAGTTAACTGAGATGGTCACCTTGGACTGTTTTGAAATAGTCTATGTAGAAAAATACACAGAAAATGCAAGGAGCAGGATGACATGGTGCTCCAGACAAGAAGGAACAGGCTTCTCATGTGGCCATGAGAGGATGGACAGAGGCACTGGTGATGATGTTGATCTGTACACCCTCGCTGGGGCACACACTCCCCGTGCATGCAGGGCACACCAGTTACCAAGGGAGGGCAACCTTTCCTTCCCATCCACCATTTGTGATGACACATATCCATCAGACCGTAACTCTGTATGAAAGAACAAACTCTGTGAACATTGAGTCTGGAGTAGTTCAACCAGATCTTGTTTACAAGAACACTGGACATGTGAAGCACTTTCTCACGGAAGCAAGAAAATTGCAGATCCTGTCTCCTCTGTGAGAGCCCACCTCCAACCGTTTCAGTGCTTGACCAAGCTGGCCTGGTGTAGTACCCAACATTTGCTGTCACAGTTAAAAGCAACCTGTGCATTACAGCCTGGTATCTCTGCACAGATCAACCTCTAGGAAACAAAATATCACCATGATACCAAGAAGATTCAACAAAAAAGTCTATCCAAGATGCAAAAGCAGTTGCCATTCAAACAACAGGCTGCACTTCTCTAGGTCATTTTCCACTGGCCCTGTGTCAGCATTTTAAATTCAAAACTCAACCCAAATAAATAATGTGGGTTTTTTAAATTTTATTTTATTATCTTGGGTTTCCTAATCATTTTTTAAGAGCTGTTAGAAGAAAGGCTTACAAACCTTAAAACCTCACTAGATGGAGTGATTCTTACCTAGAAATGAAACGCAGACTTTACAGAAAGTATGAAACTGGAACTTGCTGGCAGCTTCCAGTAGGGTTTTTGCATTGGCTGAATCTATGATCAAAGAACCTGTATAAACAAACTCCAGGAGTAATTCCAGGACATCCGCAGTGAGGTTGGACATGGCCAATTCCAGCTTCTCCCCACTTCTGCTACTGTCTCGTGGTGACCTGGCAACAGCAGACAATTAAATTATGGACATTACACCATCCCCATTTTGTTGGCATATATTGATTAGTGAGGGCTAGAAAATCGCTTTGCACCTCATTATATTTCTCCATTTTTTTTGTTTATGGAACTGAAGAATATGAATTTTAAAATAACTGAACTTAAAAACTTTAACTGCATCTGAAAGAGAAGAGTCTTAAAGCAAGTCTTACGAAAATTCTGGTTTATTGCTACTCTGCATTTTCATGCAAAAACAGTTGCAAAAGAAAAGGAAAGGAAAAGAAAGAAAGAAAAAGAAAAACGAATGAGCCAACATTAATGAAAATGAGGAACAGGATTAGCTTTCAAAGGGAAACAATACATTTTAACGTCTTGGTTAACATCTCATCTTCCACGCATAATATAACTGTTAAGGAAGAAACACTCTCCAATTTCAAGAGAAAAGGTCATCTACTTTTTCAGGAATCCAGCACTGGAATAATTTTAAATGTCATGTGCATTTAAGGATACATTTAAAGACCTTTTCATAAAAAATAACAATAATAAATATTAATTTCTGTTTAGCTTGAACTTCTCAGTGTGTTATATTAAAGTATAGATATGATAGATATGCTATGCATATACAGATGGTAATATTATTTTTTATTTATATATATATATATATGCGTGCTTATTCTAAAAATCTATTGTTCCCTTTTAGGCACTAAAAAAAGGAAGCCCTTCATGGCAATTGCTTTGAAAACTGAATACAAGACAAGATAGACAGACAAAATGGTTAGAGCAAAGAAGGGAGAGGGGGGAAAACAACAACCAGCTCTGCCACAGGAAGCCAGCAGCCATCCTCTAGGAGTTTCATGACTGTGGCCTACGGTTTTTCCTGCATGAAGTGCTGAACAATTTGGGGATCAAAGTATCTCCTGCATTTGAAGTGTGGATTAGTGCTTGTGAAATTATTGGACAAAAAGAAAATTATACTGAATTAAAGTAAGGGCCCAGTTCTTAATGCATGGTTGGCTGATGTGTCTGCAACTCTAAAGACAGGTTACACCTGAAAGACAAAAGTGATAATAAATTTGGTAACATCAAGGAGGGGAGGGGAAATCTGTTGGAGTAAGAAAATAAACTCTTTTAATGGTTAGGACCATCCAACACCTTCTCAAAGAAACATGAACTTCTCCTAGTCACTGGACAGTCAACGTCTGCTCGCTGCAATTCTGCTAGAGTACTTGCAAAAGCCATTGCACGATTGACACAAAACCGGCATACGATGCTGCGTGACTTATACAGACTGGCCAAAGCATCACTATTCACAGGCAACGCCAGCGTTAAGCATGAGCAAGAGCACTACCAACCTCTTGGATTCACAAA
The DNA here is from genome assembly GCF_030463565.1 of Pelecanus crispus. Lineage (NCBI taxonomy): Eukaryota > Metazoa > Chordata > Aves > Pelecaniformes > Pelecanidae > Pelecanus > Pelecanus crispus. The sequence goes on along the minus strand of NC_134645.1, from coordinate 124,328,891 downwards.
GTTGCCTAGAAAGGTGATGGTCAGACCTCTACCTCCATAACGGAGGAAAAGTAAACAACATAAGAGGCTCAATTTTGTTCCCTCATGAAACAACATGACACCCCACCCCACCCACCCCAATAACCCCTAAAATCATTCGGGGAAATGCTTAAAATTTGCACTGGATGCTTCGTCACTGGTCTTCCAGTGACTAGCCCTGTTCAAGTCAAGGGCACAGCTTTAATTTGTATAAATCTTTGCAGAATCAAAGCTTTGAAGAAGTTTCGTTTTTCTACTGAAAGTATTTAGATAGTGTCCATTATCACAGTGGAGGAGCAGCTAGCAGTCCTTCATTTCATATGCTCCTCTAAGGGAGTGAACAATAGTTACTCCCATTCACAAAAGGAAACTGAGGCACAAGGAGACAAATATCCCTGCCTATGATCATAGAGAAAGTCAGGGGCAAAGCAAGAAACTGAGCCCCATTTTTTTATTCAAAATACTGGACTATCCCTTTGCATGGGAACACAGGTGGGCTAGATCCTATTCCACAAGCAGATGGATAAGAATACGTACTGATCACGATACCCGTGGTACCCCTACATGCACAGATGTGTACACGACCCTGAATCCTTATGCTTTATCACACCACAATATTCTTTCTGAACTCTTGCATATGGATTCAATTTTGCACTCAAGGCAGCAAACCTCAGGTGTCAAAACAGAACAGTTGCCATTTCCTAGATCCTCAGGAGGATGTCACAAAATGTTTTTTTTTTTTCTTTCTCACACTCACATACCAATAACATCCCCCATATCTGATTTATCTCCAGTCGTGCACACAGCCGGTGCTGCACCCTGGGCTATCAAAATGCCTCCCGGTACCGATGTAATTCTTGCTGAATTGTTTCCAGAAGCGGTTTGTGCCTGACAGTGAGTTCATATTCATGTGGGCTGGTTAATAAGCACAACGCCTAAAATTTAAGTGAGATTTGGAGGTGCCCAGCAAGCGACAGAATCAGGCTCTGTGCACTGTGGGAAGCCCCACCATAAGCAATTACTTACTTAACGCCACTAATTGCACTGCACTGGCGATGGCTGAGGGATTGACTGCGCGAGACCTGGCAGGAATCGCGTGCTCTCTCCCATCGCAGAGATGAGGAGGCACAAAGGAAAGGGTGACGTGACACCAATGTCAGCGTAGACACATACCCATGTTAGCAACAACTGCAAGCTGCTATTTTTCAGAATAATTAAGTAATAATCTCTTTTACTTTGTAATACACCTAGCAATAAACTGCTGCTGCAATTGATTAAACGCCGAAGAAAAGCTAAGGTGTTTAATCAATCACTGGAGCCACTTACAGCAAATATAATACAAAGCTACAGAGATTATTGATATTACACAATGAGCCAGAAATGGGAAAGAAAATTATCCCTATTCCTTCCTCTGCGATGCCTTGAATGTGTTGTGCTGCTTTGCTTGTGCTTTCTAAGCAACGAGCGCTTCGGCTTCATGTTTAGCTGGACCAAATACTGAGCCAAAGGCAAATCACAGCTCCCCCGGTTTCCATGCTGGGGATCTGGCTTGGTACGGGCTGGAGACTGGATGGGGAATTGGCTGAAGCAGGTCCTAATGGATCAAAAATGAGTTTTTGAAGGACTGGAAGAAAATAATGTGGGGACACAGACTGATGTGACTGAAGTGGGAAATGCAGAGATAAATTTCCGTAAATTTCTTCTCTGAAATTATTTCAGTGAATCAGGTTGTGGCAACCCCCTCCAAGCCTGACTAAAGCTTTCTGTGTTCCTTGTTTTCACATGTATTAAAATATCAGTATGCTCTGTGGGGTTATACTTCATATATTTGGGATGGAGCCTTCTCTCAGCTACTCTAGAGGAACTGCAATGAAGGGGCTAAAGCAGTACTACAAGAACAGAATTTAGCCTTGTAAATGCATATGCAGTGGATTGGGGAAAATCTGTACAAATGTATACAGCTCTGCCCCAAATAGCTCATCCTGTGTCACATCAGGAGGAGTTTTGTCAGTGGCATTGGTTGATGCAAACGTTTAGAAAAGTCTGCTCTCAGAAAAGCAGTGACTTCTTGCCTGAAGAGCTGGGAAAAGATACAGCTCTGCCTGTTCCACGCACTCCTGTTCCCCCGCTCCTGGCACAAACACGGGGTATTTGGGGAATGGAGCGCCTGCCTGCTGCGTGGTTCAGTCTCGCTTGGAGCCAGGCAATGTACACTTATTGTCCATGGACATCATTAAATGTGGCACATTCTGCTATTTGCCCTGTGAACTCTAAAGTTTAAACAGAATGATGTCATTTTATTGGCCTTGTAATCATTGCTCATATTATAAAGGTCACACATTTCACATGGTGGCAGAAAATCAATAGCTCTCCCAACAGCCTCTGGGGGGAAAAAAGTTTTGCTTCTGAAGAATAATATATAATAAACAATTTTAGTCCTTACTTTATCATGGCTGTAATCTTGGAGAATAGCTGCAGTAAAAATCTGGCAAAGGCTGATATATAAACTCATTAAAATTAGTAAGTGATTTAGAACAGGACTTTTAAAAATATTTATCTTGAGCTAAACAGCAAAGAGGTTTGTTTAGGTCTACATTTAAACAAGCTCCAACAGCTCTTTAACAGCTTAGTTTTATGGTACCTGTTGGGGAATTCTTTCAGATTTACAAATCATGTATTTCTCCAGCAAGTGATAGACCTGAGCAATGTGCACGCAGAACTGAACCTGCCGAGAAGCAGGAAGCACAGATACCCTCTGAACAGGGGAGGGGAGTTACCGAAAAATATTTTGTATTGTCTGGAACAATTAGGTCTAACAAAATAAAGCCAAGGCCTTTGAACATACTCTGGCTAATCCTTCAACTGAATTACTTAAACTAGAGAAGACAAAGGCATGGGGAACCTTTTAAAGCAAAAGATGGCTCGCCTACACTCTCAAATAACAAATCAAACTCGGTGTCCCTTTCTGTTAACTAATATCTAGAAAAGAGCTAAAGCATTTAAATACTGAGAGCAGGAAAAATAGCCCTAAAACCTCACCTGCAAGATTAGGAGTGGATCTGACAAAAGAAAAAGTAAAGAACCTTACATTTTTGGTATTCATTTGTCCTTGAAAATCATTTCCATACATGTAATACACACAGACAAGAATCAGCACTAGTGTTTTCATGCTTCCTAGTGATGCAACCGAGTTTTCTCTATCTTGAGTTATATGTGTATCTATCCATTTTCCCTGTATTATTTGTATCAACACGTTCACTTAAGAGAGCTTCTGTGAGATTCAGTTCAAAACATTTAATGGTGAGATGCCTTGATTTGCAAAGCCACATTTAGAGTCTGGCTAAAGTAGCTGTGTAAGTGAAACACCGCTAGCGCATCAATTTGTCAATTTATGGACAGCGCTACCGCCTCTAATTCAGGCTTCCCTCATGGTTTGGATATGCTGCCTTTAACCAGCTTGCAACATTATTTTGACTGACTAATGGTTTGGCTACAGCCTCACTCAATTTTAGATCAAATACGAAAAGCTACCTATACCCAGTACAGATGCCAGCCAACTCTCTGTTTACAAGCTATAGTCACAAAGTCAAAACAAATTCTGGATGTTCAAAATGGAGCCATCTGCACAGAATAAACACGAAAAATGTGAAACATTTTATGTAAATGTACATTACTGCCTAGGAACAGTTGGTTCAGCTTCCTCCCAGGCTGCCTGGTTGGGAACAGGAGGACTGACAGAGTTTGTGACACCTATTTACATTCGAAGCCATATGACTCACTGTGCCATAGACTCAAAGGTATGACGTATATTTAAGCTTTGCGCTCCAAAAAGGCACTGAAATAAATGATTATCTTTTAAAATAAAGACACATTCAGAATTATCATTTGTGATCTTTTCCTGGACATGTGGGACTCGGCATGCATCTTTTTCTTTCTGCCTCTCCAAGGTCCATCACTTCTGCTTGTGAACAGAGAGCCTACGGCCATTACCTGCTTCTCCCAACGGGAGACAGAGGCACAGAGCCAGCTCCATAATACAGCCTCAATTTTGCTCATATTACACTCAGAATTAATTTTTAAAAAATAGGAAATCAGACTGATTCTGGTAGCGTAATAAAAAAAAATTCCTGCCTTTGACTCTCTATTGCTCAGGATCTCCTACAATGCAGAAATATCCTCCACTGAAAGCACGTTTGAGCTAACAGGAGGCTACGGCTCTGCCCGCACACAGGTGGCAGCTCCGGCTCCACCCTTGACGGAGGCATCTGAAGCCCATATTTTGGGGCTGGTCCCTCCCTGCGTGGGCCAAAGCAACGGCCTGTCCCACCGGCCAGCTGCCTGCTGGCCTCTTCACCTCGTGCTCTCCCCCAATCTGCCCCATCAGCTCGACGTGCTGATCTTTCTGGCTTGCTTTCATATAGGAACATAAATGTTTACCCTACATTAATTGTCTTCCCATTCCACTGGAGCAAAATGTTTGCTACCAAGATAGACAGGACCAAAAAAAAAAAAAAAAAAGAAATTAAATTGTTTCTTTCCCTGGACAGTGTTTTGGTATCCAAAAAACAGGAAACCCAAGATTTTTATGTAAGATGAAGCACTTAAATGAAGATAAACCACTTCTTTTTATGTCTGTCAAATTATTTTGATTACCAAGGAAAGGACTCCAGACTGGGATAGGCAGCTTCTCATGAGGCTTGAGTCTGTCAGCCATGCGCTCATTAAAAACTCCTGTGCAAGTCTATACAATTTAGACTGAACATCTTGTTTGCTGTGGAACATAATCCTTAAAGCATTGAAACTCCAGCCAAAGAAGAGTGCAATGTTGCTGCATCTTAACTGTCCGCTATTTGACTTTTCATCATCTTCAGAGTTATTAATGGTTCAAAACCCACATGTCTATTTATCTTGGGAGAAGCAACAAAGAAATTTAGTTATAGTATAGCCAACCTTCAGCTATGAACAGAACAGACACGACACTCTACATGGAAAGGTGTATTTCATACCAAAGAGCTTGATTTATCATAATTACACGCTCATGAGATACAAAAGCATAGATGCCCAAACATACCAACATACATTTCCACGACACACGCACCAAGATGCATGTGCATACGGAGGTAACAGGTTATTTACTGAGTTATTCAAGTTTATGCAGCTGCAAGGTAATCAATCATGTAAATGATGACAGGAAGGGACATTTATAGAGCAACATCATTGCAATATGTATGTCATAAGGCACTGAATGTTCTATTAAATAGGATTTTTAAAAAAAATAAATTACACCCTAGCACTGCTTCTCCTTTGGAATTATTTTATCAGCTCAAAATGTATTAACTTTCAAACCTCTGCCTTCGTTATACTATCTTGTAGATAAATATTATCTTTGAGCCTCAGCCACTACCCATCTGTCTCATGAGAGACAAAAACATATACCGTAATGGTGCTATTGTATGATTACGATAAAGAACTAGTAAAATCACAAGATTAAATAAATTACATTGTTTAAACACAGGCTTGCAAATTTGTCATGAAAATTTACCTGACCAACAAATCCATTTGCTCACTTTTTACCAGGATGTTGATACAAATAACGTTCCTTGTTCCAGGCAAACAAAATTTGGCAAGCCTAGTGCAACTTATTAGGGTCAAACGCTGCCAGTTTGCACCTGCTCTATCAGAAGAAAATCAGGAAAATTAATGGCTGTGAGCTCGGGCATGCACTAGCAGCTCCTGCTAATTCACCATCACAGAAATGATCATTACAAACCAAGACGAGCAACGGGATTAACAGCAAATGCTTTTGTTCACGGACAACATGGCCAGAATAAAATAAAACAAACAAAAGAACCACGACTCCTATATACCCTTAATGCTATTCACCAACGGAACACAATCTAATTGCTCGGTCAAGACTGTTTCTAAAGGCGCGGAATCAACGGCAGCCTGTAACGCTATAGTGTCGGAGATCACAGGCGGAGGCACAAATCTGCCTCCCTGCTGAGATTTAAGAAAGAAGATGACGAGTTTGAAGATGCTGGCTTAAACGACTAGCAAGTGAATGAAGAAGTGAATAGCGAGTGCCCTCGGAAGAAGAGCATTTCATGACCTAGACTTTTGCTAGGGACTGAGAATTAACTGAATCTCACAAGGTACTAGTGGAGAAGTAAAAAAACTGGGCCGCCTTATTAAGAGCATGGGATCTAACTTGTTTGCGCCTATCTCTGGCAGCCTAATTCAGCAAATATGTGGCAAAATAGCCTGGGGTGAGAGATATGATTTGTTAAAGGTAAATAAAAGATGCAAGCAGGTTTTGGTGGATTATATGGGAAAGAAGATTAAAACAAAATGACAGAATAAAACATTTATTCTCATCAAACTTAAGCTCACCCCCTTAACCAACTCCTATCTGATTTGTTTTAATGATATTTATTACACCATCAAAAACCAGCTTAGCAGAGAGCTGGCATTATGCAGCTAATAAATCTGTTTCTTAGGAATGTGGTGAAATTTATACAAGTAATTATCTAGGTAAGTCTATCCAAGGCTCTTTCTCATCATTGCAATGTCTAGAGGGAAAACAATAATAAAATAATGATAACCACAATTATTATTTATTACTACTACTATGAATATGGTAGTGCCCAAAGATCCCAATCAGCATTTCAGTAATTAGAATTAATTCTGTCAGGCACTGGTTCCGTCTCACTCAGCTACAGGGTGTTGCTAGTGCTTTTCTACGGTATACGTAGAGCCAGCCTGTGCTCTGGACATCAGTGCAAGGTAATACATGGCATCACCCATGGCCACAGTATATGCGGGAAAGGGCAGGTAGCTCTTCTCACCCCATCAGTCCCTGCCCACACCACCCCGCCGAACTGCTCAGAGTGTTTCCGTCATGGAAGCTTAGCGCCATGCAAGCGAAAAGGGGGGATCGTGATCTGATATGATCATAACCTGGTCATATTAATTCAAATTCATTATCCCAATCCAGCAGTGGCTAATCCTTGATGATTTAAATGAAAGGAAGTGAACTGCTGATCCCTGGAGCTACCTTCAAGCACGCTGGAGTCGGAGATTTAATTACCCTCGTTTTAGGGCAAGACTGGCTTTTGGAAGTGGCCCAAAACCGACAGCTTTCAAGAACCCGGCTCCAGTTTCTATGCCGTGGAAGGTTTTATCGTTGTCTTTGATCCATTTAGCTTGAACTGCACCTCGTTAGATAACTGTTCCCTTTCACCCCTAAATTTCAACACAGTCAAGGCTAGACAGGGCTGTGAGATGTAAGTAAATACAGGTAGGTCACCCGCACCGGCATCTTATGAGTGGTTGTATGACAGCTGCGTGGCTTGCAGATAGGTCTAGCTAGAGCAAGAGAGGTGATTAGTCTGTCATTCCTTGGATAAGATTTGCAGGATTTGTAGTTGTGTCTAGAAATTATGTGAGCGAGAAGCCCAAACTGCAGTAAATAGAGATGCTGTCAATGAGGGAGAGGAGCGAGAGGTTAACTGATTCTGCTCGGTGCCTCTGCAAGCTGCAGCCATTACGAGGCAGAAGCTTAATTTCTGCGCTGCACCTCGAGGCTTGAAAAGGAGTCCTTCTGTCCTCCTTGCCATGGTTTCTCTTCGGAGCAGGGCACATCAATCTTTCCCTCCTTTCAGAGCAGCATCCAGGCCAAGCCACTCACCCTCCTAATCCATGGCCAGGCTCGCCAGGCTGGAAATAGTCAGGCTGCGACGCCTGCTACGGGTTTTGTGGCAGTTCCTTAGCCTGGCACCCCAGCAACACCACTGAATATTTCTAAGCTGCAATTCATTGATGTAGAAGACCATACATTTTTGCTTGATGAAAACATGTTTTCCAAGGCCTGGCAGCTGCAAAATTTGAAACCCAGCAGGCAGCTCCAACAGGCAGGCGGGAGTGCGGCTGCTCGGCCGGGCAGAGCAAGCGAAGCGCGCTCATGGAAAGGGGCCACCGAAAGCAGAAAGCTGTTTCCTGTGCCAGGATTTTGCGCCCAACACACAGCAATTATCAGTCCCTCGTTTAAGAGAAAAATGTTGCCCACAGCGTAATTTACACCTGCACCCTGGCAGTAAAGGGTGAAGAATATTTTATACTCCCATGCAACCTCCCATTCTCACGGACTCCTTTAAATGGTTTAACAGAAACCACTGGCGCTGTCTGTCTAGGCACAATGTACCTCTCCTGGCACCTGAAACAAACAGCGTATTTTTAACTCCTTATTTCTCTGTTTTCAAAGAATGTTATAATTTGTTTCCACATTCATTCTGTTCTACAATGGAGCCGAAGCATGCAGATGTAGAAATGCTGCCTGCTCCTCTCCCGGAGTTAAAAGCAAGGTTCTTAATAAGCAGGAAAACACGAAGGGGTCACTAAGAGAAGATTTTTCTTTCATCTGCTATTTCTCATTTTGGGCTTTTTACAACGTAAACACAAACCAGACAGTCTGTTTTCCAGACACCTAAATGCTTTTGCAGTTTTGTCAGAGTGTTTCAGATGGATAGTGGCAGGTTTCTCTGTCTTGCATCCAAATGCTGCCTTTCCACACAATGGTGTAAAATGTAGAATGACATCTCTGGCTTCAGTGTAGGTGTAAAGCAAAAGGAATTTGGTCCTCTCACCCTAAATGCTTTACTTCTCCCACCTTCCTGCCCTGCCTTCAAGCCCTAAGAGAGTATATACAACCTTATTTTAGGGGGGGGAAAAAATCTGAACACCTGCAGAAAGAGGCAAGGTATCGTGGAAAAGCAATCTAGCCATGAAGCCACTGGCCCTGCTCCTTAGGAAAAGAAGGATGAACATAGCATTGCCAGATTACACTGCATCAAAAATGCAGTGTATGTGACTCACTGCTCTGTGCTAGTGAAATTAGGCAGCCAGGATGACTTCAAGATTAGGAAGCATCATTAAAATCAAATCTTGAAAAGATAAAGCTTGTAGGACAGGATCTGTGTATCTTTAGTAACTGACCACAGAGAAATAAAACTGAAGTCTGCTTATAAAAGCCAGCATTTGGCCAAGAAGAGAGTTTTATGCGAAGTGCTTCCTATTATTAATGTAATAGTTGGTAGAGATTCCAGCACTTTGGGTTGGATTAAGAAGAAGAAAGCAGCAAATCAAAATGTTCTGCTGAAATTCTGCTATGGAAATATCAGACATTCCATTTATCCAGCAGCTGTATTTGTCTATTCCAAATGCGGCTAGAAAAAAAATGGTGCCTCTTCATGGGATTTTCTGTTCCTTCCTTCCTTCCAGAACACACACACATTTTCCACAATTTCTTCTAGGGCAGATGATACAAAGACACAGAGCTCATTTCTCTCCTCCCCGAAACCAAGGAGCTGTATCTACAAGATTGGCTTAAATAAGAAAATCTGTGCTCTGAGACAGGGGCATTTTACATACAGGGGTTTTGATGGATCCTGATCTACTTCTTTCTTTCTGTGTACATATATAAGCATATGTATGTGACATTCAGACAAACACTAGTTTCAGGAAGGAATCATTCATGCACTTTTAGCCAACTACTTTTAGCCAGGTGTCTAATCAGAGCTGGGTCACTAGCCTTTCTCCGTGGGCAATGAAAAATGAGCACTTCCAGAAGGCAGTTCATGTTATTCATCATAAGGTGGGCTGAATCACCCTACGGACAGTCCTGTCTTCCCTGACAACTGCATGGGAAGCCTAGGTAACCAGCTTAGGCTGGACCCCTGAAGGAAGCAGTGCAACACCCATCATAAGTTTGGAGTCTAAGCAAATCACCTTGTCTCTTTATTAACAGTAAAGAGGGATGGCCTCCTCCTTCATCTTGTATCTTAGACACCTATTTTATGGTGAGAGGACTTGCCTCCTGGAGAGGTCTGTCTCCCTCTCTGTAGACTACAGCAGCAGTCTAGAAGGCGAGGTTAGACTAAATCTGCCTTAGATGCCAACCTTGGGCCTAAATGTTGGTTGACGAACAGCAAGAGACAAGCACCTCTCATTGCTGCAGAGGGATCTCCTACCTGCCTCCACATAGGCACGTGAATCAGGAGAAAAGGCTCCTTCTTGGAAGCCTTCAAGGTGCTTCTCTTCACTGCCTGGACCATAAATTAGGCCCTTGCTTTGGGAAGGCTGATTTCTTAAATACCTAAAATAGGTGAGTATTAGAGGCCAAAGTCGGGCAGACTGGAAGCAACTGTGGTTGGCGGTGCGCTCAAAATACCTAAGATGGCATATAGAGGACAGATCCCTATGCCAGCTGCTATTTATCATCCATTTTCTCCTGAAGTCTTATACTGCGGTAGTCTTGTATGGGTCACAGTTTGCAGAAGCTGACTAACCACATGATTTCCCTAAGCCCAGATAAAGTATATCAACTCCTCTATATGTTCTATGCCTGAAGGAGCATGCAGTAAAGCCAAGTACTCAACCCCATACCTGTCATAAAGCAGGTTCGAATATTCACCACAAAAAAGAATACACTTTGAAGGGGATTTTATGAAGAGAACTTAAGGAAACCTAGCACTCCCCAAATATGTTTAATACTGTATAAAATTGTTCCTGAGGTTGTTAGCGACAGCCCCACAGCCCCTGAGGTTTTTGCAATATGTCCTACTACGGGACCAGCCTCGGGCATGCACCCATCTTCATTCATCCCCATGCCTCCCCTGCACCTCACTTTCCCCCCTCCATGGGCACAGTAAGGTGGAAAAGATGTCAGGAACATTTCACACCTGCTGTTCCTAATACACCTAATCCTTTTCAGATGAAAAGGACTTTCGATGAAAAGGACTTTCATTGAAAAGGACTGAGAGCGGTTTTTATGGTCAGCTGCTGTTGGGAGGGACATGAACATGGAGTCCTGGCTTCGGCTTGAGTGCTGTGCAGCTCCTGACGGGGACTGGTTAACCCCTTTCCAACAGCACAGTGCTTGGTACGGTGCTGAGTTTAGGCTCAGGCCTGGACTAACCCAACCTCAAAAGGGCCATGCCCATATATTTAGAAGATACATCACATGGAACAAGAACTTTTCTGGATGAGGACCAGAATGCTCAGCACATTGCAGGATTACCCATTTTCTGAGAAACTAAGGGTATCTCCAAGTGTGGTCTCATTACCAAATTTGTTTCATAATTCATAAATAACTTTAGAGTTGTGTTGGTCAATCAAACCTGGTTATCATCTTTTCACTACAGTGCAATACAAACAATGTATTTTTTTCCCTGCTATGACTAATTCTCATCAAATAGCCTTCTTCGAAATGGGCAATAACTCTGGTTCTATGCCTATATTTGGGGTTTTTTTTTTGAGGAGGGGATAACTGATCTTCTTTGGTTTTGAACATTTCAGTTCGAGACACTACTTGCTATTCTACCATCAGATACCAACTCCAACACACACTGGAATCAATGGCAGAACATGAGGTTAACAGTAACTAGCCTGTGGCAAAGAACAGCTGAAGTAAACACTCTGAAAGATATTATTTTTCTGCATCTTTATATAGATGCACATAGCACCTTCATGAATAGATCATCTTCTCATTGACGCTTCTGGTGACCTATTGGTGCCTTTGGTTGGAATGGCATTAGAGTTTAACCCTCGCATGCACTGACTGAAATGGACTTTATATTATACTTAACATAAAGAGATCTCCTTTATTCTTCAAGAAAAACTGCCATTTCTTGTTTTGATTTCTATAATAATATAAAGATAAAAATCACATAAAGCTTAAAGTACCATCTCAAAGGAGATGTTAACAGGAGAGGATTCTAGATGTGTTGCATTTATAAACATACTGACTCTGTGAACTATAATGATTTTGTATCATTAAGGCCATGATCCTACAAAATACTGAATACCTCTTGCAACTTGAGTCCTTGACTTTCATTGACTTCATGGGGTTTCTAAAAGGACTGGGCTTTCCACTGCAAGTATCCTCTAAAAAGAAAGTCTTTAGAAATTCCACCCCATAGCCCTGAGTTTATTGTCTCGCAAAGACACGTTTGCTCAGTTTACAGGTGAATATTTATTTTTCTCACCTGACGGTTTTGCAAACTCAACTAGACATCAAGCTGGATTTTTCCCTATCCAAGCATCATCATCAGTAATAAAGGTATTTTTGCCTTGGATACACCTGTGCAACTCCATTAGCCTTCATGAAGGTTACATGTGTGCAACTGAGGTTATATATGGAAGACAACTGGGATGGAGAGACCCGACTGTGGATACAAATCGACCTCTGGAATATTTATTGCTTTATTGCTGCTGATGATGTCAAAGAAGGCAAAAAGTGGTGAGGTTGGCAAATGAGCTAAACCTTTCACTATTTTTTTCTTGTAATGCATGTGAGCAGCTGAAAGACAATAAATGTTGAAATCCAGGGTTTTGCTTTCATAGTCTTTTCAGAGCATTTAAAAAGTTTTTTGTTTGTTTGTTTGTTTTAAATGAGTTCATATCAGAGCAGTGTTCAGTCTAAAGTATATCTCCATTTGATAACTAAATAATAAAGGAGCAACATTCCTCAGTGTGCTTCTAGAAATAGATGCTGCCTGGTGACTTCTGCGCATAAGCGGATGTCTTCGCAGCAAAATCCAAATAACAGTCTTTGGCCAGTCAGTTATTGGATTTAAGTTGATTCTAAGATTTTGTAAGTTGATTCTAAGATTTTCTTTCCCTGTAGACTCTACTCCTTATCACCCTAAAAAGCATATACTGTAGCCTTAACAATTAAATGATAATGAGCAGACAGAAGAGAAAGGAGAGGAGAGATCTGGCATAGCTACAGCTAGCAATCATTAGATTTACAGAGGGGAAAAGACATGCTTCCTAGGCCAACATATTTTTTATGAATAATTGATAAGGCAGTCAGCACAGCTATATCAAGGAAATGTAATATATATCCATAATTATAAAACCAGCTTTGTGCAAAAGGACATAATACACTGAAAGGAGATACCAGCCAATATGCCATCCTGAAATAAAATACAGTCACTATTGTGTTAGTTGGCAAAATTTAAATACAGGATTTGAAGCAAGCAAAATGTTCTTTAATCCCATTTTTTAGCACAGTCCAGGCTCAGTCTGCTCAGGAAAATACTGCAAGGCAAAATCAGCAGCTGCATTAATTTGCTGATGATTGAGAGAAAAATGAAAGTTATCCTCATGGTTTTTTTCTCCCTACTTGCTACTCTAACTTACTAATAATATGAGAGTACCAATTTATTCCTATGCGAGTATATGAAGCATACAAATTGAAAAATCAATGTAATGGAAAAAAAAGATTATCATGCACTGTTTAGAATCAATCAGCTAGAAACAGAGGGGGGAAAATGTGAAGGCGGAGACACGATGTTTAGAAAATGTACATATTGTACGTACCCTAAGCTAGAGTGTTTGTAGGAAAAAACTACCCTTAGTCTAACATGCAGACTGAGCTATATTTTGACCAGAAAAGCATCTTATTTACAGTCTTTTCTAGAGAAATTAATCAGTTGTCTTTTCTTCTTTTAAAAGTCCCCAAATAATAAAAATATCAATCCCTTTGCCCATAAAAGATACACAAAAGCATGTAACAAAAATTTCAGGGTGAAGGGATCACAATACTCAAAATGCTTTATTAGCACGACGTCTCAGCATCGTTCACCAGAACGCTGACGGCTTACTGTAGCCCGAAGGACAGACTTTTGTCGTATGTGACAGTTCCTTGAAAACATCGACAGCAATAGTTTTTAGTTGTGGTCTGAATCACCATTAGCAATTGAGTTTAAAACTTAGATCTCTCAGTGCTGGAATACTTTCTTCGGCCAAAACCGGCCTCTACTGATCAGAAATAATTACACTGTACGAGTTGGATGTGTAACAAATGGGTCTGAGTCTCAGTTTGGAAATACATTCAGAGGAGGTGGAAAGAATGGCTACTGGCTCTGTGACAGGAGATTCAATCTTCATAAACCTGCAAGAGAGGGGAGGAAAAAAAAGCGACACAAATGCGCCCTACAAAAGAACAGAGCAGATCACAGCTGGAAGGAAGGCAAACCTTTTAATCAGGTCCTTGAAATACAAGCTGCAGGAAGCTAGAACATTTTGGTGGACTTCAAACTCTTTGCCTTCAACAATAATTTTCAGGTCTGTAAACTCTTTCGCTCTGCGTTGCTGGTTCAACTCCTTCAACATTTCTGCAGAACAGAGAAGACAGACAGTGCCAGGGTTCCCATTAAGAGTTTTTTATTTTTACTTTTTACTTTTCATTTTTTTTTTTTGTAAAGAAGTAGAGAAACAGGAAACAACTGATATTTTTGTCAGTAAGATTGGCTCAACACAGACAGTCAGAAGTTACAAACATAACATATTAAAAAAAGAAAAAGAAAAAGCAGGAACCAGTAGGTCTAAACAACTGAAATATATATACAGAAAAAAAGCAAAAACGATCCTAAATTTGGAAGGGTTAAAAATGAAAACAAAATATTTCAACATCAGCAAATCAGAAACACAGAGAATGCATTATCACAGAAAAGTTAAAATAATTTGTTATAATAAAAATCAAGAGCTAATGAATTTCTATCCAAATGCAAATAAGTTTTGAACATACTACAATAATATTATTAAAAATATGGTATTATGATGCAATATGAACTGGATATGGGTCAAAATAATAAAACCACAAAACCTGCAAAAATAACTTATCCTTAACATAGTAAAAACGTGTTAAGCCTCTCAGTTAACAGAATAAAATAGTACTTCTAAATAATATATAAATTACAGTGCATAAAAAATTACCCAGATTATCAATGCATCTTGCAATATACCTCAGCTATATAGACTACAATTGGATATGTTTCAGAATTAGCTTAAAAGCATCCTTATGATAAAAAATAATCTCATGCAGAGAATAAATTACTGCCTTTTATAGCAATTCCCATTTTTTGCACTCCAAGGATTTTTACCATCACAGCATTTTTATTTTTTAGCCTTCAATGACTTCATTTACAGCAACAATCAACTTTCACACATCATGAAAGAATCATAATGATTAAAATAACCTATGAAAGTGTTTCCATCCTGCAATAAAGCACCTACCTTGTGTGATGTCTCCTTTTATAAAGCCTATTGGTACTAACAGAATGAAATAATAGCATGCCACGTCTTCATGTGTGGATGTGAACTATTAAACAACCTACATGTTCTGTATACCGGCTGGACTTTTAAGGGTAAGACTTCCCTCCAACTTTGCAGACCGAAGTGGCTATCAAGATGAATAATATACTTTTCACCTGGGCAATAGTCCGGTGGTTCAGAAGCCAGTGATCAAGATGATAAAAGAGCTGATTTTAAATACTAAAGGATTTTGGTTTTATTTTATGTTTGCAATAGGTCAAGGTTCTCATTTTCTCAGTGTAACACCCTGAACACATTCCTCTTCAGACAGATCTGTAAATCAACAGCAGTTCTTTACATGGGGTCCCTCCTTACAGAAAGTAAAAGGGACCTGAAGAGAGTGCAACTCTTAACTGCATTTAAAGCCGCTGCCGGGCTTGGGCACTGGGCTGCCGACGCATCGCCAAAGGGCCCTACGGTGAAATGAAGACCCAAATAATGTTTGTGTTCTCCTGCTTCCTCAATGAAACTCAACAGGAGTCATTTCAGCAAAGCACTAGTGGTTAAACAACATGGAAGCATGCAAATATACAACTGTTGCATGAAAAGAAATTGAAATTCTCCCAAGCCCCAACATCTGTCGTGAACATTTTTCAGGCCTAAGTAAATAAATGTCACCTTGCACATTTATGTCTATTTAATGGAAACACAGTAGTGTCTGAAAGGCTAATTATTCTGTGCTGAAATGGGTCAGTGCTCTCCAGAGAGCAAGCAGATCATTAGAGAGGCCACAGAAATAACAGCAGGCTTGTGTCAGATCTATAATAGGGGAAAATAAACCACTCTGTCCTGTGGGTGCTATAGCAGGGACTATTTTTAACAAATTCATCTGAGCTAAAGTACAATGATACATTTCAAGCAAAACTTAAAACGGGATCTGAATGTTCACACTTCTGCAGGAAAGTTTCAGGCTTTTGCTGGAGGTGTGGTGCCTAAAGTCTGACTTGACCACGAACGCTTCAGGCCTTGGTTAAAGACCAAGGATGCTTTGGACGCAAGGAGTGTTCTACCTGATTCAGGGTTTAAGTGACTAAGGCCTTTGGTTTCACAGGAACAGCACCAGGTGCTTTCTTAGTTGCATATTTTTGCAGGCAATTGTGAAGGAAGTATTTTTCCATCCCTTTTCACATATGAACGACTTTTTTTTCCCTGTGTTGGTCCATTTTTCCACTTTTATGTACAGCAACTACATTTTCCTCTTGACCAATTTTCTATCATTTCATGCCTAAAAGACAGTTACTTTTCCCTCTAAACTTTCTGATAGTCTCTTATCCCCTACTTAATTTCACTTTTGTTTTCTGTCATCCCCCTTTTCGAATTTGCTCAACTACTGTCCTCCATCCCCATTTGCACTTTTTCTACATTCCTTGTTCAAGATCCTTTTCTCTGTGGCTTTGCAATCTTCCTTGCATAAACCTTTCAAGACAAGGGCTCCAACCCAGACTAAGTCATACAAGCTTAAGATTATGCTTACTCAAGGGGTCAATCTCCATCTCACCTCATTCCATTCCCTCCTTTTAAAGCTCATGATCAATTATTCTTAGTGTTCAAAGAGCACAACTGTATGAATAGCAACCGCATAGATGGATCCTGTGCTCCCGGAGAGGAAACAGAGTTTAGTTGCACTCTGAATGGGCTGGGGGTCTTTGGAGGTGGGCTCAGGGTAAGCAGGATAGTAGAGATCATCCATGAACTCATGATTAAGGCCAAGATTGCTGAATAACAAGATAGAAAGTTCAGCCACTGCAGTGATGGATGCTGTGCTCTCTGTGCTATCTCCAGTATTGTGAGAGCTGGTTTGAGCATCTAAATCCCCCAATGGCTCCCCCAGGTAATGAGCTGATTATTTGGACTTTACTGAGCACCCTTTAATTACATCTAGTCCTGCAGTTCCCGGGCACAGTTTCTACCTATGTTCTTTGCACACTTCAGTGTGCTTTATATTGCATGCATTCATTAAGGGATGCAAACCAGAAAACACAGGTCTGGAGCAGTGGTGCAATCTGGCTCATAAAAACCCAGAAATCAGAACAAGCCCTAATCAGAAACTGAAGCTCCTCTTTTTCTGATAGCTATTGCGAGGCCGTAATTCTCTCCTTGTCCCCCTAACTTGTTGTACTGTCCTCCACAGAGAGATGACTACGAACAGTCCTGTATTTTTTGTAGCTCAGTTTCTGAACTAGAAAGAGAAGAGGCAGGTGGAGAGGAGAAGGAAGTCAGGAGACTGCATTGATTCATCGATCTTCCTTGCTGAGGCCCCTTTGTATTACTAAATAACTAGCAGGCATTAGTATTGGACACAAGGTTATATCAGAACGGGCCCTCATTCTCAGAGTATTTGTAATGCTCACACTGTGCTTAGCCAGGCATTAATGATTTATGAGGACTCAGGATCAGTTGCAAAACAAATTTTTTCACCAGGTAATAATGCCTGCCGATGAGTTGTAAAAGGAGAGACAACACAGTGCAGTCCTGGCAGTGAAAAATGATCTCAGCTGTCTCCTGCTAGTCCGTCTTCTGGGCTCCTCCTAATTTTCAGCTGTTGCTTCCTCCATCAAATGGAATTTCCTGAAACCTTCAGAAAGGGATGTGCTGGGAATTTCCTAGTGGTTATTTACTCCTCTGGTTTCTTTGTTCTTACGGAGTGTTTTTTCTTTGTTTGCCTTTTTTCCCATTAGATTTTTTTTTAAAAGAGATCCAGGTAAAAATGAAGTGCAAGGACAGTTAAGGTGCAAGGTTTCAGTAGGACGGGCACTGATCTTCCCTCTCTTCAGTGAATCACAGCAAATGCTCTCGCATCGATAGTGCAAGGGATTTTCCCTCCTGCCCCAGGTGCACACACGCTTTGGGACTGCAGAAACAAAGGCAGTCCTTTCCGTCGTCTTCATCATTACCGATGCTAAATCATTCTCAGTCAAAGCCAGGTTGAATGTTTTCTTCATAAAGAAGTACACAATAGACACCCCACGGTCTTCCATAATTACATGAGCCACATAGTGGTTGAACCTAAAGGGGACTTGACCTGAAACATGCAACTGAACATCTCTACAGAGCTTGTGAAAGGAAGCGCTTTCTATCTCGCCATTATCAGCCTTCATATCATTGCTTGGGGGCATTTAAACATAATTATATTGAGAGTCCCAGAGACAATATGGGCCAGAAGGTGTAAGTGACTTTCCTCAGGTCAGAAACAGAGCCAGGAAGAACTCAGAAGCTTTGATTCCTGGTCCCCAGCTCCACCCATCACACTACATTTTCTCCCTCTTAATTAATGGACAAATTACAAATTAAACTGAAGAGCTCATAAGCCTTGGATCAAATGTAGGACCAAGAACAACTGTGTAATTGTGTAGATCAAATAAAGGGAACAGAAATTATACAGTGAATCTTTTTTTAAATTACTTATTATCAGAAATAAAAATGAACAGGGAACTTATTCCCCAACTTTATTTATTCTGTATTTCAAGCACAGTGGAGGATGGATACACAGTCAAAGATCCTCTCTAATGCACATTCCTGTGGCACAATGGAAGCTCTCAGGTTTCCTTCCACTTTTACTCACGACCTCTACTTAAATTCTAGTAGATAAGGCTTTAAAAGGGGGCAGCAAGAGCTAAAATATAATGAGCTGTGAAATACTTTTTACAAAGAGTGTTTTTTAAAATTTGCTTGGAAAAACTAACCTATTATAAAACTGAAAAGGCTAATTGATGAAACATCACTAATTATTCTTGTGAAGAACTTGCAAGAGACCAGTGCTTGCCCAGACAGGCTCCTGCTTTCATGATTGGACAGAAAATGTGGGAAAGCCAAGAAAAGTTACCAGAAGGAGAATCCAATTACTTTCTTGCCTTAATAAGTAAGGAGATTAATTTCCAAGGTTATGCTCTAGTTATGTAAAACAAATGTTTTAACCATTAAATGCCAGCACTGCACATACTTGGTCATTTTGATAGACAGTGGTAGAGAGTGTGCAGCTACAAAAAATTAAATTATGAAGCACAAGACCCAGCAGTTGAATAGGAGTTATGAGTGACAGGAAAGGGTACCATGGCGAGGCTGTCCTAATGAACCACACAAGCACTCATGATTTTCCGCCAGTTTTGACAAGCCTCTCTTCCTCCTCACCACTGTGCCCACAGACACACAGAGAACCCCAAAGCCTGGAGAGTGTCACAAAAAACTGCTCCATTTGCCCTTGCGCTGTTCATACGTAGCTTGAATCAGCTGCGTGGAGAGATAACAACTGAATGCCTAGTTGCCTCGTTAGGCCAGCCTGATGAAGTTATGTGGACACACTTGGTGTTGCAGTGGCTGACGCCCTTCTCCACTCCAGGCCAGGCTGAGGGAGTTGGGATTGTTCAGCCTGGAGAAGAGAAGGTTGTGAGGAGACCTTATTGCGGCCTTTCAGTACTTAAAGGGGGCCTACAGGAAAGATGGGGAGAATCTTTTTAACAAGGCCTGTTGTGACAGGACAAGGAATAATGGATTTAAACTAAAGAAGAATAGATTTAGACTAGACACAAGAAAGAAATTTTTTACAATGAGGGTGGTGAAGCACTGGAACAGGTTGCCCAGAGAGGTGGTAGAGGCGCCATCCCTGGCAATATTCAAGGTCAGGTTGGCCGGGGCTCTGAGCACCCTGATCTGGTTAAAGCTGTCCCTGCTCACTGCAGGGGGGTTGGGCTGGATGGCCTCTAAAGGTCCCTTCCAACCCAAAGCATTCTGTGATTCTATGATTCTATGATTCCCCTTGACACTGCAGACCAACTACCACTGAACATCATCCCTTAGGGTCTCCCATGATCATCAGGCAGGGGGTTAGTTATTTCCCAGTTGACAAATGCACCATCAACTATGGCAGCTTCCATATGGTGTGAAGACAAGTGCACACCTCTAGAGAAGAGCTTCCTTCTTGGGACTGAGGACAAGAAATAGGTCCCTTATTCTCTTTTGCCCTGAAATGAAATAGTAACAGAGAAAAAAGGGAATGAGCGAAGCCTTGTAGGAATCATTAACAGATGAGGATGTCACAGATACTGTCTTGTGATCTTCGGTTTCCTTCCTAGACCAACAGAAACATTGTGTACAGCCCAGCCCCTTCTGCGCGCTCAGCCAGGTAGGATGCACTACCACGGGTGTCTCTCCCCAGGGATTACCAAGGGAGAGTAGATAATTAGCTGAGAGCAGACACTAATTTTTTTTTGCACAAAAGATGAGAATTAATCTCTTGCAGATAAATACTTTCACTTTTTCCTTTTGGATCTCAGTTCCAGTTGAACTTCCTCATCAAGAGCAGAAGAAGGGGGTGTAAGAAAGCTGGGACTCGCCTATATGAGGATCCTTTATGGGTGAGATGCGGGAGGCAGACAAAGGTGAAGCACTGTGGCTCTGTGCTGTGAAGTGCCAAGGCTGCTAATGGCTTGGGGTGGAGGTGCAAAATGCTGGCTGCTTGATACTGGTGCGTCCAGCCCTCCTCTCCCAGACTGTATTGATTACGGAGCTTCCACAGGATGCCATCCTGCTCCAAAGGCATCTGAAAATGCTCGACTGCTTGTGGCCATCTCCTGAACATTTTGCTTTCATAAGCCCTTAAGCCAGACAAAATGAACTGAGAAAAGCTCGATGGTGACTACAGGAGCACTACAGCCCCCAAGCGCAGGCTCAGCGAGGCCGTGCCCTACAGAGTCTCTGCTACCCAGCTACACTCCCCAGTGAAGATGGAGCACATGCTGACGGAGAGGTATCACTGCTGGCACAGTTACACCAAGCTCTGAACAAAAGGCAATGCGAGTCCTCTTCTGCTGGGTTTTGTCAGCACAGCAATGTGAAATGCAAGGTGTGAAGCTGTCACACTCGGAGCTGACACAGCTATGGCAGCAGGACTTTGTAGTGCAGACCAACCTGCCTAGATCTTAGTCTTGCTGACACTGTTATACACCTGTGCTGCTAAAGAAAACAGTAACAGATGTTGGAGAGTGGGAAAATATTTTTTAAATCTCATCCTGAACAACACATGCGGCTATATGTGATAATTCCGCTCAAAGGATTCTTGGCAATGAGGTGCCCCATTGTGCTAAATATTTTTTCATTGTTCACATAGACAAATTCTTCTCTTCTTATTTTGATGAGAAAGGATCAATAAAGTGATTACTCACTTGAGGAAGACAACTGTACGTGTAAATGGAGCCTTTCTACATCTCTTAAAAACTTGGGGAAGTTGAGGTATCATGTTTTGAAAACAATTTTCAGTCCATTATCATCACTAGAACTGACATTAGGAGGTACCTCAAAGATGCCTTCACACATCACAGACTTGATATTTCCCTATGTTAGGCTGTAAAACTATTTCAACGTATTTTCTGACTGTATTCAGAGATTAACCACCACCCTCATTTCTAGAAAATCTACTTTAAATGCAACTTCGGAGAGATTTTGGTATCACAGTTATGCATAAAAATAATAAAAAAGGGAGTTTGGAGGCTAGAATGCCTTTGCTGCTTTGATTTATAAGGTAAAGTCTTCTATGGTATCCATGCCTGCTAATTTATAATCATACAGGGTTACAAATGCACAGTGAGCGTATGTGACTGGCTTTGAAAATGAACTGCATTTACATTACATATATGGATGCACAGAAAGAATGAAAAAAATATGGAGACGATCTGATCTCTTTAGTTTTCCAACACAGGCTGTGATCCGCGCAAGGCCAAGCAGCAAGACCAAAGGATCCAGCACAAAAATACCCACTGAGATGTTGAGATAAAGATGCAGCTTCCTGTATCAGGATCTGCTGAGGTTTTTTTTTCAGGATTCACCCCTGATTAAATATCAAGTTGGCTGCAGCCTGTTCTATATTGGCCAAGGCAAACAAACCCCAGGGGATCCCAGCAAATTGCCAGCCTGGCCCCCTGTTCCGAATATAACATGCCACTATTTCAGTTAGCACTGTAACTTGATTTCCAGGCAGACAATAATTTTCTCTGGAGACAAAATGAGAGAGAGAGAGAGAGAGGCAGAAAGAGAAGGGGGGAGAAAAAAATCTGTGAGCGCTGGAAACGCAGAATAGCCCAGATTCAAAGAGAAATTTAGTTCTGATTGTTTTATTTACCAGCAGGCAGCCCTGAATATCAATACACACTTAAGGGAAGACTAAAATATTTATTACTACGTGATCTGGGATGGATTCAGTATTATCCTAATTGTTTGTAGCAGAAGACTAGCAGACAGCTTTTAGACCTTTTTGATCTCTTTATGTAGTGCAAGGCATTAGCTAAACGTTTCCTAGTTTTGAAGGCTTTGAACAAGAAGCACCCATCTGTGAAACCGATAGTGTAATCAACAGGCTCCCCGACATGTCAGCAACAGTCAAACGCTGACCAGTTTTGGTGGTGTAAGAACAAAAGCTGTGAATTGTATATTAACAGCAATCAGTCACAGGCGTGTGCATTATGTACAGCCGGCAAACAAAACGCCTGCTTTCCGAAATAAGAAAATGAGAAAAGACAGGTTTCTGAAAATAAATCAGCGATGCATCCAAGACAAATTGCACGTATCATAAAAAATAAAAAATAAATAAATACAACTGTAAGGTGCAACACCTGACAATCAAAGACTTCAAAGCACTTAACATACGTTAATTAGCAAGGAGTGGGGGGGTTCCTCTGCCCATTTTAAACAAAAGCAGTGCTGCCCAGTTTCAACAGGGGCAGGACTTAGTTTTTTTTTAAAATGTACGTAAGTGTAATCAACACAGTTCTTTGAAATAAATCCATCTTTACTGACCAGTGGTAACACACGTGTTTTCCAACATTCATAAACTGCAGTATATGGTACCTAATGAAAGCAAACAAAACTTGGCATTGAAATCTCACCCTTTCAGAAGATATTATACACCATCTAAAAATAATAAAGTATTAAATCTAAGTATTTAGACCCATACACTCAGTGGATGGCTTAGCACTGGGCATATGTTATGCATGGGGTTAAATGCATGTGACAGCATCTCTTGGTCCAGTGGGCATCTCATACGGTAGACCCAGTGATTCATTACACTATCAGAATAGACGAGTGTAATCAAATAATGTAAAATAAAAGAATGAAAACATTGCCAGTCAACTCTAGGACCTCCCATGGGGTATTCTGCAACCCAACTCTTCTTCCCTGCTTCCCTGCTTCAGCATGCGTCGGTGGCTGCACTCATGTCCACCCATGGTTACAGAAGAAATAATAATAATAATAATAAATGCAAGGCTGTTAACTTCCCTCATAATCATAGACGACAACAGGTTTGGAAAAAATGATAAATAAGCTGTTTTTTGTGCCCGATGAGCTGAGGCATGATTGCAGAGACATGTGAAGGCAGAAAAACTGGCAGTGGTAGCAGGGGAAAGTGGGAGGAGGGAGCAGGAATGAGTGGCTGGGGAGGCAGCTTGGTCTCAGAGAAACAGCCCCCTAACTTCTGTGTTGTTTTTCGCTTTAGGAGCATGGTATCATATGTTAAAAAAGCCGTAATTTGTGTCAGATTTTCTTTGAACATCTCCCTACTTATAACATTTTCAAATCTCTAGATTATACCTGTCCTAAAGATGTGTAAGACTTTACAATTTTTTTTTTTCCTTCTTTTCTTTTCTTTTCTTTTCTTTTCTTTTCTTTTCTTTTCTTTTCTTTTCTTTTCTTTTCTTTTCTTTTCTTTTCTTTTCTTTTCTTTTCTTTTCTTTTCTTTTCTTTTCTACTGTAAAGTTTTCATCGTTTAACAGTATTCTAGCTGTTTAGGAAATGTTTTGTAAAATGTCCTCCTCACTGCTGCCTAACTCATGTTTCCCCTTAATAGAGTAAACCTTGATTTTTAAATCTTGATTTTTAACCAAACATTTTGGAAGGTATTGTTAATATTAAGTATTTTTGTATAAATCCTAGCAAAGTCACTTCCTAGTAGCCATGTTGCATGAACAGTGAGTTTGTACAGTATGGCAAGAGAATACGAGCTGTGACTGGCTGATAATGTAAGAAACCATTTAACTGCAAATGTTGTTTATATTCAGAGAGGAACAAGTTATCATGAAGTGTTTAAGTAGCTGCCTTACCAAACTCAGAACAAAAAAAAAAAGGCACTTCTAAGAAGTTTGTTGAGATTAAAGGACAAAGATTTATTTAATAAGTATTAAAATTTATGGGCTCTCTAAGAATTAAGCAAGCTTATAAAGACTATTTTGAGAGCTGAATGGCTTTCACATAATGAAGATGGTTGATAAGACTTGGTTAAAACATTTGAAATACAACCGAAAACAAAGGGACACCTCAGAAAACACAGTGATTAAGTCAAAATTTCAACTGTGAAGGCAATATACAAATTTCACAATCATTTCATAATCCAAAATGCTACTAAGACCAACCCGCAAAGGTGCTGAACCTATGAAAGGATGACAACAGGCAATTTTGAATCTAGACAAGCATGAAAGAAGCATGTTTTTCTCCTTCTGTGTAGTTATGGAAACAGAGAGATATAAAACCCCTCCTAACCGAACAAGGGCTTTTTTCCTCTCTCTGCTCCCATCCGCAACTTTACAGCTGTCACCACAAGCCATCCCGCTCGCTCCTGCAAGCCAGCAGGCAGCAAACAGGCATCTAAGGCGAGGAGAGAACAAAAGAGGCTGCAATACAGCTTCAGTTCAAATGACAGCCTCACCAGGGCTCCAGCCTGCACCGGCAAGACAAAGTTGTAAAGTTTTACGGAAGAATTGAAGTAAATTTCTTTTCTAGAGGTCTTAGCGGGAAATCAAAGATCTATTTTAATTTAAGATACTAGCAGCTTCTCTTGCTAATGACCGAAGTATCTAGACCAACAGCTCCCCAACGGTAGTTTGCAGGATGACAGGAGTCCATAAAGCCACTTGCACTGTTCTGAAAAGCCGTCTGCAGAGTAAAACATTAACTGTTTCCAGTTTTGGATCTGAGCGCTAAAGACAGTGAAACGTAAGAAACGTCGAGGGCCGACGTGTATCCTTGAAAGATGTAGTTGAAACCATCCAGTTCTCGAGATGAGACATGCTACAGCTTTAGGTAGACTGAAAATAACAGGATCTAATTTAGATACAAGATTCTTGATGGGAATTGATTTGTCTGCCTCACAATGAAAATCAGGAATGCGCTGATGTAGGTGATGTGGAAACTTTCTTTGGTACGCTGGACTTAGCAGAAGTCACATTAGTATTCCCATTGATTCGTTTCTTGGGCTTAAACTGGAATATAATCTAGGGTGCCAAATTTAAAATGGAAATAGATGTCCATCCATAAGCTATTTTACTGATCTGTGACACACTAAAACAGGGCTTACTACTAATTTGGAGAAGAGGGTTGCCTATGAGGTCCTTTCAAAGGGCAGATGCTCTCTTGCAGCCTTAAATTCAGTGATGAGATCTCCAAAAAGGAACACACAGAACTGGAAATGAAATGACCACCATTTAATGTCTGTGGTCTTTTTAATTTTTATTCTGCATTCTTCAGAAACAGAAGAGTTGGTGATTATTTACTTTGCCTTCAATGATATTTCGCCCTACGACACAGAGAAGACCCTGGTGTTTCTAACTAGTGTGAGCTGTGTGTCTGAACTGGTTCAGGAGAGATAATTATTATAATTTCGTTTATTATTTCTCATTTCTCTAGACCATTAATTTTCATATATCATATACATATTTATGAAAATTGCAGTACCTTTAATTAACTATATGGTATTAGCAGTTTATATGTACAAATGAACAACCCTGGGAACAAACTCATTAAAAATCTATGGCTAAACTTCAAAGGCTTTGGGATTTCACCTCTCGCATACTTGCCCTCTCCCTGCTCCGGCAGCAGAAGGCTAACATGTATTTAAAAGAACAAATATCTACCTGTGCAAAAGCTGCCCTTTGCATTTCACAGGAAATGTCGGTATTTCAAAAGTTGGTTTTGTCTTCCCAAGTATCTGTGACCCTTTCTGTGGACTGAAGATTTCATATACAGGGTTTTAAAATGAAAATTGTTCTTAATTTTATTTTTTTCATTTGTATGTACATTTTTACATTGCTTAATAAAATGTCATTAATAGTGACAACATGGCACAACTGTCATGTCTCACTGCGCTGACGTCTTTAGGTTAGTTTGGAAGCATTTTTCTAGGTCATTATTTTAAATTAATACGATGAATTAGTATATTTTTATTCAAAATGTCAAACTGTTTTAATCATAACACAAATATGAAACATTGACCTAGAAAATAAGATGTTTCTCTGGTACTAAATAGCAACAACGTAATTAAAAGCATGACATTCTAAAATGAAAATAGAGTATTTGACCATTTTACATCTTAATGAACTATCATATCTACTTGCTATTTAAATTTTATTAAACTGGATAACAAATATAAAATACATTTTGAAACAACAACATCTCTTGTAACAAATTCTGGAAATATGTACCTTGTTAATGATGGTTAAATGACTTTTCCAATTAGTGTGATTTGGGAAAAAACTCTGAAACAGTCTTAAAGCAAAAAATAGTTTCAAGGACAATTTATTTCAGTGAAGACGCTGTCAATACTATGTCAGGCAGTAGCTATTTATCTACAGTCAGAGCTTGCTTTAACTCACATCTGTGCAGTAACTAGTACAGTTAAACTGATGCAAAGTCCTTGTAGGTGACACTAAGCGTTTACCAGTTCTAACCAACACACCGGTTTAACTGAGAACACAATTTGGTTCCCATTACTGTACTGTAAAATAAATACAGTTATACAGACAGACGCTTGCAGTACCATCAAAGGAGCATTGCTTCTTGATTTCCTGACACGTTTTAATGTTAACTTTCCAGTCAGCTTAACCTATGTCTTGGGTTTTGTTTAGTTTTCCTTTTTTCCGTTAAGCGTTACATCTTTATTCTTCAACCCCCTCTTGTACAGTTGCGATTTTCTCCTAGCAGTATTTTTGTAAAGGTAGTAATATATCATTGAAGAATGTGATTAAGATAATTTGGTGCATTCCTAAGGACATTAAATTGCCAGACTGAAGTGTAGTTTGGGTAGGCTGCAACTTTTTTTAAAAAATACATAATGCACCTAAATGCAAAATAAAACTGAAGATGAAGCATCAGCTCTGGGGTCCTTACCTGCAAGAACTCTAAGAAATGGAAAAAAACCCAGAAGATTTAGATTAAATTTTGCAAAATGCCCAAATAACTTTTGAACCTGGGACTTAACAGCTCTTGAAAATTTAACCTATCTATAATTTGTCATAAAGAAAAACAATGATTTCTCCTGAAATAATAGGGTCAAACTGCTTTTGACTAATCTAAGTAATGTCAAAGGTTAAAAAGATAAAGCTGGAAGGAAAGTACCTACTCTGTAAAAGAGCCATTCATCAGAGCTTTAAATCTCTGCTTTTTCTGCAGGGAACAGTCTGCAATGACGACTTTACATAGAAATAAGACATCCCCTTTTGTAGGGGACTATACAATTTTTGTCTTAATTACACAAATTTTACATCATTTTAACACAAGTCTTCAATACTGGTTTAAGTAAAAGAAGTCAGAGTTCAGAACTGGAAGTGCAAACTCTAGTTCTTACGGTTTTTTCCTCTGTAGCTGAGGGACCCAAAAAGTAGCCCAAACCAGTTCTTTCATGGTCTTTACTACTGAATCTATAAATGAGAAAGATCAATATAACTCTTTAAAAACAACTGTGAAGTATCGCATAGAGCTTCTAGAAGGGAAAAAGACATTCAATAAATGACTCGGTTTGACTCCACTTGAAGAACAATCCCTTTCAAGGCCTTTTTCAAAGCAGAAAGAGAATATATTTGCTGTACACTCACACATTTGGTGGTGCACTGAAACAATGTCTTCCCTATGCCAAAAATTAGAAAGCCACAAAATTTCCAGTATGCTGAACTTAAAGAAAAAGTAATTTTTTTTTTTTTTAAGTATGTAACAAGCCAGCTTCTGTAGAGTTGTATGGAATCTACTGACAAACAAGGCTGCAGATCATATTTTTTGGTTATTTTCTTTTTTTCTTGGAAGAAGAGGGCCAAGTAGACTTATAGGCAAAATTCAGAGGAGTGAAGCAAGGAGTAAACCTAGTGAAAAGACATCTTGGAGCAGGATAACCATAAATTAAAAAAAAAAAGAAAAAGAAAGGACCTGGAGTTTCAAGGGACTGTGTCAAGCCATAGAAGATGGAAGTGCCAAAGGTAGAGATCAAGACCATAATGAAAACCTGATACTATTAACTGTGCAAAGCAGAGTTGTTTCAGGACTGTGCCAGTGGCAGAAATTGGCCTGCAAATGATCAAAGAGGTTGTTTTATGTCGTGAAAAACACATACTACCTCACATAAATATACTAAAAGTGATCCAGGAACATTAATAGCTGTTATGTTGGAGTTAAATCCTCACAGACCAGGCTAAAATAAGGCAAGTATAAAAGATTTTAAGAAGTTACACAACTTCCTAAGTGACAGGTACGGAGAGAGAAACCCTCTGCTACATTGGACCTTCCTCAAAGAGACTTTTTTCCTCCCATGAAAACAGAATTATAACTATGCAGCTGTGGCAGATGTTAGTATATGAATATTTATATATCCAGAGGATATTTTGGTCTACCTCACCAGGCATGTTAATATTTGAATAGATTAATCAAAGCACTGAGTTCACGAAGCAAACTGTCCCCTCAAATCCTCATAGATAGATGTGGTTCATATTCTGAATGATGTGATGCTCCTGATATACTCAGCCCCAAAGCTCATGCGTGCATCACCTCGTTGGGTACCTCCAGACCACAAAAGGGAGTGCAGGGTAGCAGCGCCGGGTTTCGAAAGGACCCAGGGCATGACAGAAAAACAGCACAACACAGCGCGGTGATGTGTGGGCTTCGCTAGCTCAGGACCGAACGCAGGCTGGTCTGGTGGTGCGGTGCTTACGCTTATAGCTCATCCCTCTAGGAAGGACTTCCAGCTGTCCCAGTGGCCTGCACATAGCCTGCACTTGGACCCATGACAACAAAGTCCTCCTGGCACAGTACAGCACGGTTTGCCCCATCAACTTAAGTCTCCTTTAACTCAAACTGCTCTAAATCACCCTTCTGGCATCTAAAGCAAAGCACCACACATGTCCCGAAGCACTGGCCGTGATGGGTTGGTGGAAACTTCAGCAACAAACCTGAAATGCGTTTTTTTCACTAAACTATAGGAAATGTAGTTTGCATGAACAGTGGTAACACAACAAAACCTTCTAAACCAGAACTGAACTAAGTTTCTTTTTTAGAAGCATGTTACATAGATACTCACACACACACGAAAGGCGCTGACATTACTGTGGGAGGAATCTAAATGGCATTAAAGCAAGACTATACTTCAAATTGCTTTTCATGCCTTAAAAACCAGCAAAGGAGAACAATATACTGTACCTGCCTATTCATTTCTGCTAGACTGGAAAGTAACATAACTCTTGCCCTTTTATCAATTTCAAGTCGAAGTATTTATTTTGTATACCCATTTTTAAGTTTATAACTTCATGTATATGATACACACGCGCATTGGCAATATATATTGTTAACTCAGTCTTATTTCCCAGTATTAATAGTATTGCATGCAGATCAATGTTTTTAATAAGAAGAATCACAGCTGTCCTTGAGTGACAGAAAAATCTTTATTAAAATCTTTATTCTTTTTTTGTTGTTTTTTTTTTTTAAATGAGAAGTGGGGCATTCTTGGAAATTCTACAAAATATTTAAGGAAAACATCTGAGCGGGTTGCTTTTTGTCAAAGCTGGGAAATGCTAGAAAGATTTTTGATGTGTCAGCTTTGACAGTTGTTTCAGTCCACCTCTGCTAGCATTGCAGCAGACGGCTGAGGATGAGATTGCTTTCCTTGCGCTCACCGGTCCCTCAGGTAGAGGACAGGAGAGCACTCCTCAAAATACTGCTTATTAAAGTTGAATTGAGACAAACACACTTGCATACTTTTACACAGGGCTCATATTTTGGGCTGAAATTAATCAAATCTACATTTAGCTGTGTAAAAGGCATTTAGCCTTAACTTCGTTATCCAGGCTTCTTCTGCAGACAGAGACAGGCACCTCCGGAGGGAAAGTCTTCTCACTTCCCTGGACATCTGTTTCAGCACAGCTGGGTTTCCCCTAGGATTGTCCATCTCTCTCTAGTAAGTACAACGGAAGGCTAGCTGATTAGCTTTGATTAGCTATCCACATTTTTCAACTCCTTTGATCCTGCTGGGCTGACGCTCATCCACTGAAAGGCAGAGAATGCTGAGGGCTGCCCGCATCGCTCCCAGCGGATGGGGAGCACCTGGCACTGGAGCCACTGGCATGAAGGATACCATGCATACGCCGGCAGCTGATCAGGACAGGTCTCCTGGTCTGGGGAAAATCAGCACGTGACTTTTTTCACTATTTGGGAAGTCACCGGGTGGAATGAAGGGCTTCTGAAGCCATAAAAGTCTGAAAGCTCTGAACCAAAAAGTACGTGAATTGAATGCAAAGAGGGAAAGGGGAATTCAAATAGAAAGAGAAGGAAGTTTAGGGTTTACTTTTGACAACCAGGCCGTTGGTCTGGGCATAACTGAGGTGGAAAACAACCCAAAGGCTGGATGACTGCTTTTGAATAGCAGCTACATAAAAGCAAACCTTAATTGGTACTGTTTTGGTCCTGGTCTATTATAGTGCAACTTTCATTACAAAATCGCCATTCAGAGCCTAAGAATATTTGCCATCCAAAATCATGCTGAAGAAATAGAGTAATAATTCGTATATCCATAGAGACTGAGGAACCACAGTAGCATATCAAAGAGAGGAGAAAGAGAGCTAGATATGTACAGGAGGCAATTTATTTATTTAAAAGCACTCAGGAAAGGTTGTCTTTAATCTGAACTACTTCTGCCAAAAAATAATAATTTGAATGAGCACCAAACGAAGGGCAAATTAAGAGTTTGATCTCTTCATGTGTTTACGACACCCCCCTGCTTGATGGCTGCACCATCCCCTGCCACACGCTGCTGCCTGATTTTCTTAGGAGCTGCTACTCGTCCCCGGTCACATCCTCCGCTGCGGTCGGGCTGTGATCCTCAGCGCGCTGCTACCCTGGAGCCCCCGACCCCGCTGGCACAACAGCCCTTGCCGCGACATTTCGAGGACAGGCACGGGGCAACCTCCACCGCCTCATTTAATGGTGAAGTTGACAAATGATGTGTTCGCTCTGGCTCTGGAAGTCCAAACGCACCCTCTGCGATTTTGATCAGAGAAGCAGCGTGGCTCCGTTCATTTTAGAAACCATGCATACATCATTTGAAACATTAAGAGCCACAGCCAGGCTGGGACTTAGCACTCCAGCTTTACCCTGCAACCCAAATCTCCCAGCTGACAATGAAATGCTTCGTTGCTGCTCTGCCAGGACGTAATTTTCTTTCCATCCAGCAACAGGCACAAAGGCATTTGAAATCACACTGTAACCCTGACAGGCGCTCCCAAGCCTTTCAAGGCCATCAGAAAGAAGAAGACAGAGAGGGAGTGAAAGAAAGACAGAAAGAGTATGCAAGGATGGGGAAACTACACTGAATTAGAGTTAATTAAACCCAAGCTTTGACAATGTTTAAATAACAGGATTTTACACCTAGGCCTGGAACGCCTGTATGAGCTGTCATTTAATTTAGAAGAGCACAATAGCTAAATGCCAGTCTCCAGGCAGATCTTTTGCATCTTTCTGATACTGTATTAAAAAGTTATTATAAAGCAGAAGTTCAGTATTTTTTTCAGAGTTTGATAATAGCCTTCTCAAACTTCACATCGCAAACACTCGATATGGCACTTGTTCTTGTGAAACTGGGAGGAGAGTTATCCTGGGTAGCTCTAGGAAACCAAAAAAACCAAAATCTCGAAGTTAATCTCCTAAACTAAGTCTCAGTCTAATCTGAAAATGAAAAAAGGAAAGCCTTTTCGTAGCAAGACAAATCATCTAATAGTAAAATGCGCCTATAATAAAATCAGTTTATAAAAAAGATCAGAATCCCCCCCATTTGTAAAACATTTGAACAAAACTTGGTGAATGTTGTATTGCATGTTTTTAAAGAATAGTGCTAATACTTGGCAGCGCTATGTTCAGCTTTTAATTTTCAACATGCTTTAAGAAGGATCTCATTAATTCTCCCACATCCTATTCAGTGATGGTTATGGATCGCTTTTCAACTGCAAGTTTTCAAAAGTGTTTCTTCAGCTTGAATTTATTTGAATTCGCATTTCTAATTGAAATCAAAACAATCAGAAATTAAGCACCATATTTTAATATAAATGATGATAAAGAAATCTTTCATATTTTAAGCTACTTGCTTGAAAATAGGGTGTCTTCAAGGAAATTTGGCTACTATTTCTTCTGCTATTCAACTTTTAAAATTTTGCTGTATTCCTATTTGGTTTTGGTATTTAATCCCCTATTACTCACAACACACTCAAAAGCAGAAACATGCAAAATGACCAAAATTGTCAGATCAGTGCACAGGAGTTATATGGAAGAAAAATACAGCAAGCTAATATTTAGTCTCTCAGTGATAATCTTGATGCCCTGTAGTATATTAAGAATAATATTAAGGGCTCCTGATGACAAACTAGACTCATCTATTTGAAAATGTTTTTGACAAAATTATTAAAATAAAGTAAGGTCACAGAGGTAATCCACGGCAGAGGTAGCAATTTAGAAGAGATGCTAAGTTAGAAGCTCCTCACTCTCAAAAAGCAGAAAACAACCTTATTTTGCACTAGTCAGCTGCAATGCCACACTGGTGGGTGTCCCTCCAGATATGAAATCAGAGGATGGTAGCTGAGCTTCAAGTGATCTTGGTGTAGATAACAGAAATAGGATACCTGAGTTCAGCCAAAAGTACAAGCAGAAAGGTGATTGCCAAGGACAAGATTAAAGTCACCCAAGGACTTGGGTGGACACAAGTTTTGGGGTAACCTAGAAAGCGTGTGCATCAGCACTGCCTGACAGGGGAGCACCCAAAAACTCACTGGGCACCTCCCTTGTGAGGCTGCAGCTCCCTGGACACCAACCCTGCAGCTCCCCGTCCCAAGTGCCAGCCCAAATCAAACTCCACTCCAGGCCAGAGTGTGGCATTAACCCTGTCCCGGGTCCAGAGGAGCACAGTCTGGAGGATACCTTCTCTAAGGATGGTGAATAATTGATTTCTGGCTGAATGCTGGAGCCTGAAAGCTACACTGAAAGGTACGGCAGACTGAAAGTAGGACTTCTGTAAGGGTTGTTTCTGAAATTGTTTAAATACTAGCAGAAATTGGCCAAATGAGGTGGATGGGTAGACTGCCTGACTGTAATAGAGGCTGAATCGCTCCCTTCCAGAATGCACTTACGTGTACGGATAACCCTCCCTTCCTTTTGGAGGCTGTCAAATGTGAAATAAATGATCGGCTGAAATACAGAGTGCTCTTTGTGGGAAAATGCGACATCGAACTCTTTTAGCAGTTCTCCCTCTCATGTGTACCTGAAAGAATTTCAGTGTCGTACCACAATATGATGGGGTCGATGAGACACAACATTATCCACACTGTGAACCGCGGAGCCGAGCAAAAGGTGCCAGGAAATCAAATACTGTGCTACAGGACAAATGACATTTCTAAACACAACAAATAACTCTTTTATTTCAATCTGGTAGGAGCAAAAGCAGAAAGGGACAACACACTGTGAAAAATACAGGAAATGAGAAAAGCCTGGGCTATTAATAGTTTCAGTACAAATTAAAACAGCACAGAGAGAAATACTCCTTTTTTTCCCCCTCTGTTGGGCTCTACTGCCCTACTAAAAATCTTTTCTCTTTAAGCAGTAACCTTCACGGATCCTAACACGGGTCTAGATTGGCTTGCGTGCCTCTCTCTTGCTGAGAGATCTGTCCTTCCTAATTACTTCTAGAGCAGTGACAAAAACCTTGTTGATCCAACCAGACAAATTCTGGCAAGTAAAACATTCAGAACGATAACTATGAACACGGCGACTGCTGAGAGACGGGGATGATAATAGCACTGTTGATAACAATAAAAGGGACATAGGAAAGGATGAGAACTTGATTTTTGGCCATGTTCCATTTAAAGCGACGACAAAAGACATCTAAAAGAGATGTCAGAGGCAGAGACTCTGACAAGTCATCTAAGAGAAGATGTCAAAGAGGCAAGGGGCTGCTTACAGAGATTTCACTACCCGGCTGAAGTGATACAATCTTCCTTCTGGACTGCCTCCCCAGAGACTGAATACAGGTATAATGATGTGTGATTTCTACTCTTTTTTTAATTGAGAAGGCAAGACAGTCTTAAAGGATTTTGATATGCAATAGATTTTTTTTTTGCAAACGCTCATGTTAGGAAGTGTGTTGCCATCAGAAGCAAGCACTCTCTCCCTTTTCTTGAGAGAAAACATGCAGCAGTTCTGTGGTTTACAGCGGGCAGATACACTAGTGGCAATGTTTCGGTGCTTTACTATTTATGCTTTAAATAAAAAAGATAAATTTCTCTCTCTTTACATCTTTGAACAGTGGGTCACTTGTGCTTGGTCTGTTCTCTGCAGTCTGTTGCAGCATTGTACAGTACATGCTCCAATACAGGTCCTTCTCTAATAGCCTTGAAGATTTCCTTCTTTTGTTCTTCTTTCCTATTCAGAGGCATCATGGCTGTTGTCACTTGAATATTGACAGCATTTTACATGACTCATCATTCTAATTGATCGATAGTATGCGTCTTCTATTTAAAAACAAATGCATGAGTACCACCACCTTGTCTGAATCAACTTGCTGCTCTTCCAGGTCACTGTATGGCTATCAGTTTTTTAATTTCTCCCCTGCTCTCTATCAGTCATGACCAGTCTGGGATAATTATGAAAAGATCTTGATCTTTATTGATGAGGAGAGTGAGACCAGGGCACGGACATGAGGGAAAAGCATTAGAGAAGCTGTTTGTGAACCTCACTGTGATTGCAAGAAGCTCTCATCATCAAGGGACTCAGGAAGGGCTTGACTGTAATGGAGACTGACTCACCGGACTATCAGCGATTTCTGGTTTTGCTCCTCAGAGTTCAATACTTTGTAGTGACTGGTGCCTTTCTGTATATTTAACTAATACTTGTTTGGAAGATTTTGAATATTTCTTTCCTCCATTTGTTCTGGAGTAAGGTTTGTCTGTTCCCAGGATGAAGCTGATGCCTTCAGAAAGCCCAGGTTAAGCACTTTCTGCACAAGAGATGCTAGCATAACCTCGCATCAGCGTCTGTGTGCAGACTAGACTGATAAGCATCAGTATCAGAAACACTGCCAACGACAAGGGAAGTAATGTGCCTTCTAGAGGATGAGCAGTTAGTGATATACAGCTACATCTTCTACACGGCTGCATTTAGGGGAGCCTCCTTTGCAACACAGAGCCTTTGTGTGCCCTTCGTGTACCTGAGGCAGGAACTCTCTATTCTTTCCCTATCTCTAGAAGGGTCCTTCTGTGTAATTTCAGTTTCAGCTTGTCCTATCGAGTTTTTACTGTCTTGGTCCTTCACTGAGATCCTTCCAGACAAAATGTTGATGCCTGCTGGACTCTTCTGCAATGATAGTTTTGCCAGGAAGAACACGTTTCTTAGAAAAGCCAAGGAAAGCACTCCTACTCTCTGTTCTCCAACTGCTAGAGGTCTGCCAGATGAGGAAACCCTGTGATTCCCATTCAACTCACCCTAACAGAGTTTTCCATATAGTACGCATGTAGTATGTACACCTCACAATTTTTTTTCTTATCAGAAAACTGCCTTTGTTTTCAAATGCCATCTATGAATTAAAAATATGCACCCATATAGAAGAGATTCTGTTACTACCCATACGTATGTGCAGCACATTGGGGAGCACCGTATCACAAAGAACACTTTTTGTGGATTTTCTTTTTAATAATTCTCCAGTTGCAACCCAGAAGTCAGTATTCAGAAAATGCAAATGCTGCTGAATTAGTGGTTCTGTGGCACTTAAACCCCCCTGAGCAGCATAACTGAGAGAACTCTCCCTGGGTTTTCAGTGACTATGTTTTACAGTAAATGAGTGGTAAAAGATGCACTGCTTGGATTCTTGTCTTTGCTAATAATTTCCAATATATATGAAGAGAATGAAACGTTTAAACTCAGGGATGGGGGATTAAAGGATATCCATGATGAATGAGCTGTAGAGCTGAAGAGAATTTGTTGTACATCCTTACCAATATAGCAGTGAAAGTAATCAATCCATTACCTCTCTACTGAGAGAAATGGCAGAGAGATAAGAGGATAATGAATGCCAGGCACAATACTGATAAGGAAGACACTTAAAATGACCAGCCAGAATATATTCCATAGTTAATAGTACTGACAAAAACAGTGACAAAGTAATAATTTATTCATGGAATAAGAGCCATTCCTATGAAAATCAAGGTAGCATTTTAAATTAAGGCAACTATTGAAATTAGAGTAGCCTTATTAACCAGTAGCCATTAATGAAGTATTGTAGAAAAGAATACTTTTAAGGGCTCATTTTGCCATTAACATATGGGCTAAATTACAAAATCCTGTTACTTACAAACGCAGATTTTTTTTTTTTCCCCTCTGCCAAACCCTTCTGGCTTCTTCCTTAACCCTTTTCTTTAACGCAATAAAAATTCATATGAAGCTCTGCATATTCACATGCAGCCTGAATGGATAATGCTTTTGCCCAGTGCTAACATGCCCCCTATCCCACAATCTTTTAAGAGGCTGACCTAGATTTTGAGTCCAATAATAACACTGAGTACTGCCAGGACTGAAATTTAAATATATTTGATGATTCAAAATGCAACACTTAATTAAGAAACCACACCTATCTAAAAACTGCAGGTAATAAAAACTGTTCGTTTTTCTCTCTCTGTGCCTGAAGATTGTGCTGTATGAACATACTGTGCAACATGAAGTGTTGGAGATATATAAGGAACAGCAGCGACTGTGTTGAATGAAATAAAGTCTGCATTTGCTCCAAATGGCTAAGGTTACAACTAAAACCGAGGCTGCTCAATCCTGATTTTCTTTTCAGATTTCATTAATCATTTCTTAAATGCTTATACTGTTTCTAAGAGTGTTTGGGGTCATTATCCGCTTGGAAACTGAACATGTGGTCATGTACACTGGTTTTCCTGGTACACAAACAAGCTATCTAACCACATAACCTTCTGACCCAAAAGTCTATTATTAAAACTTTAAAACTTTTCTTTTCAACAAAAATATCTTCCAATTATTCAAAGAATCTCTTTCTCATATTTCAGTCCTGGCGCCAGACAGAGATGGGTTTAGAGGGTTTATCACTTCCCACATAAAATAATTTTCTCCCTGTATGCCCATGACAGATACAGAGCTGTCAGATTTGTTGTCTCATCTTAGGCAAATTTAAAACATAACTTTCAGGGACTTAATGATATTTGGAGAATTCTGTTTTTATATAAAAGCAGTTTTATGCATCAATTATAGTTAGGAAATTACCTATGCTAACAAATGTGCCCACCACAAACCCTAACCGGGCAATTACTTTTTTCCTCCTTCTTTCTAATAAGGATGGTGAAAGGTATTTGTAGGCTTAAAAGTATTAGTTACTTAGGTCCTCGACTAGAAGGTGTCTGAGGGAGAAAACAGTCACTAAATTAGGTAAAGGTTTCTTTGGTGGGCAGCACAGAAATGCTTAGGGGACAGGGAAAACAGGTCTTTAATGTACGCGTACAATATCTTCTGTTGCAAGTGAGCTCACAGAGCAGACGGCGGCAAGACGGAGGAAACAGGCTTCAGATCCCCCAGCTGCCTGTATTAACCCACAGTCACCAAAAGCAAAAAGAGGGCTCGCTCAGTACTCTGAGCACAAAACAGACTTTTATTCAATTCCATCTGAGCTCACGCAGAGATAGTGACAGTTTTCTCAAAAGGGAACACAACTCGCCGTCTCAGCTCCTGAGCGTCGGTAACGAGCTGCTCTAATCGCCTTAGAGTGGCTCAAAATAAGTGGGCAAAGGAAATACTGCTAAAAAAATTGCTGAATTGAGGTTACCCCCCTGTTTTACGCTGCATCGATGCTGTTTTGTCGTCTTCTGTTCTGGGTTTTCCAGGTGCAATTCTGCCACGTTCTCATGGGCAGATAGAGAATTGCGAGACACCTGCTAATTTTCTTAGGCTCCCAATACCCTGACTGATCACTGGTCCCTGTGGCTACAGAGCCTTCAAAAACCTGAATATTTGGGCCATGCGCACCCTCAGTACTGGGGATTCAGAAAGCAGATGATACACCCTTCCCCCTTTCCCCCCAAAAAACCCTTCTTCTCTCCTTCCCTCTACTGACCTTCTTTCCTTCCTGCCTGCCTTTGCCTGTTTTTTCAAGAATCCTGTATCACTTTTGGAGGTCTTGTCCTTTCTTTCAATGACTAGAGTTGGCAGTAGCGGATTTTGTGGATTCCCAGGGGGAACTCCGTAAGGCTTCCCTGCATCGTTGGAATACTCCCCATCAGTTCTAAGAAGCTGCAACCAAACACCACGATGGCCTCTGTGAGGAGATTCTGTCAGGAGCCCACGGCAACCATCCTCCTAATACAGAGACTTGGACTAAATAGCCTCTTTGAGGGTTATTTCAGTTAATGAGAAATGAAATCACTTCTCTAAGTGAACGTGGTCTTTTCTGGTCTACTTTGAACATACAGTTTGGTATGATTGGGAAGAATGATGTTTAAAACACTCAGCGCTCATCAACACCAATCTGATTGACAATGGTTTCCAGCTTACAAAGCACGACAAGGAATATGAGGAATAAATTAAATGAATAAAATTAAAATGTCAGCAGAGAAAGTAACTAATCTCCATCAAGTCTCTTATGTAATCCAGACCCTTTTGCTGCTGTTATTATTCAAAACCCTTAGGGAACTAAGGATCTAGGTCATCTGCAGGATAAAGAGTGTACTATCCAGGAATCAATATTCACAGTAGTAAATTAAATTATAGTCCTCTCCATGCAAAGAGTTTTATTATTACGAGGAGTGTTGACAATTTAAGCTCAACAGGAAAAAATAAATCTAAGCTATCAGATAACTTTTTCACTATGACCTCTCCCTATATACCATGCTGTTACTTAAACTGTCAATAATTCTTTAACTTTCCGGGAAGTAAGATACTGCACTTTCCCAGTAAGCATATGGCTACTATAATGATAGGCTTAGATAAGCCACTGCGTCTGTTGGCAGGACCATTTCAATTAATACTGACAAAGCTGTATTGCCATTAACACTAAAGAAACATCAACACCGCCAATAAGGCATTTGAGGAATCCTACAACATGCCATTGCCATTTGCAACGTGATTTTTAACGACAGCAGTGTGATAACAATTTCTAATGTCTAAAACATGTTAGAGAAGTTGATTTACAGGAATGCTGGTAAACCAGCCTTGCAGCTTTAAGAGTTGCCATTAGCCACAATGTCCCAGGGTATTCTCCTACTGCTTCTTCCACATGTTTTGGTGGTCAGACTGTATTTACCTATGACCAACACCCCAATTTAAGACACTGCCCAGATGCAAAAGTCAAATCTTATGATACTTTTCAACCTAATTGAAGTTGATAGCATATGATTGGGAACTGAAGGCAATTGTATAACGTTTATCTAAGCAGTCACATTTCTGTTTTTAAACCTCCACAGAAAAGCTTCTCATTTCATGGTACATTATGAATCTCATTCATTGCATTAACTGATGAGGAAGGCAGACTGGTTTGATTGATTGCTTAAACTGGCAGAGCTCAACTCGACTGCACACTCCAGGGCATTCATGTGCTGCTCCCTGCACGGTGCCGGGTGCTGGCACAACCCCTGCAGCCTCCCTTGATCCAAAGCAAAGGGCAGTGGTCCAAGCAGAAGATACAGAGCTTCCACTTCCCATCTCTAAACATGCTGTTTCCTTGTCTAGCACTGGCCAGGACCTTTTTGACTCAATCTCTTTTTGTAATCTGGTGAGAAAAAATGAACCGTGTAGATCAAGGAGAAACGTTGCTAAAGAAATGCAGCACTATTCATGTAGGAGAATCAGCTGATTCCTTTTCTCAGATGTATATAATCCCACACAAAAGACACTATAAAGCCACATAACAATGCTACTTCGGGAAACTTCAGAAACCTGAAATTCAGAAAACTGTGCAAGTAAAGCGTTAAGATCAGAATTAAGGAATGAGAGAAAGAATCGCTTCATTTTTAGCTCAACAGCCATGTAAGGTTCAAATACATCTGAACACTGAAGTCACAGTTTGCTAGTTTATTAGAGAACACCCGAGGCTCAGCTTGCACAGAAAATTAGGAAGGTTTTCCCTAATTGTTTCCCAAGTGTACAGATGACAACACATAACTGCAATTAATATATTCTTCTGCTTAACTTGGGAGGTGGAAAGCATTACTACGAACCAGTGCTTCTCTTGCCAAATGAACCAGCAGATGCAGCAGGCCCAAGAGATGCTGAACCTTCTGATCCCAAAGACAGCCAAATTGTCATGATGCCTCAGCAGCATCAGATGCCTTTGAGGAACATGAAAGCACCAGGCACTGCATACCGACATGTGAAACGGGTTTTCACGTGCCACTCCAGCTGAAGGCGTTTGGGAAAAAAACACACGCCTGTCCTTCCAAGCGTGCGTGACATCTAGGTGAGGGGAAAGGACCTCCTGAGATTATCATCTCGCTCTTGTTTCTGTAGTGCTCCTCCGCCATTCACAGCCAGAGGAGTGCCGAAATCACAGGACCCACCATGCCTGTCAGAACAAAGAGCTTCTGTCAAGTGCCTCTGCTGATCGTAATTAAAATGGCACACGCAAAAAAATTTAGAAAAATGGAGAAAGGAGGGAGCAGATGGATGGAAGTAGGAGCTGGTGGTTCACTTCTGGCTGCTTCTGCTCAGCAGTCAGATTGCAGCAATAACAATGGGCTTTCTTTCCTGATCCTATCCTAGCCAGATGATTAAATACCCCTTTTTGTCACTGCAGTCTCCTGGTGACTGAAATCTGCTCTGGTTATAGATGAACTATTCCTTAATCATAGTGGAAAAAATCACCAAAGCTGCTGCATTCTGTAGCACTCTGCATTCACCTATTTGCTGAGGGCAGTGCAAAAAAAAAGAGTGAAAATACAAAGCTATAGCACATTAACCTACCTGGCCTAGGAAACACATGTTTAAAAGACCATTGTAAAGGACCGTTACTATGTTTGAGCATGCAGTACAATGTATTGCCAGAAGACAACTGCTGGACAACGCTGAAGAGAACCAGATCTGACCAGAATCCAAATCCTACCCCTCTTTTACCCTCTCTTTATCAAGCCCAAATCACACTCCCTCCAGCTCCTCTCCCTCCCTGTCTCTACACACACCGAGTTAACAAAAAATTTCTTGTAGCTGTTAATGAAAGCTTATAGCCTGCAATATACCGTTGAGCTGCCCTGATTCTATCTAATACACATTTTATTATTTCAGGATTAATAACATGAACAACTGACAACACTACAATATACTTACATGGCACCTTAATTTGAAGATTGAAAAGGATATTACAAAAGACTGAATAAGTATTAATATGTCTTTGTCCCCGGCTAGCAGAAAACACGGATACACACACAAACAAAATTCATTTTGGGATCTGAACAAAGAATCCTCGACTCTGAGTGAGGAGGGTGTCCATAAGCCTACTCGTATGCATAACTTTAATTAGATATTAAAATACACCGCCGCCCCATGACCGAGGTCAGTATGCCATGCAGAAGCTTAGCAAGCTTCAAGTCAGGCTCGGGTGGCTGCAGTGGATTGCGTCCCACAGCCGGCACAGCGCGATGCGCTGCTGCACGCCACCATGAGCTACCGTCAGGCTCGCATCTACTGCATCACTCTGGTTTACATGTGTTTTGTATATTTTATGGATTACACAGTGGAAACCAACGCTGTATTATGGGTTTACGGTTACGAGTTAACCGCATGGCATTCATTTATTCTTCTGTGCTTTAGATTTTATCAGAAAGGTCTGATTACTTATCAGTGCTGATGCCATATGAATTACATCAAGATGAAGAATTTACATGAAAATAAGTCATCAGCACTTCGTGCTGAGTTCCATGTAACTTCAGCGAAAATTATAACCTTTCTATATAATACAAAATTCCTCCTTTAAAATCTCTTTACAGTATTACATAGGAGGGATGAAAACCTTCCCCTTTCTCCTCCCACTCCCCCACCACAAAAATCCAGAAAAGGATGCTATTATCTATTAAATTAGGTATCCAGATTAGTTTACAAAAGCATATATACTTTTAAAATAATCTCGTAATTCTTATAATCCAATTGGACTACAATAATTTGTAATTTTATAGGCTTT
Source organism: Pelecanus crispus (assembly GCF_030463565.1). Lineage (NCBI taxonomy): Eukaryota > Metazoa > Chordata > Aves > Pelecaniformes > Pelecanidae > Pelecanus > Pelecanus crispus. The sequence continues at coordinate 124,286,278 of NC_134645.1, read as the reverse complement.
ATCTACACGATCTTACGCATAATTTTAAATGCACAAATACTTGCAAGCTAAAATGACCGTTTTGAGTACACAGATTGCAACATATTAGTATATGCTTAGATCATAATATGGCTGAACTGCGGTTTTGTTCACTACGTGTAACTTATGTTCAGAATTTGAGTGCAATGTTGAAATGATCCAATACCAAATTGTACACATGCATACAAATACACAGCTTCATTATTTTTACACTGAATTTCTTCAGCTCTAACAGCATCTATATGAGGTTTAAACGCAGGTAATTTCTGAATATTTGGAAACAGTCTCCCAGTACGATGAGACTCAAACATGTGTTTAATTGCGTGCTTTGCAGCCCACTTTAAGTGAGCATTTAAAGTTATTGTTAATTGTGGCTACTCTTTGCTAAAGCTCCCCATCAGCAGATCTCGCGCCAGTTTCCAAAGGAAGGCAGTACCAGAAAGCAGAGACTCCAGGCCCATTGGCTGCTCTACAGGACACATTAAATATGTGCATAAATCATTGCAGGATTAAGGTCCAAGTCAGTTTGGAGTTACTGACTGAAAGCTTTCCTCTCTGCAATAAACCAACACTCAGCTCATCGAAAACGAACCCCAAACCAGACAAACCACATTTGGAAAAAAATTCAGCTGGTGTAAACCAGTTGTACCACAGTATGAAACCCCTGAAATGGCCATAGAGAACACGGCCAATTTTAAAATGCATCACCATAAAGAAAGCAAGCACCCGCTCTTCCAGTCCAAAGCCCTGAAGGGATGTATTTTTTCCCTGAAACAATTATAAATAACTAAAAAAAAAAAAAAAAAAAAAGATTTGGTATGAAAATGCCTCCCACACAGCCATCTCCACAGCACTGCTAATGTGTTGCTGTAACACTTTCTGTGAGTGATTATATATTTCAGCTTTCGCATACCCACTGAGTTCAGTCATTTACTTCGATTAATTTAAACGTAGTTACAAATAAACATTTTGAACAATATAGATAAAATGTGATTTTATTTTATTTTTCAATTTTGTGCTTTAAGTTTTGCCTTTATTCACATCTTCCTGCTCTTCCCCCCGAGAGACACATCTCCCTCTCCTCAATTTGCAAAGACGAGAGTCTTGTCACTCTATTACTCTTAGCCCGAACCTGGGAGATAATAGGGCAAATTTGACAAAACCTGTGCAGGAAATGAACACTCATTCATTTATTAGTGAGTCTCACTGGGCACGATTAAACTTGTAATAAAAAAGTTATCGAAAGGAAAAGAACAAACCTACTGAATTAGAAACCCAGACGTTGGTGATGTCTTCAGCTTTTTCACTAATTCCCAACAGGCTGTTAATGGACAGCATTGCTCCCAGCTACAGGGAATTAAGGAGTTAACACTTCAGGCTGACAGGGAGAACAAATTATGATCCCACTGTACAACATTACTTCCTCAGTATTGCTGCCAAGGGGCAGCAAAGGTTGGGGCCCAGTGCACTAATCTTATTGCATAATTATAATATTACCTTTCAACCCATTTCTGGGAAATCCTGAAGCTCCGCACAAAGTGTAGGTGACTACAGCAATCCGGAGATAAGCAACGCTGGCTTTGGGAGGCTCATTTCCCTAGCCTAGAAGTGATTGCACAGGATAATTGGCGATGGTTAGTGGAGGTGTATGTATCTCTGGTAAATTCTTAATATGGTGCTTTGTATCCTGTATTTTCAATTTATGGGATAAGTACATGGAATACCGAGACTGGGTATCTTGGGAGATTTTATGAATATAAATAAACAAAATATACTTTGGAAAGCAAGTTTGAGAATAGTTTTCATATTCAATAATAAATTACTTTTCAAATGTTCATGCATTTTATGATTAATGCTATTAGTTGTTAATTAGCTAAATAAATATGATTAACTGTGCGAATTTCTCAACCTTCCTATCTGTTGCTTAGATAAACAGTTACATAGTAAATGCTTTATTACATACATAAAAATGTCTCATGTTATAATGCATAAGTACATATTGATGTTACATTTCCTTGCTGTGATATATGCATTAAGTCCCAGGCCGCTTTGAAAAGAAACTACAGATCTTAATAATTTATGTTCCAAGTTTTAGCCAGGATTATCAATGGTAGCTTTTGAGCTTTTTCTTTTAGTAACATAATATATCATAGTAAAAATGCACAGACAAGCGATGTGTCAGTTTGATTTTTTCCACCTGATTCAGCAACCCAAAATTCAGACACAGCAGTTTAAGCAGAGTTGCACACTGAAGAATTTAAGTCTAAGCATTTAATCTGTTCTTTCCATAAATTTCTGCTGCTTGTGCTATTATAATGATGTTACCAGAGGAAGTTTATTTATACCACAGATTTTCAGCATCAGCACATTCAGAATACAACAGCAATCATTCATTCAATAGCTAAGAGCAATGTAATAATATCATCACTAACACTCTAAATATCAAAAGAACATTTAGAGAAAAGACAACGGAAAATAAAGTCACTTTGAACAATCAGTAACACAGAATTCACTAAACCCAAAATGTATCTTTTAAATACACGTACACACAAGCCAGCACAGAAATAAATGGCAATTATGCACAGCCATTTTGCAGCAACAGGTTGCATATAATTAAACAATAATAAATAAGGGGAACTTTATGGGCCCATTAATAGGAACATACACTCTAGAGAGCAGCATTTTAAGATCTTAAGCCTTGTGCATCCCAAAACACCTAAAGAGATTTTGTTCATGAGCAAACTATAGCCAGCATGACTGTAAAGCAGCGGGGGCAAACCTGACACCACTCTGTCTAGACTATGCACAACAGGATTGCCGTATGCAAACACGAAATGCCAAGACCGATGGTGACAGATATGAACCAGCCCCTTTTTTTTTGAGACTATGCACCATAACTTCTTTTTTAACAGGCTCAGATCTACCATGAAAGCTGTTCTCCCTGCTGTTCCTGATGTATATTGTAAAGAGCTACCAAGAACAGCACTTTAAGGAGTCACTTGTTATTCTCTCTTCCCTCCCCTGCCTGCTTCCCCAGTATTTAGATAATAATGAATCTGGTTAAAATCATAAAGTCCAAGAAGATACTGCAGACGGTTCAAAAGGCTAGACCTGTAAAAGCATGGATAAAGACTTCTATTGAAAATGATGTTAACAAAGCGATACTCTCAAAAGGTGAAGAAGTGGTCAATCCTGTATGTACCCATGTTTTAAAAGAAAAAGTAAATTATTTCTCCTTATTTTTGCAGCGTGTGTGGGTGTGAGTGTGTGGTGGAGGGGAGAAGTGCAGCTTCAGAAAATGAATGGGTGAGCATCGGGAAGGGGAAAGGCAATGCAAGTCAGAATAAAGTTTGTTCGAGCAACAGGAAACGCGAACACTGAGCTTGTAATAGGTTCCTACAGGGCTTCAGTCAAAATGGAGGTGTAGATGAGGACCACTGCATATGGCCAAAATGCTGCCTGGCACAAGGGGAGAAATCATGATGATGTTACTCTTCCAAGGGGCCAGGCAGCTCAAAGGTACCGATGTGTGCGTTAGCCAGGGACATAGGAGTGTCTCAATGGTGATGCAGCTTGTGCCCAAGTACAGATCTCCCAGAGCTACCTGTGAGCCCATACTAAACATGAAGGAGGAGAGTTTTCCAGATGGACTGGAAGGAGAACTATGTGGTGCTCTTCAACCTGTTTATAAGCACACTTCCCCAGTATAAGGAGCAGCATGGGAAAAGAAATTGCTGGGTTGAAAAGGAAAAAGATGGTCTCCTAAGCAGATACGATGTCTCAGGTATGATGACTGAGCACAGAAGCCTCTTCAGTAGTTGACAGTACTGACTAAAAATTGGTAGACAGGAAATGCAGAGGTTTTTAAGGACCTTTAATGTGAAAGCTAACATATTTGATGAAGCAGACTGAATGAGGGCAATAGAGAGGTTCATAAAGTTGGGCAACCTGAAGACAATCTACAATCTTTCCAGTAGTTTCCCCAAAAGCTCTGAAAGGAACAGGCCTGGTCATTTCAAAGCCAAAGAAAATGAAGGTCTAGTGGCCGAGATGTGAGACGAAGAGAGATGGGAAAAGAGCTTTGGCTATGAGAATGACCTGGAAAGCCAGCATCATGGAAAGGCAGAAAAAGCTGCAAGACTTGTGCATTCAACCTGGCTGTGAGGAAGGAGACATACATGTTGAACACGACAGCTGGAGAGCCCAGATGAGATGATACTGTGCTCACAGCAACTGAGTAAAGGAGGTAGTGTAATCATTGGTTTTGAGTAAAAGGAGCTTGAGCTGGTGAAAGACATCTGCAGAGTTACAGCCTGAGATTTTAGTAGGACATAAGGACTGGGACCCGTCAGACTTGGTGTAGATGTCTACAGCTGGGCCAGTCGTTCATGGCTCTCTCAATAGACAGTGGAGATATAGTCAACAGAGCCAATGGAGTCACATGCACAATTCACATTTTGAGGATCAGTCTAGTTGCGCCAGACTCCCTTGATGCTCTTGTCTAGATAGCCACTGACTGGAAAAAGAGCCCATGACAACTATGTCAAACGTCAACATCTACCCTGTAGATTGCCTGAAGTAAGGCGAGGTGAATCTTACCCCAGGAAACAGGTCTGGAGCCCAGGGGAGATCCAAAAAAATCATTTAGACTAGATACATCTCTCAACATAGTTTTTCAATCTTGCTGCACAGTGTAACTCTCTTCTTGGGAATATGGGGAGCAAGTGGATAGTTATACATGTGTTCATTATTGTAGAGGGCAAATATATAATGTTAGAATATGTGGTTCAATACATTACATGTTGTGTCTACTTAAATAATATGAACAAATCAGCCTGGCTTAGTCCAGGTATTTAAAACTATAGAACAAAATAAGTAAATATAATTGTGGACAAAGAAAGCAAACTGCCTGGAAGGTACAGGCACAGTCACATTGAAAAACGCCACCTCATAAAGGCAGTAATCTCTCTCAGACAGATCTTCATTATAGCTAATCACTATTTTGCCAAAGGCACTTACGGCAACATATTTCCAGGGGAAGGAACAGGAAGGCAGTGGGGAAAAGGAAGAAATTTCTTAAGCCTCTGCCCTCTCACCCCAAAATTGCAGCCCAATGCGAAAGTCAAATATTTCACTTCAGCTGGAAAATTCTAAGAAAGAGTTCAAATGGAATATTGTAGCAGGTGAAATTGAAAACGGGGCAGATAAGTGGTTGCAAGGCATATACTCCCCTCTGGCACTTTTTAATCAGGAATACAGGACTCTTAGGTGGAGGCAATATCACATACTTACACTGGATTATATGGTCCAAGTAATAACCTTGCATTGGTAGTAAATTAATTTTTTTCCTATAAAAGTTGGCTTCATTTTAACACAGATATCTCCGCTGAGGGGTATGGTTGGATATTTCCACATCAGCACACATGCTTAATGCAAAACTGTGCTCTCCCCCTCCCTCCTGATGAAGCAAAGATAGTGCAAGACAAAGCCTGTTAATAAACCAGTTGTAAACAATCAGAGAAGACAGGCAATGCACTGAGCTGTGAATTGCCTTCATACAAACCAGGGGATTGCAAGGTAGATATGGTGTGAAAGCCATCTTAGAACCAAGATAAAAGAGACAATAAAAAGAAAAAGATAGAGGACAGCAGACAGACAGAAAGCAGCAGGAATATAATTTCCTTTAAAAATAATTGCATTCAATTTATGCTCTTACCTTACACTCCCAGTACTAAGTAATCTAATCAGATGCATATGGTTTTATTCTCCAAGGTACACATGAAACATGCAATAAAACCCCCATAAAACATGACCTGTGGTGACTCACTGCAGATTTAAGAGGATAGGTCTGTTTTTTTTCTCCTCTTGCTCCACTTAGCAAAGGTCTTTTGCAACCTTGTGGTCTCCTTCCACACCCCACCCCCCATGGAAATATCTCCCCTTGGTTTTAAACATATTTTTGCTTTCTTGCTCCTGTCATCTTTTTGGTTTAGGGGCACTGGAGGTGAATCTTTCTCTTTTCTTCAGGCAAGAAGGTCTAGCTGGAGGACCTCCACTCACTGCTAGGAAGTATCCATCCTTTCTGAATCTTAATTATGCACAGCTTCCTATGACCAGTTATTGACGACACTGAAAATTCCCTTTGATTCTCCTCTGCTCCGGTCTTAAAGTGGGAGAACACACAGACATGCACAAGGTACGAGCACCATCTTCAAAACTTTCTTCCTCTTTGCTTTGACAGTCTGAGCAGGGACAGTTTCTTCAGTAGCAACAATAAAACACCAAGTTAATATTTTCCAGCAAGAAAGCTGGACAGGTATTTTGTACATTTGATTTAGAAACAGAGCTTGAAAGTTGCCAGGGCAAGACTGATACTCTGTGGAATAAAGGCAATGATATTGTGGATTTACTAATTCATATACCAGGGTTGTGTATTATATATCATTAGCAGGTTCTGAGCCTTAAAAAAGTCCAAACTATAAAAGACTATTTAGCAGAAAGTATGCAGATCAGGCTGTATTTCACAAATTGATTTACAGTTGTTCTCTGATTGCCATGCAATTGTTCAACAATCTTTGTACCAGACCCGTTTTAACAGCTAGGACCTGAAATCAGCCCAGTACAACCCCATCACGCAGAGATGTGACATTTTGATCTCATTTCCAGCTGATATATTCCAGAAGGCAACGGTAGAGGCAACCTCCAGTGTGCCAGTTTTCTACCTCCGAAATCTTCACCAGAAATGTCTCCCCTAATTTCAGCTGTTATGCCCACACATAAAAGAAAGGTCTCCTTTAGACCTGCAGAACACAAATCACGCAGGGCACCACAGATCACTATGAATGTCTTAACTCACCCCTAAGACCAAACAAAAAGCCGGGGCATTTTTCACAGAACTCATAAAATCTGATTCTTCCAACTGCATGTGCAGAAAGCTGCAGCCCCCTCCTTGTGTTGCTTTGCAGTTCTCTTTATGAGTAGCCCCATGTATTTGTTTTATTTATTAATTCGGGTTATTTATTAACTTATACAAGGCTCTAGACACCCTGACTTTATTAATTATATACACAAATCTCACATTACATTAATTATACAATATATATAATTAAAGCAAATCTTGGCAGCCTCAAAATTGTCAGTCCTACAGGATCTCAGCCAGTCACCTAGGAGCCTGTTTCATCTTCAAGGAATTATAGCCTTAGCCTTTCCATCAAATCTTTCTTGAACACATACTGAGAATATCACCAAGAAGTTCAGATAAAAGAGCAGGAGAGTGATTTCCAGACCCCTCGCAGACCATCCTGCCAGCCTGTTTTATGACAAGGGGACTTAACTAGACGCACAACCAGCACACAGCATAGCGTGCACCAGGGGGTCAGATCATTAGTGAGGTTAAAGAGTGAAACGGCACCACAGTCACAACCATTAATGGTAGCCAGCAGAATTAGGATGCCTAGCTGTACACCTAAACACTGTCAGGTCCCTGGATGGCCAGTGGAAAGGCCCACTGGCTGGAGTGACCATTGCTTCCCCACAACCATATACTGTCCCACATCTCTGAATTTCCTGCTGCCTTGTCTCACCGCTCCAGAAGACCCCTTGGCGTCTGCAGTTAAACCAAGCCCTGTGCTTTTCTCCTTGGCTGTCAGCTGTGCAACTTTCCCATTCACTTCTCCCATGAGGGATGATTTAGGCCCTCTCCCACCTTCACAGACGATTTAGTCTGCCACGGTGGGTCCCCTTGCCTCATGTTCTAGCTCCATGACTGCCGTGCAGAAGAGTCTAACTTCAATACATAGTGTCCACATGCTGTGGTTTAACCCCAGCTGGCAACTAAGCCCCACACAGCTGCTTGCTCACTCCCCCGGTGGGATTGGGGGGAGAATCAGAGGAGTAAAAGTGAGAAAACTCGTGAGATAAAGACAGTTTAATAGGTAAAGCAAAAGCTGTGCTCACAAGCAAAGCAAAACAAGGGATTCATTCACTGCTTCCCATCGGCAGGCAGATGCTCAGCCAGCTCCAGGAAAGCAGGGCTCCAGCACGCGTAACGGTGACTTGGGAAGACAAACGCCATCACTCCAAACGTCCCCCCCCCTTCCTTCTTCTTCCCCCAGCTTTATATGCTGACCATGATGCCATATGGTATGGAATATCCCTTGGGTCAGTCGGGGTCAGCTGTCCCGGCTGTGTCCCCTCCCAGCTCCTTGTGCACCCCCAGCCTGCTCGCTGGTGGGGTGGGGGGAGAGGCAGAAAAGGCCTTGACTCCTTGCAAGCACTGCTCAGCAGTAGTGAAAACATCCCTGTGTTATCAACACTGTTTCCAGTTTCCAGCACAAATCCAAACCACAGCCCCATACTAGCTACTGCGAAGAAAATTAACTCTATCCCAGCCAAAACCAGCACACCACACCAAGGCTGTTGAGACTGGCTACTCCCCTGAGGGGTGGGAGACATGAGCTTGAGTCCCTAACATGGAACAGGGAACTGAGCCTGGGTTTCCTATTTGTCAGGCAAGATCTCTACCCATCAGGGTGCTCTTCCTTGCCATCCTCCCTCTACTTGGTCATACATGAATTAAAGGTCTCATGATGGAGCCTGAGGGTGTGAATCCAAGCTTCCAAAAGGAACCCAGGTCTTCAAGAGAGGTAGGATTTTAAATGTACCAATTTTTTTGCTCTTTCCCATTACCTGTCTTATGTGTGATACCCTGCTGTGCCAGCTGCTCCTTGCAATCTCTGTTCTTAAAGCCCAGCTCAGAGCTGCTAACTCCAGCTTGGAGCACAGAGCCTGATTCCAGCACATTGGCGTGCTAATCCCTAAGCCTCTCTGGGGACAGGGGGCAGATGATGGTCAGGGTAAAAGAAAATAACAGCAAGCAGAGTGGATTGCAGTGCCAGGGCTGGAGGGCAGCAATGAGACAGACTGAGGCTGGTAGGAAGCCGTAGCAGCTCAAAGAGGTTGCAGAAGTGTCATGGTGAAAGAGGGTGGTAGGCTCTAGGGATTCAGGGAACAAAGGAGTGGGCAGAGGGGTCTGCTTCAATATCTAGACCACGCAGGGGTACTATAATCTCTTTTTTGCTGCTGTATACTCAGTGGCTTTCTCAAGTTGCATATTTTCATTCCAGGCTGCCTGATAAACTGTTTCAGTGGTGAAGATTTTTTTTTTCTTCGAGTAAAAATGCACTTTTTAGAAAACAACCCCATTCACATGCCCTTGTAAGAATTTTAATCCCTTTTCTGTAATGAGAAGATGTGGGGGAAATACAGTGCAATACTATTATTATTTTAAATTTAGTAAGTGAATTTTGGTTTACTATGTAGAATTTCCAAGCTTTTTCTTCTACATTGCTTTACCCATACACAAGATTAAATCCATTGCACTCCCAACAACAGCACCAGCAAAAGTTAGAGGAACCAGAGAAAAGGGTTTGCATAATGAAAGCATGGACACAGCTCTGTAGATTTGCAAGTGTGGCTATCACGATACTCAACTGCTGGAAAATACAGAACGGCAAATGTCTCATTTCTAGCTCCATTCCGGGGGGTAAGAGAAAGGCCATCAGTGAATACCTAACAGAGAGCTCTCTGCAAAGCAGACTGTGGTAAAGGGTCTGGAATTCCTGAGCAGTTCATAATTCAGTTCTTACATTAAACAAAAGGAGACAGCCAAGAGATAACACAAGGGAAACCCCACAGGGAGAGCAGACATGCCATGGACATGACTGGCCACTTTGTACTCCTGTTGCCCTCCAGTAAGAGAAAGCTGAATGCATTGGTTTAAATTTCTGAGTAAATATTGGTACTTACAGAGGTTAAACAAGATGCTGTACTAGAACCTGCCAAGCCTTTATTTATACCTAGCCAGGGGACAGGGTAGGCAGTTACAGTATGAGCATACACTGACAACCTATTTTAATCCAAACAGAGAAACCACCACAGGAATGGAAAGTAATTTAGCAGGCAGGCTTGTGCAACTTGTCCTCACTCTCTACGCCGAAGATTTTTTATTTATTGTGGTTTTAGGATAAGAATATAAGCACATGATAACAACATAATACACTTGCATCACAGACCAGCAGAAACTGTGGTATCAAACCTCAGAGAAAACAATTTTGGAGTCAGGATAACAAGAACTCATTCCACATTCAGGACCACTCAAACTAGTGCAACCTCCAGACAAATGCAGTATGGTCCTGATGGCTAATTTGCAAAGGCAGCTTGAATCATTCAGTCAGTGAAATCATGAAGTGCCACCTACTTCAAGTCTCTAATCCTCCATAAACATACATCCCCTGCAGAACTCCCACATGTCAAGTTGAACACACATAGGGTTTGAACACATTCAGGGTTTGATGCAGGACTGTGATAGTGCATGACTCTGTCCTATGCGGGGGAAAAAAAGAGCATATGTGGGAATAATGGGAGGAGAAATTGAAACCCTGTTGGTAAATCAACATTAGGGACTGAGATCTAAATGACTACGTGTGTTAGCACGCGTTACTCTCATTTCAGAAGAGAGGAGCAGATTGCCGAGACCAAGTGCTACGATTCAAAGCTGCGTGACAGATATGCTCTGTGAACCTTAGCAAGTCACCACAACTTTGTGTCTTGGCCTCCTTGTCTAAAGGGTGGGGGAATGAGTGGGAAGGGACCTGTTCCAGCCAGCGAGCATGTTGGGGCCGTGCACAGTGTCAGCCCTGTCAAACCGTTTGCCACCTAAGAATCTGATGGCCTGTACAATGACAAAATATTTCCTCTGCAGATACTTAACTTGAAGTAGCTGCATTGCTCTAAGCAGCTTCCTCAGCTGAGACTTCCCTGAACCCTTGCAATTAAATGTATATTATGCTGATTAGTCAACAAGCCAAACGCCTCACTCAGTTATATCAGCATAATGCAGGTGGGAGCAACATTTGGCCACTGGACATTGATCCAAGAAAAACAAGTAAGTCTGTGAGCATGCAAGGATAGTTTCCTTGGGAGGGAGTCTCATGGTTGCACTTTCTGGTTTTCAGGAAGACTGAGCTCCAATAGAAAAAGCAAGGCCTTCCTCATGCTCCAGAAATGTTCTACATTTCTTCCGTGGAGGCAATATAGAAGCCTCTCTTCTCTACTTATCAGGTATTTAATGAAATTGGGAGAAAAATTACAGTCTTTGAGAACTGGAACCCTTTGCAAAATTTGGCTTATATGGGCTAATCAAATTAAAAAAACAGTGGAACAATAGTGAGACCCACTGATACCAAAATATTGCAATCATATAAGCTTCAGACCCTTACACAAGTCTTGGAAATCTCTTTCAGTTCTCAATACAAGCTGAACTGATTTTGGATGAAAGTGAACGTGTTGAAGTGACAATAACACAGGAAACCTTTGTAAGAAAATCAACCAAATCCTCCCTGCTCCCAGAGAAACCCTACTTACCTTTCCAGCTAAGGTAAACAAAGAGAAAATCCTGTTATTCTCATCCTTCTGCCATATAGATTTCTTTCTATTTTGAAATTATGAAATATTAATAGAAGGCGATTTCAAATGAAAATGATGAGCTATATAAGCTTAGGAGAGGTCCTACAAGTGCCTCCTGCAGAATTTCTTCCACTTTTTTCTAAAAATCAGATCTACCTACTGTACAAGACATGATGGCAAGGCAGACAGCTCAGGGCACTGTTTCAATTTAGCTGTTTTTACTCTCCTTTACATTTTTACATGTAACACAGGTTGATGAAAAAGAATGTTTGTTTAAAGAGATGGGAGAAAAACCCTACAGCACCCTTGTCATGGTTTAGCCCCAGCCAGCAACTCAGCACCACGCAGCCGCTCGCTCACTCCCCCCACCCCGATGGGATGCGGGAGAGAATTGGAGGAGTAAGAGTGAGAAACACTCCTGGGTTGAGATAAGAACAGTTTAGTAATTGAAATAAAGTAAAATAGTAATGATAGTAATAACAATATAATAATGATAATGATAATAATAATATACAAAGCAAGTGATGCACAATGCAATTGCGCACCATCCACCGACCGATACCCAGACAGCTCCTGAGCAGCGATCGCTGCTCCCCGGCCAACTCCCCCCAGTTTCTATACTGAGCATGACGTCATATGGTATGGAATAGCCCTTTGGCCAGTTTGGATCAACTATTCTGGCTGTGCCCCCTCCCAGTTTCTTATGCACCTGGCAGAGCATGGGAAGCTGAAAAGTCCTTGACTAGCATAAGCAGTACTCAGCAACAACTAAACCATCGGTGTGTTATCAACATTCTTCTCCTACTAAATCCAAAACACAGCACTATGCCTGCTGCTAGGAAGAAAATTAACTCTATCCCAGCCGAAACCAGGACAACCCTCTAAGGGTCTCAGTTCCACAGGGGTGGGAGTTAATCTGGTCACATCATAGTGTGAAAACTGGGTCCAAAGAATCAGTGGATAATTTTGCATAGGCAAGCGACCCCTTAGGTCTTTAGTCATCTGTCACATGCATTACTAACAAGTTTACAGCCATAATTGCTCTAAATCATGCATACATTTTTGCGCACATCTGTTTCTGAGACTCATACCTATATACGCCTTGCTTCCTTCAGCTAAACAAAAATAAAACATTTGTGTCGGTAGTTTTTCTCTCTACCTCCCATAGTTGTAAATGATATCACCTGCACAATTAGGTAGGACTTTAAGAGTTCTAAGTCTTATAAAGTAATTTATCCATTAAAACATTCCCTTTATTTCAATAACCATAAATAATTTGGCAGAGAGACAGTGTATTTATTCGCTCAGCTGAATGTCCAGTGTTATATGATGCGTTCCTATCACTTCTTTATAATCTGTTTATAACCCACTGGCGTTCCTGAGCCTCTGGTATCCCGACAGACTGGGGACCTCCAGAAACCTGCCCCCATTATTCTATTTCTGGTGACTTTTATTGCAACCTTTGATGAACAGTGACATGGAAACTGTAATCTGAGAGCTATCTCTTCCAAATCTCTTTGTAGGAGGTGTCATGATGGGTTCTACCAAAGTAAGAATGATGGTATGGAAGGAGGAGGAGGAGGAGAAGGAGGAAGAAAAGAAGGAATCCACTGTCAGAACCCTCCAAATTAATTCAAGAAATATCCTGGCACTCCCTCTGCTATTGTGCTTCAGAAACCTTCATCAGGTTGGGGGAATTTTCTTATCCCAGGCCCTACAACAGGCATCCAGGACTGGTAACATTTGAGAAATCTGCCTATAGAAGCTTTTCATCCCCAGTAATGAGGCAAAGAGCAGAACAGTCTCTCCATGACTATATTTGGCTTTCTAAGAATCTGATGGGCTACAACGGATGGCAGATGTATCACATTTTACCATTTACCTGTACTTTTCCAGTCATTGCATTACTATAAGAAACGCTAATACCACTGCTGATACACATTCATTTTCTCTTAAGTCCTTAGCATGCTGTCCCATGACAGTAAACCTCTCTGTGTTTTAAATGCTTTTAGGTTTGCCTTCTCGTACTGGAGCATCCTCAGATGGCCCAGCCTTCTCAAAAGTTCTTTCTAATTTTCCCACTTGGAAATGGCTGTTTATTTTAGACTATTGGCTGTCTTGAAAGCTTAGTGGATGGGGAAAGCAAGCTGTCTGGGCATATGCACAGATTACAATTAGTTATTCAGAGAGTAAATTTTGATTGCAGAACATTTTATATTTTATGTTCATTAAAGAAGAAACTTTGCTTATGTTTTTCCCATGTACCCATAGACAAATCCGTAAAAAATGAACTAATTTTCTAATAAGATCTAATTGCTACAGAAGTACCAATGAATTTGCTTCTAAAAGAGTAGTCTTGATCCATAGGTGTAGAATGTTCTTAATATTAACAAGGAAAAATTGTTCTTATGAAACCTTTCATTTGTCTGATATAAGGTGGAAGACTATCACACCGACACTAAAGAAAACTGAAGATGTTCTTCAGGGAAATTTTTAGAATTAAGATAAAGCAATGATAAGAGCTATTTTTTGGTTCAAGTGAAAAGTAAAGTTAACCATAGGAAGGGAAATAGCAGGAGCTGTCAGAAACTGCTAATATTCTGAAGTTTAGGGATAATCCTCTAATGACCCTTGTAAGTATAAAGGTAATAAAAAAAGAAAATTTAATACAAAACAAAAATGAGAGTTAACCCAGACATTCAAAGGAGCAGTCACTAAAGGGGTTCTGAATCTATACTGAGAAATTCCAAAAGATGCTGGATCTTCCTTTCAGATGTAGAAAGATCTAAAGATCTTTAAGGCTGTATGATAAAACCTCTTTGTGAAGATAAAAGAAGTGTACTTTATATTACATTTTGGTTTGTACATGTATCATCATGGGCCATGCTGCGAAGCTGAGAGCCCTCTGAAACCCCACCACACTTTCAAATGACTGCTTCAAGTTTTAATGAACTGGGTGGACTTTCAAAATTTGTTTATTATCCATTTGCCTCAAATAACTTGGGACTAACAAATCACAACCCAAGCTTGCAGACTTTTTATCTATCACCAGCACTAGCCCAGGGGAAGCAAGAGAATGTCTTTGAACAAGGATTGATAAGATGTCTATTGACTGAGGATAAAGCTGAGCCATGCTGAGAAAGCAAAGCAGTTCATGGTGATTTTGTACAGCTAATGTCTGATTGGCAAAAAGGCACTTCTGAAACATTCTAAAATTAAATCCGTCTCAGTGGCATAGATGGATGCAAAGTACCACTAAACACAAGATCCAGGCAAAGCAATGTACCCCCATAATGGTTTCTATAAAAGAAAGCAGGGAGTAAATAAATGAATGCTTTACCTTAGGTCAAAATTATTCTGCCTGCAAGCCCTGGATTTTGACGATAAGTCATGTAACAAGATTGGACTGGGATCACCAAGTTGTTTTCACTCAACATTTTTGCTCTTGAGTACTTGTGGCGGGTTGACCCTGGCTGGATGCCAGGTGCCCACCAAAGCTGCTCTATCACTCCCCTTCTCAACCAGACAGGGAAGAGAAAATATAACGAAAAAGCTCGTGGGTCAAGATAAGGACAGGGAGATCACTCACCAATTACCGTCACGGGCAAAACAGACTTGGGGAAAATCAGTTTAATTTATTACCAATCAAATCAGAGCAGGGTAATGAGAAAAAAAACCAAATCTTAGAACACCTTCCCCTCACCCCTCCCTTCTTCCGGTCTCAACTTCACTCCCCATTTTCTCTACCTCCTCCCCCTGAGCGGTGCAGGGGATGGGGAGTGGGGGTTGCAGTCAGTTCATCACACGCTGTCTCTGCCGCTCCTTCCTCCTCAGGGGAGGGCTCCTCACACTCTTCCCCTGCTCCAGTGTGGGGTCCCTCCCACAGCAGACAGTCCTCCACGAACTGCTCCAATGCAGGCCCTTCCCACGGGCTGCAGTTCTTCACAAACTGCTCCAGCGTGGGTCCCTCCCACAGGGTGCAGCCCCTCAGGAGCAGACTGCTCCAGCGTGGGTCCCCCACGGGGTCCCCAGCCCTGCCAGCAAACCTGCTCCAGCCTGGGCCCCTCTCTCCATGGGGCCACAGCTCCTGCCAGGAGCCTGCTCCAGCGTGGGCTTCCCACGGGGTCCCAGCCTCCTTGGGGCACATCCCCCTGCTCCGGCGTGGGCTCCTCCCCGGGTGCAGGGGGATCTCTGCTCCCCGTGGGCCCCCATGGGTGCAGGGGCACAGCTGCCTCGCCATGGGCTGCACCAGGGGCTGCAGGGGAATCTCTGCTCCGTGCCTGGAGCACCTCCTGCCCTCCTTCTGCACCGACCTGGGTGTCTGCAGCCATTCCTCTCACATGTTCTCATTCCTCACTCCAGCTGCAGTTTATGTCCCTTCCCCCCTGCCCCCCCCCCCCCCTTCTTAACCATGTTATCCCAGAGGCACTACCACCATCACTGAAGGGCTCGGCCTTGGCCAGCGGCGGGTCCGTCTTGGATCTGGCTGGCATTGGCTCTATTGGACATAGGGGAAGGTTCTCACAGAAGCCACCCTTGTAGCCCGCCCCTGCTACCAAAACCTTGCCACACAAACCCAATACAGTACTCGTACTCTACTGCTACAAAGCTCTGGCAACTTGAGTATTTATTGAATATACAAATTTCCAGACATCTACATAATTAAATTTTATTTTCACTGGTGCTGGCAAACAGAAAGAGGCCAAGTGTTATTTTTGTTTTTAGGATATGATCAGCAGTAGAAGACAAAAGATAAATTGAAAAAAATGTGGCAGTCAGGAGGTGCTCTGTAGCTAGAACATATATGACTTCCTGACTTCAGGTTGTCAGTAACCCATTAACTACAAGAAAACTGCTGTCAGTAACCCATTAACTAAGAGAAAACTGAGTCTGACACAGATATGAGACAGACTTAACTTCAGTGACTGTCACATTTAAAATTGTAACTTACTTAATTTCTGGGAACAAAGAAAGCCCAAAGGAACAGAGCCCTAAGAGTGGTCACCAATATACTCCTGCTGAAAGTAGGTGTTGAGGACTAAAAGAGGCATTTTAACATCTTTTCAAAGACAAAATAATGAATCAAAGACTTTTAAAAAAGTCTAATAAAGTATGCTGGAAAAATCAAATGAGATGTTAAGATGCATGCATATTTTCCTGTAGAAAAATGCCCCAAATCTATTTTCTCTAATGACGTCCCACTTCCTCAGGCTTGGTGCCGCAGTACTGTCAGCAACTCCACTGCTGAGGAAGGAGGGGAAGACTAAACACAGGCTGTGCCTGCTTTTTTCCTGACATGGGCACTGAGGAACTTGCTGCACTGGACAAGGCTACCTGGAACTCTGGTGCCCTCAGCTCTGGGGGGAAATCTTGCTGCGTACTTGACAATGAATCCCACGTCCAGCTTGGGTTTCACTAAGGGGATGGTGAGAAAGAGGATGAGAAACAGCTTCAGCCGTTTGCCAGTTTTAAAAATAAAAAAAATAAAACAAATGAGACAGGTAGGAGTAAGCAAGCCAAGTCAGTCCCCATTCTGGCCTTTTATTGCTAGGTTTATCACCTTGGTATTTCATGAAATGCTTTTGAAAGTGGTGTACTTTAAAGTATAGCAAAATAAAAATGCTAATCAATAGTCTCTCTATAGGAGCAGCTACCTTATGCCAATTAAAGTGCCTTAGAGAAAAAAAGACTTCTAAAAAGCAATTTTATATCTTACAGTGGGTTTTGAGGTGGGAGAGGGGACGAAATCCAATTTCCCCTAAGGGAAGATTAGCCAAACACGATTTAACAGCAAGGTCTGCATGTAAAAGGATGCGGCTAATATGCCTGTGTAGCTGCCATGTTGTAAGCCAAGCTAACGGCATTATGGAGTCTATTAGGGCGTCACACACAAATGTTACAGTTTGATCAATTCCCACTGCTGGCAGTGTTTTTTTAGTTTTGAAAGCAGAAAAAATTCCTTACATGAAATAACATGCCATTGCAATGTTTGCCTGCCTGCTTCTGTCGCACTTAAAGCTACAGAGAAGGAATGTTTTGAGAATTTTGGCTACTAAAATGAACTACAAAATCCACTATTTTATACTGTGTGGAAATGCAACATACTTTGCAAGCACAGTGACAATTTACTACATGCCTCATAAAAATGAAGCCATGAGACAGTGTCTGTGATGATCAGCCCATAACCAATACCCCGATAAGGATGCAACAAGTGATGGTTGTATAAAAACTGGCTTTAGTTTATGGAAAAGAGAAGGACAAGAAAAACTGGATGTGTAAAGTATATAAAATTGTGTACAGTACAAAGTCTGTAAAAATAAAATAAGCTTAGTCTGCCATGCCTCCCTCTAGCGGTCAATTCACAGAAACGATGGCGGTCAGTGTACGCTCATTTATTTGATTTGGGCAAAGAGCCAGGATTTGAAGTTAAAGGTTCAGCTTCTCTACTGGCAGATGATATTACAGAGGGTGTTGTCCATCTGACGCTGTCCGTATGTGGGCTGAAGGAACAGCATGCTGTCATTCCTAGTCCTAATGAATCAGGAAGATTTGATGGAAAGCATCATAGACACCCTATGAAGTAAGGTGCAATAAGCAGAATTTGCAACAAAACAAAAAATAAACCATTTTAAGAGTGAGTATGGGAGAAAAGCAAAAAAAACTTCCAGTGAAACAACCCACAAAAAGATGCATTGAGAGGAAGGAAGACTGTGCATTTACTTGGAACTCATGAATAGTAGTTTGTAAGCCTGGGTTCCTTGAAGATACGTCTGTAACTAGTAATTTCAACATTTCCAGGGAATACCCTTCTGAGCCAGAACTCAGTTGTCTCTGCTACTAAGATGTCACTCATGGTTTTGGTCTGGGCCAAGTAACACTCTCCCAACAGTACATGGACCTTTTCCAACACACTATTCACACACAGGCACCGTCTCTTGATGAGTAGGTCAGTTTAACAAGAAGGATGCAGGTTGCTCTGTGCCAGCTGGATCTCTGTACCAGGGACCCATCTCATACGTACTTAATTTATTAGTGTAGATGTGGTCTGAGAGGCTTAATTCACCCAACATATCCAGACAGTACTGACTTCAGCATCATACATACCAGCTTCTCATATGGGAACACACAGGATGTCTAATGGCTTTCATGCACACCAGAAGAGAGTGCCTATTAGATTTGTGTTCTGGACAGGAGACCCGAGAAAAAAATATTCCCAGCATTCTTTTCATCTCTGTAAGAACCTGATTTGCCAACAGAGAGCAAATGGGTCCTCGAGGGCAAACTGTGCACAACTCAGACAGCAGCCAAAGGGAAACTTTCAAAGAAGAGATTTAAAGTAGCTCTGTGACTAGTTGAAAGTTACGCTTTTCCCCACCTCATTTTAATTTTAAGGAACTGTTCAAAAATTTACTCATAGAACCACAGAATAACTTAGGTTGGAGGGGACCTCTGAACTATTCAAATAACTTCTAACATAAATACAGAAGCCCAAGCCTTGCATTTTGGAAGAAGAACTTGAAATCCAAAATAACCATAAACCACCTCTTCCCCTTAACTATGGATAATATGAATGAGGAAACAAGAGACCTGCAAGGCAGTCTGCAAGAAGTACCAGGCTTATAAGTCAGCATCCAAACATCACATCCCTACCCCAAGCTAGTTGCTAAAGTTTGTTCTACAACCAACAAAGGATGGCCAGCCCTCTAGCAATGCCTTTCTCCACTGATGATAGATGGAGACCAGTTGGTGAGCTATTCAAGAGCTAACAGTCTATGTGGAAAAGCTAGGACCAGCACTTAGAAACAGAGCCAAGGACCTAATCATAATTTCCCCTGCTGTAGCTGAAGTAGTTGAAGTCTCACATAACGGTGTGGGTCCTGGCTCTGAAAATGCTTTTGACCAGGTATGACAATTGAGGAAGGATATAGTCCCACCGACTCTAGTGAAAAGCACTACTCCTGGCTGCAAGTCCAGGGAGGCACTCATAAATGACAGACTGCTTGGTGCCGAGACCTTTTAATTTTTCTTTTCTTGTTATAAACGTTATCTGTAAAGTATTTGTATGTAAATAAAAACAATGTAACAACAGTATAACGGAGCAGCTGTACAGAATAAACCAAGGCAACTTACAGCCAAGGTGTAAAAGTTGGTAGAGGCTGCAATTCTCATGGTTCTGATAGGGATTATTATATTGAAGTTTGCCTGAGTGGCTTCATAAAGAAGCTTCTAAAACACCCTGGTTTACTGAAGTCCTTGTTCCTTTCCTCATACCTGGCTCGATATATAAAGTTGGAATTTAACTGTTTTTGTTCATGGGGTCTCTGAGATGATTATGCTGGAGAAAATGGAAAACATTACAAATATCAGAGTTAGAAGCTAGCTGTCTCACAATTTTACAGGCCGGCATCCAAGATATCAAAAGATTAAAAACTATGTATTTTTAAAAAAAGTCTTCTCTAAGACAAACTTGGGAGAAAGATAGCAAAAAGCCATTCTGACCAACTGGGAAGTATTTTACACATTCTGGAAATCAAGCTGATGAATCAAGCTTGCAAAACCAAACCAACCTCAACTGGGTTTATTTAAGCTTCCAAGCAGACAGACACATGCAGGCGCATCCAACTTTGGAGGAACAACAAACCAGAGATTACTACTATTTGCATATGGCAGTGCCTTGAGGTTCAGTCAAGGATCAGACGCCTACCGTGGGAACTGCTGTCAGGACACACGGTAGGAAGGTGGTCCTTTCCTCCCAGCATTTGTGATTTATTGGCCCAAACTCGCAGCAGATGCTGAGGTTGTGAACAGAGAGCACGATGCTGGCTCAGCACTGCCCGTTCCTGGGCCTGGGTTATGCTCAACAGCAAGGTCATAGAATCATAGAATGTCAAGACATAGGGAATGAGGCAAAGGTAAAGTGAGATGGTTGCTGTGTATTAAGCCGAGGAATCTTTATTTTCATCTAAGTGTAGCCCTTGAAACAGAAAAGAACACCCTCCTCTTGAGCTCTGGATGCTGTCTTGACTGTATGGCCCAGAGGCGGTTAGTGAAACCCTGTACGGGTAGTTGGAGACAGAAGGGATCTGCATGGTGTTGTGATGCTCCTGTCACCTGCAGATTCCCTGTGCTAAACCGAACCCTAAGCCACCTTTAGGACCATGCCCACTATTCCCGCTCCTTGCACGCTGTTTCACACCTGGTCTGTTTTTCTCTCTTTACCAGCTTCCTTTTTTGTCTCCTGTCTAATTGATTCCAAGCTTGACCAGCTTTGGAATTAATTTAACTGCATGATACCATCACTACGACAGGCTCAGCCAGCTTGAGCTGCTGCAGCCCAGTGTGAAGGAGAAGGGGTAGGAGGAGAGGAGAGTGTGCTGGCCAGATGTCCTCCCAGAACGGAGAGGTAAGCCAGGGCCAGAGGCTGTGGCATACCTGTGTGCCGTGAGCCTCTCTCTTGCGGACGTGTGCAGCATGCAAATAAGCAAAACAGGAGTTTCTCTCTTCCTCCTCGTTCTTTCCACTTGCCTTCTTTTGTTGTGTTTGTCTGAAGAATAGGAATAATCTTCCAATCTGTAGCTGAGCCTCCTCAACTTCACATTGTTCCCTTTCTCTGCAAGGATGTCTTGCACCACACCCGAAAGGTGGCTAAGCAAAGGGTTTTGCTTTTTTGTTCCTTTTTAACAGTCCTCCAGCTAAAGCAAAGGAACACTCAGACTCTTCAATAAAGGGGCCCTGTAAATGCCTGGGTGAAATTAAAGTACTGCAGATTATCAGAATGAAAAATAATATCTTTCAGGTTGTCCTTCCTTTCGCTTTACTTGCTGATCTCAGTAGAAGATTAGAGAAGGTGGAATGTCCTTTTCAAACTCCATCTGTGCTAAAGCTGTATTGCTTCATATTTCAGCTTTTCACAGCATTTTTGCTATTAAAAGTGCTACAAAGAATCAAGTCAAATTAAGGACAACACATCTCAGCGACTACACATGACTTGCAGCGAGAGGCAGGGCCCTCACATGCTACTACAAACATTCCAGAAGTGACAATGATTAATACAGTCATAGACAACCAAGTGTCCGGCATTACCTGAGGCTGATGTAGTGTGAAACTGTAGGTGCAGTCACGGACAAGAGAGAAGACAGGGGGTGTAAAAGCCTCCAATTCCTCATCAACCCGGGGCCCTTTTCACCAAGAAGAATTTTCATTGAGTCTAGATTCCTCTCTCCCTCTTCCCTTTCCAGTTGGATGTGGCATTCTCCATTTCCTATACTTAACCACTGCACCCTGGCAGCTGCTGCCTTTCCCCCAGGAGCTGGTCAGCTGTGTGAATTCTAAGAAAAGTGTTTAGAGCCCAACAGGTGCTGGATCTTGCCAACTTGCATCCTTCACTGCCAAATGGCTGCAGGCTGCTACCTGGCTCTCTAGTACAGACGCTTGCAGAGCTACTTTGATTTACAATTCTCTCGAGCCAGCTTCAGTTTAGGTAGGCAACTCAACAAAACTGAACAAATTCCCAGATACACAAACAGAAAACTCGGAGGACGTAAGCTGCTGGTGATGCCCTTGAGTTTTCTTCTTGTCTTCCTTTGGCACAGTACAGCTATGACTTTCTGTCTTTCACTACAGGTCATAAATTTCAGAGAGGAAGTATTCTGTGGCCCCTAGTATGTATTGGCATGAAAGGCGAGGGAGCCTTGGACTCTTCTAAACTAGATGTTCCGCACACAGTTACCTGTGACTGCAGAAGATTGGACACAATGACCCAGGATGCCCCTTCTAGCCTTGCATTTCTAAAACTCACTGCAATCCAAACAAATAAGAATAATAACTTTGCAATCTTGCAGCTTCCTCCAAAAGAAAAGAAGAACGGCTCTTGTACCATCCCTCTCCTATTCTTTCTGTTTGACTGGATCCCTATTTATACACCTATGCATTTTAACATACATACAGTCTTTTAAGGAAGGTTTCTGTCTTTCAGCCGATTTCCAACATCTGCATGATGTTTCCCACAGTGCCACCAGCTGGTTCCCCAGCTGCTTAAAAGCATACATATTTGGGGCCACCATGGCTACGGTCCTCCTGGCCATTTCCCAGGATCCACCACAGGAAGGCAGTGGTTCTGAGTATCTGAGATGCTATCTTGGTTTCTGAGATGCTACATAAGGATGAAAAAAGCCCGTGTTTGTATATAAGGGTCATATGTATGAAGGTAATCAGCATGTGTTGTTCAGAAGAAGCTGAGGCCAGACAGAGGCAGTTTCACAAAGGATTTCTGGAAGTCAAGCTAGGGAAAAGGAATTTCAAGTAAGATGAAATATTTTTTCATTATTAAACAAGTTAACAATAAAACACAGCCTCAGGAAGGCGTATGTTTGAACAATTTGGAGCAGGCAAAATTCTCAGTGCAAATCAGTGAAGGTTCATTGCTTTCATTACTTCGCTGATGGTTTACACCAACTGAAGAGCTGCCCACTGTGCCTAATTTCTCTGGACCAGGGTGGAAAAGCCATTAGGTTACATGCTCTTTTAATTGCTAATGAAACTGCAATCAAGACTACTTCCAACTGGATTTTAAAATTATCCGGTTCCTTTTTAAAATCAGCAAGGAGCTAGACTCTCTTCTAACACCACTGAAGAAAGTTTTATAGCACCAGTAGGTTAGCTGCAACAGGTATCACACTGCCAGCCACAGCAAAGTTTTAACATAGGAGAAATGCTAATAGGTCTATAATTCTTTGAGGTAAAAGTCTACCATCATTTAATAAGAAGGTGATGTTATTGTACATACCGACTGCAGCTCCTTCTGCATTGCTATAGATAGCTACTGTACTTAAAGTGGACATTAATGCTAATTTACAATGAAATGCTGGCTGAATTACGTACCACATCCCCATGAGACTATAATGAACTCCCCATAATTAATGTTATTAATCATGGGCCTAGCGCAGGGGGCACATATCATGCATTTCATGTCAAAGGTTCTTATTAATAAACATTTCCATTTTCCCAGCTGATGAGAGCTAACAGCCTGCCAGAACTCTGCCTATCATTCAAACCTGTCCTAGCTTTATAACCCGTAATAGAGCTCAGCTCCGCGCAGGTATCTCTTCTCTCAGACAGGGGGTGGTCAGCACTTTGCAGGAGTCACTAGGCAACCTGCATGACGTATCAAAGCTCTGTTTTCACCGAAACAATCCTACAATAAATCTGCATGGGGTCAGCAGGGCCCGAGAAGCGACCCTTACAACCCCACGCGGCGAGACATGAAACACTGAAGATCTGACTCAAATGCTGTACAAAAAGGAAGTTCAAAACTGAGGTTCTACTTTGATTTTAACTCTCACTGATACGCATGGGTCTGTGCAGTAAGTCAGTGGCCCAAAACTATCATAATATCATGGCTATGCTCATTTCTGAGATCCAGTTTTGCTGCAACAGATAATTTTTAAGCTGCTACTATCAAAATCTTTCAATGCCAAGAACTGAACAAACTCCAGATCCTTCCCTCCAAGCTGCCTATCGTTTCCATCAGAGGTTAACAATATTTTTCATGTAAAGCTTTTTGCACTTCATGCTTCCTCTGGCTTCCTCTTTTTACTTTTTAATGGTGATGTGATGTTAAATAATAAAAATGTCACTAAATTCCCTGTCCTTTTATGAAAAATCATAGTAACCTCTGCTGAAGATAGCTCTACACTCCACATCATTGACAAGATAATGGTTTCATTAATGTGTACTTTGGGACCCTACACTTATGTATCTGTGGCATGGCTCCTCTGGAGTTGCTATGGTCTGTGTCAATGCCTGCTTGAGAAGCTGGGAGTCTGTGGAATCCAGAATGACTCTGTGCATAAAGGCTTTTCCTTATATGAAAATATTTCATTCACAAGACTAATTTTTTTTTCCAATCAAAGTTATTATTCCAATGCAATTGCTAGTCTGGACCCAATTATACCAGCTTACAGGTGTGATCATACGATCACTCCTGATTTTTTTCTTCTTTACTCCTTACAGAGTAAGTTATTCTAAGCATCTTTGTAACAGAGTAATTGCATCTACACTGAGGAGCTGTGCTCTTCTCACTACACAAATATAATTAATCCAAAACTTCTAGAAGAGAAGTCCTAACAGCCCCTCTAAGCACTTGAATGCCAGGGATGGAAGGAGTGTATTTTTTTAGTGCACAGACTGGGAAAGATCATCTAAGCTCTTACCTGAGCTGCAATAAGCAAAGAAACAAAGAAACAATTTCATTTATGAACCCTTTTTTGTGCCTGCTATCCATCTTTAAGATGCTGTTTTCTCAGCGGCTGAGAAAGGCTGTCTGGCTCTGCTTTCCAATCCTGGTTTTAAGTGAAGAGGGGCCCGCTGCTGAGAAACAGGAGAGCTCTGATCTCACGCCTGCTCTATCTGAGGAATCTGCAACGGCTGTTAACTGCTGGGACTCTGGCATCGGCGCCGAAAATGATCTGGCAGGATAAAAAAGCAGGGCTACAGTGCAGTCAGGACCAAGGAAGTACAGTCAGTTAGGCTCAGATTTCATCCCAGGCATGCACTCTCTCACGGTGTTAAAAATGGCAGCAACCCAACGCGTGGCAGCCTAAACTGTCTCCATAAGGTCCCACTGCTGACAACTGCTGTCAGCCTCCTGCAGCGCAAACCTCCTGGCCAGCGCTTGCTTGCCTGCTGCTGCAGACCAATGCAGTTTGCTTGTAAGTTTTTGGGGGTATCTGCAGAGTTTCAAGCATTCAAACTTACCATTTTCGCTACTCTCTGACATCCTTCCAAAAGGCCAAACTGGAGAATAACCTAAAATCTGCCAGAATATACACAGAATTTTCAATCTGTCCTACATCTCCCAAAATGCCTCACTGAAAAGAAAACCTTCTTATAAGGAGGAAAAAAAAAAAAAAAGAAATCCAAGTGTTGGCAAAGGGAAGTGTGAGAAAAGGGAGGGAGAGAGGGAAGCGGGTGAAGACAAGTTGTCCCTTAAAAAGTACAACTGTTATTCTCTTTTCCTCCCTTTCTTTATCCTGTCCTGTGGGCTAATTAGCATGAGTCGTACCTGCCTGCCGCTGTATTACATAGGATTTATTACAGACAACTCTTTGTTGAGAATTCTGTGTGAGAAGTAGCAGAATAAAAAAAAAAATTATGAAAGTCGCAACTTTCAAAGTCTAACTTTTCCTGCTTTACTAGGAGCTAGCACCAGCTGTACAAGTCAATGAAAATTAACCTTCTCCCCTACCCCTTGGATATCCAGTAAACTCAGATTTGATCCGGATGTTCTGATTTCCACGCAGCTAAAATGCAATCAAATGCTTGATTTTGGGGGATAGATTTGCTTAAATTGTATTAATTCACAAGGATAAACACAATTAGTAGAGCTCATTAGCTTGCAAAATGTAATTTATTTTCTTGAATATACCCATTTCCTTGGATGAAGAGCTCCATTAGCTTTATTATATTTGCAAAGCTTATATAAAAATCCAAACCATGGCAACAAAGAGAAAATTGTTACTACACAGTCACAGCAGTCACTTTTCCATGTTAAATAAGTTTGGCATTTATTTATATTTAAATGAGAATATCTACCACTATCAAGACCAGGATATGGGGCAAGTACTTATACAGAATATAATTAAAACTAATTCAAGCAACAAATGTGGCCTGAAATTAAAATACCCCCCCAACTTCTTTAACTGAAAAATGATTCAATGTTCTCCCTCAAAAACCCTGTTTATAATCGCTCAATTATCATAACCAGCAATAGTAAAGGGACTCTAGCCGTTTACAGTCTCATAAGATGGGTCTGCATTCAGGCACGTCTGGTTTGCTTAGTGCTGTGCTTTAATTTCGCTGTAATATAAAGGCTAGAGAGTGGAGAAAATGAATAAACGGCAAAGTACCTGTCATTACTTGTATCATATCACCGAGGTATTCTACATGCACAATATGAAAGCGGCCGGTGCAATTTTCATACTGTTATCATTTTTGATATTATACTGTCTAAAAGCAGTGACACACAAAGAAATGCTTTTATCATTTTCAATGCGGGGATGATACTAATTACATCATCTGTCATCATTATACAGCTAAACAAAACTTTTCTTTCACAGAAAACTGCCATTTAGCAAATTAACGGGTAATGACCCATAATATACAGAAGATTGAAATTTGGGAATTACATTCACATTAGTTTGTTTTCTGCTTTCCCCTCAATTTTATTCCCTGATATATCACGAAAAGGAAGAGAGATGGAGAATTTCTCCAACTATCTAACTGGCCAATAGCCCTACCGTCCTTTTGGAAATTGGTGCAGGATCATCTCCATCCATATCAATGCATAGTTTGGTTCTACTTAATGATACAGACTGTCTGCCAAGCCAGTAAAGGCCAGATGTTAGTATAGTGATGCGCAAACAACCCGCCGCTGGGGCCAGATTTTCAAAATTAGACATGAAACAATGAGCCTACATTTGCTTGCAAACAACGGCTGGATGCTTGGAAACCAGGTACTGGAATGTGTGTTGCCTCCTTGTCCTGGTTTCGGCTGGGATAGAGTTAATTTTCTTCCTAGCAGCAGGCATAGTGCTGTGTTTTGGATTTAGTAGGAGAAGAATGTTGATAACACACTGATGGTTTAGTTGTTGCTGAGTACTGTTTATGCTAGTCAAGGACTTTTTCAGCTTCCCATGCTCTGCCAGGCGCACAAGAAACTGGGAGGGGGCACAGCCAGAAGAGTTGATCCAAACTGACCAAAGGGCTATTCCATACCATATGATGTCATGCTCAGTATAGAAACTGGGGGGGGGGGGTTGGCCGGGGAGCGGCGATCGCTGCTCGGGAACTGTCTGGGTATCGGTCGGCAGGTGGTGAGCAATTGCATTGTGCATCACTTGCTTCGTGTATCATTATTATTATTATCATTATTATACTGTTACTATTAGCATTACTATTTTACTTTATTTCAATTATTAAACTGTTCTTATCTCAACCCAGGAGTGTTTCTCACTCTTACTCCTCCAATTCTCTCCCCCATCCCATCGGGGTAGGGGGAGTGAGCGAGCGGCTGCGTGGTGCTGAGTTGCTGGCTGGGGCTAAACCACGACACTCCTAAAGCCAGACCAGGTCACATAAGATGATGGCATGTAGGAGGTACCGGAGATATTCCAAGAAGGAACCCAGCAGTAAGGCCGGGTAGGGGAAACCCCCCTCCAAAGACGCTCCTGCTCCTGCTGCCTGGACATTATTACTTCGTGCCTGGTGTAATGCTGCAATGAGCTGTATTGTGGGAAATGTTCAAGTGCCACTATTGAAAGAGAGATCTGTAGGGATTACCAGAGGCACAAACCATTGTGGATGAGCCCTTAGCTCAAACTCCCATGCTTTTGGGAAAGAAGAAGAACAAAAAGTCTGTTTTTCATTGTAGCTGATCATGCTATGTTCTTCAACACAGAAGTAGAAATAAATTGTAGGATAGCAGGTGAATAGTAGTACAGTTTTTAGGTGTGATGTACTTACTACCAAGACAATGTAGCAAATCCATCTAAACCCAGAAAAGTACATTTTAGCCAGATCTTTGCTCAATCTGAACTTCTGTGGCCCAGGTCAGCTATTTCCTTTCATCATGCACCGACTACAATGTGAGGAAAATTGAAAGGGAAATTCCAGGGTGAATTAAGAATAAAAATAACGGCAAAGACCAGTGAATTCGCTATGAACTAGCCATGTCAGTGGAAGTTTCAGACATCATTAGGTGCTTCAGATACCCAGTAAGAGCAATTGAGCATTTGGCTTTTAATTCCCATTGTCCACACTGGGGTCTCTAGGACTTTTCTCTTGCCTGTAAAATGATTTCCTGACTTAAGTGAAATTCTGAACTGAATGTATCTGAAAAGTAAGGAGGAATTCTCAGTTCCAATTTATCATTGTTAAAGTGGATTAAAGGATTTTTTATTAGTAACACTTAGAGCTCACTTGTTCATGTACCTGGAGACTTCTACCAGAGGAAACCTTCCCCAGCAGACAGCCTGGCCAAATAAAAAGCTGAAAACGAGCTTGTGATGAGCACATTACATAGGCTGATGAGGACCGTGATGAGCTGGGAATTAGCGAGGAAACCTCCGAGAAAAGACCAAGTGCTGGTAGAAACAGTGTACACAGGACTCTTCTTCTGAGTCACTGCTGAACGACAAAGCTCGCGTACCCTGTGGGACACCGCACGACTGCAAGCCATGTCTCCTGAATGAGGCATGTAAGCCTCTCTCTCAACCTTAACCCTCTTACTAGGCCTTAATATATTAAACAGTATAAGACAGCACTGGAAGTTATGTGAGCTAACAGCGTAAGTAGCAGTTTAACAAAATGAATCAAAACTGTTGACAATATATGCCCGAATTAGCTTTAGTTATGCTAATGAAAATGACGCCTGGAAAAACACTGGATGTGTGACAGTCAGAAGCAGCTTTCCATGGGCAGATGAGGAAAGCCAGCTTGATCACAAACTGTTTGTTTACCCCACCTAGATCAACATGTTTCAGTGTTAATAGGCAAATAATTGTATTAATTTTAGGTAATTTTAAACCAATTAATATCAAAATGCCCTCTTAATACAATGACAGTCAGATAATACACAGGTTGTACTTTGTTATATTGTATTTCTGACAGCGAAGCTGTGTTCACGCCAAGATGTCCATCTGCTGAGACTCTGGACCGTACTGAAACTTAGTATGGGATTCAGGTTATGATAAGATATTTGAATTCAAGTGCATTCAAGTTGGTCAGGTGTATAAGCTCCTGTAAGATCTATGGAAAACTAATTAGTGCAGTCAACAGAGCCAAGAGTGATTCAACTGGGCAACCACAGGAGCTCAGTGCAGTCACTGACACACTGGTCCCTGATGCCCTTTGACGTGTTGTGGGATAGCCAACACCCCTACAAATAGCCAGCACCTATGGAAGAGCTCTGCCCTGCCAGTACCAAGAGACCACCTAGGATGTACAATGGCCCTAGGATAACACAGCCCTAGCTGCCCATGTTTAAATGATTGAGTGACATGCTTACTTTCTAAATTTAGGTAAGTCAGGGAAGAAATCTAACAGACTTGACTGCTGGTTAGGGTTCTTTAAAATAAGATTTCAGTTTTGAATATAAATGATTCTTCTTTCTCATTTACTGACCACATAATAACATTCAAAGATGTCATCATGTCCTTTCCTTATTATGACGTCTTTTTTTACATATTCTGTTGTGCATTTAAGATTTTAAATACAAGTCTCTTCATCTGTTTTTGGGAGGTAGGTTCAAGGTTCAAGGTACGTTCCTTGAACTCTCCTGGTTCTGAGTTAATGGCTTGTAGACAGCTACCAACGCAGCCAAACACTATCTCATTTTTCATCCCTCCAAACTTGAAATATTAATTTCAGTGGCTTGGCATAGTTCCAGACGATGTAATTATAATCTAGATCCAGTCTGCGTAATTATAAATTATATCCTTAAACCCACCTCTCTTATTTGGATGCAATATGCCTACCCCTTTTTCTCTCATAAACACACAGTGCGGTCCCACTCTACCCTAGGGCTGGCTACCTCCCACTGCAGGGTGAAGCTATCTTAAAAACCCAACATTGCTCTAAGGGCATTCAAAGGGGTAGGAACCAGCCTATGTTACTAACTCAATAAATGCAAAAGGACTTTGTATTTTTGAAATAGGCTCCTTCTCTTAACTGTCTATTAACACGTATTTTGATATTTAGAATTTGTCTTCTAAATATGATAACACATTATTTCCAGACACTTACATAGATCTTCAGTATATAAACAGCCCTTCTCTACTTTCTCTAAAACACAAAAAGAAGACTCAGTCTCAGGAAATACCGAATCTTAATGAAATACTGAATCTAGCACTCCAATATCCAAGAATTTGGACAGAAATATATGCTAAAATAATTTCCTGGCTTTAGCAAAATTCTTGATTGAGTATACCCTTAAAGCCAAGAGGTGTTCTCAGCACTACTTTATCTCTGTGAAAGTGAATTAAAGCATCCCTGACTGATAACACCTAGATTCACTGCACATGGTTTGCCTGCATGGCAGTTTTGAGAGAAAGAAAAGAAAAAAACAGTAAAGTAATGACGGCTTATCCAAAGGCATAAGGGGCACTTCCAGGGAAGGGCTGTGGAACTCATTTAAGTTCTCACAGAATAAAACCTTATTGATGTGGGGCTTTAACAGATTGACTGTTCTTGTAATGTACTCAATTTCTACTCATGAGCAGATTTGACTGTCCTTGAATAGGATCCTTGGACAGGATGTCAAATTTGCTTTTGCCATTATAGCAAGTAAAATACATGAAGAACCGTGTTATTCTTGAGCTGAAGGAACATGAGCCCTGTTCTTGCTACAGTTGTACAAATGAAAGATTCCTGTATTTCTTCAGAGTGCAAGGATTCTCTACATACAATGGTTAAATATCTGCATCTGTCTAAACCTGAAATCACTTGACTGATTCCTGCTGGAGGTACCTGCTATCCATCTAGCAAAAGTTCTTCTGAAATGCTCCTGAAAAGTGCTTTTCTATTTGGGTGCTCAATATGGCTTCCAAATCAGAGCTCTAACCATCCTACAGAAGTATAAAAAAAACCCTCAAAGAAATGCACTGTTCATAAACAGAACAGTTTGGTCATGCTAGGAGTATATCTAGCAGAAAAATATCTAAACCCCAGCAAATTCAGCCATCTAGAAAATTCACATCTGTAACAAAGTCCGCACAGCATGCAGGAAAAGACAAAGAGCAGAATCTACTATTTCCTAGGTTGCAGGCAACAGGAATCTACTAGCACTGCTCCTCCATCTGTTTTCCACAGGAGAAATGTGCAAAATGATCCTTGTTTTAAAGAACATCCACAGCTTGGGGATGCAAGGAACATTTCCCTCTTCATTCACAAGGAAAAGGTCATGCAGAGGAGCTGGGCTTGATGTTGGATTTGGATCCTCTATAAATCAGTCAGACTGAACAGGAGTGTCAGTCCACATTTCTCTTAAGAACTCTTCCATTTTAGCCAATTTTGTCTTTTTCATACTGTCTTCCTCATCCTCACCCAAATACTTCAGTGTGCAGACTGATGGACACAACACATTTTGTCTTCCTCTGAAACATCAGAGGAATCACGAATAAAAACATAATGTTCTCTTTAATCCTACATTCTTGGTTCTCGGGTTTTTTTTGATGTTGCAATGCCAATGAGCACTGTGCAAAATATAACGTACAAAGTCCTTAGGCAAACCCTCCAGGCTGTTTTAGCTCCTCAGAAAGTATTACACAGTCATAATGTGCAAACTTGACTAAGGATCTTGGCACCTTGTCTAGTCAAATGCTTCTGACTTAATTGCTGGTTACACATAGGTGTATGTGTATATTACTGTCTATACTCCTGGTCAAATACTTATCTTGAACCTCCGGATTTTGTCAGCAGCCCAAGGATTTTTCCAGTACAGTAGTAAGCATGTACAATGCTACATGCTGTAATTTTCTGAATTTAATATGACAAAACTTCATGCCACTTTTACTTGCACATCTAGATGATGGAATTTTTGTGTATGAGTAATCATTCCTGCAAGCTTATGTACCCCCTTCCTAGTGACGATTTCATCACCTTATGATACTTTCCAGAATATCTAGTCTGGGAATCTGATGTAATGATTCGTAAATATTAAGATGGAGCTATATACAATTACCTTGTTACCCTCACTTGGTACAACTAGAAACCTGAACAACACAAAACAGACTGAATGCAAGAAGCTTAACCATTCTACTGTACAGAAAGAACTTAGTAGCCTATCTTTGTGACAGCATACAGGAACACAACATACAGAAACAAGTATGTCCATTGCTGGGAAGAATTTTCCTGCATGCACCATTCAAATTGTTGCCCAAATTATTTCCTACCTAAGCAATGAAAGAAAAACTAAAGAAAAGAAAGCATTACTGCAAATGCTCTTGAACTTACAAATCATTCCTCTCCTCATAGGATGCATCCTGTGAATATAGAAGACACCTGAAACATTCAGATTTGTGGGACGTTACACCTAAACTAGTTCCCTGACAATTATTCTTGCCTTTGCTTCAGCCAAAGTCCTTGTATCTTCAGTCTTACAAAATATGCACATCCATTATTTAAAGACAAACAGTTAATTTTTTTAAAAAAATTATGTCCATAAAAGCACTTTGAAGATGCAAGGTGTTATGTAATCCCACATTATTATTACAATTGACTGCAGCTGAAAGTCCAGCCTCACCGTGGGACCGCAGAGCTTATCATCACCAATCTCAAGGCACAGCAGGGTAAGAAAAATCACTATTTGGAAACGTTTGTATTTCATAAATCTGGTTAGATTTTTTTAATCTAGCATGGGACAGAATCATTCTCGTTCCGAAAGCAACAAGACAGAAATGATTCTTCTTCATTCAGAGTTCAGCCACTGCTCCATGGAGGACTGCTGATTAAGAAAAAAAAAAAAAAATCCACCTTCTTGTAGGGAAAACAAAACCCATTTGCAATTTAATAAATCCTCTTGTCTGGAGATGTCCAGAGATCACAGAATAGCCCATCTTGGGAACATTTAAGAGCATACACAAATGCACAGTCTGGCTCCTGATGGACCCAGCTTGTTCAGTTTGGATTGAGCATGAAGTCCCCATTCTCTGCTGTCTCTCTGTAGTAGCTATAACTTGACTATCCATTTTTTAAGTCATGACAACAAAAGAAGTGGAATTATCCTGCTGTGAGTAGGAAGAAATCTTAGTGGGAAATTCAAGGAAAGGCCAGACTTGTGGAGAGAATTGAACATTCAGGAAAGGTAGCTCTAAGGTGGCTCCAGGCATATGAAGACAGCGTGAAAGAGAACAGGTATGCTTCCCGTTGCATCCAAAGGCTTGGATGCAGACAAGGGTTGCATCCAAATACATGTCAGGAGTTGAACAAGACAGAGGACCATGGGAAGACTGGTTGGGTGGCTGAGTTAAATGGAGTTAAGTCCAGTTGGCAGCTGGTCATGAGCGGTGTTCCCCAGGGCTCTGTTTTGGGGCCAGCCTTGTTTAATATCTTTATCAATGATCTGGATGAGGGGATTGAGGGCACCCTCAGTAAGTTTGCAGATGACACCAAACTGGGTGGGAGTGTCGATCTGCTGGAGGGTAGGATGGCCCTGCAGAGGGACCTGGACAGGCTGGATCGATGGGCCGAGGCCAACTGTCGGGTCCTGCACTTGGGTCACAACAACCCCATGCAACGCTACAGGCTTGGGGAAGAGTGGCTGGAAAGCTGCCTGGCCAAAAAGGACGTGGGGGTGTTGGTAGACAGCCGGCTGAACATGAGCCAGCAGTGTGCCCAGGTGGCCAAGAAGGCCAACAGCATCCTGGCTTGTATCAGGAATAGTGTGGCCAGCAGGAGCAGGGAGGTGATTGTCCCCCTGTACTCGGCGCTGGTGAGGCCGCACCTGGAATACTGTGTCCAGTGTTGGGCCCCTCAATACAAGAAAGACATTGAGGTGCTGGAGCGTGTCCAGAGAAGGGCAACAAGGCTGGTGAAGGCTCTGGAGCACAGGCCTTATGAGGAGCGGCTGAGGGAACTGGGGTTGTTTAGTCTGGAGAAGAGGAGGCTGAGGGGAGACCTTATCGCTCTCTACAACTACCTGAAAGGAGGTTGTAGTGAGGTGGGTGTTGGTCTCTTCTCCCAAGTAGTTAGTGATAGGACGAGAGGAAATGGGCTCAAGCTGTGCCAGGGGATGTTTAGGTTGGAAATTAGGAAAAATTTCTTTACGGAAAGGGTGGTCAAGCATTGGAAGAGGCTGCCCAGAGAGGTGGTGGAGTCCCCATCCCTGGAAGTGTTCAAACAACGGGTAGATGTGGCACTTCGGGACATGGTTTAGTCTAGTCTACCCTTGATTGGTTTAGAGTGGATTTGGTAGTGTAGGTTAATGTTTGGACTGGATGATCTTAAAGGTCTTTTCAAACCTAAATGATTCTATGATTCTATAAGACAAGGTCAGAGGAATGAGAAATTAAACGTAAGGGGTTCTGAAAGGACAACAGAGACTCTGCAACTCTTTTTGACAATTAATAACTTTCAGAACATCGAAATGCAATTCCAGCTCTCTGCAAGGGATTTTTGGAACAGCATTTGGATGGATGGATGGATGGATGGATGGATGGATGGATGGATAGGTAGCCTGCCTGGAAATTTGGGCTGTATTTATAAAGAGTTGCCACTTATGTATTCTGTGCCAAAGGGAGCCTAGATTTTGGTTATCATCCAGCCCCTGAGAAATTTTGCACTTTGTGAGTATAGTGTTGTGTCAAAGGGAAAGAAAATAGTAATTCAACAGAACTCTGCCACCTCTCAGACCTATTTTGAATGCCTTTAGTGGCCACTGTCATGGACAAAACCGTATATGTTAAGAAATGCCATTCCAAGCAAACCATGTTTTAGACTTCAGGGTGGGAAGAAACTCAAGACATCTTCAAATGTATCATTGTCTAATTACTTAAGTGGATCTGCAAGTGATGACATAATATCGCATAACAGAGTAAAATCAAAGTTCTTCAGCTCTGTACTTCCAAGAACAGATGAACTACAGTTTGAAATCTGGTGCTTATTTAAAAAAACACGTATAAAAAAAGGCAGCATGGAGCAGATGATTTTTAAGAGCAGTTTCAGGGAGTTTTAACACACGTTAGAAACCCCAAACTTTTTTTTACAATAACCCTCATAAAATATTGGTAGTGGTGAGAGGCTCCTGCTCCAGTTGAAACTTGGAAATCTCAAGTCACTCACATACTGAGAGCTGTCAATCAGAAGAGAATTCGATGACCTTCTTTATGCTGTACGGTTAGCAAGGCAATGTTCTAGGACTATTACAAGTCCTCTTTGACTCTTCAGTGCACTAAATCACTGTCTGTCATGACCTGACCGATAGCGGCATTAAAAGACACGACAGGAAAGACTGAAAATACTCCACCTGGAACACAAAAAGGTGAAATGTATTTCAGTCTCACTCAAGCGATGGCTTAGATACTCTCATCAACTTTGCAATTCCGTTAAGATTATTCTGATGACAGAAGACTGTAATTAATCTCGAAAAAGATTTGATTTTAGAGGACCTGTTCAAGCAGTTTGCTTTAAGTTCATTACTGTGCGTGAACATGTTAAAACGTGAGCCAGCAGTGTGCCCTTGCGGCAAAAAAGGCTAATGGTATCCTGGGCTGCATTAGGAGGAGTGCTGCCAGCAGGTCGGGGGAGGTGATCCTTCCCCTCAGCACTGGTGAGGCCACACGTGGAGTGCTGTGTCCAGTTCTGGGCTCTTCAGTCCAAGAGAGACATGGACATACCGGAGAGAGTTCAACAAAGGGTCATGAAGATGATTAAGGGTCTGGAGCATCTCACATATGAGGAAAGGCTGAGAGAGCTGGGACTTTTCAGTGTGGAGACGAGAAAGCTCAGTGGGAGTCTTATCAATGTATATAAATACCTGAAGGGAGGGTGCAAAGAAGACAGAGCCAGGCTCTTTTTGGTGCTGCCCAGTGACAGGACAAGAGGCAATGGGCACAAACTGAAACACAGGAGGTTCCCTCTGAACATCAGGAAACATGCTCTCACTGTGAGGGTGACTGAGCCCTTGCCCAGAGAGGCTGTGGAGTCTCCACCCTCGGAGATATTCAGAAGTCACCTGGACACGGTCCTGGGCAAACAGCTCTAGGTGGCCCTGCTTGAGCAGGAGGGCTGGACCAGACAACCTCCACAGCTCCCTTCCAACCTCAACCATTCTGTGATTCTGCGAACTGTTACGCATTATTACCAAGTTGAGCTTAGAAACGATCACTAGTCATCTGTATCTTGGTACCATTCAGGCTGCCCCAGAAAATCAAGACTATCTTAAGGAAAACACAGTAAGAAGCATGTACAATGGTAACAGACCTCCGTGCTAACCTAAGTCTCCTACAAGAAATAGGAGATAGAATGCACTATTATTTCTGTTGTAGACTTCCTTCACCACAACATTATGCATACATATTCATCTATATATATACATGTACACACACTAAAATTTTCTGTATAATTTTATATCTATAATTTTACAGTATAAATAATATAAATATAAATATTTATATTATATATATATATAAATATAAAAATTAAATATAAATATAAATTTATATTTATCCATCTACCTATCTATATCTATAGAAACAAAAATACGGGAGATTTTCCTAAGGTGACGCAGGCCATGTATTCTGGTGCAAGGCAGAGAACTGAAAACAGGCTTTCTAGAGTCTTCATCACACAATATCCTTTAATTAACACTATTAGAATTCCAAGCTAGTTTGCACTTTGAATTTAAACACCTCCCATCCCCCAGCATTCACATCTAGAACTAGGTACACTCACAGAATTGCAGGTCAAGCTGAAATCCCTTTGAAAATTCAACCTTTTGTGAAGAAAAAGTTGATGGTTATTGACAAAATGTTGTAGTCTACCTTGTTACTATTCATGATTAAGGAAAGTAAATATTGTCTGAGGTCTAATGAGAATTCCAATGCAATAAAGTCAAGTGTGAAAGGTACAATCAATAAGTGATGATGCAACCGTATTCGTTCGTAGTTTTGTTATTGTTTAGGTCATGGTATTTGGTGATGCTTGAAAATGAAGTGTTAAGAAATTAGTGTTACAAGGATTAACATTCAGATTTTATTT
Source organism: Pelecanus crispus (assembly GCF_030463565.1). Lineage (NCBI taxonomy): Eukaryota > Metazoa > Chordata > Aves > Pelecaniformes > Pelecanidae > Pelecanus > Pelecanus crispus. Next base: position 124,249,042 of record NC_134645.1, on the reverse strand, counting down.
CTGATACTGTTCTGTTTCTACAGGCATTACATTCTGAACACTAATTAGCATCTGATTTCTTTTCCCGCTAGTTAAGGACTGCAAACCAAAGAATTATAGAACAAAAATACTATGGAAACAAACATCAATATTATCCATGAACATCCACAAATTAAACCCCATGATGTCCATGGCTAATTTTACACTGCAGGAGAAAGTACTGCAATGAAGAACTGTATTGTCCTCATTTTTTGTGTTAGTGACTGTGCTTCAAAGTATATCAAGTTTATGAAGAAAGTGTCTTTTCAAATGTATAACAGATCTCAGAGTCCAAGCTGGAAGGTTTATGTCCTACATATGGCAGAGCTATCCACCAAGAGTTCAGTTTTGGATGTACTACAAGTCTGGATATAAAGCAGCATCCTGCCCTATGACAAAGTCAAGGACTAAATCTCAGTTACTCAGTTATTTCTGCAAGGAAACCAATCTCTTCTAGCCCTTCATCATACTGATTAATTTCTCTCCGTTTGGGCTCAACTGGATTGGCAGGCACACAGACATTGGTCTCTGTCACTGAGCCATGGCATGGGATACTGGTACCTTGTGTCAGAAACTGAAGGGATGATTTCCGTCCCTCTCTCTTCCTTGCAGGCACACTGTGCAACCAACAACTTGTGCTGGCACATCATGTAGCCTGAAGATACTGAAATTATGTTTGAATATTACTTGCAACTCTGCATTTTCTGAAGAAGCCACATAAAAATTTGGCTATGCAAACTTCAGTGGATCTTCACTGAATATGTTCACAATGAACATCTTCATGGTTCTGAATATTCTGCTTTATTAATTCCCCTGGCACTTAATCTTTAACTTACAGACTGAGAACACGGATAGAAAACAAGGGCTGATTCTGTTCTAAAATATTAGGTTACACGTCTGTGTTGAGGTGACATGGCTTTTGAAGTCAGCTAGGAGTATTTGGCATAAATCCTATCCAAAGGGCAATTAAAGGCCAAACCAGACACCTCTCAAAACTGCTGTTGATTGTGTATGGTGAAAGATTCCATGCATTTCATAAGGCAGCGCTCCAGTTCCTCACACATTGCTAAAAGCAATAATTACTTTGAAACATTATTTATGCCTCTCATAATGTGACTGCTTTATAAATTCACTAAGTAAATGGATCATGTAGCTAAACTTAACATTCGTATTTAACATATTACAGAAGCAATAAAAAATCCCTTCACAGAATATAACCCACCCAGACCAAGAAGATTCTCTAATCCATGCAAAAATTATTTTCTTACAAGTAGTTTCAATGGAAGTAGGTGGAAATTAGCTGTGACACTGTAAAGAGAATGACATATCTGTTTTATATCATGATTCTTGTTATCAAAATGTATTTTTTGCAGAGCCACAGAAATGACTCAACTCTTTCAGGCATGTAAGCGAGATCTCTTGACCTATTGCAAATGAGACGGCACACCAGCAGTGCCTTTAACTTCTGGCAAATTATTTGTTTACTTTTGTTTAGAAATAGCTATGTAAGAAGCCTAGTTCTGCATGAATACAGTGTAATGTGGCCCCAACATGTACACAGCCAAATGAAAGATAATTATGGAAATAAAACATGACGTTTCAAATCAGCTCCCTAATAAAGTCTAAAAATATAAGAAACCCTATCATATTAACCATCAAGAACTGCTCTTTCACTTAAGGGATAGTTGGGTAATTATTCAAACCTGTACAAGACTGGATTGTCAAGTGAAATAATAATACAGAGTATCTCAGGATAATGAGATAGATCTTAAGGCCATTAGCAGTGGCTCTTATTATAATACTGGCCAACGTTCCCCAGGAAAGAGAGAGAATATTTAAATGAAACTTGTAGAGAACTAGTTTGAACTTGTATATTTGAACAGCTCAGTACTCTCTCATAGTTTCCACTCCTTCCCAGAGAGAAAGGTGCCTATCATGTAAGACTGTGAAATCAGCCAGGCTTTAGAGACTGAAATCCCTGAGGGAACAAATTAAAACAAAAAGTAATTTGAAAATTGAGCCACATTGAAATCCATACAGTTTATATTAAGAATCTTATCTTAGCGAGGTTTCAAGGCCTGGTTAGACACCCAGTTGTCTTCTCTTCCCTGATTCTTTCTCTTGTTCAAAACAACCAAATCCAACATATATCTTCTCTGGCTTTATGTTTGACAAGAAGAATTATAGCTTTAGAAGCAGGGGCTTTTAAGACTGGAAGTGGAAGAAGAGATGACTTTTCCTCTATAAAATAGGTCCTGTTTATGAGACATTTGTATATGCATGCTTCGTTATCTTATGCTTGTTTGTTTGTAATCACTACAGGAACAGGAATAACTCAATAGCTGATGGTCATAGAGAAGCTAGCTAATCCCTGGCAAAACAGCTGTCTAGCTTGCAGTTTATAAGGTACAGCATGGCTAATGTGTCAGCAGTTGTCATGGATTAGAAACACTGCTTGTTTTGATATTCTCCTTACGAGCCACTCCTAGGTACAAAGGTTTCCAAATGCCAGACCGGAGCTAGGTCCGGCATGCCTGGCATTCTCTAGAGAGGAACTCTCCTCCTCACCTTAATGAACACCTCCTCGGCTGACTGCGCTCGGACAATTACACCAGACTAGGGTTTACAGCAGTTGAAGCAAGAATGCTGATTAAGATTTTGCAAATCAAATATTAAAAGACCGATTAAATATTTTACGATCTTTTTACTTAGGGTCTGATTTGAAGTTTACTTCCTCTGCTAGCCAGAGATATGCTGAAGGTGAATTGATGGAGGAAGAGTAAGTAACAGCTGATGCTACTGGCCCCAAGTATGCAAGGCATTTAAGAGTATTCCTAACCTCAAGTGTGCAGTCACTGACGTGCTCATTTGTCTCACTAGGTTAGTGTCACCAGGGCTCAGATATGTGATCAAATTACTGCAGTGAAAGTGGTTTAAGCTTATGTGTTTTTCCTTGTATTGTATATTTGCACGTCTCCAATGACACCAAGTAATCCTTTAAATTGTGTTAATTTGATCATGTATCCGAGTATCCAGTCCAGTAAATTGGGACAGGTGGCTAAGAAAAGTGGAGATGATGCCTTTTAGAAGACAGATAGCTTCCACGGAGAAGAGAGACATCCAGCAGAACCACTACAGCTCAGTCTACCACGATGAGAGTATAAATCTCTCCCCTTTCTCCTTCTACAAAATCAAGGGTTTGCAACTTATAAACCTAACCTGACAAACTGCTTTTGTGAATTTTGATTATTTTTTTAAAGGGAAAGAATTAACAAAAATCTTGTAAAGCAACTGTTGGTGAATTTTTTGCTACTGGGCCAGTATCACTTAAAGCCCATCTAGATCTTAAAGAAATATTCAGAAGCTCACCATCCAGCAAGCGTTCTCATCATTATTTGGGGCTTGGAGTTGAAAATTTAAAAGCAGTCCAAATATTTAGCTTTAGAAAAGTACCGCTGAGCTTGTGCCTTAACTCCTTTTCAAGAGATGTTTGGTAAGGATTTGCACATACCAAAGTATAATTTATGTAATGAGTAGGGAGAGTTATTGAACTAATCATTTTTAATAGAGATTCCTTGTCTTTAATACAGAGCTACACAATAGAACTTAATAGCTTGTGGCAAGTAAATAATTTACACATGGATTGTGTCTGAATACAAATGTATACATAAAATATCACAGACTTAATGAAGCCTTTGGGGTGTTTTTTTTAAAATCAATTTAATTGATTTTGCTGATAGGTCCACATTTATATTTTTGCAAGCTACATTTCGCTTTACCTGCACATGTGGCACAGTCATGATATTTCAGGGAGGCAGGGAAAACTCTGCAAATGAAATTAGGAACTAAGTACGCAAAGCGTAGATATTTTTGAAGTGCGTAGGATAAGACACTTGGAAATAACACTGCAACATGACCCAACGGTGTGGCTCATTTAGAAACTACTTAGCAGAAAAGATCAACCTCTCAGGAACGCTCACGCCTATTCAGGGTGTTTTGCAGCATTTGAGCCCAGTGAAGCTGGTAATGAAGAGTTTTCCGCTTAACCCTGAACGTCTTGGGTTGTTCAGCTTCAGTCAGCTGGGTTACTTGCATTTGGCCTGGGCTCCTACTAGAGGAGAAGCGGAGAATGGTTGAAGAAGGTTAGCGCTGTGCCCAAGGCACAGCTGAGGCCAGAAGGAACGCGGTCGGATGGAAACATGGCTGCGTGCTGCAAAGGGAGAGGCGCGCCATGATGGCTGCTTCACCATCAGGAGCACCAGCTTATCTGACGGGCCCGAAAGCCGGTTTTCACTACAAAATGCGCCCACAGCTCGTCCTCGCTCTTTCTAACGCACTGCTTTTTGTCGTCATTAGCCTATAGAAGCGATGCACTGAAGGAAAGCGTGGAGACAGACGCCGGAGCTGGGCCAGCAGGCCCGAAGGGAGCGGCGCGGAGGCCCGGGGGTCCACCGCCACCCTCGGCCCCGCCGCCCGTCCCCGCCTGCGCGCCCCGCGGGGCCGAGCCGGCCCGCCTTACCTTTGGGGTGCCAGGGGTCCGTGAACTCGTACTTCCCCACGCCGATCGTCCGCAGCATCTGCACCCCGTTGGTGTTGTCCGGGCCCCCCGCTGCGCTGGGGGGCAGCGGGGCGGCCGCCTGCCCGTTGGTGGCGGGCGCGCTGCTGGGCAGGGCGGCCGAGGGCAGGGCGGGCGGCGGCGGCGGCAGCATGGGGCAGGCCAGGTGCCCGTTGCCCACCGCCCCGGGGCCCGGGTGCGCCGCCGGGCCCACGCCGCTCATGGAGGACATGCTGAGGGGCTGGCTGTTGGTGTACAAGGGCTGGCTCTGGAGGTTGACCACCATGTTGCTGAGGGGCTGGGAGGGCTGCGGCTGGAGCTGGTAGTGGGCCGGCATCAGCGGGAGCTGGGGGGTGACGTGCGGAGGGAGGGAGGGTGTGACGCCGATGACGGGGGCCTGGACGCTGGCGGCCGGGCTGAAGGTGGGCGGCTGTGTCATCCCGTAGGAGTGCGTGATCAGGGCGGGCTGGCTGCCTGCCGCCACCGTGGTGACCCAGGGCGCTGCACCTGCGGCACGAAGGAAGGCCGGCAATGGCGGCGGGCTCGGCACGGGGGAGCCCAGGACAAAAGCAAACCCCCCCAGCCTTCCCCTCCTGCACCCGCGCCCGCCACCAAATTGCAGCGCCGCACCCTTCTCCTTCACGGTCCCCAGAGCGGTTCAGGGCCTGGAAGCGTTCCCAGCCAGTAAGTGCATAAAATTGCCACGGCGATGTGAGTGCAATTGTTAAAATACTCATCAGGTGACATGCGGCGTGTTTGCGGTTTTATGTATTTTGCACTTTATGCAGCTTAAGCGCACGCTTCCAAGAAAATTAACCTCTTTCCCCACCGTGCTTTCATGGCTCCCTGACAAACACTCTGTGTGTATAATAATGGTGCTCCAGCCACTACAAAGAGATTGTAATTAGGCGTCTGGCATAGTAGCACAATGTATGATATGTGTCTGGAAGCTGGAAATCATTTCAGGTAGTTCTGGACATAAAAGACATCTTAAAGTATTACAGAGTGCCTTTTCCTGTAGTGAAGGCAGAGAAGGAGAAAAAAAAACACCACTCTAATGAACTTGCAGGCATCTTAATACATTTATATTAGCCCCAGCACAGAAGAAACTTGAGGGGTCTTTACAATGAGCGAAAAACCCTGCTAAAGAATAAAGAAAGGGCTCACAATGAAGTCTAATTTACAGAAGTAAATGGAGATAGTGCATTGAATTTGCTTTGAACGATTTTCCCTTGTAGAATTACAAATAAGATTAGAAACATACCTGGGTTTTCATTCTCCCTCATCTGTTTAGATGGAGGCTCATCAGTGTCCCAGGGCGTGGACTGATTGATGGGTGTCTGTCCCCACCTGACGCTTGTTGCAAGTCCTTGAGGCTGATTTTCAGTCTTGGAAATGCAAGGTGTCTACCAGAGAGAGAAAAATACAGAATAAAAATGTTTAGGCTATTGGGAATAATTACTGTTCCTCATAGCTAGTAGCTTGCTTCTTTCTTTGTTTGTTACACTCCAAGAGGATATCCTAAAATCTTTAAATATCAGTCTCCTCCAGGCTTGCATGACATGTCCGTATGGAAAATAAAATATACTTGAAAAAATATTTAATGAAATTTAATAGATCCACCTTTAAAAAAAAAATCCACAACAAACTAGCATTTTCAGAAATAAGTTGTTTCTTTTGCCTTGAAAATAACACACCCCCCCCGGTAATATCCCTTCAGTCAGAGCTTACATAAATTGGGACAATCTTCTGTTTGCTCAATCTCTTCCAAAAATGGTGAGTTTTGTTTAGCAGAAGGCAGAACAAGAGAGACTTATTTACAACCGTAGGACAAATTATTGTAGAACAGTAAAGAGAAGTCTTAGTATTTATTGTCTGTCAACCCTTAAAATTGAATGTCAATAAAAAGAAGCAGCGTAACAGTCATTGGCTGCTAAAGTGGGTATGCTGGCAGTTCTTCAGAGATGTTAAAATAACTGTAAAGTAGGGGAAGTATCGGGGCTGAATAATCATCAAAGGGGATATGATCTGAAAGAGATTTCTTGATAAAGACACTATCACATGGATTTAAATGCAAGGCCAGCCCTCCCTCCCCCTGCAGTTTTAGGGGTTCTTCCCAAACAACCATGCCTTTGCTGAGAAAAGGCCTGTAGAAAACGAGGGTGCTCTGACAGGTCTCGTTTATTTAACTCTGCAGTGTATTTCATTGCTGGAAGATTAAAAGTTTTTTTGTTTTGTTTTTACTGGTGTCAGAACCTCTAAACCAAGAAAACGGAACCAGCTGCCTATTGCTGAATGAGTATTGAGGACTGAAGCCATAAAGAACAGGAGACCAGTCTGAGCAATTGCTTGTTTGCCTTACATCTGGGAAGTAATTTAGCTCTGAGACGGGGCTACAGCGGCCCCATAAATGCCCTGGGTCACGTAGTACCAATGAAATCTCTGTCAACACCAGCAGCATATTTTCCCATCACCAGTACCTCAATCACCCCATGAAAAGAAGTCATTAGCAAACCCATTTATGCCCTCTGCAAATACATGCACACCCTTCTCAAGCCTGTCAGTCATTCCTCAGCTCTTTAAATCCACTGGAGGTGCCTGCATTCAGTGGCTTCCTCCTGCCCTCCCTTCCGCCCCATTGACAGATCCGCTAGCCCTTCGCCCCTGCTCCAAGGCTCTCTCCTTCACCCAAATGCCTCCGACATCTATCACCCACTCCCTTTTCCACCTGAGCTTTATCCTCCTTGGGCTCTGGGAGTCAGGATTCCTGGCCGCGGATCTTGATGGAGGAGAGGGTTTTTGCTGTGCTGTTCTCTTTGCTCCCAGAAGCCACAATGGAAATATTTTCCCCACTAGAAATGCTATACTTTGTTAAATGGAGATGGTCACAGGGAAATGTGATTCTTAACGTCTTTTCGTATGGAATCTGGAAGTGAGAATTTTCAGTGTGTGTCCAAATTAGTTTTTCTTTTTTTCAAGATGCTGCAGTGATTTTTTTTTTTTGTTTTTAAATTTAACTTCTCAATTTTTTTTTTTTTTTCTATTCTACTGGCAACAAGGACAATGATATCCAGGTTTTAGATTCATATTTCCTTCTGCCCCCACCATTTTCATTTTCTTAACTTTTCAAACCTCCTACAACTTTTGCAATTGAAATAAAAACGAGAGTCGGGAAAGACAAAAAGAGAGGACATGCAGACAAGCAAGAGCTTTAAGATTCCTTCTGTTGTATTCATGGCAAAGAAAGGGCAGGAGGCGAAGAAATAAACCTCAGTTTTGAAATGCTTTCTATTTATAAATTGTCCTGAGAAAAGGCTTAATCTGAGTACCTTTAGCTTTTACATTGTACAAGGTCTTTGACACAGGAGAATGGAACACTTAGTGGTTTACCAGCTCATGTTAGCAGTACCCCTTTGGATCTAGCTAAACTGTTTAACAGCAGCCAAAGCACTCTGCAGCAGAAAAAGAAAGAATGAAAAAAAAAAAAGCACCACCAGCATTCTCTGCCTATAAATCAGCTAAGATACTTCCCCCAGCAACACTATTATTTATCCCAAAGCAAAGCTTTAAAAACCAGTAAATGCAATATAGAGAACTGGGCATTTTTATGAATCATCAAAGATGGACAGGAGGATTCAAGACTCAAATCATGTCCTGCACATTCCACACGTGGCATCTGTGTGTTGCATTTCTTTGTTGTATGAACTGGCTCTTATAAGGGGGTTTGAGAGACATACTTCTCATTATTGTGTGGCATTGTCAAGATGTGCAGCATCTTGTGTAACTTTGTTACATTCCCAGGCTGCTTTAAAACAGTGTCGATCTAAAATAAGAAAAAATATTCTTGTACCTTAAATAATACAGAACCACACACATGCTATAATTTTAAAAGAACCCATATGTTCTGTACAGAATGGGTAAGAAAGGGAGTATGTGACACAGCTCTCCTAAATCATACAAAAATCCGGTTGCCCATTTTGCAACTGAAAGCTTGCTTTTCAAAAAAACTGGAGCACCAGATCAGACACATTTGAAACTGGTGGAGTTTGCACCTGAATCTAGATTTAAATTCCATGCTTTGAGCATTAATAAAGCGGAAGGAGGTTTGCAGGTTTGCTGTCAATAAATACTTCTCCTCCACTTCCACAAAATGCTAGTTTTTTCCAAATCTTTTTTTCACTAAATATGCTCACAAACCCTGCTTCTTAGAGGCTCAGTGGATTTAAATGTACAAGTCCAGCACATTGCTTTCAAACTGTACTCCTGAGCTTGTATTTATTTGATCAGAAAGAGCTAGAGAATAGTCAGTATGAAATCAAAACACACATTCATGAAACACAGTTTAGACAATAATGGTGGTGGAAACAGAAAAACAGCTTATTGAACTTTTTATATATATATACACACACACACACATACATACACACTTCTGGTCTCTGATCTAATTTCTGCATTATTTTTCATAATACATGAAGGATTACATTACAAGTGTTACATGTCTCTGATCCGATTGCAGCAATTACTGATTTGCGTATCTGGAAAGCAAAATTACTTCCAACGTTATCAAACAGAGGAACTTTCTGTCCATGAGCTCAGGCACATGACAGCACTGTATTTGATGCTTTTAATGTACAACACAAATGACCAAAAAATGGCCTGTATTATGCTAGTTGTACAGGGGGAAGAGATCTGTTCCATTAGTGATCCGCAGACTTCACAGAAACTAATTGTACTATGTTACACTTTTATCTTTAGCTTTCATGTCAGATGCTTGTTTGAATTAAACACGAAACACATGAAAAAAGGAAATGCATTACAAAATCTACTGGGTATGCATTTTGAAATGCTGCCAAATGTCTATTTACATGAAAAGACAAGAAGGTTTCTAAAAGGTCTGTTGAAGCTTGGCTAGTCAACAGCAGCATTGGCTATTTAATTGCCTGAAATTCATGGCAGACTACAAAGATTACTAAAGCAATCATCAGCATCTTTGTAGGACCCCTAAAATGTTCAATCTGTGCTCTTTGTCACGGATAGAGTACCCCAAATCCAAATCTGAGGATTTTTTTCCTCTTTTATTTGAAATAACCATTAAGAACAAATAAAATTTTCAGTTGAAGCTTGCATTTCACCTCATGACTGCCACTTTGAACTCCAGCAGGGAGCAATCTCCCAGTTTTAAGGAAATTAACTGCAATATAGATGTACAGGCAGAACGGAGCAAGATGGAACAATTTCAGAATTACATGAGACTAACACAGACAAGTTGCCAGGTTGTCGATTTTTTGTAGCTCAAACACTCATAAACCATGGCCCATAGGCAACAGTAATTGGTGTACAGCTGGTCCACTGAACCTTATTAAATTAAAACATTAAAAACCTTCAGATTCATGGGGCTTTGCAGAATATCCACAAGAAAGTTCGTGAGTTCACAGCAATCAGCTGGTGCTAAAGATTGGGAATTAGTGATTCGGTCTATACCGCATCGGTTTACATGGTTACTATTAGGTGTTCAGCAGGCATAGCTACAACTAAGTCTGCCTTTAAGTCCAAATTTTTACAAAGACCTAAACTTTTAGTAAGACCTTTTTTAGATTAATAAAAACATAAAACCTACTGCACTACTACCACCATCACAGAGTATGTTAGTGGAATTAAAAAACCCCAACCCCACATCAACCAATATCCAACAACAAAAATTCCAATACAATTTTCCCCATGCTCAACAACACCAAACACTTCCTGGGAGGTCTTTACAAACACATTTGAGCAATTTCCCCAAAGGCTTGTAAAACTGCTGACATACATCCTGCTATGGCTCAGAGTGCTAAGACCTATTCAAACAGTTTCATGAGCAAAAAAGAACTAATCTGGATAAAGGGATCCTATTTGTGGTTCCCAGCGACCGAAATTATTTTACTACGGCCTTCATTTAAAGTGATGGATGAGAAGTAGCGATTCTCTGTTCCAATTATCCAAAAGAGATTGGGAATGGCAGCTTAATACTAAGATAATGTATCCAATATGCAACCCGCTCTATTTTCTCTCCCCATTGAAAATAAAAAGGCTAAGACACATGCATGCATACAGGCAAACATTCCCTCCCACGGATTCAGGCTTTATGGCCTGTCATGGGTAAAAGCAACTTCAATTTAATGAGGGAATTCCTTTTAAAGCTGTTAGCTATGCCTCGCTCTAAGAAGTAATGACTGGTGGCCCTGGCTGGGCTTTAGACCTGAACGTGTCTGGTGCTCTAAAAAGCTGGTCTCTGCACCAAAGATTTTATGGTCTAATTTGTAGTTCACGCTGCTAAATATTGCATGAAACAGGTATTATTTGTGTGCGTGAGGCATGCATGTAAAATCTGAACCACACAGGGATAGATCTTCATCTGGGGTAAATGCCTGTACTGTGCTGGACAGCGTCCCAAGCATATTTCTGAGTCTAGCCCATGGCCAAAGAAGCTCTTAAGGATGGATGCAGAGCTTGTAAAGATGCAATGATGACAGCAGTGTCTCCCTAGCACTGGCTGTTGGGCTGGGCTACAGAAATGAAACTGTTGTTTTAAGAGAGGGATGTACTGTAATGTATTAAAAACCTAAGAGATATGGACAGGCCAGCATGCAAGAGGAACAGAACGAGCTGTCCTGCAATAAAACCTCATTCAAGAACTTGCTCATGGGTGGAGAGAAGAACTCATCTACCTTACAGTTCCCATCACCAGGCAATTCTGCGATGACACAGCGTTGTTTTTCTCTTTCCAAAGCTAATGTGGGAGCAGCGAGAAAGAGAATAATACAGTTAACTCATAGGAGAAATGTTGCTACCCTGCATAAAAGACAAAAGAAGTCTTAGTTCCCTCTCGAGTGGAGAGAATAATTCAATACTGGCATCTTAAACACCATCCAGCGACGAGCCACCAGCCAGCGTGAGCTCTGGAGCACTGAGGTATAGCCTCCAGGCCAGACACATGGCTTAGCAGCGGGGTACAGTCTGCATCCATTCCCGCTTTTTCAGAGGATTTAAAGACACCCCCCACCTTGAGGTTAATGACAGGGCCTTGGAGAAACGTGTGAGTGCAGTGGGGCCCATGTCCCAGACAGGCACAGCACAGCTGCCTTCACCCGCCCTGATCCCGGCATGTGCACAGCGGAGCTCCTCACCACCCAGTCTGTGAGCTGCTAAGGCAGATGTATGAGCGTGTCCAGCCTCTTCCCCCCACCAACATCAACCCCATCTTTCCTGGACTGAGCCTCTTTGCCATCTCATTCGCATTTGTGCCTCGGTTATCCTCCTAAATAAGACAGTCAGCCAAATTCCCCAGCTCTGACAATGCAATGGAAGGTAACTCCATACCGGGAATGGGTCAAACGCTACTGTTCCATTAACCCTTTCTAAGGCTCCCTATCCACAATGGCTGCAGGTTTGGGGAGGCAAGAGGAGGAATGACGTTATGGAAAAGGGGGAGAAGATGGGATAGAAGAAGGTTGCGAATTGACCATAGGTGGTATCGATTTCTTTCTGGTAGCTGCACTGCCCAGGACAACCGGCACTCTCACACCGGTGCTCCAGCCAGGTGCTCAGCATTAGGTGGGAATGAATGCGGGACCATGGAATGATAAGAAGCACTTCATGAATGACACTCTGTATTCTGTCTTGGCAAATTTCACCAGCAGAGGCTCAGGTACTCACCCAGCTGCCTTCGTTTCTCAGCGAGAACATCAGGGAACGGAGCTGAGGTATCGAACCGAGGTCCCGGCTGCGACACTTGCTGCTCCAGGACACCAGGGACATCAGCGCACGACACTGGGTTCGAGCACAGAAGCCCCACTTTAGCCTGAGCAGAACCTCCTCTGCTAACACGGTCGGCATGCAGATCAACCCCAAATCAGAGCAAAGCTACGAATGCAAATTCATCTCACAACGGAGGAAAATGCGCAACATCAGGAACAACACGGCAGCACGTACTACAGAGAACATGCACTACACGACACAAGAGGGCTCTCAGACATCTTGCAGGCATCCCATGGTAGAGGCAGATAAATCCAGTTCATCATAAGTGTTTTTTGTCAGAGGGCAAAAGGAAATATGGGAATAAGCGCTTGTCAGACCAGAATCCCAAGGGCGTACAAAGGACGTAACCCTTGTGTACTGGCAAAGCTACTCGAGAATGACCTAATGGCAGATTGCTTGAAAACGAAACATTTATCTTGAATGCAAACGCTGGCCATTGATAGGTTCAGAAGTTGCTCCATATGGCATTTTGGCCCAAATTTCCCATGGGTTTCTTTTAATTATCCAAATAGGACCCTGAATTTCATTCTGTATCAGGGCCTAAAGCATTAGAAATAGAGAGAGGAATGCTTAAAAAGTAAAAGCTGTGTCAATTTAGGCTCCAATCCCTGCATTACGTTACTTCTATGAAAGTTCCCTTTTTTGTATTGGATGCCGACATTTTACATGCAAGCCCTCTGAATTCAGTGTTTCAGTTGTAGTACACACTCTGTGGCAGGAAAGTGCATGTTCTCTGCCTACACAGCAGGCACATAAAAAAAAAAGAAAAAAAGAAAACCAAGATAAGCCTGTGAGCGTTGAACAGTGCTGCATGATACTACTGATTTATTAACTTGGCTTGATCAATAAGGCTATCATCAAGGGCACATTCGGTTTGCACATAAATTTCACTTTCTAACAAGCACTTTTGTGTGCTCACTTTAGTTTCCATAATCTGATCTGGGTCTCAGGAAGCTTTCTTTAAGGGAGAACAGAGAATTCTTTTTCTAAAAAAAGGATCAAAGCATACTCGGTCAACTCAAACAAAAGGACAGTCAGTACTGTAGAAACAGCGTGCTTACCTTTCACAGCAAAAAGAAAAATAAGCCTATAGGTCCGGATTTATCACTGCCTTAAGTTCATCAACATCAATTGAGCTATTAAATCGTGGCTGAATTTGGCTCATAGCAATTTAAAAATTTCAACTTTCTTTGAGAGTCTTCCATCAGTAAGATGCTAATTTAATGCATAATTTAAACTCCACTGTCCTCTAACTCAGCGTTTGTAAATAATTAAAAAAGAACTAAAAACCCTTTTACATTTATAAAGCTGCCCCCCTTTTTCTACTGCAAAACAACAAAGACTTTCCAATCAAGAATTTATTTATTCTTTAAATCTGAAAGTAAAAGCCGTATAAAAGATGAGGAGAAACTGATTTACAAGATAAAACAATTAGCTCTGGGATATGTACATTAAGACTAATAAATTTCACATCATATTTTAAGGGAGTGGAGGAGGAATCCCAGATATATTAGACTTTATTCAAATTCTACTGAAATGAAATGTTCAATTAAGAGCATCTTACGAAGGTAAGTTATGCAGTCACGAAAATTAAGATGTGAAAAACAGGGTTAGAGAGCTGCATCTCTCAAAGAGGCTATACACTTTAATAATCCATCCCTTTTCCTACACACAAGATAACATCTAAAATGTGGCTATTCCTGTAATTGTTCCATTCTTGTTAAAAATCTGGGTTGTGCAAGAGAAACACAAATGTATTCCACAGTAAAAAATACTAAAATAATATACTGCATTCCCTTTTAATCCAAAATCACGTATCTCAATGGTTCTTATTAAAATCTTTTTTTTTGTGCAGACAGATGAAAATGCATTTTAAGACTCAAACAAGTCTGTGCAAAAACAGCTCGAACCCATCAATCTCCCAGTTGGTTCTTAAAAGAAGCTAAACATTCACCAAGCTGTTCCGACCAGACGTGACTGGCAGATCCTTTTTGGGAATGAGGTCTCAAGATGCCACCCTGCTTCCATTCAGATTCATAGCTTTAATAACACAAGAAGTTCAGTGCAGGATCAGGCAGTTGGGTGGTCATTTAATTTGATTTACAATAGAGTGCTAATATATGGTTTTTCGGGAAATACAGTCACTGTTTTTTTTCCAATTTTTCCACTCTGTAGGTTTTACATCAAAGCATTCCTGCTCATTTTGTTTCTGTATCTCCACGCTAGCAGTAGGAAGCTGCCCAGTTCTCCTGTCTTCCTTCATCAGAACTGATTCTTGGACTAGCATGAATGCTTCAACTGCCTCAACCATCATCCTTCTAAAAGATTTATGGCAAACACATCACATACCAAGCTATAAATCTAGCAAATGGCTATTAGACATACTTTTCTGTCCACAGCCACACAATTTAAAGTAAAACAGATAATGGTATAGCTGTGGCTAGTGTTACTAGTAGCTCTGCCAAAATTGTGCTACACTGCCACCCATTTTTTCCAGGCACCTCACTCTCATTTTTGGGGTGTGAATCGGATGATCCTTCAATATTACTCTGTTTGTGGCAACTTGTGATTCTAAATAGTCCTTCGCCATCCAAGGATAAATGCGTACCGTTAAGATTAAGCTCTGCTTTCTTTTCCTTCAAAACCAAATTGCTTTATGTTCCTTTACTTTTTATTCCTTTAAGATGAAGTTCTTCTAGGTGTCCAGTTCGGGCCACTGCACTGATTAAGAAGAGGAAACCCAGCAAGGGTGGAGAGTTTGGCCAAAGACTTTGTGCTTTTGAAAATCCTCTGTTACGTATCTTTTAAAGAAAATTTATGCTACTAAAAACATAAAACCTCCTACTCTCTTTGCTCCCGGGAAGTTAACACAAAGTAAACCAGCTCTCAAAATAATCTCCCACTCAAAAAAATTCAGGGTGACAGGGAGAGAAAGAGGGGTTATTGTGAGCCCTAAATAACACAAGTTGGTTCCGTAAGCCATGTAGGGAAGGACAAGCTAAAATTAAATGACCTTTGGTAGGGATACCTCACCTACAACAACAGCAAGTAGTGATCTGATCTTCCTAATTCTCCTCCTCTGCTGTTGCAGGTCATGGTCCATCAGAAGCTACTATTTCTGCTAGGATGGGTGCAGGGCAGACAGTGCCCTTGTAACCCCCCAGGATGAGCTGCCGGGGAGACCAGCCTGGGGTCTTTGCAGATAATACCCCTTAAGAGGCAGCGTGTCCCCTGCTGCACTTGCTGTGGCTTTCAGGAGAGGCAAAGGGAGTTTTAGTTGTTCTTTGTGCAACCACCGCCTCCAGAAGACAAACAGAGCTTTGGTTTGCTGTAAAAAGCTTCAATTAGAAAACAAATCTATAAATATCTAACAGTGCAGATCAAAATGGCCAACTTTGGTCACAAGTATCGATCAGAGTGAGAGAAGTCAAAACAGGACCAAACACCTACTTTTAAAAAAATTAAAAATGGGATACTTTCCTTTCCACACAACAGGCAGAGATCAAAATAATCTTTATCGCAAATCCAAAATCTCTTTTCCCACCCATAGCACAGTTTTTGGAGTAACCGTTGGCTTCAGACAAGCACTAGCTGTACACCAGTCTATCCAGACCTTACTAGAACAAAGTACAGAGCCTTATCTTGTTTTTTACATTTATTGATGATTCTGTGCCAAATCCAAACATGGATCACATGCTGATTCCCTTAAAATCACTGAGTCACTAAGAGAGTTGAGTCATTAAGCAAGACCCTCCACCCAACACCTACCCAACACCCCTGCCTCAGAAAGGGTCACAGAGTTTGTGAGATTAAGACGCTTTGAGAGGAGACATAAAGTTGGACTAGATGATCGTTGTAGGTCCCTTCCAACTGAACTACTCCTATTTTATTCTGTTCTGTTCTGAACAAACAATTAAATAAACATATTTATATATACATATACCTGCACAGAATCATAGAATGCTTTGGGTTGGAAGGGACCTTTAGAGGCCATCCAGCCCAACCCCCCTGCAGCGAGCAGGGACAGCTTTAACCAGATCAGGGTGCTCAGAGCCCCGGCCAACCTGACCTGGGATGTGGCCAGGGATGGGGCCTCCACTGCCTCTCTGGGCAACCTGTGCCAGTGCCTCACCACCCTCAGTGTAAAAAATTTCTTCCTTATATCCAGTCTAAATCTACCCTCCTTTAGTTTAATACCATTACTCCTTGTCCTGTCACAGCAGGCCTTGCTAAAAAGATTCTCCCCATCTTTCCTGTAGGCCCCCTTTAAGCACTGGAAGGCTGCAATAAGGTCTCCTCACAACCTTCTCTTCTCCAGGCTGAACAACCCCAACTCCCTCAGCCTGGCCTCATAGGAGAGGTGCTCCAGCCCTCGGATCATTTTTGTGTCCCTCCTCTGGACCCGCTCCAGCAGGTCCATGTCCTTCTTGTGCTGAGGGCCCCAGAGCTGGACGCAGTACTGCAGGTGAGGTCTCACCAGAGCAGAGCAGAGCAGCAGAATCCCCTCCCTCGACCTGCTGGCCACGCTGCTTTTGATGCAGCCCAGGATACGGTTGGCTTTCTGGGCTGCAAGCGCACATTGCCGGCTCACATATACATCCCTCCCCTTGTACTTCTGAAACGTGGATGCTATTAAATGTTCATCTCTGCTTCTTTCTAAAGGAAGTCCAAACTCCACGTACTGAGGAAGAAAAACAAGAGGTAAAAGCTAACAGACTAGCTGAGGATCTGCTTTTCTAACGCTGCATTTGATTAATTATGTGATTTATTTTCAATGACTGGTTCAATCAATCCTGATCAAATTAACAAAGACAATGATCAGAAATACCAGACTAAAACACAATACAAATGATTTGGTTCCAGGGGATCCAATGAAATGAAACAGGATTAAATTAACCAGTGATCGGATTAAGCAGAACTTGCTGTATAGAGTCAGAAATGTATCAGTACTTCAGGCCATTTGCTGTGTCTGTAGGTTGCCATTTCCAGCTCTTCCTAGAGCTCTCAATAAACTTTAAACAAAATTGTTTTTCCTAGGTATCACAAGGGTAATGTGGAAATAATAATTTTACTACTACTACTACTACTACTACTACTACTACTACTACTACTACAGCTACTACTACTACTATTATTACTAGTACTACTATTATTTCATAGTACCAGAGTATCTGGGGCTCTGCCATAGTAGGCACCCTCTAAAGAAAAAATATACCCCCATACACACACACACGTGCAGAGTCTGTACCTGCAGGAGTTTACAGTCTATGTGCATGACACAGAGATCAAAAGGCAACAGAATATCAGGATACAATCAAAAAGACAGAAAAACCCATTTAATTCTACAATGTTAGCAAAGCGCAAAGATGAAAAAGCTACTGTTCAACAAGGAGCGTTAATGCAAGTTGCCAGTGATACGGCTGGAAATGTAGTTCTTACCTAAAAATCAAAGTAAATACAAGTATCACAGGAAAAGTACTTCCATTTACTGTGTACTGACCTAAACCTTGAGCAGCCAACAAGGTCCTGGAGCACTGAAGAGAGATGTACCTTCAAATGCCTTGAGCTCACCCTGGTTCAGCTGGACCCATTAGTAACCAGCTGCAAAGGGACTCTGTCCAGAGCTAGGCACAGGAAGGGCTGGGGACATCAGAAGCCAGCTCATTTGGAGGTAAAGAGCAAAACATAAATGCTGAGAGTTAGGGAGTGAACCCAAACTCAATTCCTGCCCTTTTTTCCATTAAGAGAACCCTTTAAAAGATAAACTTGAAGGATGTGGAGAGGTATTCCCTAAGGACTTTTAATAAAGCCACTTTAGGGTGCTTGCAGAGCCTGGCCCCACCTGCTGCAGCGGGATGAGGAAGGACACTGGAGTTGTGGACGTGCCGCTCACGGCAGCAGTCCTCAGTCACACAAGCCAGGAGTCAGCTACACAGCCACCAATCATGCCCTGCACATTAGGGGCTAAAGCAGACAGGTTTTCCCAGCTTTCCAGAAAAAAAAAAAGAAAAAAAAAAGGAGTGTGGAGTGTGCCCGTAATCTGAACAAAGGCCAAATCACATGTAAACAGGTCTGATCCCAATCAGCTGTCCCACCCATCTTCTGTCTCTTACAGAAGCATTCAGGAGTTGTATGGGCAGACTCCTTCCCTGTCACTTGGCCCAGCACCACCTCAATTTCTAGGTATACATTGCCCCGTAACCGTAAGCAGACATCATGTCCATCCTGCGACGGGGTATCTGTCGCCTGACAAGACCTAGTCACTTGTGATCACCCCAGGACTTTTCATGCATGCAGGGAACACACCAAGCTAGAGTATTTTGGCAAGCGATAGCTAACCTCTGGAGCGTGGGTTGGCCTCTGTCCCAAATGAAACCACTGGAGACATCAGCCTAACTTCTGCTGGTCAGCAAGCCTGGAGGTCACCCACAGGATCTGGTTTGTATGGCCACAGCCGTGTGTCCTGTTCTTGCAGTTCGCCTTTTGCACCACAGATGTTAACAGCAAAGAACTATCCTTGTGGGACTGGACGTTTGATGAGCTGCTTTACTTATTGAGCTTGAAAAACTATTTGGAAAAACATTCCTCTCTCCCTTCCCACACCTTAAAGACTTAATATTTTGTCTTTGTTTTCAGCTACCACAGTGAGTGTATTTTAAAGTACCGGCTCTTTCCGGCCAAAAGACATTTGGCATTATGATTAAGAATGCATTATTTTTCCTCTTCTGTCCCCTTAAAGAGTATCTTACCTGCATGTGGGGCCTTTTTCTCATGCTCTGCCTTGCTACATTTTTTTTTCAGTCTCATTGCAATTTTTTTTGGAGTATTCTCAGTTTCATTTTCTTACTTTATTTTCCCCATGTCTCATTCTCTCTCCTCACTCTCTATCACACTCTCTCCTAAGTGAAATGAGAACCCAATTATACTCTTGTTAGAACTGAACTTTCAAATCCATCATGTGCTAGTGGGCTCAAAATTAGGCAAATAAATTCCCTCAACCCTACAAATTAAATTGAGTCTTTGCATATGTTCTTTTAAGAGCACAAAGATGTCAAGTATTCACCCAGCTGTCACAAAATATGATGAGCAGGCACTTTGTATTCATATAGATTTTCGAAATCGTTTGTCAGATTTAACAGAAATGCTAATGGATCCAAAAGTAAATTCTAATCTATCCTAAATATCTGGTTATTATTTGTATTGCAGCAGGACTTAGAATTGTCAGTGGAGGATCAGGGCACAATCTCAATGCATTTTGCACACAAAGACAAAGATCATTTGGATGATGTGCAGGTATTATTTTGCACTTTCTTAAATTCTGTCTCATTATTTTAACCAACACCCTCCTCATAGCTATACTCAACTTCATTTAGGAATAAAAGTACCATCAGCGTGCAAGCGTCATTACCTGATGCGTCTGCTATTGAAACCCAGGTCTTAAATTTGCTAAAGCCAGCAACTGTCTCCCAGGTGTAGATTTTGAAGGAAAAAAGCTGTCATGAAGGTCAGACTTCGCTCATGCTTCGTTTCGGTCAAAGCTCATGATGGAAGTGGGGCTGAGCAAGATCAGCCTCAGCAGGTGGATGGGGATGGGCTGCGTAGGTCCAGCATGTCCCGAACATGTAGGATCCGCTGCCCCAGCACTAAACGCCTGTACGATATTTCTCATGTGGTCAATCCAACCCATTCAGGGAACCTGTGATGTGATGAACATATCCTGGAGAGTCGTTCTCTACGTACTACCCTGGCTGTTTGTCTAAAAACCTGTTAGGGCACCGCTTAAAGCAGGAGGGCAGCAGATTCTGGCTGTCAGTGATAATCCACTGCCAAAATCAATACCGTTAGCAAGCTTGCTTCATGGATATTTACGATCAAAGAGCACATTTTCCAGGAATGTATTGTCAGTCCCATTGTCTTGGCCCAATTTCAACTCCAGTGATTACATTTTGGCCTGCCTCATATTGCCCTGCCGCTTCGAGGAGATGCGGGAGCCCTCTCATCCAGTCCCGTGTTGCTTCACGGCATCGCTGCACCACACCGGACACACTTCAGCAGCGGACACAGCTTTCCCTGTATATATTCTACAGAACAGTTACTACCTAAACAGCCTTGTGATTCTTAAAGAGGTGAAAAGTGTAAGATATTGTTGTTGCTGTTATTTAAAAAATGATTTATCTGCCTCTGGAACTAGTCATCTTGAGACATCTTTTAATTTCCTTCTCTTTCATGAGCAAATTTGTACATTTAAATTATTTACCAAAGGTTGAGCTAGGTAGGTCTCAGTTTGTATTATTTTTATTTCATTAATAAAAGTAAAATATCTATAAAACGTGACTGTCTACAGCTTTTCAGTACCCAGCTTCAGGGAGTTCAAGTCCTTTCAGATCTAGCTGGGAGAGCTAACTCCACCGGCAAACTAAAAATCTGCCTTTCTCAGTGGAATAAAGCTCCTGTTTACAGCTGTATAGGGCATAAAATGGGAGGTTTTAAACTTGTGACATTTCCATGTCTGGAAAAGCTGTCAGACGCAGCATCTTACCTCGAGCTGTAAACCCAGGGGCATTAGTAGCATTAGCCCAACTGTAAGAGTACTGGAGGGAAAGAATGGTGTAACTAAAACACTGTAAAAACCTCCCAAAATCTTTCCTACAGTCAGAAAAGAGACGTTTCCCTGATGGGAAGGAACTCCTGTTTCCAGCTGCACGTGTTGCAACCTTGCTTCTCAAAAACTTCTCAGTAGCGCTCAACTGACCGACTCCTGCCCGTCAGAAATCCTGGCTTGTGTTATTTTGGGAGAGATCTCTCAATGCACGAAGTGAGAGAAAGCACTGTTTTTTTAAAATATTTTTATTATTATTTTAGTTTTAAAAACTAAGCAAGTGTTGGAAGCTGCTCAGAGCTAGGAACTGGTAAAATCAACCCTATAAATGCTGTTTTGTAGGCAAAGGAAGAAATAAAATAATAAAATACAAGTCATTGTGAGCCGCCTTCGGCCGCGTTCCCTGCACTCCTCCCACTTCCCAGAGGGACGATTTGGAGTGTTTAAACAACTGCAATTTTAAATAGACACCGTTAAGCATATTTCATATTAAAATGTAAAAAGAATGCCAAAAAAAACCAAGCCCAGCAAAAAAAAAATGAACCAGAAAAGTATGCATATGAGAAAGACTAATGAAGTATGAGTGCATGAATGTATTCTGGAGCATTTGCATGTGTCAGAGGGAGTGGAAAGGAGGTGAGTGGAAGAAGAGAAAATACGAGATGAGACATGAAGTGACAGAAAAAAGCACCAGTTCAGGAAGAAAGAAGCAGGCAGGGAAAAGACTGTCTTGCAGATAAGCAAAGACTCTGTGTACAACATGGGGGGAATTTTTAAAAGCTGAGCTTTTACCTACTACCATCAATAGGGTTATTATAACTAACTTGGTAAGATCTAGGGGCAGCAGTTAAACGATGTAATACAGGTACCTAATTTAGGTGTCATGCCTACTTCTCTCCATCGGCTCTGTTAGAAGCTCGAGTCTGGCAGCCCTGGATAACAAGTGGTCTAAATTACTCATCACTCTCTGGAAGGTAGGAGCCATTGTAAACTCTCTGACTATGCCCCCGTGTGCACTGCAGCAGAACCAGAGTGAAAGAGGGAAAAAAAATATGACAAAGAACATCATCCACCTATATTACAAGCAGAAGAAAGAAATTCAGGAACTCTATGAAGAGAATGATGACCTAAACCAAAGAAGATGGGATATTGGAAGATAAATTATCTGTGCAGAAAAATTAATATAAAAAGGTTCAAAAGAAAATACAGTCTATGTAGCTGAAGCCTGGTACATCTAAAGGGAAAAAAGAAAAAAAAAAAAACCAAACCCCATAAAACCTAAACTAAAGAAAAAGAAGTGCAGACAAAGACGAGAGATGCTTTGTTTTGGAGTATCTAGTTCCTAATTTAATCTTAATCCACTCTGACATTTATCCTCATGGATAATTCAGTATACAAATTTAGGGCAGAAAAAGAATCCATAAAAATAATAAAATAAGAACTGCTTGCAAGGGCAGTATCAGTAAAAATTGCCCTTGGGTAAAAAAGGTTCCTACTGTTTTGTGTCCCGCTCAGCTTCAGGCGATGTACCAAGATCCCAGGAACTACTTTTTTTTCCCTTGTGCAATCATTTGTGGCTCTCATCCAGCTTCTGATTATGCTAATTGTATTTGATGGAATTTGTACGTACTCTCCTTCGCTCTCGTCTCATCTGAACATACACAAGATGCATTTTTAATTTTTAACTCTTCAAAAATAAATAAATAACACAACTTTCTCCCCAAGGTTGTGTAAAAGTCAACCTTATTACTAGTTCTAAACAGCAAATATACAGCCTTTATTACTAGCAAAACAAATAACCCTTTCTATATTAATATGTTGCAACAAAGCTTTTAGTTAGTGTGAGAAGAATGTCATAATGTAGGAGTTTGCATAACACAGTCAGATCATGTCACCTAGACACAATTTTGTTTGCATTAAATTAAATCCACCATCATAGGAAGTGCAACTTTAATAAAAAGACACAGTCAAGTCGGCTAGATCAAGAGCCTACATCATTTTGAGACAGACAGGCTAAACAAGAGAGACGGTGAGCTGTTGTAAAACCATTCCCAAGGGTTAGCAATAAAACCCAGGACTTAAATTCCTGAAAAAATGGCTTTTTTCTTTTTTCCCCTTTTAAAAGTGTTCTTGACCAAGTAACTAGACGTCAAAACCCACTTGGTGTTGGTGAGACAAAACCAGATGACCTTAATGGCCTCAATCCAGGTTCCTTGACTGTATTTGAGGTCCCCAAACGCAGCGGTGACTGGGTTATTTCATACTTCATGGAGGTCCTCCGAACCTCTAAATTATTGTTTAATTCTACTAACTGGCAGCTAAAGAGAAACGGAATTGCAAGAGTGAAGGACTTGCTCCCCCTCCTAAACCAAAGCAAGACCGGCTTTTAGTTCTTTATTTAAATGAATTTTAGTGAAACCCGCCCAAGGGGCAGCCCCGTGCACCGCAGCTCTGCTCTTCCACAGCTCAAGCCTCCCATCGCTTGTGCCCCTCCCCAGGATGCTCACCTCCCACGGCACCTCGCCGGAGGGACCGTCCACGCTGAACACCACGGCTGCCAGTGCCTCCCAGGGCCAAATTTGTGAGGGTATTCAGGTATCTTAGTAACACAGGTCGGCACCAAAGGGATTTCCAAAAGTGCTGAGGCAGAGAGGGCACTTGATTTCTGCCAAAGTCCAGAGAGATGGAGTTAAGTTGGCCAAACCTGCAAGTCTGAAAATCCAGAGGCACCTAAAAGCTTTTGAAAGCCAGACTTCAGGGGTCCCAGGCACCTCCAAAACCAGGACAGGGGCGCATTTGGAAATGTGAGCTGCTATCTGCATTGTCGAGTGTTGGCAGAATTGAGGCAGGGGATTCAGGCTGGACACCCAACCTCCCCGACACAGGGCTCGGAGCCCCAGGCCACAGGCTTGACCCATCCTGCAGAGATGCTACACGTGGCACCGGCTCGTGCAGCAGCAGCAGGGCCGGACTCAGACCAGCCCCTCTGGTCTGAAACACCACCAAACTCTTCCGAAAGCACCGGTGGCAACTGAGATGGCTGAGGAAGGCGCGAGGCGCGTCTGTGGGGGAGAGGGACGCGGTCCATTTGTGTAATGGACAGAACGCCCCTTCTTCGGTCACACAGGTCCTGTTCAGATGCACCACAGCCTCCCTTCTGAAAGGTGAGAGTTTCTTAGCGAAGAGCTGAAGAGGAAAAGCAGAGCAGGCTGCCTAGCCATGTGCCATTACAGCCAGAGTGGGTTTTGGGCACGTTCCCTTTCGCCGGGTAGCCCCAACACACGTATCTGCACACACGCTTTGGTGGTGACATCTGAAGGAGGCCATAGTGAGCCGTCACCTTGCACTCACTGCTACTCATACTACAGCTTTCTCCAAAAGTGTTTTGATTTTTTCCAGGCATCTGAACTGCCTGTGCAAATTATTGGTGTAAATACTAGGTCTGGAAGCTGGGACCCCTGCCACTCACTATTTTGGACCCTAATAGGAGCAGTCAGCCCTTCTGAGATGGGCTCTTTGAGCCGTTTGCTGGGAGTGAGAGCTCTCTGCATGTGAGTGCAGATGAGAAGATGCTGCCTGCCGTGTGAATCTATCTGCGGGGGAATTGGCTCTTTTCCTCAGCCTCTGTTTCTTCATTCTCCACCCTTGTGCAATGAACTGACTGCAAACCGCTCCTCTTTCAAGGGTGGCCGCACGCCACTGGTAAAATGTAAATCATTTATTTGGAGATCAGTCTAAAAGTAACTCTATTTAAAAATAAGGGGGAAAAAAAGGTTCTTCAAAGCTCCTGGCATCCCTGACATACCCTTAAAACACAATACCACAGGAGTTACAAAACATAAATCATCCATAATAACAGAAACACTTCTCTCCACCTCGTGTCTGCTGCTACCTAAATTCTTTGTGATTCTTCAGGCACAGTTGTTATATACATGCAAATTTTAATTAAGGGAAAACTTGGCTGAATACTAGATAAAATTATTTGTTGTATAGTATATCTGAAAAGCAATGCATCATTCTAATAGATTATTCAATGGATATTTGCAACCTTCTATAGAAGTGTTTAGGTAATGCAAAAAAAAAAGATTAATTGAATAATTTATTTGATGGACAACAGCATTATTCATCAAATACATTATTCAACTACTAGTATTCAACCAGTACTAATTAAAAGCAGAGAAGCAATTGCTTTCAAGTACGACTCATTCAGGTCCCAGTTTTGGCTCCGTTAAGAAAACGGACTTCGCAGGGCAATGTCTCAATGCAAGTGTAGATGGTGCAGATATTCTTCATGCTAAAGAAGCCATATCCTGGCTGCATCACAGCGTCCTTGACCAAATATAACTGCACGACTGTGGTAGGATTTGCACCTCTTAATGAATTGCTTGCCTGTACTGGGGCTGGATTTGGGCACCCTCAACTATGGAGGTTATTTTAGCACATGGAATAGATTAAATGTGTATATTTAATTTGTAACCTGCAGGGTGGATCCAACTCGCTAACTGCTCCAACAACGCTCTTACCTGGGAGCTTCCAGATATGAGAAAGAAATAAGCTGGCATCTTCTTTGCTACTTGGTTTCCCAAGTGTTTTGCAAACCCTCTTCCACCCTGTGACTAACACTCGTCATTACCCGATAAAGGTACAACTGTTTCCTTACCCAGCCTGGTGACACGCCATGCCTACGTCCCATAATATTGCAGGACCATGTGTGCAAGCCAAAGAGCATCAGAAGCACTACTTCACAAGCTGTCGTGCCATCAGGCATGTGCCCAGAAGCTATGCAGCTTTTGCCCTGCAAATGGGACACCATTGGGACAAGTCAGAGAAACCACCCGTGCTTCAGGCACATCGGCTTCTTATGCTACATTAGCACAAACATTTTAACATTTTTTATTTAGCAAGGAACAATGAAGAACATTAGGCTTTAAGAGCAAAAGGCTGACAACAGATGAGTCCAATCCATTGAGGGAAAAGGCAAAGATCATATCGTAAGTACCAAGTAATGACCTTCTAGCAGCCCACAAGAGTGGAGAAATGCTCATTATCAGACGGTGTCATACAGCTCACCCAGTCACCCTCCCCACAGACAGGAAAACCACCATCAGAATAAAACCAGCTTCATGACCGTGGCAGAAGGCACATTTAACATAGCCTGCACATGACAAAGAATAAATATCATGCTAGGACTTTAGAGACATAATAAACCCTTGTTAAGTTCCTGTCAAATATACCGTGGAAAAGGCAGCCGAAATGGTTAGCAAGTAATGACCCTCTTAAAGTTTAGTAAGCTTTTAAAAATATTTTACTATTTAACCAAAAATGTCTCCCCTATTTCGAGGGGGCTCTAGGATAATTTTCAGGGAATAAAGTTCAAAACAGTAAAAGAAGAGTTTGGATCACACTAAGTATTAACTGAAACTATTTTGCTAGTTTAATTTACGTTACTATTTTAAGCAGAGTTTCTTTTAATGATTCAAGACACATTTCCACTCTAATCCCCTACTCCTGTTTGGAAGGAAACAGATGAATGTGATGAAATGCAATGCAGATGATAAATTCATGCCACTCGAGAAGTGGCAAATGACATTTACTGGTCTCTCAGTTCCCATTTCATGATTGATATAGAACTATAAACAAGAAAATAAGTACTGTTAAAAATCTTTCTATACAGTGGCAAGTAGGGTTTTAATGGTGGTTTGCCTGTGCTTATTAACAAGCCATGGCAGTTGCTGCACACTTATCAGTAACCGCGTAAGAGCTCAGCCTACTGTAGAAGTCCTGAGTCTATGTACTTTCAATTTTAGAGCATAACCATCATACGCTCCACAAACCAATGAAATTTCTAATAATACAAACCAATGATGTGTTAAATTGAGACACTTCTAGCTTGAATGCCAAAAACTTCACTATGATTTAAAGGATCTGTGCTTACCTTTCTCTATCCATTTACTGTTAATTTGCTACTATTGGAGCAATTTACAAAAAGAAAAAAAAAAGGTAATTTTTTATTTAATTTCTAATACCAATCCTGGTCATTTCAAATATACACTCAAATGCCGTTTATTGTACAAAACGCAATACAGCAATTCAAGAGGAGTAAGAGATGGCATGAGAAGTGTTGAGGGGGAGCAGGCAAAAAGAAATCCATCTGCAAGATATCTGCATTTAGAAATAAATAGGTGGCAATCCTCACTACTCCCCTTAGAAGACGCAGAGGCATTAACAAAATTTTAGGTTGTAAATGTTTCCATATTTCAACTGCACCAAGCATTACATATTTTGTTTATTATTTATTACATGGTTTTGCTACTGTGCTGGTTATCATCATATTGTAGCTCTACATACAATCTGCATCAAACAACATGAGAATGTCCTACAAATGTGGGGTTTTTCTAAATGTGCCTTCCACCTTATTTCACCCCAACTCCTCAAGATGGCACCTAAACCAATTTTTTATGACTCTATACCAAAACCAGACATAGAGCAAGTTTTTTTCTTTTTTCTCAGTAGCCTGTTCCCACTTTCTGCTCATATACAAAGATAAATTGTAACGACTTTGCATGAATCATACTGACGTCACACAGTCTAGTCCGTGGAAAAATTATGAAAGCGCTTTTCGATCTCTGTGTCCAGGGGGTCTCTAACAGTCCCTCAAAATCTTTGCCACATCTTTCCACTCTCCAACAGGCTTCTGGGGCAACTACAAAGTCACAGCTTGAAAGAGAACAGAAACTGGTCATGGTGAATTCAGGCACCTGTAATAAAGAACATTTAAAATTGGCTTTGCGATTAAACTATTGCTTAGCCAGGTTAGATGTGACCTTCAGCAAACCAGGATACACTGAAACCACTATAATTCTTTTTGCAGCAGTTATACTGCTAAGCAATTTGAGAAATTCCAAGCTTTGCTACTAGACAACAGCGGAGCATACCTCAGGTCAAACTGATCCCTAGTATAAACTTAGTGAAACGCAGCAGCTCTACCAAGCATAGATCTGATCCTCAGAGTTCATGTACAAGGTTAGAAATTGGTAAGTTAATTGTCCAACATCGGGACCTGCAGCAAAAGCAGTTGCAACAATTAAATGTTAACTTTATATACCAGGGGAAAGCGGGAAAGATATCTCGCCCATCAGTATCTCCTACTGACCTTCAGTTGGCTGGATACCACCGCACTCAGACTACCTCGCTCTGTGCCAAATTCCGTGCACAGTGGAGAGAAAGGTTAAGCAGACAAAGATCTCAGACCTCATTTGTGAGCAGAAGGTGCTAACCACTCAGTTCGCCTTATGGACATAGTATTTAACAATCTGCTGTGGAACACCGCTGGACTACCCTTGGTCCAACACCCATCCCCTGCACCACTGGAAACCCCATTAAGGCAGCACAGTTTACTGCAAGAAGGCATCTGCAGGCACTGTGACCCCAGACACAAAAGGAGCACAGAAGAGACTTTAAAACAGCACCTGCATTGTCAGAAAGTCAGTGTTAAGAGCGTAACATTGAAATGATGAGCTGAACTACTGGAGCTGTTTTTAAATTGTTTTTGTCCTGTGGTTTACAAAATCACATAGAATCATAGAATTGTTTAGGTTGGAAAAGACCTTTAAGACCATCAAGTCCAGCTGTTAACCTAACACTGCCAAGTCCACCACTAAACCATGTCCCTAAGCACCACGCCTACATGTCTTTTAAATACCTCCAGGGATGGTGCCTCAACCACTTCCCTGGACAGCCTGTTCCAGAGCTTGACAACCCTTTCCATGAAGAAATTTTTCCTAATATCCAACCTAAACCTCCCCTGGTGCAGCTTGAGCCCATTTCCTCTCGTCCTATCGCTAACTACGTGGGAGAAGAGACCAACACCCACCTCACTACAACCTCCTTTCAGGTAGTTGTAGAGAGCGATAAGGTCTCCCCTCAGCCTCCTCTTCTCCAGACTAAACAACCCCAGTTCCCTCAGCCGCTCCTCATAAGGCCTGTGCTCCAGAGCCTTCACCAGCCTTGTTGCCCTTCTCTGAACACGCTCCAGCACCTCAATGTCCTTCTTGTATTGAGGGGCCCAAAACTGGACACAGTATTCCAGGTGCGGCCTCACCAGCACCGAGTACAGGGGCACAATCACCTCCCTGCTCCTGCTGGCCACACTATTCCTGATACAAGCCAGGATGCTGTTGGCCTTCTTGGCCACCTGGGCACACTGCTGGCTCATGTTCAGCCGGCTGTCTACCAACACCCCCAGGTCCTTTTCGGCCAGGCAGCTTTCCAGCCACTCTTCCCCAAGCCTGTAGCATTGCATGGGGTTGTTGTGCCCGAAGTGCAGGACCCGGCACTTGGCCTTGTTGAACTTCATACAATTGGCCTTGGCCCATCGGTCCAGCCTGTCCAGATCCCTTCATAGAACCTTCCTACCCTCCAGCAGATCAACACTCCTGCCCAACTTGGTGCTGTCTGCAAACTTACTGAGGGTGCACTCGATCCCCTGGTCCAGATAATTGATAGACGATATTACAGAATCATAGAATCGTTTAAGTTGGAAAAGACCTTTAAAATCATGAAGTCCAACCATTACCTAACACTACCAAGTCCACCACTAAACCAGTTAAGGGTAGAGTAATAATTAATTTCATGTTTCCTGGCTTGGTGGCTGGATTATTTTTTAATGAGAGTAAAACTAGAATAGAATCATTAAGGTTGGAAAGGATCTCTAAGATCATCAGTCCAACTGCCAACCCAACACCACCATGCCTATAAAAATAATATCAATGAAAATGCGGAGAAACAAACTGGTGGTTGCAATACGATTCAACATTTCTTTCAATTTTTTAAAAACTTAAAACTTCTTTTCTTTCCCAAGGCACTTTTCATCCATCACATACCCCAAAAAATTTCAAAGTGACTTTGAAATAAGACCAGCTACAAATACTAAAAAGAAAAAAAATCTTAATGGTCTTTGAAAGAGGAATGAAAAGTCCTTATTTCCAATGTCTTTTTATGTATTATCTTTTTTTACCCCCTCTAAAGAAAGCTACTGAGGAACATAGGTGTCTTGCTCAGCAGTGATACC
The DNA here is from genome assembly GCF_030463565.1 of Pelecanus crispus. NCBI lineage: Eukaryota > Metazoa > Chordata > Aves > Pelecaniformes > Pelecanidae > Pelecanus > Pelecanus crispus. Next base: position 124,219,006 of record NC_134645.1, on the reverse strand, counting down.
TGTAATGTAGAGAGAAAACATCCAGCACTTAAGTAGAAATACCCTGATATTTCTTTGAATGCCTTTCACACGACTTATTTCCCCCCATTCAAAACAGTAAGTTGCCTTATAGCAGGCCTTGCTCCCTGCACACAACCATCCAGTTGCCCAGACATCCCTCCGCTCCTTCCATCCCACTTCTGTAATAGGCTCTGAAAATGAGACCAGGGAGACGTGGATGTGTGGGGGGGACAGTTTGCTCTTCTAATTTGTTTGAAAAAGCTTCCAAGACATATTCTCTGATTAAACCATTTTGGGAGCCCCTGCTCCGTGCCGAATTGAGGCTGCCCCTGGGGATGTGGACTCTGAGCACCTGGGCGCAGGGGGAAGCTCGGTGACGCGGTATTCCAGGCTGCTTTGCTGTGCTCTGTTTGGAGGTGCCGAGCCTTCCTAGAGGTCATCATCCTTCTGGCCTGAGCCAGCCTGACTGTGGGAACCATATCAGAAAATGACCCGGAGCTACATCTTCTCTTGTTTTTTCATGGAGGTGAGAGAAGTTCAGATACAGCACAAGTTCATAAATAACTTTAAGCTAGCTTTGAAGTAACCAGTTCTTATTAAACGTGTCTGATCTAAAAGGGGATCACAGAGAAAGCTAACACCAGCTCTGAACTATCAAGGTACATGAACTGTTTTTGATCTTTATGACTGTAAATAAAAACTACCTTCTGGTCCACTTTCTCCTTTTACACTGCCCTGTCCTCCTCTCCATCACCACTTTAGTCTCTCTGGATGCTCTCCTTACCTTGATAAGCAGCTCCTGAGCTCTGCTTCTTCCTTGTCGTTAATATCAGCATCCACTGATTGCCCCATCTTGTCAATATATTTATGGAGAATTTTGGAGGAATATATGCAAACCTATTTTTTGGACACTTTGCTCGAATACTTTCCCTCCACTTATCATCTTTTGCTTTGCCACCCACATACCAGTTATGACTCTTGTGCATAAATGAGGTTCAACACTCACAGTGCAAACTTCTCTGCATCACAACAGCACTGAGCTCAATTTTCAGCTTCATGACATCATACTGTCCCTTAGTAGCATGCAGGACAAGATTAAGATCTGTAGCTTAGTTCATCTATACCAAACATGTCTTGGGCAGCAGTTACTACTCCTGTACTCATCACAGAGCCAAGCCCAATTTACACGTGGTAGACCTCACCTGAGTGGCCACCGTCAAACTGCATTGTCCTTTGACCCCATGGACATTAAGGTCATATCTGTAACAGTGAACCAAATCGTGCCAACTTTTGCAATGCAACTGGGAACCATTTGGGAGATTGTCAGTTGGGTCAAGAACCATTTACACAACTGAGCGTTACTGGGCGTCAAAGACCCTGACTGTGTCTGTTCACTGACACAGCTTAACTTAACGGTATACGTGCAGCCTGTGCTTACTAAAGGAGTACCTTTGCAATGGGGCAGCTTTAGTCTCTATACACATTTTTTACCATGAGACTGTTTTTTCTACCACAGATACTCAATTGCAGCATGACTGGCATTTTCCAAAACGTTAACTCTCAAAATGTTAGCTGCTGTTAAATTCTAAAAATGCTCTAAATAATATCTGTGTAGAAGTTCAGCTTCTGAAAAGACAATGTGTAGACTTACAGCTGTCTGAAGTGACAAAAAATAAAACCTTGAAACAAACACATCTGTGGATTCTCATTAGAGCCCTAACAAGTGAAAAGACTGTAGCGCCAGCACATCTGAGGTCAGGGGAGACACAAAGGAAATACCTCGTGAGCACAAGGACTATTCAAACTCTCCAGAACAACCACAGTGCTGAAGAAGCTAAAAGAATTTTATTATAAGCAGCTAAAGACTTATTGCACTGAGCTTAACAATGTCTTCCTAAGCTGAAACGACAGAAGGGCAGATAGTGTATGCAGTGTGCAACTGAAGACTAATTCAATGCCCCAAATTCTTCCCCGTAGCCATTTCAATGACTTCAAGGGAGCTATTTTGCCAAAGGTATTATGAGAATATTTTTATTTCAATAAAATGGCTGCTTTACCGGAATTAATTCCGACAGATGTTTTAGCAATTACAAAATCACTTAACTAATTATCTCAAATACCTTTTTGGCCATCTCCACTATGATAAACACCTCAAACTAAATTATACTGAGTAAACTGCAGTGGGATTGTACAAAACCTTGGCTTTGGGAGAGACAGGATGGAAGTTAGTGCTTGGCACTTAATGTCATCAGCATTATAATGATTCAGCTAGAGTATATATAATTTTGTTGCTGACCTTACATTATTATATAATTAAGGTAATTTAAGTAATTACTTGCTAAAAAGACTAATTTTGTTCATCAACATAAAGACTCTCAAAGCACAGCAATATGAGGGAATTAGATTCCAATACAGCAATTTGGGGAGAATTAGAACCTCCAGTGAATAAAGTAGAACAGGAGTAAGCAGCAAAACAGAAGAAAGGACAGTAAAAGTTCATGAAACCTGGTTACTGCTCTCTGTTCTGTCACAGACATCCCCTGAAACTCGCCAGTATGCTAAATATAGTAAGGATTTTCCAGTCGCATGTAAAATACTCACTGTGAGACTTCTAACTGTAAACTTAAATTTAATAAGTAAAGAAGCTAAAACTCTTTCCCAAGCCAAACAAGCAAAAATCTTTCCTTAGAGATGACTGTAATCAGAGTGACTCTTCTGAAGACCATTTTGCCTCTCCCCTTCAAAATAAATTATCCTAGAACAACCTATCCAATTAACTCTTTAATTGAGTACACAGAGTATGCAGCAATCTCAGTTATTTCAAGCCATAAGCTCATCCATAAAAATAGACCACCTCATTCCTGCACAATAATGTAATTTTAAACCGCAGAGTTTCTCCTCTGGAGACATGTCTTATTATAAATGATCATATTAAACACTGGTGTCTTTTGCAAACATACCAAGAGTTAAAAGGAAGACTTTGATGTCAAGAGAGTGCTACATTTAAAAAAAACTTTAAGAAAAGTTTTTTGGATTACTGTCAATTCATTATTTCTTTTAGAGGTGACAACCTGCTTGTTTATCTGTGTTCAGATACTGTGAAACTTCTTCTGTCATTAAACTTTATAAAAATGAAATTCCTATAGCAGAAAATAATTCAGCCAGATTTAAAGCTTGCTTGTGGTTGTTCCTGATGCTATTTTGAATTGGATGATGACATGTACTTGTTTTTATGACAGGAGGAAGATTCTGTTACAGTAATCAGTATTTTGTTTGTTTAATAACTAAGAAATTGCTTGAGTATATAACTGAAGAGTTAATTATTTGGCAGGCCTATGAAACATGCTAAGTAAAATTTTAAGTTATGAGAAGCCTACAGAAGTATCTAATAGAAGAAGCTACACTTGAAGAGACTACTTTAGTATTTCAAGCGAGTGTACCATATTAATAATATAAACTTTCGCAGTACTTTATCTATAAAGCCAGGCGACTTTGATATAGACAATCTATAGTTTTAATGCAAGTGAAAGAACTTTCAAGCACTCTTAAGAACGTCAGCTTAGGAACTTATGGGACTGCAATGATAGGATGAAGAATACAGGTTTTCCAAAATAAAATTTCAAAAGCATTACAGAACCTCATGCATTAAGAATGGGAAGTACTGCCCAATTCGAAAACATCACTGTAAGCAGAGAAACTCACCACTGAGCATGCATATAAGACAGACAAAGCTAAAGGAGGATCCCCAAAGAGCCCCCAAAGAATCCAAAAGCATTTTGGAAACAAGCTGTGACCCAGACTCAAACATAAAGGGATGACAGAAATTACGTCAACGGCACTTGCAGAGGTTTACTTGTTATGCACGTTGCTTTTATTGGAACATTGAAATGTTGTTGTAACTTGAGTTTCATTAAAAGCTCATTCCATTGAACCCCAAACAGCTAGACAACATAAGCCGACTAAGGTAAGACAGAGTCTGTGAGGGATTTAACTTGAATTTAAGATGCTTAATTTTCATTAAACTTTCTGTCTTAAATTATTCTTTAAACAAACTGGAGGTTAAATGACATTGAGAATTTAAGTGAATACTTTCAGAGCTGCTTCATCAAGTAATTGAATTAAAGCCTTCCTCCAGTTACAAAGCTTCCTGGGATTTACTTTTGTCTTCTCGCAAACATTTTTAGTTTTCCTATGTCAAAAAAAAGACTCACCTTTCTAAATAGACTTGTCATTAGAACTAGCTGGATTATCTATGATAATTATCTGTGCTCCACCTTAGGATTTAATACCACTTGCTTCCATAATAAAAGTAGGTATGATTTGCATGGATGATGCAGTTTGTGTCTTCCCCAGGGAATAACGGAACTAACATGGAGTTTTATTGCCTTTTTTTTGACACCATTTTTTATATGAAGAAAGAAAAAAACAGATTTGTGATTAATAACTTCCATTTCCTTTGGTTGCTTACTTTTGTCAGGTTTTCCTCCAGGGCATGGCAAGAATCTTTACAGTATGACACTAATAAGACCGTCACATCCCTGAAATTGCATCGCATAAACAATTACATGTAATTCAGTTCATGGTTTCCTCAGAGGCTTCCTCAAAGGCTACGTTATTTGGTTCCTGACTCTAAAATATTTCCTCCTTCATATCTACCAACACTAAAAAGGATAAGAGGAGGCTTCATCAAAGCCTAGCGCTACCCTACAGGGGGAAAAAACTTCTCATTCTTTAACGTAATGGACAAAGAGTGAAGTGACCCAGTTGCTGGCAGTTGTAGAAGGGTACATTCAAATGTGAAATAAGGTGAAGGTTTTGACATTAGTTAACCACTGGAACATACTGTCAAGGAACAAGGGGGGTTGCCCATCATGAATCAAACTAACGATGAAGGGGATTTTCAAGCCATGTTCTTGCTCCATCATAAAGTATGGGATCTGTTCCAGGATCACTGGGTGAAACACTATGGCCTTTCAGAAGGTAATCACAGGCATCATCTGTGGCCTTAAACTCTACAGATTTATGGAGGAAAAAAAATCTCTTACATGCTGGCCAAAGTGGTTATGAAGAAATAAAATGTGTTACGTAAAAAAGAAAGACTACAGAGATATTAAACGGTAAAAAGAAAGCAACAAACTACTAATAAGCAGCATTGACTGGCTTGAAGAGGGTTCATCTCCAAGTGCTTTTAATTGGAAAATATGGTGGGTAAGTTTGGCTTTGGGGTAGTAAAGTATGGTGGAAACTTGTGATACATCTGAGGAGTAAAAAGCTGGGAGCTCTATTTTAGCAATGGAATACTGAGGGATGAACTTCTGCTATGGAAATGGGACCCTTTCCTTTCACCCCCAAATAATTTTTAGCAATTTTAACATCTACATGAAATAGAGCTTGTTTTGTTTTCCATAAGCTAGAGAAGAAAATGTATTTGGTTTTATTGTCTGCTTGTGCAATAGCATTACTAATTTCCCTGTGTATCAGTGTCATCACCTAAGGAACATGTAAACCTCCCAGAACCTGTCTGAAAGGTCCAGCCCTTTCATGCATGAATGAAGAACTCAAGTGGTTTGAGAAGTACAGCTAGGTCTTATGGCTGCAGGTTTCATGTCAGCCATCTAGAAATACTTTCATATAAGTAAACAATAGACAGTATTAAAGAGAACGATGAAAAAAATTCTGTAAATCTACATGCAGTCTAGGTTTTCAATGCGAGAGTATTAATGTGCTTATCATTCTTCAGAATTGAGCCACTTCTAGAGAAAGTTCAGAAATAAAATACAGTAAGCAGGATGAAATATTTTCAGTCATGAAATATTTCCATTGCACCTTACAACTTGGGAATCCGCTGGATGAAAAATGTCATTTCCAGGAGTAAAATAAAATAATATGACAACAAGAGAAAATGATTGTTGTAAAATATTTACTCCCATCCATGAGCATGTAAGCTCTTGCTGGCCTTGGTGGGGATAAATTTGATAACCACTCTAACAGGTAATGCGAACAAAAGGTGTATCATATCCACCAGTGTGAAGAAGCGATCTTCATGACATAGCCAGCATGTCTGCTGATGCTGATTTTTTCGGCTAATTCTGCATTCTCCAATTGACCTGCAGCTTCCTTCTTTCTGGAGATTTTATCATCCTCTCTATGGCTTCCAGGCTATTTCGTGAAATTGTCCTTTTTATAATATTAGTCTAGCAAGACTGGCATGAAATAAAACCCTGACAAGCAATCAAAGAAGTTATTTTCTAAAGGAGTTTCTCTAGAGAATCGGGTCAAAAGCCTACTTCTAGCCTTGAACACTTGGAAGACATGAAAGAAAGCTTTGTTTTAGAAGCTTAGATGTCTACACACAAGGTTGATAATTGTTTTCTCTTTTTTTCTGTTTATTGCTTTTGAAGAAATTCAGTCCGAGACCTGGGATGCATCAAAGAAAGATGTGTATTTGGATGAGCTTTGTTTGATGGCAAGAGCTTTTCCTTATTAAGGCATCAAAACAGCCTGGAGTGAGAAGGTAGCAGAAGCCTTCTGGAAAAGAGTACCAGGCATCACCGAGGACAATCACAGGGCACAGAAATTCGACAGCTTTTATGTTCTCTCTTTTTATGTGCACACAATTAGGGAGCTAGATGTCACATGTGTGAAGAGCCAAGGTGTCTGATCCAAAACTCATCAAGCCAATATAAACATGCCCTTTGACTTCAAATGAGCTTGGGATAAGCCCTCAAAGATTTTAGCACTAATGAGTTAGAGCTTTTCCAACATCGCTTGGATAATCTTCCAGGTGGGGGTGGCTGAGAGCGGTTTCAAAAGCAGATCTGAGCTCTGTGTATTGGTCATGATCCATCAGAGAAGATACTTTCTTTAGTCAGAGAGGGACTGTTTTTCTTGTACTCTATCACAGTGCAAAGTCTTTTGCAAGAATACGAGCACAAACTCACCTACCAAACTTCTTGCTGCTGCAACAATCTAGACACTGATGATGTGCTTCTGTGTTATAACATGGTTTATGGCCTCTGCTCCATTTCAGAAAAGGTCTTAATTTGTATAGAGTGCTCAGTGTTTCTTACAATCTATGGATATTGCCTATGGAGTGAACATGGACATGCTGCCTATGACTTCATTGCCAGCGTACAGAAGGACTGGGCTATTCTGTTGATTCTCTCTAGTTTTATGTGTCTTCTGTATTTAAAAAAAAAATAAAAGGGATTCTACACCCCAACAAACCAACTTTCACAGTTGCATCAGAATGTTTGTTTTTGTTACATTCAAACCTGAGCCAGCTGAACTTGTATCAGTCAATCGCAGGTTTCAAACCCAGTCCCTTTTAGGGGCAAGGAATGCAAATGCTTTGAGGTCCTGTGGGACTGCGCCCTTGCCTTGCCTGCCCTGCTCTTACCCTCACTCCCGGCTCTCCCTCACTTGCCAAGAAGCCACCGCTGCTGCTCTGTGACAGTGAAGACTGGTGTAAAGATCCTGGAGCACGTTTAAGTTGCTGGGAAGTACACAGAGAGGAGGAGGAAGGGCAGGAGTGTAGAAGATGAGCCATGGAACAAGAGAACAAGTCAGGTGCCACCTGAGCCATCCCTGTCACTCCCTTTCTGTCCTTTTCTTCCATCCTTTTGCTTTGTTATGTCTAAACCAGACCCCTCTGGATACTGATTTTCAATCTGTAGTGCCATGAATTCCCGACATTGCCTTCTTCAATTTATTTGGGCTTTTATACTATTGCATCGATTACAAGGCCAGAGACACCATTGTATTATCTGCTCTTATCTCCTGCTTAACAGATTTAAAAGGCCTTTTCTAAAGTGTTTGAGTAACAGCATCCTTTTAAATGGCACTTCTTCTTACTCCTCTGTATTTTTGATTTCTAAGATTGCATGAAGAGAAATCCACCACAATTCTTCAGAAATTCTCCCCAAAATAATGATGTCCACTATGGAAGCAATGTATTTCATTTCTATACAAATCCAGTGTAGACTCAGATTTCACCCCCCCACTATCTAAGAAATCTTTGCCTGATTGCCAAAGTTACCTTTCCCTTGCAAGGGTTTTAGAGCTTGATTCTCAGCTCAGCCTCTGGAGAAAGGCGGCGGCAGGAGATCCAGGCTACAGGCGTGCCTTGCCTGTGAAGCCCACTGTGTAGGCATGGTGTCGCAGAGTTTTGTTCTTCACTCAAGGTCTTATTTTTATTTTCTGATTTTGTTTTTGCTTTTGAGAGATAATCTTTTTTGCTTTTGAGCGATAATCTCCATTATCACATTTTTTCCTGTTCAATGCTTTTTAATGCATGTATTATTTATCTTAGGAAGGTCCTTTTTGCTCTTGTGTGAATTCCAATTGTTATGGCTCATTTTAATTTCCTTTAAGGCCCTTGGCCATTTTTCTGTTGGAGTATAGCTGGTTCCACTTAATAAAAGTTTTGCTATGCAGATACATGAAGCTTCCGTGCCCCACCTTTGAATCTCCAAATAAACAAGACTGGTCTATCTGATATATTTTATACAGTCAAATTCAAAAGAGATGACAGAGCCTAAAGCACAGGCAAAGTCGTGCTTAACTCTAGTATGTACAACAAACAAAAGAATTGGGGGTATGCCTCTACAGAAAATCAAGCAATTTAATTTTCAGTTTCTTTTCCTTTTGCCCAGTTTGGATGCTTATCTGTATTGATGGTGAGGAACATATATCTATCATATGGCCATATATTTGGTCTAGATAAATTCTGCTATACCTGGAAACCTTCATCAGAGGCACAATTAGCAGTAACAGAATTGCATAGCAAAGAAAGGTGCTTCTTAAACTCATCTCAGGACAACCCCAGAGCATTTGATCTCAGCACTGCTCCTGAAGAATACCGTTGTCTGAATGTTGGATATTTTTCAAGCAAATGGTACTGTTTGACAAGACCAATAGTAATTTCAAGTGTCTTCTCATGTGTAATTTCTTTTTCCGCAGTTTATCATATCAAAAGAGTTTCAATAGTGAAAATAGCCATGACTTTTCTATTTAACCAAAACTTTGTTTTCTCTCATTTAGTCATTGCCTCTAATCATGACACAATAAAGTCAAAAATTTGGGAAAAGGCCCTTCCTTTCATTGCGTGTAACATCATTAAGGACTGTGTGATTTGGCTTTCCATGGCTGAATAGAAATAATTAGAAAATATTATTCAAGTATTTTATGTCTGGGAAAGATGCTGGGATAAATTCTGTCTTTCTCTGCGTGAGGCAAGGAAAATTAAATTGAGTAAAGGGCTCAAAAGCAGCCTGGAAAGCAGTATCCAAACTGGTGCATGGGACAAGAGAATGGAAGCTTCCAGCATACGGCAGAAGACAAACCAAGAGAGGGTCCCTAACTGATATGCTGAGAGGTCCATCTGCCATCGCTGCTGTACGCCCAGCAAGAACTGCAGCAAGTATCATCTGCAAATGGCTACCAGCTCTTCACATGGTACCTGCCTTAGGTCTACAAGGGACAAGCCATGTCAAGTATGGTACCCATCCAGTTAATGCCATCAAGCCTACCCAGAGGCACAGATATTTTGGCAAGAACAAGGATCCATTTTGTCTTCCATGGGTGCTGCAAGACTCAATGGTAGGGAGCTAAGCAAGGCACTCCTATTTTTAAAAGCACACACAGGACTGTGGCTTGTGTATCGTCAATGGTGAAGGTATTCCTATGGACAGTGGTGCACTAGAATAAATAGGGTCACATTTACTCAGTTCTTAGGGTAAACGTTATACGATTCAAGACTTTTATGGCCATATGCCTGCCTGTGCATGAGGAACCAGTCAGAAGGCAGATGTATTGCTGCGAAGCATCTATTCCTTATCTAAATGTGTGTAGGTTTGGAGCCTACATTTATGTTCTCCAAATCCACATCTAAAATATTGCTATAGGTGCCTCAAACCAGAAAATTGAATATATATCCTTTGTTCACTGACAGAGGCCAAATGCAATTCAGTGTGTTCTTTATGATCTTTGAACATCACAGTCGTCTTGCACCAGAGAAGAACAAGAAAAAGTGTATCATACCTCAAGTCCCTGAGATTTCATCAGAAAGAAAAAGATCACAGCACTACTGAGAGCAACTTAACTGCCAAAGTCAGGTAGAAAAGATCTCTCTTTGGGAGCTTTCAAAGCAACTGTTTCTCCTCAGTGACTTTATAAGGAATTTATGCATGGGGGCATCTTCACCAGGCACCTAAAATTTAGGTGCAAATGAGGCACCTACATTCCTATAGGATGCACTGGTGACTGGCTTGGAATAGAGAGACTTGCAAGGGATTAAACAAAACAGCCTGAAGGATGTACAAAATACATGCATATAAAAATATACGGATAATGAAAGTTACAGCTATATACAGACTCCTAAGACAAAACTGACTGCAGCACAAATGCTCACAGCAGCCAGAAATACGAACACTCGGATTCGGAGTCAGGCTGGACATACCTCTCTCCACCCTGCACATGGGGATAGGTAGCACGGAAGTCCTTCACAGCGCTATCTGATATTTGTTAAGTCCAGATAACAGAGAAGGGTTTGAAGTGGGGGACTCTACCCTGCTCTCTCATGCTCAAGCCCAGTGCTGCTGATTTTTTAAGATCCAAAGACAGATACTGGAGTAGGAAGGGAGGAACATGCCTCAAGGCTACTGAAATGTGCTCAGTAATAGGTTAAAAATGTGAAGCATTTAAAGTGTCTGATGTTCCCTTTGATATTCTCCAGGCGATTTCCTAAATCAGCTTCAAATTTTACTCATTTTCGGCTTTAAAACAAGCACCGCCACAAGTGATTAAAAGAAACAGCAACAACAAAAAATAAACACACACCCAGATGGTAACTATTATCTGAGCCAGAAAATAGAGACAAATACATCCACTTAGGGCAAACTAACATATTGTATTATATCACTATGATGTACTGTAATGGGATATGATTTACATTAAAACTTGTTGTGAATTAGAGATTTAACTTATGGCCTTTCTCCACAAATTACAACAACAAACAAGAGCACGAAAATAAGCTCTAATAACGTCATGTATCCCATCACCCTTTGCTGGATTATTTCTAGACCAAAGCCATGGATAAAATATTCAAAAGTGCAGTTTCATAACATTATTCTAGAAATGTGATTTAAGTGAAAATCCTGAATCCCTGCGATCAGCAAAGATTTTACGGCAATCTTCCCAAGAATTGGGGTGTTTTGTGCGAGATTTTGTCTACAAAACACTCCAGAACAGTTAGGCAGATGGTGTGACTGTGGCTTATTACGTTAAATGTAATGGTCTCGTTTGTGCCCCCTCCATCTGTTTGCTCTATCCACGTCTTGTCTTATATCATAACCCCATAAGACACTTATTTTAGGGACTGTCTTTTAGCTATGTATGTTGAAGCATCCAGCACAAAAGGAACCAGTGCTTTGGGCTTTCCTTTGCTAACGCAACGGAGCTAAATAGATAAACAACTTGTCAGGGCTGAGTTTGCCACTTTTATTCTTGGTAGCAAATTGTACTTCTAATTGGATAAGGTTCTCTTCCCCGGGTGCCGTCATCTGGTTTGTAATGTGGTGCACTTTTTAAGCACTGCAAAATCTCTTGCCGAGACAGCTGCATTTTGTGATGGATACTACACAAACATACACATAAACACATACACATGAACACATTTCAGTTCCCTAATTTATATGACTGCTTCCTACAAACAACCTGGGACTGAAAGTGGCTCTGAGAGGGAGGATGACATGGTAAGTGGATTCCAAAGATTTGAGGTTTCTTCTCCCCAAGTGACTTGCCGGAGACAAGCTCATCTGTATGCACCAATATTCACTAAATAATAAAAAAAAGGATAATGTTTCCTCTCCTGACGAATGTGCGCTCAACTTTATCCACACGGTGCTTTAGCGGCTCTGCAAGAATGTAAAAAAGCTATCTACTTTCCTGTTTAACTTTGTCTAGAAACAATCACTGAGATCGTGGAAGGCAACTTCTCCCTGCTGAATGTGCGCCTGCCTGAAAGCTTGAGACTGGGAGAGGAATGCTGAATACCCACCTCCAAAGTTAAAACAGTCCCAGTCCTTCCTGCTCTGTTGCAAAGAGGGGAAGAAAACAAAAAAAAGAAAAAAAGATGTTTGAGCCAGAATTGGTATGCAATGGAAATGCAGCACCTCTAGCAGTACTTGACACAATGTTAATCTAGCTGCCTTGGGTACCAGCATGAAGCCTGGATCCTCACCCACATGGTGAGCCACAGATGACATTTATCCTGCTGCACCTCCTCTGTTTTTGTTACAAGCTACTGTGATAAAGGCTAGGACGGTGTCCTGACGTACCATGGTCGCCGCTCTGTTTACAGCACAGACTGACCTTTCCTTACTGACTGAAGAAACGTGAATGATATATCTGTAAATGTTAGCCTTTTTTAAAAAAAAAAAGAAAAAAGAATGTTATTATCTAGCCATTAACAATAGGAAAGTAGGAGCTGAAAAAAAGTAAGACAAAATTTAGCTGCTCGTGTCTCTTCAGCTTTGGGAGAGCTTCTCACATCAGTAAGTCATTTCTGAAATGAAGATGGTATGAAGAAAGCGATGTGCAGAGAAGGGAGAACAAAATCCCATTCAGGATGAGTGTATCAGATGCCCAGGCTGGTGTGACTGCTCGGCTCAGGGAAACAGCTGAGAAAGCTCCAATTTTTTGAAACTTCTGGAACTTGTGCTCACTGCCAAAGGAAAATAAGGGAAACTACAACGAAACAGAGGGAACAGTGTTATGAGAACTATGCCAGCAATGAAATGTCAGAGAAAACAGTAACGGGAAGCAGAGTACATCAAGGAGAGATAGGATATGATGTCACCGTGGTTTATTCTGTGGCAAAGGAGAGATCAACTTTTGTAATGCTCAGGGTCAGGCAGTAATGAGGTAGGAACCAAAGCCACAGAAGTGACTCACAAGCAAGAGGTTACACTTTTCTATGAAAACTAGAAGTACTCACAAATTTCATAATGCCAAATACGTTTTTAGCAACTACCCTAGAGGCTCATTTCCCCCTCATTTGCAACTGCCTGATATGCTTTTAGTAACTGCAGCTATCCCCGAGTTAAAATAGTAAAATAAAGAAGGCAGAGATTTTTCCTGCTACCATTTTTACTGTTTCATCCCTTTTGGATGAAATGAATCATATTGTTTACTACGATCTTTCATTTTAGTCCTCTGTCTTATACTCCAGCTGGAAGTGGGAAGGATAACCAGCACTGTGCCCAGCTACCTCACGGTTGGTGTTAAGAAAGTACGTAACACCTGAAACGAGATGGAAAACATACATAGGGAGTCAGGAAGATATACCATGGGGATTGCTCCTTTGCTGTTGTGCTCAGAGGAACAAATTACTAGTCAGAAGAGCAATGCAGACCCACCAGCTCTGCCAGCATGGCACCTGCTAGCCCCAGGTCTGAACGTGGACACGTGCAACCACCCCGTGGCATCAACCTTACACCTGCTACAGGAAATTAAAAGGACAAAACTCATATAAAATTCAGCTGTCACACAGCTTCAACTATAAGCTCATACTTTCCCCCCATAACCTATGCAAGACGCTTCTGACGAGTAAGGAGTGATGTGCTGTGACAAAGCTTCAGTACAGAAACGAACCGCCAGCCACACATGCGCTAGGAAGTATCAATGCCAAAGAGCTAAAGAAAAGCAAACAGAAAGCAGGGAGATCTGAAAAAGAAACAGTAATGGTAACATGATATAAAAATATCAAGATGTAACTGAGAGGAGCAAGCAGGATTTAATGCATGCTAGCCTTGTTGGTGCTGTATAAATGTCTTGTTCTATTCCATTCTGGTGTTACTCCAGGGTCAAGCATATTCAGTGTCCTTTATAATCAAGCTGTCAATATACGGTCTTGATGCTAGACATTGATTTTCTGCCACAAAAAAGAGGACGTTATCCCTTTCAGCAACGTCGCAGCGACTTAATATTTCTTAGACCAGTATCAGACTCAGTATCACCACAAAGACCAGGGCATTTTCCCAGCCCTACATATTTGATCTGCAGTTTTTATGCATATAAGTTCTTTACAAACATGCTGACAATGTAATGTAGCAATTTATCTAGTAGCAATGGGAAATCTGTGAAGTTCCAGTTTGCACCAATAAACTAGTTATGCAAACTTCTGTGAACTAAAGGGAAAAGGGCAAGAAAATCCCTCTGAAATCCTCTTAAGGTAGATATGAAAATGTTAGGACTTTAACAAAAAACTGTTCACAAAATAAATGTTCCTAACAATAATATTTAGCAGTTACATAGTTCTTTCTCTCTGAGTTTCCCCAAAACTTTCACAAGAGATCAGACTGAGCCTCACAGTGGCTAAGGAAAGCGAAGAGAGTTACGGGACTTGCCCAAGTCAGTATGTAACGCAGCTAAGAAAATTTGCACTTTCAGTCCTATTTCTTCATATTAAGCATATTCTTGTCTCGCCAACTTCACCATGTCTTTTTAGCCATGAGCAGGGATAATACAAGGGCTCTTCCACCTGAGCTCCCAGCTACTTAAAATGAAAATGAAAACCAATAATGCTTTTTCTAAGGAAATTTAAACGTTAGGAAAAGCAGACGTTGTCAGAGCGGTTCTACAAGCATAAAAATCCCATCATCATAATTATCAGGTTTATTTCTTTATTCTGTGTTCAGATCGTATTTGTCAAGGAATACGTTACGAATTATGGGAAGATGTATTCAGCAGGAAAGGAGGCAGAGGGCTCGCGCAATGCCAGCACTCCTCCATTACAGGCTATCGATTCGGTAAGGTATGAGCCCAGCCTGCAAGGCATTACCCAAAAACGGAGCAAGAAGAAAGCTGGAAGGAGCTCCACCAGCCACCTCAGAGGTGGCACCCACAAACACAGCCTGCCACTGGTGCACAGGTCTCATTAGTTTTTAAAGGTCTCCCAAGAAGACGATTCAAAACCCTGCCAAGGAGCGCAATCCGGTGCTTAACTGGATCTGTCACCAGAAAGATTTTCCTACCAGCTGACTCAAAGCTCCTCTTTCAGTATCGCTTTCCAGCCAGCAAGCTCGCCTTTTGTATTTCTGCATTTGGGTGGTTTTTTTCCTTCCTGCTTCCACATCTACTTAGAGAATTGCACCGCCCTGATAAACCGGGCGATGGACTGAAAGCAGCCTGGGTTTTCTCCACCCTCCTCCCCTCCTCCCTGCGCCTCGCCATCCGCGCACACCGGCACTGCACGTGCCCCGAAGGCGAGCAGGGGACAGCCTTGGCCCAGGCCAGCCCGCGCAAAGCCTTGTCTTGGGCTGTCCTCTCAGCTCGGCCACGCTTCCTTGGTTTACTGAAGAAAATGTTACATGTGACCACATCAAAAACCTTATTCAATTCCCAGCATACCACCTTCACCATTTCCTCCTCACCTGTCGGATGGTTTCTGACGCCCCGCTACATGCAAGCAGAATTAAGTGGTCTTTTACTTTGACAATAAACCCCGATGAAGTACCTTTAAATTACTTGCAGTGAAAAGTTGCTTACCACACTTAATATTTGCTTTTTTCAAGTTTATTTGCTAGCCTGAAAACTCATTATTTGCTAACACCACCTCTTTAGGGAGCTGGCTGGCTCACAGTCGTCTTCTAACAGGATCCTGTAGGTCTCTGGATAGTTGTCATAGGTGGTTCCCATTTCCAAAATAGACAGGGTAACTCTTTGAACAAGATCCACAGAAGATTAAGACCCATCTGTTTGAACAAGATCCAGCCAAGCTGTTTCAAGTAATTACAAGATATTTCCGAGACATTTAGCGGCCAATTTTACTTGGCTTGTGGCTAAACTTCGAGATCTACTTTTTAAACAGGAAGATTTCAGATCACAGATTTTTACAATTTTGCTGAATTATGAAAACTGCTGGAAAAAAAGAAAAATCGGGAACTCATCTACATATAATTTTTTTTTTTTCATGAAATAGGACCCCACACTGGTAGCATGGGGTATGTAACTTCTTGGAGTACCAGCTGCCGACATAAAAGGCGTGCTGCCTCCCCTGGGACTGTTCTGTTCAGAGCAGGAGGCTGCTGGTCCCCAGGTGCCACGTTACCCATCCCGTCCTCCCTCAGCACATTTCTCATGCAGTTTTTTGGCCTAAGCTGCAGTTTTGATCACATCCCCATTAGCCATCACCGATGGTGAATACCCACGCATGCTGAGCGGCACATTAAAACTACTTTTTAATGTCTCACTATAAAACTTGCTTTCAATATCAAACAAAACATTAAAGATCCATTATTTCTCTATACCAGCTAAAGACTTTTTAATGAGATTAATTACAAGAAAAGAAGAACGTATTTTTCAGAAGATCAGTTGAATAACACAATGCCTAATGTTTAGCAACTTTAAATAGCATCTATTAGATCTGATGTTATTTGAAAAACGCCTGCAAATATTTATAGTATTTCAAGTTGTTAAACTGGACACACTCTAAAACTGCCAGAAATAAAACTGCTCATTTTTCTGTGACGTGCCTGTTAGAGCTCACTACACTTTTCAGAGCAATACAGGTTTCACATGCCTTTAAGACATCTATATGCTCCCTGAATGGGAAATTACTTGATTTTGCAGAAATGCGTAAATAAAATGGCCACCACAATCTATACATAAAATCTGCGATAAAGCCGAAGTTATCAGCATTAACCTCTCTTGTTCTGCTCACAGGAGTCAGTAAAAAAAAGAGTGTTTTAGAATTGCTTTGTAGGACAATGGCTCTGTCATGATGGTGACAATCTTCCCGCATAAAAGACCAAATAGCAAATGAGGGGAAAGAAATTAGTACGTAATGAAATTTCAAAATACTATATGCAGGCAGCAAGGAAAGAATACCTATGAATTTATATTTTAATCTAATTTCAGGCAAGGAGAAAATAGACCAAAGTGAGCAAGCACAGGGGAGATGATGCTTCACTCGCTCACCGGATCTCTTTGAGGATATTACAGCCTTGTTTGACAAGGAACGAAGAGCAAAGATTAGCTACCTGGATTTCTGAACCCCCCGACCTTGTTTCTCGCTGAAGGTTAATGTCTAAGAGAGGAAGAAAATTGGCATACTTCTATAAAAGCCTAAAGGTAAAAGACAAAGGGCAATCTCAAGTGGATACTTTTGAGCTAGAAAAAGCTGTTGCAGATCAGCGAAGGCACCAAGACTTACTTTTGCTGCTATTTTTAATATAAACAATCCTTATTTGCATGAAAAGTTCTAATCTTGCTAAGTGAGAGGCAAAGGAAATTATCAGTGCTGAAGGACCTGAGCACAGGGAGCTTCACGCGAAGCAGCAGGAGACTCTGCCACAATTCCTGGGAAAAAAAGATCCAAGAGAAGTATCCTACATCCTACATGCCCAACTAACCAGAAGACGTGGCTAACCTGGCTGCTCTCATCGAGACAGAGCTGAAACGCAAGTTATATGAGGAAGGCAAATGACAATGCTGAAATGCAGTAAGAAGATAGGAAGCACCAGTTTGGATTCAGCTATGCAATCAAATGTGTACCTGTCCTCGAATACGAAAGAACAGCACAGCTCTTTGGGGGGGGCTTGGCTTCAGACCTTGTGACACAGCCAGAGGTGATGGGCCCTCTGGGCTCCCTGGTACCAATCCTGAGCCATGCAAATGCATTTCTCAGCATATGCAGCTGCTTCTCCTAAGTATTCCACAAAAAGAATACATTCAGGACACTTTTAATAGATCTTCGGTACTAGCCAAGAAGAAAAAAAAAATATTCCCCCATAACGTCACAATTTCACAGCCGAGGTTTTCAAGCCAAATGAAAAAAAGCCGCAACAACAACAACTGTCATTCTCTCTTCCCCTTTCTGAATCAGACAGGACTGCAAAACTTGCAATCAAATCACAAGAATTGGCAAACCTGAAGATATTTATGTTATGAATTACATTATGTCTCAGAGATTTAAATCCCTGGGAGAGGCATGTATTCCACAGGCTAAGGACATCATGGTGACCTTACTTTGAGAGAAGAGACAGTGCCAAGGTTGACAGGCCCCCAAATTAGAATCTAGTCCAGAACATACATTTTTCAACTGTCCTCCTGATTCTGAAAAATTCTATCAGTCTGCCAAGGCGAGGGCGGCAAGATTATTAAAGTGCCAACTATAATTTATGCCCAAAATACCTAGCTGGCCATCTCTCATGTTGCATACTACCAAGGCTCTGGGTCCCCCATCCTTCTGGGCCCCCCATTTTATTGTGGATGAGGTCAGGTCTTCTCACTCCAAGGCCTCTGATGGCAGAGCCCTGTCCCTGACCACGCTTCCCAGCTTCTCGCTGCTTTCTTCTCCAAAAATTCAGCATAAGATCAAGCCAGGAAGGCTATTCCTGCCTATTTTAATTTTCTTTCTTTATTAAGGTCCCACTACTCTGTTCTGGGGAGCTGCAAGAACATCTGCTACAAGAACTTCCAGTACTTAAAGGGGGCCTACAGGAAAGACGGGGAGAATCTTTTTAACAAGGCCTGCTGTGACAGGACAAGGAATAATGGATTTAAACTAAAGAAGAATAGATTTAGACTAGACATTAGAAAGAAATTTTTTACACTGAGGGTGGTGAAGCACTGGCACAGGTTGCCCAGAGAGGCAGTGGAGGCCCCATCCCTGGCCACATCCCAGGTCAGGTTGGCCGGGGCTCTGAGCACCCTGATCTGGTTAAAGCTGTCCCTGCTCGCTGCAGGGGGGTTGGGCTGGATGGCCTCTAAAGGTCCCTTCCAACCCAAAGCGTTCTATGATTCTATGATTCTATGAACAGACTTGTAGTAATTTCTACTTACTGCTGTGTGGAGGCATGTATATGTACAACGTGTTTTATGTGTTTGGTGCACAGCAGAGTTGACGTGAAACGGGATGGATTAAGGGAAACCAACTTCAATATAGTCCTCTTGAGAGGTGGGAAATGGGTTCAAGCCTTGCTGCAGCCGGGCTCAGGGGCAGACCCAAATCAAGCCCTCCGCTTTTCCCGAGAAAGCCCAAACTCCCACGTGGCTGCAATTCACTCGGCGCAGCCTGCTGGGATGGAAGTATTTTAACTATTCATCAGGAAAGAGATAACGCCATGGCGAGGACATCCCCCTTGCCGCTGCGAGCCCCCCGACCCGTGGCAGGGACCGTCCACCCGGGAGGAGGAGCAGAGTGGGTGCACGAGGCTGGCTGCTCCCAGGGGGACGGATCCCGGCTGTCCCAGGCAGGAAAGGGATGGCAGCCCTGCTCAGTGCCACCCTGGGTACAGACTCGAAACGCTGAGCTACCAGGTGAAAGGGGAGCTGTGCACTTCTCCCCCTGCACGAAGTCTGCCTTTCTCTTTCTCTCCCCCACTTTTCTTCAAAGGACTAATGCTTCATCTTGAGTGCATCAGACTCCTTCGTTTGACACTAAAACAGCATTCTCTCTGTACTTTCTTTTTCCTCTCCGTTTTGCTGCTGCCATGTCGATCAGAAGAAACAAACCCAGTGCTGTTTAGTCATCTAAGAGCATTTAAAATGACATTGGTGATGATTTTTTCCAATTTTGCAGTCTAACAGATGGATCAATTATTCACCGAGCCCTAATTTTAAAGCCATCCACCGTACAAACCGCAGGTCAGGACAGCAAGGGTTTGTTTTGCAATCAGCTTCTCTGCAAGAGCAGGATTCCTCTGTATCGCAATACTCTGGTGGTTCTTCAGCAGAGAAGGGGGGGTGATGTGCAGACACGCTCATGAGCACAGACAAACCCAGAGCCCTCAGGTGGTGGTGGTGGTGGGTCACCTCACAGATTAGCTGCTGGTTTAACTATGCAATGTCCCTTGGAGAGAGGAATTCCTCATGTATCGAAACATCCTGCTTGTTCAAGAAGAGCAGGGATGACAGGCAGAGAAGCAGGATGGTGAAACAGGCACCTAGGCATCTCTAGCAACACAACGCTGGTGCCGTGGGTTTACAACATCCCTCCTTTCAAACCCCCTCGGAGCCCTGTTTGCTTCCATGCATACATCCCCTGCAAATACAGACACTTTTATATTAAAATCAGCAGATTCATGGAGAGATGGACCAGAAGGCTGTCTGGTTCCACTGTGGCTTATGCTCTTCTGATACCGCTGTGGTGTTGCTTTGCTGATTTCCACAATACCCCTCATTTCATTGCAAAAGCTACCGCAGCTCCTAAAATTGCTCATTTTGCTTTCTTTTACTCCCATTAGGCAAAAGCCCCAGGATGCCTCATGCAACTCAACCAGTGGAAAAGGGAGACAGCAGCGAGCCAGGTGGGAGGGGAGGAGGAAGCAAACAGCATGTGGCCGACGTGCCGCTGCGTTGCTCAATGCCCTGCCACTGCAAGGGGTTTGGACACGGCACCGATAAGCACGGCACAAAAACCACGGGGGGAACGGCTATGTGCTGCTCACTTAGTTTAGCTCTGCTTGGCCCAGCTCTACGTCAGAGGACAGGTCCTTTCCTTCCTTGTGGGGATGGTGTAAGATCCCCCATGTCCATGGTGGGTTCAGCTCATATAAGGTGTATCAGCATTCTGCTCCTCACCTCACCCTCCATTTCACCCAGTCTTCAGGCTTAGAAAAAGGAAGTGTCATTAGAGACCATAAGGCCATCTCCATCAGAAGAAATTCCATCCTTCCTAGGAAGATTCCCCATAGGACATCTCTAGCTGATTTTTAGCCCAATTTTGTGCAAGGGGGAGCTCTCACACACTGGAAAATGCAATCGCAAAACCTTAATGGAAGCACAGCAAAAAAAGAATTTAAAATGCAGGGAAGAGAGCAAGGAGAGACAGTCCTCAACTGTGGAAAGTTTGGGTTTATTTTCCAATTTTACTATAGGATGCAGCAGACAAATCCAGTGCTATTATTTATTGAGAAGTGTCCCATGTGCACAGTAGGGCTTTGCACACAAATGAGACAGTGTCTGCTCCAAACCGAGACACAAACAGTTTGACATCTGAATACACCAGAGACAAGCTCTCCGTGAAGTGGTGTGGATATTTTCAGAGATCATCGCTGGAAGTCTTAGGGGACAAGGGGTGTTTGCAGGCAGAAGGAGTTTCATAGAGAAAGGCATTTCTTACTGAATACATAACGCAAAGATGTTTCAACAGTAAACAGGACACAAAATGGGTGGGCAGAAGACAGATTTGGGAAAAATGCAAAATGTGAATATGAAGTTCTTAACAGAGGGAAGCTAGGAAAGAAACTTAAGGAACTATGAACAGAGGGCAGAATTGAAGGAGAGATTGGAGAAGTTAGTATGACAAAACTGAAGTGGTGGCTGATGCTGACCACGGAGCTCAATTCAGACCTGCTGTCACCCACAAGCCAAGTGTGTGATGGGTGAACACCACCCCAAGACCTCCATGACTACAGGCTGGTAGGCTTTGCTATTCATGAAGCTGTAACAGCCATGGATGGGGTACCACACAGGAACATGGATCCCATCAAGAGACCCCATACAGCTTAGAAACTCCCTGGAGACCAGGATTTCATCAGCATCACCTACATTTAAACAAAGAGTATGAGGAGGATGGCCTGAGAGCCCTCCATCACCACTCGACCCACAGAGCATCTGCCCATCTTGAAGCAATCAGCCAGTGACCAGAAGGTGTTAGGGGCTGCAAAACTCTACAGTGCAACAGCCCCTCTCTTCAGCCCGTGTTTGGCTTCTTCAAACATCAAGTGAGGACAGCAATGGCAAAAGCATCCATGTCTCATGGCCTCTCCACACACACGAGCTCTGCGCCAAGCGCTGGCCATCCCATGTCCCAGGAGTGATGCAGTCCCACCAGCCTGAGCTTGTCCCCATGCCCAGACCTTTGGTGAACTGTGAGCAAAGTAACTGTAGTGACAAGGACTCCAGGGAAGCTATCTAGGCTCACCCTTTCCTCAGGGGAAACAAGGTGAAAGAAGCCAAACAGCAGTCTGTGGGTGGTCTCCACAGCCCTGTTGTGCAGAATTAGGGCTATCTTGGTGCCTCACGGTGCACCTTAGTGAAACCTGGAGTGGTGAGTTGGGTGGAGCAGCAAGTACCACCCGGAAACTGCACAAGCAGGAACAAAGAACTGTATCATGAGTGACGGTGCAGTGCTGATGGGTTAATATCACCAATGTGAGACAGCCAAAATGACAGCATGCAGCTTCCTGGAGCTCTGCCATTGCAAAAGGAGAAGTTTGTGGGATAGCCACATCTCAGTACCCTTCAAAATGTGTGTGCAAGGATACACATTGCCCTGGCCAGACCCCAAGTGCTGCGAAATACCTCCTCCCCAAACAGTAACCTACAAAAGTGAGGAGCCTCAGCACAACCCTGCTGAGTCACAGATACTTTCATTAAAAAATAATTCAGCCACCAAGCCAGGATACATGAAATTATGACTCAACCCTTAATTGGTTTAGTGGTGGACTTGGTAATGTCAGGTTAATGGTTGGACTGGATGATCTTAAAGGTCTTTTCCAACCTAAATGATTCTATGATTCTATGATCCCCTCCGACTGCCCCCAGGGGACCGCCACAACAGTACGGTCAGCGCGATCATCAGCCCTTACCCAACAACGTTACAGGGAGATCAAGACACTCCTGATGTCCATGCCAGGATCAGATTTGTTTATGGAGAGAGCAAAACCCTTTCCATTTTGGAAGTACAGGGTACTTGCAGCAAAGGGAAATGCTGTGCGAGGTTAAGCTGTTTGCCCAAGGTCGCAGAGGCCAGCAGTGCGAGGAGCTAGGAAGTGCCAGAAATTGCTTGCCAACTCCTCGGCCTCCAAGTCAGACCACCCACTTCTTCCTGAAAGAAGCTACATGTACAATTGCTCCTTTCCAGCAAACTCCTTGCCAACCCTCTGAAAAGTAACCCCCAGAACTAGCTGGATTTGACAGGCCCTGATGTGGTGCCGACGCACGTGGAAGTGCGGGCAGCCCCCTGCCAGCCACTACCATCCACAGAGGACCCGCTGTTCACAGGATGCACCATCAACAACCTGACCTCTTTAACCCCATAAAATGGAAACTAAAGCACAGGAAAAAAGCATGGGAAATTCTTCTCTCAGCAATGAACTCCCTTGGAAACGCGCACGGTCTTAGCTCCCATTTGAATTTGGCCGGTGCGTTTATTAGTCATAATGCATACAAATGCATTTTGCTGGAGAAATGCAGCATAAACAATTAGCTCATCAGGCTGTAGTGGAATGGGCTATATATACTATTACGTTATCTCAATTAGTGATTCTGTTCCGCCTGCGTGGTGTGTGCTCAGGTTGCCCCAGCTTACCTCATCATCTCCACAGCTCTAAAGGTTGCAGCCATGGGTATGGGGCTTCAACCCGAAGAGCTGCTTCCTTGCTACTTTTAAGCAACCCATGAAACCAAGGGTGGAAAATCTCACAAACCAACCTCCAGCCACCAACCCGCCTCAGTGAGCTGTGAACTACAGGCTTTGCAGGGAACTGTTCTTTAGGGTAAAAAAAAGTCCATGTTCTTTTGCTGTCTATGTTTCAGCAGCAAAGGCTGCACATCACAGAGGGACCTTTTGTTTATTTGGCTGGGCTCTTCCTTCCTTTCAGAGAAAAATCTTTGATTGATACAGGCAATTCCTAAATGTCAATATGTGCTTTCAAATGCATGGCCCACTTCAGTGTCAATACAGGGAATTGACAGGACATCCAATATTAATGAGTATTGACGTGTGAACACGTGCACACACACAGACTGATGGTGGAAACCTGATGGCACGAAGCTTTGAATAAATGTGCCATGGAAAAGAATAAATCAATATTTAATATGGAGAGAAACTATTACGGGTCTTGTATCTTGCTACATCAGGAAGACCTAAAATGCATTACAACCCAAGAGTGACTTTCCTCCTCCTCCTGGTACAGGCAGGACGGGATGTGTGGAGGAGGGAGAAGAGGGGAGGAAGGCTTCTGAGTCACCAAGAGGCAGGGGAAGGGGAGTTTTTTACCCTTTGGAGGGTGGGAACATCCTGGGCATCACTGCTGTGCAAGGCAGCAGAAGACAGCTACTAGGCTGAGTGCGTTGTCCTTACGCAGAGTTTGTGACCAGTACTGCAAAAGAGCAGTGAAGCCAAGAAAAAGTGGAAAAGAAGTGTAAATGAGTTGTACAAATTAGAGCTCTTGGGCTACAAATATCCATGTTGGGGGGGAAAAAAGAGAATAGAAAGGGTATACAGGAATACAAATTGATACAAGCAGGTTTTTATACCTCATCTGATGAACAGATCCAACCATATCATACAATACATCCAACAGGAATGGGGCATTCAACAGGAATGGGGTTTTCTATGAGCCAGAAACATAAAAAGCATGAACCCTAAACCACGCACATGTGCTAGCATGAGAAAGGCTCAGGCAAGACATCTTTCTTAAAGGTCATGCAAAAGTCACTTGCATTTTTGATTTCATGAAAGAATTTGATCGATAATCAGACACATCCTTCCTTCTTCCTGGAATACATTAAATTGGAAGAAATGCCTGAGATGTAGTGGGGAAGTCAGGTCGTACTGCGGGGTGGGGGGACCCACAGCACAGATGAACAACTGCAGTGAGAAGCCACCTTCTTCCTTAATCAAAATACAATCACCGAATGCAAAGACTTGCACAGCCGGTACTGCAGTGATAAAATTGGACTTCTCCCGTACTGCCAGCTTCATGTTTGCCCAAGAATGTTTATTTTTTAACACTGTACTTTTTCAGACTCTCAAAAGATATGGTCCAAAAAATTGAAATCATTGCCATACTGCCAGCTGTAATAATCCTAGATGTATCTCCAGTCTAGGGGTAGTTTGTGTTTTCCACGGAGCCTTAGCTCTTGGTGTACGACGACTAATGAAGAATATGACTTTCATTAGTGAGTTTTAACTGCTTTGGTTGGGAAGAAGACAGTCTGAAGGGTTAAAATCCAGAAGGGAAACACCGGAGGGTTCAGTTTTGGGGTGTGTTTGTAGTAGCACAACAAACAGTATATTTGTTTTTAACCCTCTGTGTATGTCAAAAGGATTTTTTCATCATTTTTAACAATCTAGAATTTAGCAGACCTACTCTGGGGGAAGAAGGGCTCCCCATTTCACCAGTAACACCAGGGTAGGTATGGAAAGCAATGTTTGTTCATTTGTGCTAAGAATTAATGTATGGATCCCACATTAAGTGCATACAGTTTAATAAGTCCTATAATCTGTTTCCCTCCAAGACAGACCATTTCTGCTCTATTTGACTATTTGGAATACAGAGGGAAAACAACAATTTTAAGTTTGGTCACAACTCACGTAACTGGGACAAGGCTATCACCTTAGACAATCATTTTAAAATAGAGAGCCTTTTGTCAAACACTCCTAAATGACCTCAGGGGCTAAGCCCACCAAAATCTAGAGTTAAAATATAGCTTTAAATGGACATAACGAAATGCAAAGCAGGCTCATTACATACGAAAGCACTGAAGCTGCCCATCGGAAGCATGAACCAAAACTCATGTGTGTGCTCCTACTATCCTGGCTGAAGCCAACGCCAAAGCTCCCTGATTTCAGCTGGGAGAATCCTGCCCTCAGTTTTTATTTAAGCAGCAAGACTTCTGTACTTGCTGGGGACAGAAAGATACAAAATAGAGAAAAGGAGCTCTCCTAATATATACACAGCACAGCTCATTCCTCATTTTATGGCTGTGCAACTGGAAGCAGACAAAGTTCTTCCAAAGCCCAGCAAAAATCTTTGATTCCCTCTCATTCTGGGGCTTATTTTGGGCTGGGAAAAACATGGCCAAGAAGCCTGGCTGAATGAATACCTTCAAGCGATTTCTGATCCTGCCACGGCTCTGCCTTCCCAGACCTCAAAATCCCTTCATGCGTCATTTATAAATAATCCTATCCATTGCAAAAGGTGGCGAGCATTGCCTCGGTTACTCGCTGGGAACACACTGACCAGCTCCCGGCCTTCCGCACTGACCTGGCGGTTAACTCGGAGCTGCTGCTTGCCTGGAGCACTCTTCTCCATGCTCCATTTCATGCAGAGAGCAGAGAGAGCCGAGAGCTTTCGCTCGGGTTTGCTTGTTCCTTTTTTCATTTCTAGCGTACCGGGTGGGAAGAAGGGCGACTGGGATCCAGGCTCACAAGCCAGGCCGTGAGCAAGCGTACTCCTGCAGTGCTGCAGGAGCATATGCAAGTGAAAATGAGACGGTGAGGGATGTGACAAGGCATTTTTACCCAGAGCAGCTCCTTCCGAGTACATCCACGTGCCTGCTGCGTGGTTTTGCTTCTGCTTCTTTGAGCGAGCCGTCCAACAGCTATGCGAGCTGGTGTGCACCTGTATTTACAAGGCAAACTTAGCAGGACGTTAAAAGTCAGCGTTGGAGGAGACAAAACAGGAGAGGACATGCTGGCTGGTTCTCAGCCTGCTCTTGGGTAATTTTAGTACTTTCCTCGAGCACCTAGGTGGCACGATGACTTCAAACTGTGGCCATCACTGTTAGCACAAAGAATTAAGTACATAAACAACATTAGCTATAATAGTGTTATAATGCACGTAACCTCTTACTAGGGAATTGGAAATTTAAGCTGATGTTTTCTTTTGCAGCAGAGGTAGGAAGCCAAGACAACACGTTAGGTGGTGGAAGTTAGAAGGGAAAAAGAACAATTTTTTCAGACACTTACTGCAGAGTGCCTACAATATTGTACAATAATAAGCTGAAAATACAGACTTTATTTCCCTTTGGAATTCAAATGCTTGTACATCAACAGGGCACCTCTAATATCTAAGTAATAAGCATAGCTGCTCCATAAGGACACTACTGAAACACAAATTCCCTCAATACAATTTCAGATTGAGAGTGTGAGCTCGGGGAAGGAGAACTTTATTACATTTCATAAGGTTCTCTTAAGCGTTTTCTGAATTTAAAGCTAAAACCACGACCTCCAGTGGGAGAAAGTACTGCACTCTTCTTTAAATCTGCATTCATTTATCTGATAGGCTGCCACTGGACAAAGCAAAAATGCTTTTATTATTTCTGCAGACCTTGAATGTTGCATTGAAGAGTTCACGAAGGCTGAGAACGACGACTGTGCAATATATATTTATAACGCAACTATTAAGATGTTCTGATTTGTTTGCTTCACTTTGCTACATATAATGCACCAGCAAAGCTGATAAAAATTGTATGTTTTCCCTTTCTTCTTGATAGCTGATTATACCAGGCAGGCCTGGGCAAAAAGCATTTGCTACACTGCTTGAAGAATCCAGATACAGTGCAATTTGCTGGCCATTAGGTTATGAGATACGCTAGCGAGCGGCACTGGTGAAATGGGCGCCTGCACGGTAGTAATTGAAGAGTTAATGTTTTTTACTTGTCCCTGGATGAGTGCAATATTTCTGTATCTTCTCAAAGTTTAAGATTAAACAAGTTAGGAGTTCAAAGCAAACAAACTGCCTAATCAAACAGCAGATGCCCTTGGAGGATTCTCTAAATAAATACTATTGCATTTCATACCACTACCTCCAATTGCACTGAACCTCTTATTTGTTTATGGTATCCCTGGTTCAAATGGCAGAACCTCCAGATCCAATTTAAAATGCTGAAGAGGTCACTTAGAATTGTTGACTGAACCCGGCTCAAACCATAGAAGAGACTTTGTAATGAAATAAATATTTACTAATCAGATTATCTACCCAGAGCAACAATCTTTGTTGGTAGGCTGCCATTTATTACACTTTCAATCAACCCCATGGCTTCTAATAAGCTGCATTTTCATGTTTTTCTTAATATAGAACTGCTTGTCATTCAGCATGGTACAATGCGCCGTTGTGCTCCGGGAGAGGCGCGATGCCCGGGGCGCGGCGAAGGCTGACGGCGACGCCGCGGAGCCGCTCGGCTCTCCCTTCTCGCTGACTTGCCGGGGGCGGCGGGCAGAAGCCGGCAGCAGCGGCGCGGCTCCAGCGCCCTGCAGCGTGTCTCCGCGGAGGTCAGGGCTCCGTACGAAAAACCGTCTCGACAAAAAATTGGTTAGGTCGTTTTACAGATGCAAAGGGGAAAAAATGACTGCTGTTGAGAGACTCCTTCTACCTGTGTGAGGATGCAAGTGTTATTATCCACACGTGGCAGGCATGGGCTGTTAATTAGGAAAATGAATACGAAAAAAGGTTTCATGAGGTGCACGGGTAACGATCCAGGTGCTGCTAAGTATAAAATATGCTGAGAAAAATGAGCCCTCGCAGAGTTTGAGGAGACGAATTATCAAAAACACAGTCACGCTGACAAAACATACACATCTGCTTTGCCAGTACAATTAAGATGCCTGCGCTTCTTACAGGGAGCGGGATAAACAGGGAGTGGGATAAGGAAGTGCTTGGCTGTGCATCTTTCTGGTTATTGCTGTAAGAAGATACCTAATATTTAGTGTCGGTACCGTATCCACGGTAAATGCATCCGTCCATTACATGGCTTCTCACTTGAGCTGGAAGAGGCAAAATAGGCCACCTGAAAATGTCTGAAGACCAAGACCTGCTGGAAAAGTATTCCCCAGCAAGATAAAGCACTCCCTACCCAGATAACTTACTATTTTATGCATCCACAATTAGTAGTTTTGTGGAAATTCCCTGCACTTCTAAATCTTCAACCTGTGGATTTTAATACTGCCTCATAAACCAGTCAGTGTTTCAGTAACGCAGGCTGAAGACTGTAACTATGTCCTTAACTCACCGCCATGCGCATAAAAAATCCTACAAGCTCATCAGCGGTTAATCCGTCCCATCAAAAGTGCCACAGTACATTGACAAAATTAGAAATACAAGTTTGTTATTTTAATGAGTCACCGACATCTGCTGCTTATTCTTAGTTTTCAGTCGTATTCCCCTGCTCTGACATCACGGCGCATGTGATTTTTATTTGGTTACCGCTCTTAGCACTGGCTCAGTCCTTTATATTACTTTGACAGCATTTCTCCTCATTCATTATTTAACAATAACTTTTGCTTACCAAGCACATTTCAACACAACTAACTAAACTAAAAGCATGTCCTAATCCTTAATGAAGTCCAAATGTTTCTCCTGGGAGGCAGGTAAGTATCATCAACATTTTCTGGATGGGAAAGCAGATATTAAGTAATTTGCCAAGGTCATGCAGCCTGTCTGTGGCACAGCTTGGAAAAAAAATGCTCTCAGGAGCCCTGGCTATCCATCCCCGGGTGTAAGTAACAACCTTTACCAGCAAAGGCTACTCCATACTAAGGGCAAAGGCGCAGGGAGAGAACGTGAAGGCACGAACCGGCATTGCAACCATGGCTGCACCAGGAGAGGGAGCCAAGAAAAACCAGAAAATGAGGTTTTTGTCCCACCACTGATTTAGGGGGGCGGATTTAGTTTAGGGTAAAGACACAAAGAAGAAGATCCTGCAGCAGGGTCATCTCATCACCAGAAGGCTGGGAGCCTCCGCAGTTGGCCGATGACAATGTTTGTTATCAGGTAATGCTGAAACAACAGCAGCCCAGTGTCCTGCTTGGGAGCCTGAAGGTCTTGAGATATTAACAGCGGATTTTTTTTTTTAAGTCCTGCATTTCTCAGTCTCTTTTCAACTCCATGTTTTTAACAATGATGTTATTTAACACATGCCAGTATGAATAAGTTTATTCTTTCTTCTGATCTGCTCCTATAAAAGGAGCTTGTGTTACACAGACTGCCTATAATTCATTAAGCCAAATTCCCTTCCATCTGGAGGCTTATACAGTTGTTGAAAAGCTGTCACTATAACCTATTGTCACTGCAACTTTTTATGAACCAACCTACATTTTTATGTCAAAATTTATCTCAACAATTTTGCAGTACTTACTTTCAATTATTTCTATATCATCAGCCTTTACGTAATGCAGCATTCCAAGATAATACGCTGGGATAAACTTCTCTCTCTGGCTCTGTTCATACTGAAAATAAATACGGTTTTGTATTTTAACAAGAGTTACACAGAAGGAGACACAGCTTCATGTGCACATCCCAGTGGACACACAAGCCAATGGCATTTATTGATTTCACCCATCCCCAAATGAAACAATCATAAATAAATGCAATGGTCTACGTTAGAATGAAAGAATGGCTATAAAAAGGGAATTCTTCTCAATGAAAAAAATTAAATTAGGATGCCCTCGTTTCGTTTTACAAGAAGGCGGCATGTGCACATGCAAATTCCACATGTTCCAAAGGGCAGATACATAAAATGATGCACGGAGGTAACAAGGCCAAAGACCAACAGCAGCTGCCTTATTTGTCTCAATCCACAATCTATAGAAAGACATGCATCCTAGCATCCCACCCTCTGCCAGACCCACCTAATACATAAAAGGAGATTAAAAATCCAGTGTACAAGGAGTCAAAACATCCTCAATTCTAGCCAACTTGGGAAAGAGCCTTACTGACTGAAATTCCAGCAACGAGGACATGGCCCTAGTCCTAAAACTCTGTAATACAGTCCCATGGACCACCTTTTCCTCACCTTTCATAACGCCTTTACAACAGATTATGGCATTGCCTATACTAGAGGCTTATACTGGCATAAGCTGTGCCGATATGACCAGGACTAATTCTGCAGGAAAGAGAATGCCAGAATGCCAACACAGAAATTAGAAACAACACAGAAAGATAGCTGATGGGTAGAAAAGCAGGTTTTGGCAAGCCAGTCTCTCATAAAATTAGCAAGGGTGTGTTCCTGTTTGCAGTACAGCTATATACCAGCATCACAATGTTTTTTAATAAAATAAAAATCACAACCTGAACTGACATGGTTGGATTGATAAGATTTAAGTCTTGACTAAGCCCCTGAATTAAAACACTGTTTCAATGCAGGGGGCAGGGAAATATCAGCATTTTTCAAAAGCTTGGTGTTGTTCAACTGAAATAGTTTAAAAGGCAGGACAGGAAAAGGAAGTGTCAGTTTTGGAAGCGACAAAGATCAATGTGTCTCCAATATGGTAAATCTGGCAAACTGCTGTGCAGTAAAATAAAGCGACGCATAACTGCTGAAGCAGTCTCGGGCCAAAACTCACGATTCTACTTACCTCACACTAAAGCAAAACTCTGTCTACTTGAAATGATGGAGAGAAGCTGAGCTGAGTAGGAACAGTAGGGCTTGGCTCATGCTATATATATATATACACACATATATATATATATATATATATATATATCTATGTGTATGTTCTGTTGGTAGCTCGACTGCAGACCATACAAGTAATTTAAGGTTTTATCTCTTTGGTAGAAGTATGCATGTTTGGGTGGGGAACTGAAACAGATGGAATAAAAGCAATCGCTGTCAGGTCTTATGTTCATACGACTATCTTTCTGAATATAGACAGACACCCTCCCCATGTACCACATTTTCTTCTTGTAGCACCTACCAGCCTATGAGCTGTGGATCAAGGATCAACTGTGTGAAGACCTACAGAGATGAACAGCAGCAGGATGGCCTCATGCCCCCATATCTTAACTGAAAGGGAAGATGAGGGCTGTTTAATCAAATTCTCTCTGCCAACTGCTATAGAATGGTGGAATAGTCTGTAAGGAAAAGGCAAAAGCCCAGTGGCTCAAATCTTATTGAACTACGTTGGACCGACACTGCAGGGCCTCATTTTATCAGAAATGGGAACAGAAATTCCTTAAATCTATGGATCAGCAATATCAGCTTCTCGTGCTTACCGTGGTATTGGCTATGTGTTCAAAGGCCCTTCGCTTTGAGCTGACTTGGGCTTAATTGCTGTGTTTTTGGAACTACTTTAAATGCCGAACCTAGAGTAGCCATTTCAAGGACAGATTCAGCTACAAAAACAACAAGTGGGACTGTATTTGTAATCACGCAGGTACCAGCAGCGTGCACACGCCCCTCTTTCGGCCTCGTGGTAGGTCTCCAGCTGGGCAGGCTCGTCCTCTCCATTCTAGATCTTGGCACCGGACATGCCACGGGTCTGCTTGGTTTTTGCATTGAAGAGAGCAGGAATAGGGAAGGGAAATATATCGGTGGTCCTGAAAGTGCATTCTCCTTGTTTCTGGTTTTAGGACCTAATTGCTCTCAATTACAGTCCTAACAAGTCACGCTTCTTCGCCTTTTAGCCATGTAGTAATCTACAGAAGAGCACACTTGAAGTGGCACAAGCAGATTTTTCTCCCTCTTGTCTTCATCCAGAGAAATCTCTAGCCAGGATATTCTGAGCAGGTTTCTTACCTTCTTCTTGACATGCTGTAGCTTGCATGCTGTGGTCTCCTTTCAAGTCCAATTTTCATAACTCTGACTAACAACAAAACTGAGAGGATGCTGACAGGAGGAAGAGAAACAAACATTAGATCACCTATTTAATATCCTCCTGGTGAGCTCACCAGCTCTGAAATAGCAGTGTTTTATAACAGGCATAATCTCGATTTAAAAGCTACAACCGGTGTTCTCCATCAGAGATAAGTTTCATGGTTCAATCTGGCACCACAGAAGGTGGATCTGATAGGGAGCACATGGACAGGAAACCAACAGGAGAGAGGTAAGTGCATGAGGATGTATAATTGCTCTCTGTTAATACGGGGGGTAAACACAAAATGAGGTTTTCTCAACAACAAATGACCATGACCTGTCAATGAACACACCAGCAGAAAAATGAAATTCTGAAAGGGCTTCTTTAGACAGTGATGGGGATCAAAACTCCGCCTGGTCTTCAGGTACGGCTTCATACGTTTATGAATCTACTTCAAATAATGTGATTCCATACAATGTCAAGAGTTTAGATTCAAGGAG
Source organism: Pelecanus crispus (assembly GCF_030463565.1). Classification (NCBI taxonomy): domain Eukaryota; kingdom Metazoa; phylum Chordata; class Aves; order Pelecaniformes; family Pelecanidae; genus Pelecanus; species Pelecanus crispus. Next base: position 124,186,195 of record NC_134645.1, on the reverse strand, counting down.
CGGAAAGATCCTTTCCAGGTCTACATCTTATGGGGGGGAAAAAGTCTTGTCCTTTAAAACACTTTTAGACCAGTTTCTGCATAAATAAATGCAGGTCCATGACCAAGGAAGCAACTCCCTTAAGTGGCTTAATACTCTTAAATGCTGCAGGAACCTCAGCTTGGATGCAACATGGCTGCAGGCTGGTGCAATAGGCATATTTGGGATTATTCCTCAAGCCTTTTCCTGCTAGCTAATCTCACCACAGAATTTTTGCACAGTTTAAAATAAAAAGACATTACAAAAATCTTCTTTTAATTAGGGTAACTGACGTTCTGTGACCACAAAACCCACAGGTTTCTAAAGAATATGCAGACCTTTTTAGAAGTATAAGGGGAAAAAAATCCAGCAGAGGAGTTACACGTGCTCTCGAGGGAAGGTCCTTTCTGGCAATTTAACTTCAAAAAAACAAGTCCTTAAAGGAGCACGAGGAAGCCATCACCCACAGCCTTCTCAATGGAGCAACTTTATCTCCAAAAATATACGATTATTCTGTAATATCTGAAGGGGATATTCAGAGGAAATAGAACAGAAAGATATGAAAAATTACTTTCTTTTGCTTTAATAATGGGAAGATCAGAAACAGTGAGGATCTCTCGGATGACCCCTGAAGGCCAGGAGCTGAAGTTTGAGCTTCTGTTGCTACCAAGAGAGAATCCTGCTCTCGTGACAGTTCAGACGGTCTGTAGAAAATGAAAGTTCCATTATGAAATGGATGTTTGCCTTTGGCACTAGGCTGAGTGGCTCCTCTATGTGTCCTCTACAATTGCCAAGTGGAGCTGCAGTCCTCACAGGGATGCTGGATCTTGGGAGGAGAAACAACTGATGAAATGAAGGAGATAATTTAGAGTAGCACTTGTCTGTTGTTATGCGTGATGGCCACACATCAGGTTCTGGATGTTTTAAGAGAATATTAATTATTTTTTTTTTTTTTTATCCCTTGTACCCTGTCTTCAGTGGCTGCTGAAGGGTGAAGAAGTCCAGGAGGCTCTGTTAACATCTCTGATCACTGGTGAGACCAAGGTCTTTAGGAAGCCACAGTTCAGCCTCTGCTCCAATGACCAAAATCTAATCTTGTCTTGTCTTTTGGCTAAGACTGTGGGATAGGCTACCATGAAATTATTCTGGCTTCGCCAGCACCCTGTCCTTTGTTGCCATGAGTTTCAACTTCATTCCATGCAACCCATTACAACCCCCACTGCAATCAGGCAGCTAAAATCAGCTGCCACCAGCCAAACAGATCATGAAGCACCAACTGTAGAAAGAGCCCAGAAGGCAAACCTTCTGCCCGAAACCCTCTCATGATTAGACATAACCCCACTTCATTCCGATGCAAGGGAAAATGCTATGAGATTTAATTAGGAGACAGGAACGGAAAGAATTCAGGAGGCTGGCAACTGCTAGCTTTGTGTTACATGTAGTTCGAAGAGACTGTTCCTTGTGATGTGTCTCCACTGACTACCTGCTGCAGGAAGGCTGAGCTGGAGGAGCTGGTATTTCCCTATAAATACTCAAATAGCCCAGAATGAATGAACTTGCAGGATAGGACAGGATTTCTCCAACTGGTTTCCAAGAGGAAAAGCTGCCCAGTAGAAACTTGCCTGAAATGGGAGGATATCCTGTATTTTCAGAGGAGAGGGCCCTTCCTTCTTCCCCTCTCACAAGAAACCTTCCAGGAGAAACGTGTAATAAACATGATTAACACTAATTTTTATTACTGCTGAGGAGGTCATAAAAAGAAATGCCTTCCACATAGGCTTATGAGCTAACCGCTCTCCTTCTCAGTTGCGACTGAAACAGCTCAGATCTATTCATCTTCAGGGCATACCATAAACCCCATCAATTTGTCAGGTAGTTTCCACAGGCATCTCAAGCATGTTGAAACTCGGTTAATTATTGCTGCCGAACAACGATCCTCCCTTCTCCTGTTTGGATGGAATTTGTCATTGGTTTTGCTTTATTGTTGTTTTCTTTGCTACAGATTTTGCTTGCGATGCCTGCTGGGGTGCTTCAAACACTGAAGACATTTTTTAAAGTGCTGAAAGGAAACTAATAATCATAAATAAATAATTCTTCAATTTCTCCGAGGAGATGTCCAGCAAAAAGAGAGAAATTGCTGAAGTAGTTCAAATGTACAAAATAAGACAGGAGGAAGAAAAATGCTTTCCAGAATCTCCCTTCAGGCTTTCTTTCAACGACCCATTGCAAGAAAACCAGAGAAACCAAAAGGGGAAGACAAATCTGATTTTTCATTTATACTGCGAAGGTGATCTACCCAAGTCAAAATTTAGGCTTGTTGTATATGATAGAAAGCAAACTGAACCCCAAGATCCCTTCTGGCTTATACTTTTACAGACTATGTTTGCAGCCAAGGCACCAACAGGACAAAGTCACTGTGGATCTGAGGGGAAAATAGAGCAACCAAAAGACAGAGATGCTGCTTTCAAAAGCCCTCTGATATAAAGGTGATAGGAAACATGTATTATTATTACCTCATTTGATATAGTTATTCAATACAGGTTTCTTGTTTTCTAAATTCCACATCTATCACTTTAAAATTACCAAAAATAAAAAGCATGTCAGAAATAAAAATAGTCTCTTGCTAGGAGACTTCTACTACTGCCTATCATTCAGGGGGACATCTGTTTACTTCCCTGCGTGAGGATGAGCAAGGACAGGACATGGGTTAAGCTGAAGAGGCATTAAAGAGTCAGCAACATGAAATGAAAGCATACTTCTCTGACAGCTGTAGGCTGTTATAATTTTTTTTTTAAATTGTGCATTAAGTTTTTGGTTAACATATCTTACATTCCATGTAATGTAGATTTTATGGCACTCAACTTCCAGTAACAAGGATTTTTTTACCCTTATAACAACTTGAGTTATGCTCGATATACATTAACCAGTACTTGTCATTCCAGTTCAATTTTTCCACATCAATCCTCCGGTTTCTTACCTAACTGACAGCACAGGCATACAGTAAAATTGAAAGGGGAAGACCTTTGGACTGACACAAAACACAAGCAAAACAGAACCATAACCAGATCTACAAAGGCTGAACTGAAATGAGAATTTAATGGAATTTTTTGGAATTACATTAAATTCTTCTACACGGGAATAAAGTTATACACAGATGACCACAAGCAATCGAGTTACTGTAAAATAACAATAACCAAGCTGCAGTAACATATCATGTGTTTTCTCTTAGTGTGCCCCTCTGGAGAAGCAAAATGAGCTTAAGCCACATGTGTACATTTGAGACTTAAGCTAACACGTTTTTCTTTAGAAGTGAGGCAGGTTGTAAGAAGGCACACGGTCCGTTACCGCAGCTGAGCTGACAAAAACTGCCTCACCGCATCACGGCAGCGCTGCCCGCTGGGATCAGGGGTCCACAGTGCTGCTCAGACTCACAGTGCCTTTATATTCCCAAGGGAGCGAAACCAGCCTCAACAGAGAGCCAGTGGAGCACTGAATTAGGAGGCTCCGGTATTGCCTAACTCATTCACTTAAAAAATCCTTCATTTAAAAAAGTTCGCTTACCTGCAGTCTCTATATTTGCAAGCTCTTTATCTTAGAGGGCTCTTGATTTTCTATTTGTATATGCACCCATGGCTTGAAAAACTGTGAAGAAGAGCGTCACTAACAAAGGATCTTCTTGTCACTGAAGGGAACAGACTGCTGTCTTTCCATTTGGAGAATGATGGCTAACAAAAGCCCATCCAAAGTAAACAAAACAAATAAGCCAAATGATTAAAATATGCCTTCCCTAATTCAGGAGCTACTTTCTCATTTTGCTCAAGTTCTCCCAGCTCCACATTGTCCTGGTGACTTTCTCCATCTACTCAGGGGCCAGATCTCACTACGGAACTTCAACATGGGTAGCAAAGATGCCTTAACGGCTTTGGAGAGCACATTTAATTTTAGACATCTCTCATTGAGATGGCTGTTTACGGTTGGTGTTGAACAATTTTTCATTTCTTTACCAGGCAACGTACACTTAAGAAATTTCAAAACCGTAAGGAGACCAGGGTGATCCCAAAACTGAAATTTTATACCCTGCTTAAGAAACCTGAAGTAGTTACTCTAAAAATTCCTGAAAACACTCAATCTGTTGTCCTAAATGTGCACTCGTTAAACATATATAGGGCTCCCTTTTCTTATTGTTATGAACAACAAATTTTATAAAAATCTAAACTAGTATTTCAAGCTTCCAGAAGGTCTGTCAAAATACACAATAAAGTTGTTTACTATAAATTTGCAGTAGTTATCTGCAGCTTACATTATGTTTATACAGTGTTTATAAAATGATATTATTTAAAAATGATTGCATTTAATTGCTACATCTTAAAAACACTGTAATCAAATTAACTTCAGTTTTATTTTTCAAGTGCAACTGAGATTTTTTAAGTATTCTAAGTAGGTGCAATACAACAAAGCAAGTATGAGGACATCGATCAAGCAGTAGGATTATCTGGGTAAGAACAATAACAAACAAGAAAGAAAATAAGACAGCTGAAGCAGACAATAGCAGCCGACTTACTACTTTTTGCATTTCCTGAAAAGTGAACCATCCGAAGAGGATGGTATAAAAAAGAACATTTCTCCCATTGTTTGAAGTTGTTTTGCTGCAGCTTACAGAATTCATGTAAAAGAATTCTTTGTAGCCTAAAGTTGGAAGAAAAGTGTTCCCATTCAAAGAATTAAGTGGTTTGCTGAATTACTGGGATTTGCCCAACATAATCTCAGTTTTCATTCACTACAGTGGATGATAGTGTTGTTACTGTAAAAAATGCTCTTCAGGAACCCTTTTAAAGCCACGTAACTTTTCCATAAATGTACCTCTAATAAGACTTTAAACAGATGCATTTTATATAGTCGAGAAGCAGAGGCATTCTTCCTGCCCTGCAGCAGTAACTCACACTTTCAGGGATCTCTGATCTTACCCAAAGACACGGGATGAAATTCTTAATTCTACCAAGTCACTGACTTCAGCTGGGTTGGGATTGTACTCCTACAGGTATAGGTTGCTTTTTGTCTTCACCTGAACAAACCACAATGAAAATGACAACATACACATAAAGCCTTAGAGTTTTCAACTCATCCCAAACCATCCCAAATATTCACTAACCAGTTTTATACGCTGTACCTATCCGAGCAGCTCCCAGTAGAGCATTAAGCAGTGACTCGTATTTGGGAGAGGTAGTTTGGACATCTCAAGTAAAAGATGTGTACACGCAGGTACATCTTCTTTCATTGTGAGGGGAGTTTATTTGGTTTGCTACTTTTTTTTTCTTTTCCTTGTGCATGGATTCCTTGTAATTACACTTGTTGCCACCTGTTTACGCTACAAAATGCAAGCAAAAGGAACGCACCATGCCCTGCAAGTACAACAGTGAAGATCACCTGACATATATTGCTTGGGAGGTACCACCTTCCAGCTACTGCCAGCAAATCAAGCCTTACTGATTAATTAGAAGAAATACCCTTCAGAGCTACCTCAAACTTTTAACTCCATGCATGTAAGGAGGTCTTGAGGTTCTGAGAAGACTCCCCAGTGGATGAGGACTACAAATGTGTATTCAAAATCTCACTCCTGCTGCACTAAATCCAGACACGATGACCTTTAACTTTTCAGTAGCACTGAAGTGAAGGCGTATTATTGCTAAATAAATATGCAAGGCAAAAGTTCTCAGTGCATTTGCAGTAAACACCGTCTGCCCAATACTGCTCTTGCAAACACAGGATACCTTCTTTATCTTCTTGTTTGTTTTGCATTATATAAGACGAAGCCAAACAAGCGTATACCCTTCCCAGAGGTTCACTAGATGCTATCTTACCTATGCAAGCGCTTTTGCAAAAAGGCCAGGCAAATTCCAGTGGAGCCATGCTAATCACTGAGATTCTGGCAGAAACCTAAAGCTTGAGGGGCATTTTTGTTTCTAACGTTTATGTGCACACTGCATTTTTGCAAAATAAAACGCAGTAGAGTGTATAAGGACAGAAAGGTGTTTGTTTAAGTGCTGCTCCTTCTGCAAGCAAAAACCTCAATATTCACAGGAAAAGGAAAAAACCCAGAGTGAACTTGCATTAGACTCCTCCATCCTGGAGCTGGTGGAAAGGTGTGGTGTACGAGCAAATGTATTTGTTAATACAATTATTTTTAATTATTCTTATATTGCTAGGAAATTAACACTGTGTTAGCACTTCCTCGTGCATTGCTGGGCTCATGCAGATTGGCTTTGTCAAGTCATATAACATCTTTAAGCTGTGAGGATGTTTCCACCAAATTGAAACAGACCACAAGTGCCAAAGACGATAGTACCTCCTTAGCCATATAGTCTGGTTTCTTACTACAGCATGAGATTACAGAGGATCCCAAATGCAATTTTGGAATTAACAGTTAACATTCTGTATCTTTTTACACCTGACCTTAAAATACTTACATGTGTTTCGGTTACCATGGTGCTTTATGTAGATTACTTCACACAAGGCATCCTTAATTACAAATCATACTATGGAGCAGGTTGCGAATCCAGAAATCATGTTGCCAATAAGCAAATAAACCTACAAGGGCATCTTCTAGAAAAAACCCGCAGAGCCCTCACATACAACATACCAGTTTGGTGAAGATTATCATAAGGAAATGTACTTTGTCAGATGGCTGTACCTTTGGAAAGTGCCTGGTGGTGACGAAGAATCTTAGTATCTTTACTCAGAGTTATTACAAGGTGGGGTAATGCACTGGATATACTATTAGAATTATAAACTATCTGGTCTTTTTGCCTCTTTTCTTTCAGCAAGGAAAAAAAAATACTCTAATTTAAACCTCCACAAAAAAAAAGACTAAAATATCCATATATAGGCACTTTGTGTTTCTACAAATATTAGGAAAAACATTTATAGGTGTAAAAGCGTACTTCTCAGTGGATACCAATATTTCTGCAGCGTTTGCAGTGTTTAGGATTATACAAGTTCTTCCTCAGATCCGTATTTGTGAACACTTTTACTTGAATACAGACTCTCCATATTCTAACCGCTTGATTACATTTACACCAACGCTAAGATGTTTTATGTGCGTTTTTATTTGACGCTATACCCAGTTTCTAGCATGAGGCACCATCTGAGCATAAAGTGTCATGTTAACTGGGAAACTAAGACAAAAGTTAGTTCTGCAAGGACCAGTAAGGAAAAAGGATATTAATTTATCGACTAAATACTTGAGTTGAAATTTGGAAACTTTAGAAATCTTATTTTCAGAGATGCATGCTTTAATTCTAGGGAACAGGAGCGGGTTTTGATGTGAGCTGGCCCTGACAGAACTGAAAGGATAGCTCTGAAAATGACCTGATCAAAGAAAAGATTAAAAGTTTTCCACTGCAACAACAAAAGCGATCGCGTCCCTGCTGCTGACCCGCTCTCCAGATTTCCGTTCAGGAGTGGCAGAAGCTCGTGAAACCAGACCGGGGAGGTACGGAGCGAGAGAAAGGCGGCACCGGCTGGTGGCCGAATCCAGCCGCCACCTTGCCCGATGATTTTGCCGCAGAAGCTCTCTCTGAAGTGGGGCAGCGAGCAGCAGCCGCCTCATCAAAGCTTTCGCAGCCCGGCTCGCTGCAAGCAAACCTTCTGCGGGAACGAATCGTTAGGAACAAAAGACCTAAAGGTGCTACCAAGAAACAGCAAGTCCGGCACTTCTGCAGCTCCTAACAACGCTTAGGCTCCAGCATCGCTGGCCAGAAGGCACTTGCCAAAGTACTTCTGCTTAGTTTGCGTTTCCCTCGCTTCCTCTTCCCCCCCCCCTTTTTGTACAGCTTTATAAGCTCCAATAAACCATCTACTTTTAATTTCTTTTTTTTGCTGCTTTTATAACGGCATACTGAAATAGCTTTGCAATTTAACAGAGTTACAGCTTTTGTTATTCTCTGTCAAATCCCCGGTTGCGTAGACTATTAATTCTCAGAAAGAGAGAAAGAGCAGGACCTATTGAAAAAGTAAGATTATTAGTATTACTGTATTGACTATCTCAGAGGCTTCTTTCAGTGATTTCCTTGAAAACTTTCTTCAGTTTCCTTAAGTTGGCTTATCTCTACTTGTTTATAACCCGCTTAAAAAAAAAGATCTCCAGTGAAATTTAATCTGGATTAAAACAAAGTTGATTTAGAAAATATTGACCCAAAGGAAAAAAAAAAACCCAAAGTGAAATTCCATTGTCATTCTTAAGACTAAATTAATAACAGTGAGTATTCTGAGGTGGTATTAACCGCTGATTTTGGAAATAAGATACTTTGATCTAATATAAGTTAATTTAGACTCTGCTTAAGGTATAATCTATATTGGAGAATTTTTAATAGCGAGACATAAAGTGTCTCCATTAAAGAAACAGCAATGCAACAACCTTCTGATCTTCCATTTAAAATTCCTTTTCTTTGCTTTTTTAATAATAAAAAGCCACAGTTCAACCTGTAATCAATTTGCTGTCCTTCAGCCAGTGAGTCCCCAGAAGGATAAACAGAAATGTGAGTGACAAATAGTATGAAACACATCTTTTAATTATTACTAGTAGAGACAATTATGGACATTGAGCTGACCATGTCTCCCACCTCTGGACCACCAATGTAGAGAGCAGTAATCTGAGGGGCACAATTACAGGGCACCCGACAGCAGAGCAGCTCCCAAGGTCTCACACCACCTTCCTTGCAGAGGGGACGTTAGCTGGAGTCTGAGATCAGTAGTGAAAATACAGCTTCCAAGAGAAAATTCAGTTCACATGTCAGTTCTTCCATGTTCACTCACAACGAGGAGTAACTCACCCCCCCAGGCACTCCTGCTGATTTTCAGCGTGATTAATTCCACTGATTAAAGGTGTCTCCAGCTGCAAGGGCTACCCCTTGGTGCTAGTGATGGAGTTGCTACATCCTGCTAAAATGTGTATTTTTAAAGATGCAGAGCACCACGCTCTCTCTTGGGGTTGCGGAGACAGGAAAGGACTGAATATTAGATCAAAAGGCAGCAATGTTTATGTTAAGGGCTGTAGATTCTTCTGGCAACCTGAATTAAAATAAAAGGGGATGCTATCAAGACTATTAATGTTTAGGCAATGGAAACATTTTTGTAATCCAACCTCCTGACATACCTACACGGGTAACTTCGATCTGATAGAAGCGGGTGGTTAAAGTGGAGAACAAGCATATCACCTGGAATAAACGTGAAACGGACTCTCCTGGAGTACGACTGAAAGCTTCATTTCTGCTGTAAATGATTGCTTTAATTCACATGGAAGAGCAGCAGTAAATCTTCATAAAATTAAAAACAATACTTTATTAATAACACGAACAAAAATGTAAAAGTTCAGTTGCTAGCAGCTATCCAGAATTACACAAGTAGCACCAAAATAATTAAAACTACTTGTGTTTCAAAAATAATAAATACATGTCATGACCCTAAGCAGCAAAACAACATTAAAATCCATTTGGTATGTAAATTCACTCGAATGATAACAAGTCACATATCTCAAAAAAGAAAAGAAAAGAAAAAAGAAAAAGAGAGAAAGAAGAAAATATTTACTACATAAATTATGAAAGGAAAATCAAAGAATTAAAAAACTCAGTTGTGTCTCTACTCATTATTTTGCTTTAATTTCATCTAACTTTGTGAAAAGCCCCATGGGCTAGGGACATTAATTTCTTGCTTTTGCTGTTTTACGAATTCCTAATGGAGAATTAAAAAAGAATTTCAATCACATGAATTGGAATCATGGGAAGGAATGGGAGAGAAAATCGAAGAAAACTGCAGGATACCCGGAAAGCTAAAAATAAATTAGTATATTCTAAACGCCTTTCGAAAAAGAGGAAAAATGCCCATGTCACAACCACAATCCGAGCTGATTTCAGCACCAGCGAGACAGAAAGAAAATAATCTAGAGGAACTTAAAAGCAACAAATCTCTAGGACCAGATGGAAGTTATCCCTAGGTATTAGAGAAGATCAAGAAAGAAACTTTCAGGCTACTGGCAGACATCATGGAAAGGCTGATAAGTTCCAGATGGAATACAGAAATCAGTAAATATGGCACCAGATTACGAAGCGATATGAAATAACATTTTAGTGTGAAATTAGCAATAAATACGGTTTGTAACACGGCAGCATATCACAATTTTGACATAATTTGACAAGTCGCAATATAAGACACAGTGTCAGAAGCTATCAAAGCAAAACAAAACAAATCTCCCAGGTGGTTTGCTGGGAGAAAAGCAGTTATTTCACTCAGAGTTTTCACACAGCGGTTCCCGATTTCCTCCTGCCCAGGTTGGCAGTGTATTAAAGTATTATTGCTTTTAATATGGCTAGGGGTCCAAATGGGAGCCAGCTGTGCTGGGCACTGGCCCAGCAATATAGGAGGTCGCCCAACTCCACTGCCCTTACGTCCTGGATGATTCCCAGGAAGAGGTGTCAATGCCAGAAGTCAAGCAAATTTTTCAAGGTCACAGAGCTGGTTTGAGGAAGAGAACTCACATTTTCTCAGTCCAGGCCCTAGCCATCAGATTACTACACCCAAGTGTCATTGCCTATCTGTGCATTCAACGACAGTCTTTAAATTCCTCCTTTTTCATAACTATAGTCGTATCTCACTTCTCCTGGCGTTCTTTCCAACTTAGCAACTTCTACTTCTGAATCAGATCGCTTGGAAGAAAGACAGTATACTAAATAATATTCATAGTATTTTTTTTTTAATCCCCCTTGCAAAATAAGCCATTCCCAGAAATCTACTGACTTCCTCTTCTCCTGCTGGCTTCCTCATGTCTTGCTCTGCTCATCACCTGCCATGGTCTCTGGTACCACAAGGACATCACTGCTTCCATTCCTCCTCCCATCAAAGACAAACTCTTAAACAACGTAGAGTGTCCACCATTCTCAAAGGCACATTTGCTTAAGTCATTTAATCTGTAACAAAATTGATGTGAAGTTAAGCTGAGGGACATTTATTTAAAAGGAGTGCAAGCACTTGGGTAAATGATGAAGATACACAGCAATTTCATGTACTCCAGTATTTGAAACTGGGAAACTTGAGCTTGGATTCACTTTCTAAGCATCTGAATGAGGTGTTTCAGGCACGCTGTTCCCAAAGCTCCCTCTGTGGTCAGCGCCAAGGTGAATCAGACCTTCACTGGGCCCCCTCCTCCGATTATATGGGGACCATCCTAACTTTGGTGTCTCGCTTAAGTGTCCAAAGTTAAGATGGGATGCATCTGGGTCTCTCTTGGCATACTGTGAAATTCACACCACAATATGATACGAGTCACAGATAAAAGCATAAAAATAAACACAAAGCAATTATTCCCCATGATAACAATGAGGTATAGGTGTTTCATCCTAACCCCCTACCCTAGGCTGTGATTGATGCCATATATATACAAAAAAAATTAAGGACTGTGGTGCTTGGCAGCAGAAAGAAGGGCAGTGGAGTCATAAAGTTTTTGTGAAACAAAGTTTGACAGAAACGTAAAGCAATGCACTGTGGTCTCTGAAGTAGGAAACACATGTCAAAATAAATCGAATTGAACTTGACCACAAGAAGGACTTTGAAAACACCCTGGAGTAATAGTGGAATTCACTCTTGAAAACACTATGGCAATGTTAGGGAAGAGTCAAACAGCAGAGCGACTGGGAGGCAGAGGGCTTAGGCACCAATACCAGAACAAAAGCCGAAAAACTAGTCCATCACAAAAAGGCACACTCAGAGCAACGTTCCAGGCTGCATTTAAAATGCAAGAAATCCAGAGTTAAGGCTCATACTCTTGCTCTCAGATCAGCTGGAAGTCACATTTTTCAACTTAGAAATTTTGGGACAGAAGAAGGTAAGATATGTACCCTAATGAAGTGAGTTGCGTAGTGGTAGCACTGATGGACACATTATCTGTATGACCTAGTAGGTTCTCTCTGTCTCCTTTTCTTTAAATGAGAGCAGCTGTATCATACAACACTACAATATTAAGACACGACGTACTGATCAGACATTATCCTTTCCTTGGTCTGCTAAGCCCTAGCCTTGTTTTCAGTCTGAAACTTACCTCTTCCCCCTCCAAGCAAATATTTTAACTGAAGTTAAGGTATGAGAGAGAACAAAGCTGCTTTCAGGATTAAAGTATCTATGAAAATCACCCCAAGAAGCTTAATTCATGTAGCTGAGGAAATAAATGGAAAGGTAAAAAAATCTACTTAATTAAAAAAAGTCTTCAGTCCCAATCCTGAACCACTGGAAGGCAGTGGCAGATAATATATAGGGAATTTATAAGGAACAATATAAGGAAGGCACTGGCAGATAATATATAAGGAATACATAAGGATCAGTCAACATGATGATTAACAGAACTGTGGTCTGCATAAAATATCTTTTTCAGTGATGGCAAAGTAAAGAAATCATAACTGATTGAAAGGAAAACGCAAAGGTTAGGTTGTACCAACCCCCTCTTCTCTCTTTCCATAGGTAATGTAGGGAAAGTTACAATTTAAATGTTCACCTGCAGTAAGAAATCTGTGTTTGATGGAAAGAAAAAACCTAACTCCATAGCTATCAGCAGGTTCTGAAAAAGTGCAATGTCCACGCTGGAAATAACCGTTATAGCTTCAAGATCTACCACAGCTACTTTCAAGGCTTTTTAGCTGCACTGATAAAAAAAAATCACATGCAGCCATCCCATATTGAGCTACCAAAACGTTTTAAGTCTGTGACTCCATTAGAGACACTGCAAGTACTGCGTAACGACTAATGTATTACGTACTGATAATGTGTTCACTGCCTCATGTCAGAGCATCATAAATATTTACTTAGCTACAATAGACATTCTGAGCTTGGTTATGCTATGCAATATAAACTTTGCCTTTTCTCAATGTAATGTTTATTCTTGGTATATATATACATATTTTCCATGCATTAAGCTCCAAGATTTTCGTCATACTTCTCAATTAATATATTTTACTAACTGCAGTTTTCTCAGGAGCCTGTAAATCTGACAGCTGAGCATCCTTATTTATTTTCCTTCAATGACCTCTATGTAAGACTTGCTTAGTTTTCTCTCTGTCAGGCACCTTGGGATCCATATTTCAAGCTGGATACTTTTTTCTTCTTATCTCTAGTTATTATTATTTGTTTGTTTGTATTACAGCGGCATCTTACAATCCCAGCTGGGGCTAGACATGCCAGGAATACATAAGAAAGAGTACCTGCCTCAGGAGAGAGTCTCTAGCTCAAAAAAATTACAGAAAAAATAGGAGACAGGAAGAGGGCGGCGGAGAAAGAGATGCAAAGAGGCGCTGTGACTTGCCTAATGTGATATATAGATAAGAGCTGCCTGGACCCTATGCTATTGCATATATATTGCACGATGAACCATCAACATCGGCAATAAAAATAATAAATTTTTTGAATTTTTTTTAAGCACAAGAGAGAAAGAAACTCAGCTTTGCTGTTCTGTAGCAGTAAGTCCTGCATGATCAACACAAGAGGCTTGGTATTATCAGTCTGGACTCATGCATAAGCAGGAGTAATCACGATGTCTTTACTGGTGATAACAGTCCTTAATATTACATATCCCTGTTACTATGCTGGTGTTAGGTTTCCTGTCTCCAAGAAATATGACTCATATCATAAGCCTTAGCCTACATTAATCTCAGATTTGAGGTGGGGTTTCTGCATTGTCTTCTGAAACATGACAAAATTGTCTCCAGAAAATGTATGAGTGAGCACAAGAACAAAAGGACAACTGGAATGAAAATAAAAATAATGCTGCCTTGCCTAACCTATTAGGTGACTACATGGTTATATAGGGGGGAGAATGAAGAAGAAGAATTTAAGACTAGTGCATCAGCAGCCTAAACTCTGGAACAGATAATAAAAAAAATAATTAAGAGGTGCTGGGGCTGTAACATGTATCCTGTTCTGTTCCATGCAGTACTTTGCTGGAGCTGCCATTGCTTTCCAGCACAGAGTGACACTAAAACCACAGGGAATTTTGCCAGAACTGCTGTCCTCTATCCCCTTGCTCGCCCTCAGGGCAGCAAGGACCAGAGCAGGCACCTTTGTGGTCACTACACACTTTTAGCAATCTGCAGCAACACAAAATATTGCCTGCTGGAGACCAGCAGACTCAATGGTCTTGGGATGTGGTACAACAGTCGTGGCTACAGTGAGCTATGACTCAAGTTGTTGTGCATACCCCCAGCAACACCAACCAACCATCACAAGGATGGTCCAACATATCTTCTCTGTGTCTCCTATTTTACCTTCCTAGCAAACTGGCCTTTTAATGCAAGGTTTTGGCCTCTGTCTAAGCTGTTACAGAGCCTTGGTCCTGAATATTTGAAAGATTGCACCAAGGTGTTGAAGGAAGACGGCAGTCAACAGCTCAGCTCTTCAGGTGAAGGCAACGTGCCATGGCCAGGAAGCTGTGGAGGAGAGCCCTGCCCCGCTCCAGGGCAGTAAAAAGCATTGCTACTCACCCCACAGCATGCTCCACATGGAGGGCAAATTTCTTTGACCTTGCCATCACCAACGAGGATAATACCAAAATAAACCAAACAAAAGTAAATGAACAAAACCCACAGTACTGCACTGCAGATGCTTCCTACCACACTGGCCTACAGTAGACACTGTAGTGTGACCCGTACAGGAGAGAAAAGAGCAATTCACACACGGATTAAGTGACACAGGACTCTGAATCTCCATTCTAAAACTATGTTCTTGAGGACATAGATAGGGAGACAAATTATAACCATGTGGGTTATGAATATATATTTATCCTACTAGAAACAAATTTTATTCACTTAACCTCAAAATACAGTGCGTCCTGGTCTCCAGCATAGCTGTGATTTCTTAATCATGTTCTGAACAATCTGCCAGATTTCTTCAAACATGCTTTTGCAATTCATTTACCATCAGGCAAGAGGAGAATTGTATTTTATATAAACTGTGATTTTTTTAATGGCGTTTTTTTCATACACAAGGCCAGAAGGGACCTTTTGAAATTATCCAACCTGACCTCTTGCATAATGGAAGCCACAGAACTTCCTTGAATTGATTATTGTTTGATCTATAGTGTATCTTGTAAAGAAGCATCTAATCTTCATATAAAAATCAACAGTGATGGAGATTTAGTGCCAAAATCTCTTGGTATATTGACCTCTTGGTCAATTGCCCTCACTGTTGAAAATCGAGGCTTAATTTCTGAATTTATCTGCATTTGTCAAGCTTCAATTTCTCAACACTTTGTTTGGCAGATGTATTACTTTTGTTTCACAAGGATGACGTGCATTGTTTATAATAAACAAGGCAGGCAGAAAAATGCGTCTTCTTTCCAAAAGCGTTGTCAGCAATGATTAAACATGAGTATGTACCAAATAGCTGACTCATTCCCACACTTCAGTCAGAGCTGGTGCTACCAATTGCCTCCCTGTATTTAATGTCAAATGATCTGCTCTATCAAACTGAAGACATGGTTCCACCGCAGTTACAGTGCCTTTGAATCAGCTAACGTGGTTCTGGTAGCAGCCTGGCTGTTACAAATCAGGCTGATGGAGAAGGGAGGAAGGGATCAGTTGTCTCAGACCAAATGCGGATTCAGCGCCCTGTGTGGTTGCAGAGCATTGCATAGTGAATCGGAATAACCCAGGCAGCTTTCTACAACGCAGCTCACACAGGGCTACAAAACCAATCGGAGAAGGTGGCAAATGCTCAAGAACTTGGCAGCGGCTACAGTACAGACATACCCGTAAGCAGAGGGGAAACCTCTCTCGTGCTCTTGGCACCTTCTAGCTTTCTACTCCAGCTACAGAAGACCTCGAGTGCACCCTCAGCAAGTTTGCAGATGACACCAAGCTGAGTGGTGTGGTTGACACACCAGAGGACGAGATGTCATCCAGAGAGACCTGGACAAGCTGGAGAGGTAGGCCTCTGTGAACCTCATGAGGTTCAACAAGGTCAAGGGCAAGGTCCTGCACCTGGGATGGGGCAACCCCCAATATCAGTGCAGGCTGGGGGATGAAGGGATTGAGAGCAGCCCTGCGGAGAAGGACTTGGGGGTACTGGTAGATGAAAAGCTGGACATGAGCTGGCAATGTGTGCTTGCAGCCCAGAAAGCCAACCGTATCCTGGGCTGCATCACAAGAAGCGTGGCCAGCAGGTCGAGGGAGGGGAATTCTGCTGCTCTGCTCTGCGCTGGTGAGACCTCACCTGGAGCACTGCGTCCAGCTCTGGGGTCCTCAGCACAAGAAGGACATGGACCTGCTGGAGCAGGTCCAGAGGAGGCCACCAAAATGATCCGAGGGCTGGAGCGCCTCTCCTACAAGGATAGGCTGAGAGAGTTGGGGTTGTTCAGCCTAGAGAAGAGAAGGCTGCGAGGAGACCTCATTGCGACCTTCCAATACTTAAAGGGGGCCTACAGGAAAGATGGGGAGAATCTTTTTAATAAGGCCTGTTGTGACAGGACAAGGAATAACGGATTTAAACTAAAGAAGAATAGATTTAGACTAGACATTAGAAAGAAATTTTTTACAGTGAGGGTGGTGAAGCACTGGAACAGGTTGCCCAGAGAGGCAGTGGAGGCCCCATCCCTGGCCACATCCCAGGTCAGGTTGGCCGGGGCTCTGAGCACCCTGATCTGGTTAAAGCTGTCCCTGCTGACGGCAGTGGGGTTGGGCTGGATGACCTCTAAAGCTCCCTTCCAACCCAAAGCATTCTATGGTTCTACGATTATATGAAAACAAAGGACCTTCGGTCACGGGATGCAAGACCCAACTCTCCTCACCATGGAGATTTTCATACGTATGAATACAGAAATAGCGAGTGGAATTGGTCCCACAAGGCTTGTTGGGCGCATTTTCATTATCCTTGGAAAAATTCTTAATGGTTACCAAATTGGCACCTAAATAGCAACACCTAGTACAACAATTAACAAGCTACAGTTGAGAACAGACCTTTGATCTAGGCCAAATAACTCTTTTGTCCACTACCCTAAAAAGCTTCAAAATTATGTCTGCCTTTACCCAGTGCTTATCTTCGAGTGACAACTGCTCTCCTCTGCCCAGTTCGGAGTAATCCTCCCTCTACTGCTTTTATGCAATACTTTTTTGTTGTTTTGGTTTTTTTTTCCCTTAGTTGAAAATCTATTTTATTTTCTAGGATTAAAAGGTGAACCGGAAGGCTTTTTTACGTACCCCGACCAGAGTTCAAGTTTCTTTATTTCTCCAGAAACCACCGATGAATCACTAACACCTCAAAACAAAGCCTGACTTGGATTCTCCGTGCAGCCTCGGGCATCGGTGATTCATCAACCCCTGCACAAGACACAACTTTCAAGTCAGGACTTTACAAACGCAGAAAATGCTGTTTAAATATTTTGCTTTAAAACAGACTTGCAAAGTTCAAGGCTACACAAACACGCTGCTAACAATCTGGAATGATAAAGTATTATTTAAAAAAAAAAAGTTATTTATTGAAGTGATTTCAGTGCACTGCTAAGGTGCTGGCTGGCTGGTTTCAGAGAAGCTATTTCTCTTTGTGGATGTGCTGGTTTATAAATCGCTCACTCATCGTGAATCCTGCTGGATACCAGAGGAATCCTATTTAAGCTTCTGGTAAGCAATTTGCTGGGTTTACTAAATTTTCCAGTCACGCATCCATGCAAAAGCTGCTTTCGCTTCCCATTCAAATTCTCCTTTCCGCCCGCTATTTGTCTTTGCCACATCTGTGTTTATTGTGCGGCCGCGGGCGATGGCATGCCTTTGCAGCGAGGATCTGCCCGATAACCACTGTAGGACTTGGCTGCCTCTCAAAGGTGACCTGCCAATCAAGTCACCAAATTTTTTCATCCATTTTAAGCCACGTGAGCCAACCGCCCCAGCAGAGAAGCAAGCGGGAGGCAGGGAGCGCCTCGCCTCGGATTCCCCCCTCCGCCGGCGTTTGCTCTGCCTGGCTACGGCGGGCTGGCTCCCGCTGCCGCGTGCCCCCGAGCGCACGAGGCGAAGGCTCGCAAGTACGCCGTGGCCAAACTTTAAGTTTACTACTTAAGTTTTCTCCTCATGCTGCGTGCTTCAGTGTTGACAGTTAACTCGCATTTAAAACAACCCTCTGCAACAGAGCTGTCAGCCGGAGATGTATCTGAGCCACACAGACCCTTTAAAATTCTTTCCTGGCTGAAGGGACATCAGTCAGCCAGGAGAGACCCTTACCTCTGGGTTAGGAGTCTGAGGGATACGCACAGCATAACCTTTTTTTTTTTTTTGGGGGGGGGTGGGATTTTTTTTTCCAGTGTAACCACACAGAAAAACTGGAAAGCAAGGAAAATCAGGCCACAGCGCGCCAAGGGAAGGGAGAGGACTGACCGTGTTCCTGGAGGAAGGCTCTGCACTGAGCCCACCACCTTCACCCAAGCGCTGGCTGGGCCCTCGCCAAACGTTCCCATTCTCCTGAACGGGACATCTTCGGTCCTGTTAACGCAGCTCACCTCTGCAGCGAGCCTTCAGCCAGGGTTCACACGTGGAGCCCAGAAGTAAGAGACTCACAAAAGGGACCTATTCTGAGAAAGCAGCTCAGAAACTGAGTAAAAAGTGTTCAAGTGGGGTTTGTCTTCTGTGTACTGGAAAACACATCAACAACATCTACTACAAATCACACCGGCCACATTAGTAATTAAATATAGGTTTTTCCCTCTCCGCTTTCACCTAGCTGTCATGAAAACAGTTTGATAAAATAACTCTTCATGAATAATCAACAGCAACAACATTAACCCAGCAAGCTATAAATACAAGAAGTGAGGACTAGAGGGCTGCCTCTGACACGCACACATGCAGGCCACTTGGGAAAGACAAAGTAAGACAAAACCAGAATATATCTATTTCTTTCTCTATAAAAATACAACTGTGTTAAAAGAATGAGAATAAGATCCAGGAAAACAACCGGAATACCTCTAGCTATCTTGCACGCTGGCTCTTATCTTGTCCATATACAACAGGTGGCCTCATGCATATCATGGAGCGTCCCGTGACCTTCTCTGACGTCCCGTCCCAGCCACGTCAGCCGGCAGTTTAATACAAAACAGTACTGACAGATACTGTAGGCATTTGCCGAATGCAGTGAGAGGCTTTTTGGAGTGTCTGATCTATTTAGATCAGGGTTCTGCGCTCTGGTTATTACTTCACGTTGTCTAATCTACGCTTTCTGAAGATTAAGGAATAAAACCAAACAAACAGCCCTGCACCCGCAGGAAAACAAATTCTTCCATCATTGTTAAGCTTAAAAAGTGAAAACTCCCATAGCAAATTGTTGAGTGTGCTTTTGCCCATGTACTTTTGAACAGTCTTTTCTTCATCAAAAGGCAGGGTGATAATAACTGGGTGTGATTTTTAATATTTCTGACTCTTTGATTTATTGTGGATGTGTATTTGATAGCTCAGTGTAGAGCTGACCTAGTCTCGTATCAAACCCCACTTGACACCCTACGAATCTGACCCGACTGAAACCAACTCCCCTGGATTTTCCTGCCAACATTATGTTAATTTACCAAGCTTATTTCTAAGAATAACACAAAACTTCCAAATATGAAACACCATGTTATTCCCTGTTCACCAATTATATTCCAGAGCACTGCTGCTATACACAGTACGGACCGTACAGCACAACAGGAGCTCTGCCAGTAACTAAAATATTCATGAGATGTAGGGTTGTGCGAGACTGTTAACATGACTTGCCTCTCATTTAGCACTCCATCGGGCTGTACCGATGGCAATGTCACCGGTTCCAGACGACTCCTCCAGGCACCAGCAAACAAGTGAAGAAGGCAAGAAACCTGCTGTGCGCAAGCGCAGGGCACGCAGAGCAGACTGAAGGCAGATGGGCGTGCGAGAACATTTAACGGATGTCTCCTCCTCTCGGTACACGCAGACCCGCAGCCACGGATCACCTTCAACAGCATTACCCAGAAGAATAACCAATTCCCTACCTAAACACCAACAAAGATGAGCAGAGGTGATAAACACGCGACGATGACATGGTATTAGCGATTCGAAGACTGCAGTGGCACAAACAAACACATCAGCAGGAAATGTTGGGGGAAAAGCAAACATCTATAAAAGCCACATTCTGCTGCAGATGTAATGGAGGAAAAATAAAACAACTGAACTGCTGGCTTTCCCAGTTGGCAGGTATTTTAGAATCTAAATGGCCCTGAA
The DNA here is from genome assembly GCF_030463565.1 of Pelecanus crispus. Lineage (NCBI taxonomy): Eukaryota > Metazoa > Chordata > Aves > Pelecaniformes > Pelecanidae > Pelecanus > Pelecanus crispus. The sequence continues at coordinate 124,165,940 of NC_134645.1, read as the reverse complement.
AACTTACTACAGTATAAAATTGCTGTAATTTAAAAGACTTCTAATTAAAAAGCTGTAACATTAACTTTTGGTCCTCTCCCAACCCCCCACTTCTTTTTCTTAAATATTTGCCTCAACTGTACAATAAAAATGAAATTAAAAAGTGTATCTAATCACTGAAGGAACTACATCAGGCTGAAGGTTTAGAAAGAAAATGCCAGAACATACACACAGGTTTAGATTTACTCAAGTCTACCGATATGTACAGCAGCTCGAAGCCTTAATTTTCCATGAAATCCACTATGTAATTTCTTTTTCGCTCATTCCAGCTAGATTGCCATTCTGATTTGATCACAGGCACTGCATAGGAAAAACAGCCATTAGCTCATCCAGTTCATGCTGATAGTGCAGGATCGTCCCCTAATACGGCTTCTGCAGCGATATCCCATCCAATTATGCAGTCAAGAGTAATAGGGCTTCCTCCACCTCACCTAGCAATGCAGTAAGGCTCGCTGTCAGCCCCTGTCCCCCTGTCTTAGTCTGAAGCTGTTCTCTTTCCAATTTTTGTTTAAGTCCTCAAAATGCCCTCGCTCGCTGGGCGGAATCTCTGCCGCGCCTCCGCGACGGCCAGTCCCGCCCGTGGCTGGCGGCTGGGAGACGGGACGCGCGGGTGCCTCGCTGCTGCGCGACCCGCTCACCCCAGCACCCTGCTGGCTCGCCGCATTCCTCCTGCCTTTGCAACACGGCTTCGCAATTTACCACGACATAAATCAACGGCGGTAGAGGTTCAGCTGCCTACACTTTAGCGTCGAGTGCTGATTTAAATGCCCGAGGTAACTCAGGCTTCTGCACCAGTCTGGATGACACAACACAGGGCCCCTAGGAGACCTAAGCCCTCATGAAGCTGAAGACCCGGTGGGCTACCTCACTGCATCTGTAATATCTGTAGTAACTTATTTCTAAGGAACCTGAGTCTCATCCTTTCTATCCGAGGCCCAAATGTTTATTTTCAGTGAAAACCTCGACAGACTGAATACACGCTATGCTAACATAGACCTTCACTGAGGTATATGAAGATACAGCCCACAACTGAGATTAGCTACATTTACAGCTTCGATACTCATCACAGTTGTACACTGCTTCCTTTCAAATGATTCACGGGGTTATTCCTCTGTTCAGACTTATTCAAAGACACTTGTGTTGCAACACACTTTCTGAGCTGTGCTGGCACATTTCCATTTATAAACGCAACTGTGCTACCAGCTCTTCAGTGTCACTCTCAATACCGTGCAAGTCCTGCTGCATGGGAAAATATGTGACTGGCTTCTGCACAAATAGTGCAGGAAGATGCCAATTTACATTCCGTAACTGCTTTGTCCACCTCAGTCCTGCACTAAACTTCTTGTGTAGTCCCTGTTTTTTCCGTATGAGAAACCATAGGAAACTACATGGGATAGTATTACCAGGATGATGTACAAACTGCTGAATGTTTTAATTTAATGGTGCATTTAGATGGGAGGTTCTGGAGGTCAGATACTACAGCCTGGATCCAGAATAACTGAAAGCTCGATTTAGGTACCTAAGTAAATAGTACTCTCAGGATGCACCCATCCCAGTCTCATAACATAAAAGGCATCTAGAGTGGGATGCGACAAATTGTAGATTTCTACAGTGCACACATTTCTCTGCACCTCAGCAAGTCACCCTGGGCTTCCTCCGAGCTTCCCCCAATGCCTGTCTATACCATGTATTTACTTCAGTTATTTTCAGCTGTAGGAAAAATCTTCTGGCGAGCCACAGACTATAGCCACTTGCTCGGAGAATTTTCCATTTATGAAATATTGCCCATGTCCCTAAACCATTTTAGCTGCCATATGTGCCCCAGACAGGAACGCTGCTAAGATGTCTGTATTATGTGATTCTGTTACGAGTTTGTTTTTTTTTTTCCTATTGCACCACACTTTTATTACCTGACAGTCTGCTGTGTATGGGCTGCTTTGCCAATCTGCATGTTCATCATCTCCTAGAGGAGGACTGCCAGTTGCCTCCGTTGATAGAGATGGAAGAATTAAGAATTGTAAGGATGCAGTAAAAAAAACCCAACAGTTGGGACTTCACTTTTATGCTGTTCTTTAAAACACAAATAGAAAGTCAATGAGAAATTACAGCCTGGTTAATTTGTTACAATCAAAACATAAATAACTGATACTGATTAATCAATTCATATTGTGGAAGCGGTGACAGTGGAAGGATAGAGGGCTGAATAATTCAGCTGGACATAATGCCACATTTTGGGGCTTTTAAAAAAGACTTAATGACTTATTTCCTGTGCCCAGAAATATGGACCAAGACATACATTTTCTTAACTCAACATCCAATTAAAAATATCCTCAAAAACCCCTCCAAGTCCAAATAAATCCAGGAAGGATCCAAATGGAAACAACGTAAAAAATGGGTCAAAAAGTCAAAAGCTCACTGCTTTCCACCCCAAACAAGCAGAAATTAAAAGCCAAAAATAATCTTAACCTGTGGCTTCACAGCAGCAGCACCATTAATCCCCGTCCATCCTCCCCTCTGCAGCGTGTCCACGAGCCGCTACCCCGTGGTGGCATGCACCCCCCGGCTGTCGGCAGGCTTGCGCTGGGAACCACAGACCTCCCTTAAAAAAATATTCCGATGTTTGCTTCCAGTCCCCTTTAGGCACTATTGATACTGCTGCAGACTTTGACCCTTGAAACCAGAGCTTTAAAATTTCACTGCTGAAAATGTGCAGAACTGGGAGCTGGAGAAGACTGTTTCTATGGCTTCATCTTATAGGGTGGGGGGGGTGGGGGGTGGGGGGCAGGATTTTTGGATGATTTTTGCTCTCCTCCATGCTTTCCCAGGTCCAGGAAGAACCCAGAACTCTTTGTCGGGCATTTGGACTTGATGTACAATGCACCATGTCTGTATTACATGTCTCACAAAAGCCAGCAAATCCAGCAGAACACTCCCGAAAGGCAAGAACCTCATTAAGCATCTGCAACCAAACAGGAAAGCTGGGGCAAGAAGAGAGTCTCAGATCCTCCTTCACTCCACTCAGGGCTGTCTGGCTCTGCAGCCCCGCGGTGGGATGGGGAGATAAGAGGCAGGTTTGTAACCCTGCTCTTAGAATACTGAATATTATTCAGAAATGTTGAAGTGTTATAAAATAGTCCTGGAGACTTAGGAAGTGTAAGTCTGAATCTCCTCAAACTGAGGAGGCAACTGAAATAGGACTTCTATTTCATAGGCTACTGGTCTGATACTGTGGTTATTTTATAAAATTAAAGGATTTTTTCATACCACTTCAGACATGTGACAATCTGGGGCTTGACAGGTGCACTGAGAACTTCTCTGCCTCTTTCAAGAGCAGCCTTGCTTACATCTACAGAGAAATGCTTCTCTCCAGAGCCCAGCAACTTGTGGTGCCAGCTCTCTTACAAACCCTCGTTATTCAGATCGAGATAAACCCACCTCCCAGGCTTGAAGGTTCCCCGACGCATGCCGCTGTAATTGGATTTTTCACCTCCAAAGGACACATGCATCCTGGATTTGCAAGCTTCAGACAGACTGACTTTTAATAACAGACTGACTTGAGAGTGAAAGCATCACAAGCATATTCTTGCAAGATGGGGTCATTCTATTATTTGCAAAGTTAGAATCATGTTTAAAAAACCCCCACCATCAGCTGACTAAAATTAAATGTACAATTACAGCAAGATCTTTTCTTAATCATAACATTATGGAGTAATGTTTTGTATCAATTTGAGGACAGAGAAACAACCCAGTCTCCAATACTCTCACCTTCATTTCACTGTCCATAGGATCTGAACCCCAAAATTGCCCTCCAGCTCTGAAGTCTTACCCCGGACTGTGTGTTTGGAGACTACTTTTTTCCCTTCTCTTGTTTTAATGAAAAATAATTTTTCTTTCTTTCTTCCCCCCTTCTTTTTTTTTTTTTTTTGTTCTTCTAAACAGCAGGATTGCACCTGCTGGGCTTGCATTCCTTTTGTCGAATACAGGACATATCCATTCCTTCTTCTTTGGACCTCGGCTTTTTCCTTTCCCTCTTAAATATGAGCAGAGCATCCACTGCCAGGTCTTGAAGGAAAAAGCTTCTCCAGAGAGCGCACAGCTGACCCCAGAGCAGAGATGATGAACCTGCCACTTGGAATGCTCTATCCAAAAATCCTCGTTCCCCACAGTTTTTGACATTTTTAAAGATCTCCTGGTGCTACACGTTTTTTTTAAAAAGAAAGCTACTGCTGACCTTATGTCTTGTATTCAGATTTCCTTAAATCCTCTTTTTTTGTAAGGCGTACTCTGAGAAATGCCGCTCAGTGGATTTTGGTAAAGGAATACTTGGATTCCAAGTCCCAGACAGGTTTACCTGCAAGCCAGGGACAGTTCTGGCACGTACAGATATAGAGCTGAAGATGCCAGGGGTATTCTGAACTGTCAAAAAGGAAGGTGCCTATGGAGCTTGTAGGTACCCCCAGGGTTAGGCAGCAGGGATTTTTAGGTTTACAACTCTGGATTTTGGTGTTTGAATTTTGCTTCCCTCTCTCCCCCCTTGGGAGCACCCTGTTTTACGGCTGACTTGAAGTGACATGGCTCCAAATGATTCATGGAGGCCAGCTCTGCTTTCATTTAAAAAAGATAAAACATATCCTAATCCTGACTGTTACAGGGAATAATGTGAAATGCCACCTGACCATACTCCACAACCTCAGATGTCATAAAGGAAACCAAAGCAACCCCAAATTTATCATGTTGTAAAAACCTTACGATTTTGGGGACCGCGTCATGACATCTGAACATCTGGAGCTGGCAACACTAGAAGTCACTAATGCTAACAGGATGAAAAATATGATAAAATAGATAAGCAACGTGTACCACAACAAGGCAGATGCTTGAGTGTTTTATAACTACATAAACATTTCATTTTTATGAGACTAAATGAGATTTGTCATGACTTTAAAGTCCGTGTTTCTAACACTGTCATGATACAGCTACCTAGAAGGCTCTCAGAAGCTTGGGCCTGAGAAATCGGAGATCAGATATAGAGAGGTAATGAGGCAAAACACAAAAGCTGAGTCAAACATTGTGAGCTCCAAACTACGCTACCCTGTATGGACTCCTACGCCCCGTTCACCGGCAGCTCAGCAACTTCACCGAATGCCTTTCACCGCAGCCTTCAGTGATGTGACAGTGACTAACATCTGTCATGCAGTTTGTTCTCACATCCTCCTCCTTCTGTGCCCAAGTCTTACAGAGAGACCTACATGGGTTTCCGTATTGCTAGACACAAGGAAAGGTCTCCCTGGTGCCCCATTGTTGAATGATCCTAAAATACTCGGTGTAATCTGATTAATTCCAACATTATGTTAACAACTGAGTGTAATCCTAGTTACCATGTCATTGCTATTTAGATAAAGTGAGTGATATGATTAAAGGAAATATTTTAGAGCTACAAAGGCAGGAAAAAAACTGGGCAGAAACCAGTATTATAAAAATAAAAGAAAGAAAACAAATGTGGACATTTAGCAACAGAATCCAGCTGAGGACCTGACATTTGCAGTAGACCTGAGAAAAAAGGTGGTAAGGTTGTAAGTAGGATTAATATAAGAAGTATCTTTCTCTAACCATAGTTTTAGATCCCAAACAGTGTTGCAGCTACAGGAGTTTAATTTTCAGTCATTTTCTCCACACAGACTTTCATGTCACATCATCCAAAAATTTCACATTAGAAGAACTGTGCTCTAATGCATGCACTGAAATCTCTAGAAGTAATAGTAAGAGGTTTAAAATCAAGAGTCTTCATGGAAAAAAAATATATATAACTCACTTTCCCCCAATTTCTGCAACTAAGAGAATGCACTCCAAATGAATCAGCTAAATATTTTTAGTAGTTGCAAAATGAATCTTTAGAGTTAAGACCTACTCAAAGCAAAACGTTTCAAGAGTATCACAGAAGACACGACAGTACCTAAGTGGAAGATTGTGGTCATTTAGTCATTTAAAAGTGCAGTTTTTATCAAGTGTTCTAGTTCTTCTAGATTCACCACCTAGGGCTGGAAGAACTTGTAGGATCATTTGGGATGACCTGATTTCCCCATACCATTTAATTGGTCCTTCCAGTCACTCAGTAGTGTTTGTAAGATTTACATGTTCTCCACTTCAGCTCTTTTTCCATGTGTCAGCACCTAAGTAATCATCTTCCAACCTTCCTTCAGCAAACTGAATAGATTGAAACACATTTTATGGCTTATTCTCCAGGCCTGGATAATTTTTATGGTCCTCCTTAAGACTTGCTTTAGTATTTTTCCATCTTCTTCAATCATAGACATTAGAACTGGGCAGACTATTTAAGCATCAGCCTTACTAACAGTATAGACTTTCATCAAAATACTTTCTCTACTTTTGCTTGGTATTTCTCTTTTTATACAACCGAGGTCTTTGCTGGCTCTCTTAATTACACTAGTATACTGACAGCTAATTTTGAGGTGATTATCTAGGAAACTCTGATGCCCTTTCCCGAGGGCTTTAAGAGGCAAGTCCTGGTGGTTTAAGCCGTGAGGCCTAAGACACTGCTGGCTCCAGAAGTCCATTCCATGGGACAGCAGAACAGAAAGGCACATCCAAGTTTCAACTGCAGTAGTTGAGCAAATCAGCTTTATGCAGAAAGATGGTTTTCTATTCACAAACCAAACCAATAGCATGGGCAACCAAGCTGCAGCCACATATCCTCATCCTGCAGTCCTTGCTACAAGTGGATCTGTGGCAAAGGAGTAGAGAGCTGAGGCTGCCATGTTTAAAAAACGATGCCACTGTCTCTTCCAGAGTTTGCTTTCAGAAACTCTTTCGAAAGTCTCTGAAGCCTAGAATCATGTTTTTGCAAACAGAATCATCCTATAGGCATTTCACAGTGTCTTGGCTTCTTGCTGTCTTATTTTGTGTTGTCCTGGACTATGGAGTATTCCAGATGACCCTTCTTTATTTTCCCCAAACCCCTTCAGTCAGCTGTAATTTTTTCTAGCAATAGTGATATACTATCATTTGATAACATTCAGCAGAATTTAAATCAATTTACCTTCATGCTGCTTAGTCCAATTTGTTCTTGCGTTGCTCTAAGAATTTTAAAACATTGGGCCCATGCCCTGGCTGTTCAGGGTACAAGTATGGAAGTAGCCTCGGAGTACCTCATAATCTTTAATGTGTTTACCCTCAAAAATACATCCTTGATGTGGGTGCTTTCCTCTCTTTTACAGTTACTGAAACAAAACACTGAAGACCAAATCCACAGCTGTCCCCACCTAAATGCTACTGAAATCAGGAGGCAATATATTCAAACACCTGGACGATTTGCCCAAGACCAAGACCTCTGTGAAGAACACAGCCAAGAGCTATACCCAACCCCCTCAGATCTCCCACTAGTTCCCTCACCACCCCACTACCGCACCATTCAGGGTCCTCCACTACCAGGTAACGAAGATGGAAAATGTTTACCTGCCTTCATAATCATAAGAGATTAGACTTCGACAATAGGGACAGCACCTCCTGCATGTGTTATTCAGCATGGTGGGTCATCAGAGTACACACACTGGAAAGAAACACAAGCTGTGGCTTGTTGCAGCTGCGTTCCTCCCCTTAGTGCTTCAAAGCCAACCCAAGGGTCTCACTTATTTTTGTCCTTTCTCGGTTTGAAAACAGTGCCCCATCTCTCCTCAACAGCCTCAAAACTTCATTGTTCTTTGTATTCATTTTCCAGCTCCCCATGGCCTCTACAAATACTCCATCATATTATAGTGCTTTATAGTCTTCCCACATAACTGAAAATGAGCAATTTGATCAGAGATGGTAAACTGCTTTATTTGTGTGGATTTACATCAAAATCTTGAAGTTGAGTGCTGTCTCTGCAGAGAAAATAATTTTCAGTAACAGCAAACTCCAGTGTGATAATGTCACCAACAATCCAGAATGGAATTTTCTGACACTTTTCTGTTCATGAGAAAGAGCAAATACCTTGTTTATGACTCAGCTATGTGTAATGGGCCAAGCGCTTCCTACCAGTGTCACAAATGAGAAAAATTTGCATTAATGAAGAACAGCAAAAGGAAAAGCAAAATAAAAAGGGGAAATAAATATATGCAGCAAAACATTGGGCAAAGTTTCTGCCACTCAAACGATTCAGTATTAGCAAGTGTGACTTTTTCCCCTCAGCAGGTGGATAATAATACTACTACTGCTTACAATATCAATAACCATTTGCAGAACATGTATTTTTTTCACATTTAGATCTTTAAGTACTCATATATCTTTTGCTGACACAGATGGATAAAGTAATACAGAATGTGAGGACGGGCTTTGTTTCAATATCAGACACCCAAAAGCGATCTACTGGGTCCCTAGGTAGCCAATGGGAACAGAAGAGCATGACAACAGAGCGCTTCAACCCACCTATTTTAGGGTGAGAAAAACCATCTTTTGGAGGGTGCTATTCCTCTCTGCTGAATCTAAAAGGGGAGCTACAAGCTAGCTTTAAATAGATGCCTAACATCTGGATGGATGAAGATATACAAGGTGAATCAAAGCTTCAATGATTCATCAGAAGCTGTCAAGTGAAATAGTATCAGGCTGCAGGTTTCCCTAAACTTTTCCTTGTGCCTCATCTGCTAGACTTAGCCTGTTCCCAGGAGCGCAACAGAGAGCTTCCAGGTAGTCAACACTGTTGGAGGTAAAAATAAATGGAAAGGCATGAAAATGGATGAGAAGCAAAAAAAAGTGCATTATATATGACAAATCTGTATAGTAGGCACAAAAAATAAAGCCTTCCAATAGCAGGCAAGAAACGGAAGATGAGCCGGTTCATTTATGTCTCATCTATTTCATTTTTAGTGCTTAAGTAATAAAACAAAACAAAAAGGATCAATGAGACAATTTGCGATTTTCTGTTTTCATAGAAGAAATTTCATTAAAAAGAAACAGCTTTTCCTATTTTCTTTTTTTCATTAGGAAGAGCGCAAATACAGTTGAAAGACTTGATGAGTCAGGAGAAAGCTCGGCAGAGAGAAGGAATGTTTTGTCAGGATCAGAAGAGAGGATGCAGATGTGCAGAATGGCCCAATGAGCAGCAGAAAGATTGCTGTCTTCAGGAAGATCGCTTTTTCAAGGGAAATATTGCCAAGTCTGTTCTTTCATTCCTACCATGAGACACAGTCCACGAGCTCAGTCTTTCAGATAACTGACGTAGCCTCTCAGCCAGGCCTTTGGGGCTTGGTCTTGATGACACTGTCAACTTCTGAGTTTGGTCAAGGACTGACAAGCTCAACTTCGGTAGCCGTGAACAGCACGGAGCACTGGTTCTTTGCCACTGGCCTGACATCATTATATTTCCCCATAAAAGGACAAATCAAAGACTTGCTTGGAACTTGCACTTTTACAGACACTTTTCTTGAAGCATCTCCATTTAGTTTTAGACAAGCCTTTTCCAAAGCTAGGCTCCAAAGTCTACATAACAGTACCTAAATATTCAGATAGGTTAACATCTAAAATCATGTGACCACGGTCCTGACCTATGTCAAGCAGAAGCTTGCTTCTTCCTCAAGTCAATTTTTCAAAACACTCATGCTTGTGCCAACTCCTCAGAAGACCTTCCAGGATGGGAGCACCCCAAAATGGTCTGAATACCGCCAAGAACTGGACCTCTGCCTAGGCAGAAATTTCAAAGGTGTCCATGCTCAAATAGCTCATAAGAGCTGTTCAAGGAACCCAACAGAGCCAGAATAAAGAAAAGTAAATAATATTAGTCCTGTATCTGTAGGAAGTGGAAGGAAAAAAATAAATAGTGGGAGTCCTGAAGCTAAGAGTAGCCCAGGAGTCCTCAAGGCCAGTCACTAGCTAGTTTCCTTGAATCCTGCTGCTCCATTATTCTGTTGTGTTGCAAATGCCATTGATTTTTCATTTTCTTCCTCTGAAACCCCAAACCTGTAATATTAAGTAAGATTGAGGGAATTTAATTTTGTATCCAGAATACACTAAGCAGACGGCAACCCACTATTGTCTGTCCTAGCCCATTAACTTTATTAAAAAATGCAGCAGAGCTGATTTCTGAACAAGAAATTTATCGGTCTGCAGTACAAATATGGTAGCAGCTGAAAGTTATTTTATTTGAATTTAGGTGTTCCTTGGCCAGGATGTACCATCGTACTTTCTAAGCTTGTCAAGACCGATAAAAACACAGGCCAAAAGTGTATGGTAGGTATAGCCTTACTCTTCCTTATCTCGCCTTTAACCAAAATGTGTAAGCTTTTACTGCATTTCTTTACAGAAGAAGATAATTATTACTGTCACTGTCACATTCATTTCTCGGTCTTGACAAAAAATGAATTAAACCTGGCATCTGACCAAAGATCCTTCAGTTACCCTGTCAATGCTAATTCATGATACAATACGTTTTGCGTAGATTGGTGATGGGAAGGAAAGATCGATGTATAAATCTCAGAATTTGTTTTAACATGGAAGACTTTGGTCCCTAGTTACACTATAGGCTCCACCAGAGTAGGTATGTCTCCAGATGGAGGGGGAAAGATTCCCTGGAATTCATGGATATCATATCACCAAATCCTGAAACTCAGTTGATGGAATTTGCCATCACACTATTTGACCTCCTTACGCTTAAAGTCCAACAGGTAGGTTTTAGATTTGCAAAAGCAGACAGATTTCAAGAGCAGCTTGAACTGTTTTATGACTTACTGTGGTTACAACAGCTAAAATAGACTAGAGACAGAAATAATCACACCTCATGCTTGAGAGTACACATTAATTTGAGAAAGAATTCTCCCTGTACTCAGCTTGCTGCAAATTTATTGAAAACATTGTGAGTTCTTCCCTAAAAATGTGCAGCCTCACATACAAACAACTTAGATAAGATATCACATCTAGTGTATCAATACTCTGTCCAGTATATGACAAGTCCTAGTTTACTGAACAATTATATCTAAGCTTTTGGCAGTGGTAAACTTTGTAAGCAGCTGTAAACTGTATTGACAATGCAGAACCAAATAAAGGTTTGCCTAAGAACTCCAATTCATAGCTCGATGCCAAATTAGCATAAGTGAAATATGAGTATTTAATATAATAAAACATGAGCTGCAAGCGTCTAGCCCATCCCAGGAAAAATGTGAAACCAGAAGGTATTTTAATGAAAAACTGGAAGCAAATATCACAATCTAATGTTCAAAAGCCATAAGAGTTAATTTTAGTTTGAAAGGAAATCATTTTTCAAAGTTCTGTACTCTGTTTAAAAACAGATTGAGCAAGTTTATTAAATTAGCAGACCACTGCATTTATGAAATCCATAAGTCAGATCAATGGTGCACAGTCAGCTCTAGAAAGTAATCGCTGGCTTCTCTCAAAATGGACAATCCAAAAACTTCCAAGGACTAGTTTTTCCCTCCATTATTTATAAGGAGCAAAACATGGTGCAATAGATTCTAATTCATAATGCCTTTTTAATGTTTTTATAGCACAACATTTGGACTCATTCCTAATCTCTGTGGATGACAGGTTGCCATTATTGAATTTCCATTAATATGAATTATGGTACAATATATTTTACCCAATATTTTCTACCCCAGGACTAATGTGATTCCACAATAAAAAAATCACATGGTCAGCAATTATTTTCAGAAACAGAAAGCACTAACAGCCATCAGAGATTAGTCTTGCTACACCATGCATCTGACCTTGACCTTGCATCCATCTGACTCTACAGAATCACCAGCCATAGTTTACATGCACATTTATGGTTCTTAAAATGCCAGTATTTAGGTAAGTGTCTAACCACAGCTTCCAAGCAGCAAGTCAAGGCTTCCTCAGTGGGCTTTCCCTCCTCTGCACAGCAGAAATTACTTGGTCATTTGGGGCAGGTAATGCAACATGGATAGACACGAGCTCAGTCCTGTCCCTCTTGTGCATGCCTCCAGATACTGATGTGTGTCTGAAGAACTCTCAAGGACCAGGCAGACTCAAGCACACTTCAGCTCCTTTTGTTTTGCTCACCAGCAGCTGCCTGCCATGGATATGTCTCCACAGGAAAAGTCTCAATCCATCTAAACGATTAAAAACATACTAAACAGTAGGCATGAGAATAGCCATCCTGAGGTCAACGGGGCTACCTGCATGCTTGAAGGCAAACATATACTTCATGTTTTACTAGATGGTTGAAAGACAAAGATACAACATGTGGTTAAAGAAATCCCCAAGCTGCAGGCTGTGGGAAGTATACATATAGCATACTTGCAATGTAAATCTCCCACTGGAGGCAAAATATTGAGCTGTATGAATGCAGCCTCGCCTCCTATGACTGTTCTTATCTTTTATGGACTGAGCTAGGATTAGCAGCATAAAACACACTTTAACATTATCACTAATACCAGTAAAGTATGGCAGCTGCTTTGGAAGAAGTCTTTTTTAATGGTCACCAATGAACTTCGCACAGACCTTGCTGCACCAAGACAGACATGCAATATAGCACTTCTCTTTGATTTTCAAAAGACATATAGCAATAAAAATCTATTAAATGGAACAAAGAACTTCCCAAATGCCAGGAATGGCATGGTCCCTGCCCTGAGGAGCTCACATCTAACAATAACAAGAAAATGACATGTGAAGAAAATAACACAAGAAGCACGTGAGTAGATGACAGGTAACGGCGTTGAGTAATACCGTATGTGTTCCTGTACACACACTCTGAACAGGTATTTGGCAAAGTCTGCTCCTAAATACAGATGCATTCAGAAATACTCACAGCCCAGCCTTAATGAGAGGATTACTTTTTGCCAGCATCATGGTGGTAAATAGTTCTTTAGGAGAAATCCACGTACAAAGAGGGCAAGGGGCTTGCAAACAATCCTGGAAGCACATGCCAGGCATAGAAGATAAACAAAACATTTATCAGAAAAGCAAACAAAAAGGTAATCAAAACCGGAGTCCTTGGGATAACAGATGGCAGGATCGGGGACACAAAAAGATACATGGGTGGAAGCTGAGCAGGGGGTTGTTTGAATGCTTCTGACATTTCTTTAAATGTCATCTCATAATTATGACGTCTCCACCACCACCTTGTAGGTATACAGCCACTTCTAGCAGAGGCCTCGCAGCTTGCAGAGAGCTGCACTTTAGCATTTTGAGCTATCCGTCATGTTCCCACCTTTTATTCTGGTGAGAATGAACAAGCAAACACCAAACTCCCACTGAACACCTACTACTTCAGTTTTAATTTCAAGGTTTCCTCGCTGTTCAGTTAAATCTCTGGGTGTATTATACAGATTTATATGGAGTGCTACACACTGAGAAGCACTGTGAGATAAGTGGGAGAAAGGGCAATATTTAAAGAAGTTCGGAGAACCCTGCGCATACAGTGTACTCTATAAACACTCTGCCAGAGAAGGAGAAGTGTGGTATAATCTTTTGTATAAGTTTACATGTGTAAAACCTATGTTAATAAAAATCAATCCTTGTTCACTATTTCAACACAAATCCCATTAATAATTCCATTAAGCTACCACTTCAGTTCATTATTTTACCCGTTTGCACTTCACTATATTCACTGTCAACATCTGCTGCTTTTCCTGAGAAAGAGGGCGAACAAGGCCATGCAATCACATTTATGTTCAACGCTGTACCCGTGGCTTGCTGGCGAGCGGTGCTGATATAAAGGGCATTTCAACTCTCTCCTACCCAGAGACAGAATACATTGCCTTCCAACACAACCAGCCTCCATCCCACGACTTAACATCTAACATCCATCCCCGAATTCAAATTACCTAATTATCAGAACTACCCAGCAAGCTTGTTCAATACTTTACTAAGCAGAAACTTTAAAGAGGAAAAGGGGGGCAGTGGGGGAGAAAAAGGAGGACTGACACACGGAGAGTAATAGATAAAAAGCAATGTAAGTTTATATTTTGAAAGCAAAAGCTTGTAGGCGGTGGGGGGGAAGACTTAGACAAAAAGAAAAACTCCCCCCAAAGCCAAGCCCCACAACACAACACTTTGATCACATTAAACATTCAGGGAGGCAACAGATAACATAATCACAATGCACAGCAGGGTCCTCAGTGAAGAATGGGTACACGACTCTTAAAAGGTTATTACAGCAAATTTAAGCAAACCAATTGCACAGAGACCAGAGAGCAACTAAACAGAGGTTTTCAGGACTTCTGTTCTGATCACCGAGGCTCATTCCAACTGGCTCAATTTGATCTAACAATCAAAAAGTCAAATGATATGAAGAAAGATATTTCCTCCAGTAAATTGAAAAAGGTGGAATGGGAGTTTATTTAGATTTGCTTTCTGCAACTGCATTTCCTTCTTTCTTTCTCCAAGCAGTCTAGCTGTTGTAAAAGGGTTTCAGCAGCGGTACGCACATTTGCACATTGCTCCATCTCTGTACTTTTATTCTGTCCAGGAACACTCACCTCCAAAGGAAAGGCAAACAGCCAGGGCACTAAACACAATGAAGCAGAAACACAAAGGGAAAAGGGCTGAGAAACAAAAGCTCATTTCCAACAGCACTGAACAACTACCGGGTGCTAATAGTGTTACATTCGACTGAACCTGACTGGCAAAACACCCCACTATTAACCCCTAAGCTGTTCATCAAATAGACTCGTAAACCATTCCTCTACAAAGGTATGGTAGATTTGGCAGATTTTATGGTTGATGGGATGAAGAAAGTGAGTCACCAGGGCTCTTCAAGACATAATACCACAGGTGAGACACACCAAGCTTTGTTTCTATAGCCTCTTTTGAGGGGAAGTATCCCATATATAACATTGGCTCATGGATTTCTGTGCAGGTGCCATCATAAACGGACCAGTGGACATATCCTGCGATAAATACTTCAGATAAAATACCTGGCACCGAAGAGTCTCCAAATTTGTCAGCACTGACTGAAAATCAAGGCCAAATCCACCCCACATGGAGACACACACGTGCTACTTTAATTTTGTTTGGCATGTGCAAGAGGGTTTGTGCGGTCTGTGAGAGCCACTTGTGGGAACACTAGTTTTAGTTCATGGGATAACTAAAATGCTGAAGGTAAAGCAAAACCTCACATCTCCCTTCTTGCAGCGCTAGAAGGGTGCACCGTCAAGGCAGTTTGGAGCTCTCTGCTCATGGAATCAGGCTACTTCTGTTAGTAAAAGGCATTCATAATTTATCTCCAAAAAAATCAAGATGCGTACATAATTGCACCTCAGGCAGCTGGAAGTGGAAGCATGCAGATGAAAACTGGGCAGGACAAAAGGATATAACCATACTCTTGGAATTTCCCCAGTCCTGGCAACTATCACAGGTTTATTGGCCCTTCATTGGCAGAAAGCAGTATTATTTTCTATTCAACGCTGTGGTGAGAAAGGAAGAGAATAGGCAGTCTACTAAGTGAAAAATCAATTGTACAGGTAGCGAGAGGTGTTTCTACTTCAACACATAATGGCTAACATGATCCTTCATACCAGCGGTATGACAACATCCATCCAATATCTAACACAATCTCTTATTTCCAGATCCAACAGAAAAGATAAATTTCATTCCCTGGCATGAGGAACATCTGCAGAACATATTCTTCATTCTGATCCTGGAACTGAACTTGCCAGCAATTGGTGGCCCATGTGCAAAACCATGACAAAGATTTCTGAAAAATAGCTAAAAAAACTCCCTAGAAGATATACTTAGACTTCCTTAGACTATATATTTCTATTCATAACGGGAAAGTGGGTTCACAAACCATTATAGTTGCTGTGACAATTTCAACAGGGACAGACCACACCATCTTAGCGCACAGGTACACTGGCTGAAAGAACAGACAAAGTGGAGATGTGCTCGTGCTCCTTATTGTTCAGGTGCAACTCAGTCAAGTATGAAACTGGAGTCAAGTAAAACCAATTACGCTTGCCTCAAACACAAAGCCATCCCAGTAACCAGAAAACAGGGCCAGGACCTGTTACACGTCTCTGAGGCCAAATGATATGGCCTGGCCACATTCACAGGATTATATACTTTTACCCTCCAAAACAAGGTGGCTATATCCAAACTGCCGACTGGGAACGGCTGCTGGCCCTTGCTAATCCCCAGGCCATGCCTGGGAATTGTTTATGACAGTGCTAGCTGGCCCCGGCCGAACAGGCAGAGCCTGTGCTAGTAATTTAATGGTATAGATGGTCAAGTTCCAGCTCCTGGGCCTGTGCCCTGGCACTGCTTAATTTGCTAGCATAGACCTAGCCAAACGCAGTTGTACTGTGAGCAGAGCTGGCTCGAAAACAGACACAAAAAAAGAA
The DNA here is from genome assembly GCF_030463565.1 of Pelecanus crispus. Taxonomy (NCBI): domain Eukaryota; kingdom Metazoa; phylum Chordata; class Aves; order Pelecaniformes; family Pelecanidae; genus Pelecanus; species Pelecanus crispus. The sequence continues at coordinate 124,149,597 of NC_134645.1, read as the reverse complement.
AAGCGTATCCGACCAAATTTAAAATCTCTATGCATTTTCATGATTCCCTTCCTTTTTCTTCCGGGTTTTTTTTCTGAAGTTTTATTTTCCAGACAGCCTTATTTCCACAGAGGTGTTCTATTTGCCAAAACAACAGAACGTCGAAATAGTTTTGGTAAGCACCGAGTGTGTTTCACTTCTTACCCATGATTCAGTGGTAGCTGCCAGCAAGCTAAGGCACTTCAGTACAGTCAGATACGCTGTGGGAAGCGTCAGAAGAGTTTCAGTCAAGTGTCTGATGGAAAATGGGGGAGAAGGACAAAGATGGCAAGTGTGAATTAGAAAGGTGAAAAGATAAATGAGTGAAAGCTTGGATTGGTCCACAAACTTTGCAGCATTGCTTAAGTTTTCTTTAATCCTCAAGTTCAAAGAGTTAAGATGCAAAAAGGCATGCTGCTGAACAACTGCTGCAATTGCCTTCTCTCTCTCTGGTTTTGAACCACCTTCTTTGTTCTGTATCAAAAGAATGATCCACAAGGTCTTTGCTGCACAGCAAATCCCCTTCCTTGCCAACAGGTCACGAGGCTAGGTAAGCAAGATTGGCTTTGCAGACTTATTGCCAAGGTCAAGGCAACTTCCATAACTACCATTGCGTGGCAGGTGCCACCTCTCTCTTCTCTGAAGGAAACCCTTTAAAAGAGTCTAAACTGACTTTTCTCAAAGACTCCTCTCCACAGCTGTTTGCAGGCTTTCACTACCAGAAAACGACCAGACTGGTTTTGTTGGAAGGGACTCTTGAAAGCCACCAGGCACCTCCCCTGCTCAGAGCAGGCTAACGCTACACTGCATTGCTCGGGGCTTTGTCCAGTCGAGTTTTGGCTAACTCCAGGGTATGCAACAACGTCTCTGGTCACCTGTGCCAATGTTTGGCTACCCTCAGTGTGAGCTATTTTTTCTTTCTTTCTAACCAGGATTTCCCTTGCTGACAGTTGTGTGCATTGCCCTTTGTCTTTCCATTGTGCCCCCCAAGAAGACTCTGGCAGTGTCTTCTCCGTAACAACCCAGCACCCGTAACCTTGTGTCCTGTTGCTGTTCTCCCCTGAGAAGACTCTGGCAGCGCCTTCTCCATAACCACTCCCTAGGAAGTTGAAGAGAGCAATCGCATCCCCCCCAGCCTCCTCTTCTCCAGGCTGAGCAAATCCAGCCCTCAGCCTCTCCTCCTCCACCACGGGCTCTGCCACCCTATCGTACAGGACAATCACCCAGCACAACATGAGGAGCAACGTGGCCCACAGGGAGCAGAGGGAACACAAAGTGAAGCGGTCACCTTGGGTCTGCCTGGAGAATTCATAGATGTCTTGCTCTACTCTTATACTTCTGGTTATTTTAAAAGGGTCCCCTCTCACTCCACTCGGTTCATTGCGTCAAAGAGCATCCTCCAATCTTTACAGAGGACTGACACCGAGCTTTTGCTGCCCTGTCCCTTTACAAAGCAACCAGTGATGGAAATAATGGCAACTTACAGGAAAACTCAGGAATTATCTACATGATGTGAATATGTAAATGAAGATAGATCTATTGAAAACTTGAAACACCTGTACAATGCTTAGATGACATCTAAAAAAACTTGAAATAGCATTATCCTGCACTCCTCCAGAGCTAAACGCTGTTGTAAAGCAGGTCATGTTTCTAAGTAGGCTGAGAAAACAAGGTGAATGGCAGCAGTGTATGTAGCAAACAAAGTATCTGTAATCCATATCTTTGAAAATCACATACATGTGCATGTCTTAATCAAAGCAGCACATATGAGATAATTATGCAGGTGTATGATGACCTTAAAAGCCATCAATTCCCATCAGACATTTTGGTCACAGGAAAACTACCAGAAGAATTATTGCAAGCAGTGGAAAAAATGTTTATGAAATGGAGTTTAAAACTTCATGAGCAAGAATGGAATTAATACACTCAAATTTTCCTCTACAATCCAGCTTGAAGAACCTTGCAAAGATAAATGCTAGACCTTTAAAAGCAGGGATAATAAAGATAATTAATGGAAGCTTAGAAAGAGAATAATGTCTCGAATCCATGTGGGGTGTAACTATTGCTCAGCTTTTGAGGACAAGGAAGATAAATTATTCAGTCTTACTCCATCCCAGCATGAGGCAGAAATTCTAAAGGAAACAAGCTGTTCAAAACCAAAACTGTTATGACTATGCCAGGATAGGAGTTAGGCTCAGAAGTCCTAAAATAAATCCAAACTTCTAGTATTTATTAGCTGATGAGGATTCTGGGTATTGTTTTAAAGCAAACTGACAACAACTCTGCGTTGTGAAGTATATTTAAGTGGTGATTCAATTCTAGGATGATGTCAGGATCGTTTCATAGAATGCTTTTGGTTGGAAGGGACCTCTGCAGATCACTTGGCCCGCTCCTGCTCGAAACAAGGTGAACTTTGAAGTTAGATCAGTGCGCTCCTGGTCACGTCCAGCTGAGCTTGCAGTGTTTCCAGTGGTGGAGATTCTGCAGCTGTTCTGGGCCTTTGTTCCAGTTTTAGACCCTGCATTGAGAATTTCCACCCCCCTCCTTGCATGTAATCAGAACTTCTCTTGCTACAGTTTGTGCTCATTGCTGCTGCTTCTCTCACAGGGCACTTCTGAGAAGAATCTGGCCCTCTTCTTCCCACTGTCCCAATTAGACAGGTGTAAAGAAGACTCAAACTCACCCTGAGCCTTCCCTTTCCCATGCTCAACAGACCCAGCTCTCAGCTTCATCTTGTACGTCTTGTGCTCCAGTCCTCAAATCATCTTGGTGGCTCTCCACTGCACTTGCCCCAGTTGGTCAGTGTTGGTCTTACGCCTGGGAGCCCAAAACTGGACATGGTACTCAAGATGCAGTCACAGAAGTGACAGGCAGAGCACTTTGCTTGAGCTGTTCACTACTCGTGCTAATACATCCCAGCATTTAGCGGACCTTCATTGTCACCACTACTCATTTTCAACTTGGTCTCCTCCAGGACCTGCAGGACCTTTTCTGTAAAGCTGCTTTCTACCCATTTGCCGCTCGGCCTGTACAGCTGCATGGGATTATTTCATCCCAGGTGCAAGGTTTGCATTTGCCTTTGCTGAGCTTCATCAGGTTACTAGCAAGCCATTTTTCCAGTTCATCTTTGTTCTTTTGAACAGTAGCACTGTCCTCTAGCATATTTATTGCTCCCCTCAGTTTGTTATTTGTGTATTCATTGTAACACCCAGGTTATTAATAAAGATATTAAATGTTATCAGCCCCAATATTGACCACTCATCCCACTGCCAGTGGGACTTTGAACTGTTCCTGTCTACTCTCCCTGAGCCTGGTTGTCCTGCCAGTTTTCCACCTATCTTGTAGTAAATCCATGCAGTACATATCCCTCCACATTAGTTAAAAGGATACCATGGGAGACTGTCAAAACCTTGCTAAAGTTAAGTAAATAAAAGCCCCAGGGGTCCCCCTTGTCTGCCAACCTAGCATCTCGTAACAGAAGGTCATCAGGTTAGTCAGGTACAATTTATCCTTGGCTGCTCCAGCCACCTTCTGGTCCTTTGTGTACCTGGAAATATCTTTGAGCAAGACTTACTATACAATCCTCCTAGACATTGAGGTTGGGCTGACCAGCTCATACTTCCCGGGATTTCTTTTCTTGCCCTCTTTGAAGATGGCTATGACCATTGTCTTCTCTCATCATCAGGATCTTTCCCTGATCACCATGGCCTTTCAAGGATGACAGCAAGTGATTCAAAATGGCACCAGCTCATCTGTCTCCCTCAGTATCCCTTGATGTATCCGGTCTGGTCCCCTGGACTTGTGTATGTCCAGTTGACTTAAATGGTCTGTAAATCCATTCCTTGTCCTCCATCCCTGTCCTCATGCCTATCTTCTGCCATGGGCCATACTTCACTCCCCCAGACCCTGCTGCTAGGCAAAGGGATCTGGGAGAATCTGAGAGCAGATCTTGCCAGTAAAGACCAAGGCAAAGGAGGCAGGAGGAACTCTGCTTCTCCTATGTCCATTTGGGACTATGTCCTTTTACCCACTGAGCAGTGGGCCCACACTTTCCTTTTGCTGCCAATGTATTTACAGACACCCTTCTTACCACTCTTCACGTGCCTTGGCAGCTATAGCCCCCAGTGATCTTTGACTTTCCTAATTTTAAACCTGCACAACAAACCAGTGTTTCTACATGTCACCTGGGTAGCCGCCTCTTCTCTCTCCTATGAGCAAAGTCTGAGAGAGTTGGAACTGTTCAGCCTAGAGTAGAAAAGGCTCAGGTGGCTCTCATCAGTGTATATAAATACCTTCAAGGAAGGTGCAAAGAAGATGGAACCAGGCTGTTTTCAGTGGTGCCCAGTGGCAAGAGGGCAAAGGCAAGGGGCACAATCTGAAACATGGGGTGCTCCCTCTGAACATCAGGAAACACTATTTTACTATGAGGGTGACTGAGCACTGGCACAGGCTGCCCGGAGAGGCTGTGGAGTCTCCCACCTTGGAGATGTTCAAAATCTGTCTGGACATGGTCCTGGGCAACTGTCTCTAGCCTGCTTGAGCCGGGGAGTTGGACCAGATGACCTCCAGAGGTCCTGCCCAACCTCAGCCATTCTGTGATTCTGTGATTCTCTCTGTTTCCATACACCTCGATTCCCTCTGTTCCCATACACCTCCTTTGTTCATTTGAGCTTGCTCAGGACTTCCATGTTCAGGCACGATGGCCTCCAGCCGTGCTGCTTGGCTCTTGTACACTGGCTGAGCAATTCCTGTGCTACCTGGTTGTCACTGACAAAGTACTGGATCCTTCTGCAGGGTCTCATACAATACAGCTCCTCTTACAAAGACTGGCACTTCTGAAAAAGAATACGGATTTGCAGGGGAACACATGGTCAAATTATGCCCAGCATCGCTCTTTGGGAGTGTTCCACTTGCTGGATGACAAATGTACCTTGATGCATTACTTCAGTGGTTTTGAATGCATGGACTTTGTATAACACTTTGTGTTCCTTCGGGATAAAAGGATAACTTTAATTATATATAAAATTATAATATAAACAGTATATAATCTTAAACATTCAAATTACAGCCAAAAAAGCTTCTCTTCCTTGACATGTTTGTGCAACAATGAAGCAGTAGTAAATATTATTCGCATACTTCTCAGTGCTTTGTTTCAGGATTACCATAAAAGACCTGGGATCATGAACAGTAAGAAATAACGCTATCATATGAAGAATTTATTACTAGTTATTATTCATTATTTATACAGTGGGTGCTTATCACTTTACACACAAACACCACTTTACAGACAGCATATATTTCTCTGCAGAACTTCTACAAGCTTTGTTTTTCAAAGTGAACCAGTTTGGTGACGCTAAATCGTAGCGGGTAACAACCACATACGTTTCAGCTTGACAGGAGCAGAGAACAACTGAAAACAGAAGAGGCAGACTGACTTCTGGGAAAATTCAGAATAGTCACTTCCTCCAAACCGAAGTAAAATGTGGATTTTGTTTGCTCAAAAGTGCCCATTTCATCCAAGAACAGAGTGTTAACAGCAGTTAACCAGCACTTGGACATTCAGTAATGCTTCAGATTCCAAGAGAAAGCCCAACAAAATAACTTGGGTACCTGCACGTTTATTCTTCTTCTACATGCAACTTTGAAAAGTAATGGTCAATTACAAATCTCCATCAGAGCTGCTTCTAGAGAGTGAAACTGGAGTGGGGAAAAAGGGTGAGGAATTCCTTTCGTGGTCCCCCCTACAGTACCCTTGCAGGCATTGACAATAAGCCTGTGTTTTTTCCACTCACAAGACAGTGAGTCACTGTATTTCCATTTATGCAGAAGGTATCTGCACCTTGTGTCCATTGTGCAGACGGGACGGAGTGCAGTTCAGCATCGCTGATGTAACGTGACTCCTGGCACTACTTCTGTGGCATCGACAGAGCAACCCTCCGCCAAAACAGCACAGGCTGCCTACGTTTCATGCCATCAAGTCACAAGATCCTTGTGCTCCTCTTAAAGGTCTGGGCACTTTTTCAAGAGGATTTTCAGGATTGTAAACAGGGTGCTGGTGCTGCTCTAATGTCAATTTGGAGTGTCAGCTCTGCCTGATCAGAGCTTCCCGGTATGCCCACAGCACATCAGCCCGTGTCCAGCCTTTGCAGGTGCAATGGTCAGCGGTACAAGGAGCCAGAGAGCAGACTTTAATGCACTGTTTATCACTCCCAGGGCTAAATTTATTTTTATGTCTGTCAGCTTCATAGACAACTGTCGTATCAAGCAGGAACTCAAGGCCCATAGAAATCACAGGGAGAGGTGAAGCTTGGCTCACTTCTCTTTCTTTCTTTCCTTTTATTCATTTGGTTCATTTGTTTTGCAAGCAATTTCTAAATTGAAAACTGCAAATCAATCAGCAATTTGAGGAAACCAATGCCATCAAGAAAATATTGTCTGTTTGGCAAACAATTTATTCTCCTTTTGATATGCATTAAAATCGTGCTTTTAAAAATGACCACTGTTTTCCTGTTACTTGTAACAAATATGATGGTATGGAGACATCCCACCCAACTGCTTCTGCAGCCTTCTATGGACTGTTTGCATCGGGCTGCTCTGTACCGAACATATACCTTAATCGAGTCATCCTCTCCCTCAGTGATTTGTCTGACATTCCCCTCTTCATGCAATGCCAAAATCAGAAATTACCTAGTTGAGAAAGGATCAGCTTTCTTGAAAATAATTTCCAGGGCCTACCTGGCAAAGTTAGGCACTGACAGCAAGAATAATAGGGAACCGCCAAGTGATTCCTTGTAAATTCTTTCTGTAGCTACGTTTGATGGTGACAACAGCAATACGTTCCTAAATGACAGCAACCAACCTTAGGATTTTATGCATCTTCAACTCAGATAACCTGCCCTCCCTCCGAAGTACTGCTCCTTGAAAATAAAACCTCTCATAATCAACATCAAATCATAGGCAAGGAAGCTCTCAGGCAGGCTTTTTCAGCCTGACAGGAGGCTGGGACAAATTCTCTAATGAAACACCCATGCCTCCTGAATGCCACAAGTACATATACTGCCGCATTTTTAATGGATAATCTGCAACTAATACATGTGAAAACAAAGTAATAATGAGAAAGAAATAAGAAAATAAAAAGAACTCTAAATAATTTCAAAGAATCAAGTACTTAAATCCTGGCCAACACACATTTTGTTTAGGTTACTGTTATTACTGCTATTTATCCCTTTTGGAAGTCAAGATATTCTTTGATCAAAGTGCCAAAGCCTAGAAATACTCCTCTTTCTTTATCCCAAGCTGTCATGTTCATGACCTTGTAAGTACTTGGCGATGTCAATTAGTGCTTCAAAAACGTTGCCTTTCATCTTCAAATGGAACTGGGCCTAGAAACTGGCCAGACCTCTTAGCTCTTTCAACAGATGATAAACATATTGCGAGTCAAAAAATCCAAGCAGCTTTTTATGACTTTACAGATTAATTGGCACGCCAGGGCTTTCAGACCAATTTCAGTCCAATAAAGTACCCACAAAAGTTGACAAACTAAACCCACATTTTGTATGTTCCAATTTCTACACTATTAAAAATATGTAAAAATACATCTGAGAAAAACCACTAAGGTTAGATGGTAAGAGGAAGTGACAGATCATCAGCAGAATTTAAGCCCTCTCTAGGGCCAGAGATCATTAGGAATAGCCTTCTACAGAGGAGCCTGAAAACTGCCCAAGGCACCTCTCCAGTTTGTTCAAAGGGAAGAATTGGTTCCTCTACTTCAAGGCCTTCAACACGCCAGTTTTGGAACCCACCACTGATCTCACTTTGCTCTCTTGTCCCTTAGCGGCACAATTACCTCCCAGTAGCTGTGATGTTTTCATAGTAGCTTAATATGATTACTTCAGCAGAACTCATTGCTGAGTTCAATTTACAGAGATTTTTGGTCAATTTGCAATAAGCAAAAAGGAAAAAAAGTCTCCTGCGTGTCAACAATCAAATCTCCCTGTTTCCTCTTCTCATTCCTGGTACAAGCTCTGTCCATTCCTCAAAAGCAACTCTCAAAATTATTTGGGGATACCAGGACGATACTATAATGATATCTTTTTGTGGTGAACCGTGCTGGTTTCACCCTAGCTGGGCAGGTGCCATGGCACGTCACCACCAACGTCACACATGTTGGCTGTCTTTCCTTGCTTGCAGACTCCTTACAGAAGGCCCAGTCTGGAAGCTGCACTCCAGTGAAATGGTGTGTCACCCCAAAAGGTAAAATTTGCAAAACTTATTGAACTTCCAAACCTAGAGAACCAGGAGAATGTGATTTGGGTGCCAGGGAAAACCTGTCCTTGTCTTCTGTTACAAATCATTGAGTCTTACATACTCTGGGCATTGCTCTGATTTCCTACACATTCATGTAACATTCTGCCCCAATTAGAGCTTCATATACACCAGAAGTCTCTGCATAGGTGGGAACGGGCTTGCATCTCATTTACCAGTGAAGCTGGACATTATTTTAAAAATTTATCCATAGGTAAAAATACGCTCCTGGAAAAAAATCAGTTGCACTATTTGACATCCAGCAACTGAAGCCTCACTCATCATCACAGTAATTTGCCAAAAGAATCAGGAGGATCTTTAACACAGCTTTTGCCATTATGGCACTTGGGCTGGACTGCTACACTGTGTCCAGATCAAAGAACTGACAGGCTACTATCTGAAATGGTGACAAAAACATGCCAACTACCAATACAGACCCTCAGGGGAGTGGAAGAGTAGCTTTGCACAGAGAAGCTGGAACAGCAAATCCTATATACTTCCTCACTGCATGTTTTGACTGTTTTCTAGCAACTGTTGTATTCCAATATTTATAATCTCTTTCTTTATGCAAGCCTCTTATGTTTTATAATAAAAAGAGTACATAAATTTCAGTTACCGTTGCAGAGCAAATTGTTGTATGTAATTAGTCATGTACAACATAAGGCGTAACTTGAAAAACAATTCATGTTTATTTTTCCTCTGCTTAATCAATATTTTAAATATTTGTGGAAGCCATACACCAGCTCAGCAAATCATCACCTCAGAAGCAAGAGAAAGAGAACAGACAACACAAATTCCGCAACGTACAGCAAATCATCTGCATATGACAGACTGCTGTTGAGGGAGCTAAATGTTTCTGGACCTTAAAGGAAAGAAGCATATTACATTTTATTTCGGTGCCGTTCCACTTTATTCCTTTTTACCATGCATTCCTCAGCCATATTGACTTCTTCTTCCTTTAACGTAAGAATTTTCTTCCCTCCCCATGCATTTTTTAAGGCTATTTAGTTGCCGCAATGCACAGAGACAAAGACAGTGGGGGCGATTTTTTCCCCTGCAGTCCCTTCCTGACTTTCCAGGAGGTTAACAAATGCTTTACCATCTCCGTCTTCTCTCCCACATCATAACTGTGGCTAACCACAGTGGGATCAGAACTACAGTAGCAACAACACGCAACTCTTAAATGCTGCGGGAGTACTGTAAGTACAGGAGGCCAGGACCACATCTCAGTTATGCTATTTAAAGACTTAAAACTATACAGTTATCCCTGAGCTCAACTAGAGAAAATCTTATCAAAACTGAAGACTGGCATTTTTATAAAATTTGTCATAGGTTTAACCTTGAGAATAACAAATCATTAAGTGTGTGGGGGCTTAAGAATCAATTTATGTTCCAAGCAAAGGGTTTTTAAAATTATGGTTGAAAAAAAAATAGATCTCGCCTGGTGTTGCACAGATTCTGTTGATGTATCAATCTTTTCAGGCATTTAAAAATAATATAGGGATGATAAAAGTAAATGTTCTATAACCAAAAAATCTCTGGGTAATAAAATTTCAAATTACAGCCCATGACGACACTTTTAAATTGAAGCTGTGATACAGGAGCTTTGATGGAGAAAATTGTGCAAGTAACTCGCAAAGTAATTCGGAAAAGCAACAAAGAATGAAGGTGCTGCTGAGATGAACAGAAAACATAGCTGGAATGGTGTGCAGCATCCTTAAATGGATTTGAGACTGTTTTGTTGCCAATATCTTAAGCAGTGCTGCAGTCTTATACGGATTTCTTTGATAGCTTCCTTCTAGCAACAAATAACCTCACTGCAGGAAAAAAAACCCCAAACCCCACCGCACACAGATAAACCCAAACCTGAGCTCAATCATCATACATGACTGGGCTTAGAGTGTGACAAATTGAGCCGAACGCAGCAGTTTAATGGCAGGAATTGCACTCCTCTATCGACTACTTCAGGCATCCAAGGGGCTGAGGAAGCATCTCCGGTGAAGGACTCAACCCTTCAAAGTGCGCTGACTCCGGGTGCTGGTCTGCGGCACAACATTTTGGATACAGCACCAGGGTAGAAAAGCCAAATGGACAAAAAGTGCTGGAGCTTTGCTCACAGTGGCACAGAATGAGCAGAAAAAACAATAACCACTACCTCTGAGTGCCTCAGTTTCCCTGTTGATATACTGGGAGTGCAACATTAAACTATTTCTTATAGGTTGCTGAGGTTTAAATAGTTTTTGTGATCTCTTCTGGGAGCCTCCAATGAAATGGGTTACAGCAGTGCAAAGTATCATCATCATTTTGTTCAGCAGAAAATAAAGCTCAGGCAAATACAGCTTTTTTGTTTAAATAACTCAGACCAAACATCCATAACCACTTAAATGTGGCAGATCCACTAAGTGTGATTTGTACCAAAGCATCTGTGGTAAGAAGGTTACAGGTACGCTTTGAGAATAAATTTCAAAGGTCTGCAAAGTATAATTAGTTCTAAAGTTCTCCTACACATTAATAATTAGTAATAAAATCCTTCTAAAGCACTCCACAGAAAGATATAAAAAGCTCTTCCAGAAGCATAAAAACACAGACCAAACCCAACCCCCTCAGAGTTGGTATTATATATCTTAAGCTTCCCTCTGAAGATGGCTTCACCTCTCTCCAACAGTTAATTTGATAATTTTTTTCTCTCCTTTCCAATACTTTTTCCGTTCATAGCACATAACTCGGGGTGAAGTCTTTAATCTTACATACATTTACATAATAATTTAAAGACCAAATGGTTCAGCCAGATTAGATAGTCTAGCGGTCCTTAAAACCATTTATCTATGAATTCCCTGACCAATTCCATCACCAACACAGAAAGTTTCAAAGTCCAGTTACATGCCAGAGAGAAAAGAAGTTTTTTCCTCCATTTTGAATTTGTCACTTCAGGATTCAGTTAATCGGGAGCTGAAGGACAGGAATAGGTCCTGTTAGAGGTGGTGGAGTCACCATCCCTGGAGGCGTTTAAAAAACGGGTAGATGTGGCACTTCGGGATATGGTTTAGTCTGGTCTACCCTTGATTAGTCTAGAGTGGGCTTGGTAGTGTAGGTTAATGGTTGGACTGGATGATCTTAAAGGTCTTTTCCAACCTAGATGATTCTATGATTCTATGATTCTATGAATATGACCGTCTGCCAATACAGGTATCCAGAAGACAGATCTTGTCAACCAGACTTCATTTCAGTCTTGGCAAGATTATGACTCTGATAACATGCAATGGAGGACGATGGCATGTATATGTATTTTTAATAACTATTGACTTCGCACTTTGGCTAAAAAGTCTGGAGCAATTATGAGCTGTGCAGACACAGGAACAGAGGAAGGGAACAGTTTTATGACCATGCAAGGGAACAGTGAGTCTGATGCTGAAAGGATGCATATGGTTTTAGTACCTATATTTTCAAAGGCAAATGAAGAATGGAGGGGATGCAAAAGACACACAGTTATTTGCAGGCTGGTAAAACTAGTAAACAGCAGAAAACTAGAGGAACCAAGGACCAAAAGTTTGAAGATGGACTAAATAGTTTCTTAAAAAAAAAAAAAAGAAACAAACTTTTAACTGGGAGGATAATTAATTAGTAGGGACACAAACAAAGGGAGGTGAACAGTTGGTCTCTATGCTTTGAGATCTTCAAACCAGCTCAGGAAGATATGCTGAAGTCAAAACTGGTAACTGTGTGACACAGAGAGTCCTTTCTGCCCTCAGCCTGGAGGAACATTGCTGGCTGTTCCCATATCCTTGGACTATCATATAGGGAGAAGCAGGTTCTCAATCTTCTTGCTCTACACCACCACGATTACCTTCTTTATTCACCATGTTACCTCTTGTGTGGGGCACCCCCTTGTCACTGAGCTTAATGGCATCTGCCATCATGTTGGGGAAGGTTCAGACTGCAGAAGAGCAGCTAAGCAATCGAGTAGCCTGCTCCTGACCACAAAAGAGAACTAAGAAATCCAGTTTAAGATGACACCCGCCCTCCATGAGCTGGTACCCCATAAAGATGTTCACAAAAAGGCTGCAGAGGGTAGACTGTGAACTCTCCCCAGCTCAAGGCAACTCGGCACATTCCTGTTTTTTAAAATAAACCAAGCAACTGCATTATTCTTCTGACTTGTGATTTCCTCATTTATACGGATTTAATTTTTTATGCCTAACCATTAGCTGGATTCTACAAGAGAAAGGCACTGGCTGGTTACACTGCGAACCACAAGTGTAAATCTGCTGTGTGTGAAGGAGAGAGAGAGAGAGTCAGGCAGGGTGAACATGAGTATGTATGAGCACCTGATGTTTTTTTCTGACACTGTTCCACATCATTAGTTGGAAGCTTGCTAGGCACCATACCCTTACATCTCTGTTCATCCTACCTACCCCACTTCTCTTTCAAAGTTTTTTTCCTCTTTAGTACATGCAATTTTGAATTTTTAGAGCTGTTTAGCTGATTCTCGGCAGACGAGGCTGGGGCAAACACTGTATGCATTTTTACACATTTATTTTATGGGAGATTACACAGCTGATTAACAGTTCTCAGAATAAAAAGAGTCCCATGTTACCTCCATTCTTGTCTATTTACTGCTTTTGACCTATTCATGCCAAAACATTCTTACTAATGAAAGTCATCAGAAAATTGTCTAATAAGGTAATTTAGAAGACAGTTCACATTGAGCATATGATCAGAAGGCATTTAACTTGCTGTTCCTGCCTCCTCTCCCCCAATAAACACATGGTTTACTGGCACTCCTACGCTTCAAAACGGTTTTGAACATCTGGGAGAAGGGCTGATCAGCTCCAGACAATCGCTGGACTCTAAGTAGACCCAGGAACAAAGGTCATGATAAATGAAATGACTGCTTTGGCTCCAAAATTGCCTCAATCTTCCCCAGACAAAGCATGATTGAAATGCATCTATGTGTGGATAGCATCTGGAGAACTCGAAATATGTTTTGATCAGAATCCGATTGGCCTCTTTCAAATGAAAATAATCTGAAGATGCCGTGGAAAATTTTTAAAACCAATCACACTGTAAACTTCAGCCTAATGTTTCCTTCTGCAGAATTGACCTTGTTTTTCTACAGTGTGAAAAAAAATCAATATAATAATGGCACTGCAGTAAAATTTCAGCTTGCTCTTGGCTTACTTTAAATAACTTTATTGTCTCCTTTCCCCCTGTCTGCGTCTGCTGTATTTGGCACTTGCAGTTATTAAAATGAAACCAAGTTGAAAGAAAATGTTAAATATCATATAAAGAAAACCAGCAGTGCTTCTGGCTCACTTTGCTAATGCTGTGGTCACCTTTACAATTTGCCAGGGTTTTCTATTCCCCAGCTGTTCTACCTGAATTTGCATGCAGAAAGAAACCCCAACTTTCTACTGGAATAACAACTTGTACTTTGCAGATTTAAAAGAGCTAAATGTTTTAAAAAACAAGGAAAAGTCACCCTCTTCCCTCCAATTATATATTAGAACAAAAAAGCCCAATGGCTTACTAGTGATTTCAATTCTTTACCACTTAACGTTTTCTTACTCCTCAGTGTGCATTTCTGCACAAATGAGAGAGCCTGGTTATAGCAGTCCCACTGTTACACTCCAATCTGCACTAAGAACAAGGCTTTGAAAACCTTATAGGAAAGTACCAACTAAAAAGAAGTAAAAACACCATTCAGCCAAATTATGCCCTTTGGTCACCCTCCACTCCCTCTGGAAGAAAACCACATCCACTTGTTGTCAACCACAGCTCTGCCTTGGTCAACAGACAAGAGCGTTCCCAAAAGCAAAAGTGGGAATCGCACCAGGGAAAGCAAAAGAAAGCCCAAATGTAGGCAGTGCTGAAAAGAAAGAAGCATTTGCTCTGCTTGGGCCTCTCAGGAGCATGGGAACCCTCAGTCCAGGAGCAAGAACGACCTACTCTAGTGTATGCACAACACAAAAAAAGAATAAAAAAGACCTAGACTGCCCATAGAAACTTTTTCTTCCTCCTCTTGGCTACACCATGAACACAGATTTTGCAAAGGGGCAGATGAAACTCCATCTCTAACACCCCTTCAATACATCAACCCTGGGGGAAAAAAGCTAAATTCTTACTTTGGTAGTTGAAGCTGGAGACGAGTTGGCCACCAGGCTCGTGATCACATCGCTGTTGACGGTGGTACAAGCGGCGGTGGCCGGGGTGGGGAGCCGGGAGGGGACGATGGGCAGGGGCAGCAGCCCGGGGCGGGTGTTGCTGTTGGTGCTCGCGGCGCTGCTGCAGTTGGTGCTGCTGACGTGGTTGCCGTTGGAGCTCCAATCCCGGCGATCCCACCCGGCCCGATAATCTCTTTCAAACCGGCTGTGGTGCCGTGACATCTCGATGGAGGGCAGCTTCTTCTCACAGGGAACTTGAGAGCTTGCCTGAAAGATTAAAACCAAAGAGGTGTTAGGAGTTAAGGTTCCAGCACAGCGACTGTACTCTAATCGCCAGGGCAAGTCCCTGCCAAGCCTCCTCTGCTTTAGGTGAGCACTGTTTCTCCCCTTTTCCCAGCAAAACGTCAGGAGGAAGAGAGCAGTGTTGCAGTAAACGTTAACCTAGAACTCAAATTAGAGAGTTTGGACAACTACAAGCGTGCAGTGGAGAGACCAATCCCTCAGACCTGAGGAAACACCTTCTGCCCACACTCTCCAACAGAATAACAAGCAACAGCACACAAATCATGAAAAGCTGAGTTAGAAGAAAATCATCATTCAAGTCTTCTGAGAGCAGGAAAGTGTTTCCAACAGCTCTGTCTTCCACTTTTCTCAGTAGCCTTCAGATCATTTCTGTAGCTCTTTCCTGCACCTGATCCATGACTAAATATTAATCCTAAAGATCAGAGGGAGACAAATCTACCTGCTAACTCCATCCATTACGTCTCTATTTTCAAAGCCAAATACTGCTTTACGCAGCCCCCTCCCCTCCTTTTTGCTAGACCTCCTCACTGGAAGCTCCTACAGGAATGCTTCACCCTGTGACGCTGAGCTCTCCGCAGCGTGGCTGGTCTCCAGGCCAGGCCAACATGCCCCGTCTCCTCCCGTGCTTCTGGCTAGACTTAAAACACTTAATATACCTAAGATGATCAAATGACCAAGTCGCTTTGTGTCATCATTCTGTCCTTATCACTTACCTCCTCAGTCTTTGTTATCCATAGATTTTATCTGCCAGGATCAAGATGTCCGAACACAACGCTGGGAGTTGAAACTCCCAACACCTAATCCTAGTTCTGGTAATTATATGTTACGTAGCCTAGAGCGGTTACTTAAGTCTTCCTGCCAAGGTCTCCTAACCTGCAGAATGGTGGCAATAATGCTATTTTCCCAGCTGCGTTCAGAGTAAGTGAAAGTTTACAGCATCTCGAATTGAAGAACAGTATAAATAAATGCTAAATATAAATATATTTATTCCCATAAATAAATAATGAGTATCTAGGTCACTGCAGCATCTGATTTATTTTATTTGCATCACAAAATCCAGCAGGTTCTTTGTAATAACAACATCAGGTCAGTTTAAGCAATTTTGTTTCACAAATTCTTAAGATACAAAAAAGAACAGTAAAAACATCTGCTTATAATGGCTGAGGAGGGAGCTGGAACCAAACTCACCCAGAACCTTAAAGATGAGAAACTACTGAAGAGAGATATAACTTCGAAGTGTATAAAACCTATCAACAATGCTAGTTATTCACCTGGTAGAAGTTACAAAAAAAGGCAAACAAACCCAACTATTATGACTGAATAATTAAAGGTTCACCTGGTTCACCAGAGAGCTACTAGCTTGAGACAAAGAAAACTCCTCCTCAGTTAAAAATTCAATAATATAAATGTGTATTAAAAAAAAAAAAATCCCTCCCACAATCATTATCTTCAACAAAAGGCTGAACCAAATCTCCCAAGAAGCTGCATTTGCGATGGTTACGTTGCCCCTCTGCAGGAGTGAGCACCTCCAGCGAGAGTGTACACTGGGGACCACACAGCAATGTTGTAGGTCCTGACCACAAAATTAACATTCCTCTTAATCCAACAGAGCCAGCTATTTTCTCTCCGGCAGGTTTTGTTACAAGATTTGACTTGATGATTTGAGGGTTGAGGATTCACTGACATTTACTTAGATTCTTTTTTCTTGTATTTTTGTGGTCATCTGATACTCTAATTCAGAAAGCTCAGCTCATATTTTCTAGAGTACCATTGTGGAAATCACAGCTATACGCTGAACACGGCAAAAACCAGAGACACAAGTGTTGTGAAAGACACTGCAGTGAAAACAGAAGCTTTTGTTTTAGTAGAGGTGAAGAAAGCAAGTTTCTCCTCTAGTGGCAACCATCTCAGAATAAAATCAGTACCTAAAGATAGCGTTTTCAAAGGTTAGAAATTCCACAGGTACAAACCACCTTCCCTTTGCTTTATAAACCTTTTGCAAAGCCAGGCAAAGAGGAAGACTGTAACCTGCAAGCTATGATTTCAAAATATCCTTTATTATTCCCTGCCTTTGGAAAAGTTTCTTTTTAAATCCACATGGTCTCCACCACTACCTTTTTTGACTGTTTGGATGGTGGCTGTCAAGTGAATGCCCTTCTCCATACGAGCTCGAGGATCTCCATTAGCTGTATTAGTGTACTTCTTGACAAGGCAACTAGAGAGAACCAAATCGCATATCCCCCACCCAACCCACACGCTTGAGTATATCTGACATTTAATTCAGCAGAGAGCAGAAGCACACATGCACACAAGTCAATAGCCAGCAGTTTTTGCCACACGATCCAAGACACCATGGCCCCAGCAATTCCACTATCAGATGAGACTGACAGGCAATTACGTCAATAACAAGCAGGAAAAAAACCTGTGACTAAGCCACGCGTTAAGAAGTTTACTTAAAACCCGCCACTCTCTTCACGAGCAAATTCACTTCTTTGTCCAGCTACCGTATTTCATGATATTTCCAATAAAAATTAAAAGCCAGGGCTGAAAGTCACATTTTTTCCATGCATCGCATTAAATATACACTGCTTGTTTCAACATGTCATTTTTGGCTGGGTACAAAGATATTTGACAGCAACAAGACGTGCAGAAAAACCGGAGGGGATAACTATCTAATAAATGAGTATTCAACTGCTAGTGCTTGCTATTAATTGTTTAAAATGAGAAACAATCTAAAATGTTCTCATAAATAGCTGCTGGGTGAGGTAAGAAATGGTTTGTGAACAGGCCAGCTAATTTTTAAATATATTTTTGGATCCAGAGCTTATGCTTTGTCTAGACTATTTTTGTCAAGGATCATAATCATAATAATAATGCTTTAAACGTATTTTGTAGTCATAAGAAAAACTTCTCCAACAAAGCGCATCCCAAGCCAAGCATCATCACCACATTCCCCTGCGCAAACCGTCTTGGGGAACGGCAGCGACGGCGGCCAGTGGAAACCACACAGGAAGAGCAAGCAGGGCAGCAGCCACCGTCATCAAAGATGTAAGAGCATTTTCACCCTAACCCGGTCGTTACTGGTTCCAGAATACCCAGGTTTAGGCTAAAATTTTCCAGACCTGGATTCTTTGGGAATTTTGTTTATTTATTTATTTACTGAGAACAAACAAAACAGACCCCTTTCTGTTGGGGAGACAGGGAGAAGGAAAAAGATCAGTACCTCGTACTTACAAATACCACTATCAATAGCTATAAATAATTCGTAAGTTTTCCCATTTTAAGGGAAGTTTTCCTCAACATTCATATGCATGCATTTTTCTCTTCAATAGCTTCAGGTCCCTCTAAACAGCACTAAGGAAGAGAAAGGCCGTTTTTACTTCATTTTTCAGGCTTGGCGAACTCCCAGTGCTGTCTGCACTGAAGTCACCGCCCCAGCTAAGCCTTGGCTAATTATAGATCTATCAACCTCAGTTTTGGGGACGATTTTTCAGCTAGCACGAAGCTCCCCGCTGCCACATCTAGAAGTCAGTTCTCGAGCAGATAAGCCTAAAGCTATCTCAGATACGTCTACCCTACATCAGAGCCATAAAACCGCAACGTAGACGTAGCCGGCAACAGAAAGAACGTATGATTTGCGTATCTCGGAGTAGAAGTCCATGAGGAGGCATACTGCATGCTGTTACTGCTGAAAATCACTCTGTGCAGCTAATTCAGCTGACATACTATCTTGTGAAGGTGGCAAAGTCAATGAGACAGGCCTTCCCCCACTCTCTACTCAAGACGTAATCACTCGACTAGAAAGGAAACGTGTGTTCCTGTTTGTCACACAGAATCAAAGGATTTTATTGTGCAGCCAAAAGGAACAAAAACTCTCTTAGAGGGAAAAAACCTCCACCCTACTGAAGAGAGAGAAGGGAAGAGAGAGAAACCCATAGCTGTTACTGGATGAACTGATAAATTCAAAGCAAAAAGGAGATCAGATTGGTATTAAGGGAGAGCTGTGGAAAAGGCTATAAGCTAAAGAAGAGAGATCAACCAACCAGAGGAAAATAAAAATCCCGTGACAAATCCGAAGTGAGATTTAGCGATATGGCAAAGCAAACAAAATGCCTATCTCAGTCCCCAAAGACTGCATTGCTGTGTATGTGTTGCAAAAACCATGCCAAAACACAGCCCTGCGGGTTTCAGAGGAGGGTTATGCAAAGCACTCTGGAGCCAGGCGTGAGGCTCATACGCGCTCCTGACCCTTTCCTCCATAATTTACTTTCACAGCAAGACGGGCTTGGGAGGGGAGAACGGGGAAGAGTAACAGAGTAATGAAACAACTGAATGCCCCTCTGAGGAACCTGACGGGTATCTCTCCTAGCCCTCCAAGGCCAAAATATGCGATGCAGCAGGTGAGAAAGACCATAAAAAGAAATTACTTTAAGTCTATCACTCTTGAGGGAAAGTAAAATGTCAGAGTACCCCTGCTAGAGAAAATAACTTTTTCTATGACCAGGAGTTTTAGAAATGTCTCATATAAACAGCTTGCTCAACAATAAAATCTGCGAAAGTTTTTCTGAAAAACGTGAGCGTCTTCGGGACTAAAATGCGGGGCACCTACACAGATGACTACATCCAGCCTCCAAATTTACCCAAAACACGTTGGCCATTTGGAAATCCTCCTACCTTCTGAGTTTAAAACCACCTTCCTCCTGGTACTTGTTTTTCACCACATCTCTTATGCAAGCTCATTTGTTCCTTGTTTGCACAGCTTCCACGCACATACACAGAGGCAAGAAAAAGACCAGCGGCATTTCAGATAGCAGCGTGCTAACTACAGGCCTCTTACCAGGTTCAAACAGATCATTGTGCAGATTTATTAAACTTCAGTGATTAACATTTCGTTTTATGCTCGACACATTTAAACACAGCCCTTCTTCCCCCAAGCCCCAAACACTCACTGTTCTGCAGAAAAAATGTTTCCTATTCACGTTCCTCTAAATGACAGTCCGGCTTGAGCCTTAGAGCAGCTTTTTCCCTGCTCTCCACGCTTATCTAGTCAAGGTCTCCTTAAAACGCCTGTCCTCACAGATATAAATAAAAGGAAAAACAGGCTTTCAGCCAGTCTGAAGCTAGAGAATCAGATTTCTTAGACTATTAGTCAACTTCATTAAGTGACTTCAAAAATAAAGGTCAACCTTTTAATTTAAATTTTTCCTGGATAAGCATTTGTTTCTAAATTTACCTTTTAAATAATAACATTAGAGAAATATGATAGGCAAGAGAGGTTGGGAGACAGAACAACGGAAGTAGATGCACGGTCATTAGGGAAATGGAAGAAAAGAAGAAAGAAAGAGTCTGAAACATTAAAATAAGCAGCTAAATAGCCTTCCATGTTTTCAGATTGGATGAACAGAAGCACAGATAAAATAGCCTATTAGAGAGCTTCAAAAGCAGTTAAGTGCATGTAAAGCCTAAGTATTTTATGAGATCCACACAAAAAAAAGATGAGGAAGAAGAGAGAGATTTGCTGTAATCAGATCTAGCATGAAGAACTGCAACTGATAAAGAAGAAGATGCCTAAGTACCTAGGCTTGAATGATTTCAGATACGCGCTGCAGGGAAAATGTTACTGGATGCAGTTTTATCAGAGCATACCGACACAACCACCTCTTCCTGAGGCACAGGACTGAAGACATATTTTATGCATATGGCACCAAAATCACATTGAAATATATCAATGTTACCATGAATTCTGGATACAACTCAATAGTAAGGTCATACATGCACACATATTACACACATGTAAACGTGTCTTTAAGAAA
This sequence comes from Pelecanus crispus, assembly GCF_030463565.1. NCBI lineage: Eukaryota > Metazoa > Chordata > Aves > Pelecaniformes > Pelecanidae > Pelecanus > Pelecanus crispus. Next base: position 124,128,998 of record NC_134645.1, on the reverse strand, counting down.
ATCTTACAAATAAAATAGGGTACCAGTAGACCTGGCAACTTCAGGAGCTACTCTTCAGTTCAGAAGTGTGACAAAAAAGCCCGTTTTATTCGAGCTCAATGTTATTTATAACCTACAAAGACTTTCTTAGACACATATGGAATCACTCTTATAAGCCTACATGGATCTGACTAATCCATTTTCACAATTTTTACTTAACTTCTTTTTTTCCATCTGGGTGACTTCATTGAAAGACTTCTTTGTTAGACAAAGGCAGTAGGAATCCAATCAAGAGATTCTGTAAAGCTGAACTACAAGCAGCTGTGTAGAAAGATAAGACCCAGAAATATTTGAGGGGCAAGGAAACAACTTTATTATCAAGCAAGGTCTACTTTTGTAAACCCATGATTTAGTCTTGTAAACAGTTGTAAAGCTCTTGTAAAATCCAAGACAAGGCAGAGAGACTTGAGCTGCTTTGCTACAATCAGATCTTCAAAAAAAAAAAAAAAGAAGAAGGAAAAAAAAGCCCAAATCCTAACCTGGTAAGTGATAAAGGAGAAGTAGATTTAAGAGATTATATGGGATTTAATTTTCCAAATATATGCTGGAGGAGGCAATGCTTTGGGACATACACACAAAAAAAAGTCAGAGCAGCAACACAACAGTGTCTTCTCAGGATAGAGTTCAGTATGCAAGAAGCACAAATGAGACTTTTGACTTTTGCTTCTCCGTCTCAAAATATTGTAGAAAAGACTTACTATTTCTGAGTACTTAAGATGGATATAGGGAAATCTTCTCTTTAGATAAGCAAAAAGATAAACTAGACTAGCCAACTTAAAAAAACCAGCCACAGAGTGAAACCATACCTGACCAGTCTGGTTTCTTTCTCTCCAAGTTGGCAGAATATGATCTTCCTAAATAAGGAGTTACTAAAATATCTGTATGTGTATGTTTTATAACTAAACTTCTTGGAAATCTGTCTTCAATATGATCATTTCCTATATTTCATCATTTGCTTTCAAATGCTAATTCCTTTACAACTGGAGTGTGTAACACATCCTGCAATTCACTGGTCATGAGCACTGGTGGGGTGAGAAAAATTCACAAGAGGACCAGCAGTGTCTGCGTCCTGCTGCTCATGCTGTTGGAACAAAAGATGAAGACCAGTCCCATCTTGGACCCTGCTGCATGCCAAATTTGGACACGCACAAAGGTATGGGGTTTACGTCAGGCGCAAGGGTTTCTTTCTGGGGAAGCCCCCCATCATCCAAGTGTCTTGGACGATTTTCAAAGGCCTTGATCCACATCCTCAGACACACATTGTCAATTATAAATTTATAGAAAATACATCAAAATACACTAGTTTGGGATATGTGTCTGGAGAAAATTCCTAACTCTATTCCTCTGTCTTCGGGCTTTTATCAGAAAGATATGCCATTTGATCTGGTTCTCCCCTTGGCTTGTTGCAAACCACCGCCCACAAAAGCTCAGAGCAGAACTCGACCCTCACCACCCTCCCTTCCCAAAAATCAATTCTAGCTGCCATTTGCTGCAGATTCTTGGGCTTTCCAAGGTCCTTCTGCAGCAACACGACTGGAATTTTGCACAGCAGTTTTCTAAATGAAAATCCACCAGAACTTTACACAAAGGCATAACAACTTTCTCAGATGTCTCTACGGGGTCCCAGGTAGCCGGCACTGTCTACAACCCAGCCTTGTTAAAAATGGGGAGAGAGAAAAACATCATGTTCCTCTGTAACGCTCCCTGCTTGCAAAACGCTGCCCAAAACATTGACTTCCCTAATTAAATTATCTCATTAGCATGAAAAGCAAACAAAGGAAACCCAAATGCCAAAAGCTGCTACGTTAAAGGCCAGTCGGTGAAGGGTTTGTGCAGGACTCAGACGGCCGAGCCGGTGGCCAGCACACCGACTCCTAGCACGGGGCTGGCTGAACATCACTTGGTGGCCAGGGTCCAAAGGTGCCCGTTGAGGAGAGGTAGAGGAGGGAAGACAGGGACACGGCTAGTTTTCTTCTGGGGAAATGGGCCATCTTCTCAAAATGCATTAGGTGGTTGCCAGCACCTGACATACCTAATCTCGCCTAAGACTTCATAGCTAATAAAGCAGAAATGTAGAATAAGCTACTGTCAGTGCTGCCAAATGTCACAAATTAAATCTCACAAAATTTAATTAACAGGATCTTGGCTCTTTTGGGGCTGGTTTCTTGTTGGGGGGAGAGACACGCGGCCTAGGTCTTCAAATTGCATTTGGACAAGGCAGGAGAAATTTCCTTTGATTTACTGCCATTCTCAATTTTCCAGCCTTTGGGGAAGACTGATCAATCATTCCAAACTATTAGAGGAGAAAGGTCTCTGCCCAGGAAAGGGTTAAATGCAGCATATTTTACAGCAAAAACTCTCTGGATCACCCATATCGGTGCAAAACTGTATAATAAAGAAACCGTACTGTGAACTTCCCTCTTAGAGGATATTCTGGGGTCATCCCACCCCTGTCACTGTTCACATTAAAAGCTTCAGCTAGCACCAGAGGAAGTAGTAAATTTTCTCTTCCAGGGCTGATGCCCTCTGACCACACAGAGTTTTCTGACATTTTGTTAAAAAGCAACATACATCACTCCCCCAAATCAAGACCACATGTACACTTACAGCATGGAACAGTCACTAAGCATCTGGTATGTAAAAAGAGCTTATTAGATGGAAAGCGCCTCAGAAAAAACCAAGAAACATTAAATCTACTGAACATTAGATTAGCACAGTCCATATCAAACATGCATCCAAGTGCCTTCCAGGTTTTAACATGATTTGCTTCACACTGTTGTCTGAGGTAGGAAAGCGCAGTTATCCCAATTCTGCAATAAGAAACTGAATTTCCAGAGACTATGCAAGATCCCTACACTGAGGGGAGTAACTACAGTTTTTTTCCAATTTCTGGTGCCCTAAATGCAGGACTGTTGCTAACGTCCACTCACATATCCTCAAAAGCTACCTCACTCTTCATTTAAGGAGCCACGTATATTCTTGTCGCACTTTTGGAGGTTGTGAAGGGCCTGGAGAGGGAAGTTCCTCTGCATATTTCCATGAGATATTTGTTTGCTTCATGGCACTGGTACCGTCAGTACCAGGTGCCCCTTTTCCTGGCCGGCAATATTGGACTTCTAGCTCACCCGGCAGAGACTCGGGGCTTTCAGATCTACACATTCCCTTCCTGGTGCGTGCCACTGAAGTTGGCCAGAGCCCACGTTATCTGTCCATCTGCAGTCACAGCTCATCACCTCCGTGTGGCCTAACCATGCTTCATCAAATGGATTGATTTTATTTGCAGTTGGTTCAATAGAATAAGTATCACTTACATCCACTTGCTATTTTCGTTCTGTTTTGAAAGGCGATGCTTCAAGAATTAGAGGGACAGTGCCACCGTCCTAATGAATTAATACCACACCCAGTATCAAAGTTAACTGCTTCTCAGCTTGCTCCTGTGCCTCTTAAAAGCTATTCCTGTTATCACTTCTTCCACCACCCTCACTTAAAATTGCCACCAGCGACTCACGTTTTATCTTTCCAACTGCCGGATGAAGACTGTTTGCTGGATGCAGTAAATCAGCAACCTACCTCTTCTAGGCCAGAGGTCTGAAGCTTTCAATTAGCTGCTTTAGAAATAACATGATCAAATCGGAATCAGCTCATTTCTCAAAAGCATGAACCACTCACCGTATCCCTCTCAAGATGCATTAGGTGATATAAAACCTTTAAAAATTACAGAGAGACATCAAATCATGTTTGGTAAGCACCTACTGAAATATGGATTTAAGAATACCAAGAATCTAGTTAAGAATACAACTTTAAAACTCCTATAGACTTGCAAGCACTGGCCAAAATGTTTGCATTTTATCCTGAATAACAATCATCCATTTTCGTTCAACCAAAGCTGTCAAAAACCCTATATGCGGTCTCGTAGTGAGATCCTTACATACATGCCAAATGCCTGTATAGCAAACATCTGGCCTCACTTCTGTTCCACAGATTTGCCAAAGCCGAAGTCCATCAGTTGTTTTTGTCTTGTGACTTTTTTTTTTTTTCCTCTCTGCTGTGCCTCAGGTTGTTTTTCTTAAAATGAAATCATTAAAACAGGCAGAGCAGAGGAAGGAGGAGTAAGAAGTGCTGTAGCATCTGAGTAATCTTCCAGTGGGACTAATTTTACTAAGTATTTGTGCTACTGCTACCAGTCAATCACTACAAGTATTATTGAGAAACTAAAAAAAAAAAAAAAAAAAAAAAAATTAAACCGCATTTAGCAAAGAATGTTGGCATAGGAAGAAGGAAAAAAACCACATATGCTCTTCTATAAACTAGAAGCTCAGTTTACTGAAACGTCCTCAATATCAAGATAGAAAGTATTAACGTAAAAAAATAACTTGCCGTTCCCTTATTTTGCATTCATTTTACATCCGTACTTCTCCAAGGCAGATCCGACTGGTGCATTGCCTTCCCCTCAGGCCAAGCGTACTAAACAGGCAGGTGTAACGTAAGGCTGCGGTGCCCCAGCTCTCCTCCCAAACAATTGATCTTCCAGGCCCACGGTAATTCAGTCTTGGCAGCTCCCTTCACGTGCCTCATTCCTGATCGGTCAATTATTTCAAATCGAGAAGAATTAAAGTGTTATTTTTGTGAGGGGGGATGATATTCACCAGTGACCAAAGTGAAACTAATAAACTAATTCCCCTTCACCGCCTCGGGCAAGACAGAAAATTTCCCAAGTCTATGAAAGAAAGACTGCAGCTGTTTCATCAGTCTGTTGCCCAAACGCGCTCGCAATTTACTATCTTTAAATTCAATTTTTGTTCACAGGACAATTTGGGAAACAGAACACGACAAAAAAAAAAAAAAAAAAAAAAAAAAAACCAGCAAAAAAAGGAAGCGGCGAGGGTATGTGACTCTGCAAGACAGAGCTGTGCGGTGCGAGCTTCCGGAGCGGAGGGGAATAGCACTCTCCTCTTCTTTGGAACAGAGCGTATTCCTCCTGCCAGTAGCAAATTTATCCAGTAGATGTCAACACCAGCAAAAAATATGTGTAAAGCCAACCTTAAAAGCAACAGTAGTCACTTCAATTTACAGGAGTGCAGCAGAGGATAGTTCAGCATTTGGAAGCATCTCATGCTTATTTGCTACTGTCCCATCCCTGTGTCTTCAGAACGGATCCGGCCTGGCCCGTCTGTCAACACATGTAGAACAAAATAATTTGTTTTTTGCTTTTAGAATAATTTTGTCCGGTTGGCCAGGAAATGGAAAAATTGCTCACGAGCACGTGATGACGTTCAGATGAGATCGGAGGAAATTTTTCAGAGGAGGAGGGAGAAGGGTGAGCAAAATACTATGCGGTGCAAAGCGATTACTACAAGCAAAATCTTCATAGTTACTAAATATAATCTGAAGAGGTCTGTTCCCTTCTGACCTTTCGCTGCATGGTTAAACAATGCAACGATTTCATGGATTTTGCTCTTTCCTCAAGAAGCTTCTCAGCCTACAACAGTGACCTGAGATTCCCACGCCGACCCTAGGTCAACATATACTTGCTGTTCCTGTAAGGTTTTTTTCCTTTTTGCAATACACCAAGGACAGTCTGTTGTAAGCCTTTTAGCGTATTATCACTCCAAAGACTGAATTTGCTGACATGCAAAAATCCAAGGCCATTGCTGTTGACACGTTTAAATCTACTATTAAGATCTGACTGTTTGAACAGCTTGTGTGTAGAATCTGAAGTACAGATTTTTGTTTCCTTTTTGTTTATTTTTAGATAAACCTTGTGTTTCTACTCTGCAATGTTTGCGTTTGGCTGCTGAGCATGCAGTAACCGCACACATTATATGCATTGCTTAGAGACACTTTGCATCACAGCCCATCCGGTTTTTCGGGGGTAGATGAAAAGAGAAGGGAAATAACAGATCGTTTTCCTGATTGATTAATCTTTCCTCACATTGCCATTTCCCCATAAACATGAGGAGGAACCAAAAGTATGTTGCGACGTCTAATAGCGAGACATGGAAGCAAATTATTTTATTACTGCTGCAAAACTTACTAAGGAGTTTGTTTTCACAGAGATCTCGAACATGGCAAGGAGACATAAATGCACGTATTAGAGACGTCACTCTGAGCAGTTACTCCTCACGTGCAAACCTCACAGCTCCTAAGAGAAGCATACATCCTACGTAACGGCAGCGATGTAGTTGCAGCTTATCTAACCCGCCTGGCCAGAAATTCAGGCTCTTTGAGAAAGCAAAAACAGCGGTCAAAAGCTGAGACTGCCAACTACCATCATTTAAGCAATTCTTGGGCATCGACAGAAGCAGGCACGGGGAAGATCAGGCAAAGGTGCTGCACTGCCAGTAACTAACCCTAACGGATGCGGCATGGGAGAGCGTAAAGTCACAGCTCTACACGCTGGGGAAAGGCACGGAATGCAAAACCGAGCCCCGTGCGACGCGAGGCACCAGCAGCGCAGCCCGTTTCGGGAAGCCGCCTCCTGCTCCGCAGCTCTGGGCGCAGGCACGTGCCACCCAAGGCAGAGCCATAAACAGCTGAGAGGTAAGAGGCGGATCGTATGAGGCGCACCGGCGTTTCGCAGCCGTGTATGAGCAATTCTTTTAATTACCGACAACATTTTCTCTGAATCCCCGTCTCAGGGAAGCAGCGGAACCTTTTGCTTTGCTGTGACACCTTGGCTGCCGCGTGGATGCGTCACGGCACCGCTCCTGCTAGTCTTAGGGACGTACGGATTTTTAGGGCCGAAAAGCGCAGGAGGCGGTTACGATCGCTCCGCTCTGGCTCTGTGCACAGCACGGCCCTCCCGCCTCGCCCAGCAACCTGCCTGACGGGAACAGGGACTAGGTGGGTCACACAGAAAATTATAATGTATGTCTCAGCTTGCCCATAAACACCTGAACAGTTCCCTCTCAAAAAAAAAAAAAAAAAAAGAAAAGAAGGAAAAAAAAAAGGTAGAATTATCAATTCTTGCAATGAACGAACATACTTTTCTCATCAACGTCTTTTTTCCTCGTAGTTTACCCAAGGTGGAGGCTGCGGGGCTGGCGTCTGCGGGAGGAGGCCGGGGCTGCCCGGTGCCGCTCACGGCCGGTTCCAGATGGTTCCGTGACGGCCCCACCGCAGGGCTCGGCTCAGCCCGTCAGCCAAACTGGTGGCGCCTCTGCGAAACATTTCCAAGGAGGGGCAAAACCACCGCACAGGCAGGGAGGAACGCGGGAGAAAGTGTGAGAAACAGCCCTGCCGACATGGAGGCTGATCCGAGAGGGAGGACGGGGGAAGGCGCTCCGGGCGCCGGAGCCGGGATGACCCTGCATCCTGCGAGGGGACCACCGTGGGAGCAGACATCCCGACGGCAGCCCACGGAGCACCCCACCGCCTTCGCAGGAGGGGAGCCCGTGCTGGAGCAGGCTCCCGGCCGGAGCTGCGGCCCGTGGGGGCCATGCTGGAACAGGCTTGCCCTGAAGGACTGCAGCCCGTGGGACGGAGCCGTGCTGAGCAGGGAAGAAGCTGAGGAGGACGGAGTGGCAGGGAGGAGCTGTTACGGGCCGACTGCAACCCCCATTCCCCATCCTCCCATCGGAGAGGGGGGAGGTGGAAGAGTTGGGAACGAAGGAGTGATGTTGAGCCGGGGAAGAGCGGGGGGGTCGGGGAAGTTGTTTTAACTTTTCTCTTTGTCACCATCCAACTCTATTTTAATTGGGAATAAACTAGTTTTCCCCAAACAGAGTCTCTTTTGCCCGTGACGGTACTTGGTAAGAGATCTCCCTGTCCTTATCTTGACCCATGAGCTTTTTAATCTTATTTTCCCTCCCTGTCCCATTGAGGAGGGGGATTGAGAGAGTGGCTGGGTGGGCATCTGGACACTGGCCATGGCCAACCCACCACAGCAAGCAAAGACCTGCAGCAAAAAAGAACTGTTTTTTTTTTTTTCTTCCAGAATCTCCCAAGGCAGTTCACACACTCATTCTCTGTACTAGTGGGAAGGAAGAACAGAAAGGACTGCATATTTCTGTATCTGCAATATTTTACTGTATTTATGAAAGACACCATGGGGAAGACCTCCTACATTATGACGCAGGCTGGGTTTCTGCGTTATTACTTGCTTAGAAGACGTGCTTTATTCACAGTTTCTTACAAAATTTTGCTCCATGCATTGTATCACTGTATTTTTGCCTATCCACTTGTAAATAATTTCTAAGCTCACATAAGTGTATGAGCTGCTTGGAATGATCTTCACAGATGGGAGTGCTCTACCAAATGCTTTCCTGAATAAAGTACATATCCATTGCATTTCCTTAAGATCATGGTATGTATGATCTTAAATGCAGGTAAGTAATAACATCCACTGAGGATGGATTAGATATACACTTCAAAATAATGCCTGTCTATAACTAGATGTCTTATTTCTCAGCACTCACATAATGGGCCCCATTACATGCTTGATTACTGTGGCCAGGCTAAACAGAGTAATTTGCTTAGAAGTTTCCTTTCTTTTTTTCTTTATTAGCAGAAAAGTCCAACTTTGTTTATTTACTGAATCCTACGATTTTCCAAAGGTTATTTTCAATGGTCCCAAAGACTGCCTCTGGTAGTTCTTTAGAGACAGACTCTCCAGTGCATTTCATCCAAAATTCTTAATACACAATTTTGCAAGATGCCCTTTCTTCTCCTGCTTTGGTCTTCGTTCCCAAAGTTACAGTTTCTAGCAAAATTTTCCTACACAAGGTTATCCAGTTCCTCGTATTTTAATACAATGATAAGCATTTATGTGGCACTCTTCATCTTCAAAGCATTTTACAAACATTGTATATTTAATGCTCATGGCATCCCTCTTGCTCTCAACCCCATTTGACAGGTAGGGAAACAGACTCACAGGTTAAGTGATTTTGTTTCAAGTCACATCACAAGTTACTGACGGATGTGAGACCAGAATATATGAGCTCAGATTTTCAGTTCCGTACTCAAAACTTGACCAGCCTTGTTCTTTCACTTAAACAATAAAATTAATAATGAAAAACCTTGCTCTTGTTCAGGGAGAATTTATCTGCCTCTTTGGAGGTTCTAAATGCAACCTAAAAAAAACCACAGGAAAAGCACCCCAAAATGATCCAGGAGGGCAGCTACCAGCTTTGTAATCCATATCCTCCCTTTCCAGTGTTCTAGAGGGAAACCCACAAATGTACATTATCAGAAAACAGGACAGCATGTTTTTCAAGCATTTATATACAGTCCCCCCACCCCCCCATATATATATATATATATATATATATTTTCTCAACCACTACCTAAACTGAGAACAGAGACCTTCCAGCCAGAGAAGAATTTGCAATTTAAAAACTGAAGTACGTTTCAAAATGGCATCACTAAAGAGCTTTAGTATTTGATAAGAAGATTACAGTATATTCAACTGCACACAGCAAAAGCCTTTTAAAATAAAGTGCAGGAACAGTGAAGCCAGGCATTTGCAACGTGATAACAAGAAGCTAGTCGGCCAGTGGAAAAGGTGCGCCATGGTGCAGAGAGTGTTCAGGAGCCAGTCAGGTTTCGAAACTCAAATAATGAGTGCGGTTTTTTTTAGCTTTAACATTTTTCATAATCCAAGCGGGAGGTCTAAACACAGGCCGTATGCAACATTAACTGTATTTCCCTTTAACAGGCTTCTGTGGGAACAAATGCTCAGTGTCAGGCTGGTACTATACGTCCATTTAATTGAGCTGAGAGAACTCTCCTGCCCCTGAAGAAAGCTCATCTCTTCTCTCCGTGGATGCGACTATAGAGCTAGCAGATAATATCTGGCCCTCACTCATTATTTATACAACCACCTAATTATCTCCCAGAGACTCCCTGTTCTGTAGAAGTTTCTTTTAGGAAACGTCATCTGTTGGCTGCATGGAAAGCCAAATCCAGCCCTAGATACCATGACAGCGAGTGCTGTATCCACTGACAGCCAACACGACAGCATCCCTTGCTACGACACAGGGGAAGCGGCGCAGGAGCCCGCAGTACCGCTCACGAGAGACGTGCTCCTGGCGTTACACTCGGGTCTGATTAGGATTTCTCCCAGGAAATGCACATGTGCAAGATCAACAATATGAAAACACACTTAAGAGTTTAAGAGAAACATGGTCTACATAGGAGCCAAAGACAAACAAAACAAAAAATGTATCTGCATATTGCACAATTTCCTCCTCTGTGCCACTGTGGTATGTCTTACTGCTTACATTGATCCAATGCCGCCACATTCAAACATCCTTGATACCCGTTTAACTGTGACAAAATCTTCTGAGGTCAAGAACTGTTGCTATCGCTCCTCTCCAGCTGATGCACAGAGGATGGACAGAATCATAGAATCACAGAATCGTGTAGGTTGGAAAAGACCTCCAAGATCATCCAGTCCAACCAGTAACCTAACACTACCAAGTCCACCACTAAACCAGTCAAGGGTAGACTAGACTAAACCATGTCCCAAAGTGCCACATCTACCCGTTTTTTGAATGCCTCCAGGGATGGGGACTCCACCACCTCTCTGGGCAGCCTCTTCCAATGCTTGACCACCCTTTCCATAAAGAAATTTTTCCTAATATCCAATCTAAACCTCCCCTGGTGCAGCTTGAGCCCATTTCCTCTTGTCCTGTCGCTAACTACGTGGAAGAAGAGACCAACACCCACCTCACTACAACCTCCTTTCAGGTAGTTGTAGAGAGCGATAAGGTCTCCCCTCAGCCTCCTCAGCCTCCTCTTCTCCAGGCTAAACAATCCCAGTTCCCTCAGCCGCTCCTCATAAGGCCTGTGCTCCAGACCCTTCACCAGCTTCGTTGCCCTTCTCTGAACACGCTCCAGCACCTCAATGTCCTTCTTGTATTGAGGGGCCCAAAACTGGACACAGTATTCCAGGTGCGGCCTCACCAGCGCCGAGTACAGGCGGACAATCACCTCCCTGCTCCTGCTGGCCACACTATTCCTGATACAAGCCAGGATGCTGCTGGCCTTCTTGGCCACCTGGGCACACTGCTGGCTCATGTTCAGCCGGCTGTCAACCAACACCCCCAGGTCCTTTTCGGCCAGGCAGCTTTCCAGCCACTCCTCCCCAAGCCTGTATGAACAGAATATGGACCAAAGCTAGAAGAAGCCCTCAGGTAGGGAGAGCAGAGCTCAGACACTATATCCATTTTCAACACATACAAAGCCCCTCAAGGCTTATGTACCTCCAAGTCTGCAGGAAACCACATTTTTGCTAATAAAGCTGTTTAGGTGCCCAACGTCCTGCTGTTATATAAGCCAAAGGGAACATCACTTGGGCATTTATCACTGCAGGAACACTGGAAATTCCCAGATGAGGCAACCACTGCCCAAATCCTGTGGTGTCACGTCATGAGCCCCTCCAACACACACGGATGCTCTTAGTTGAGTGCCGAAGGGAGGTAATACACTGGGGCTCATCCTGCCGACAAATCTGCTTTCCAGCTTCGGCTCCCTATATAATTCAAGCACGGGGCATTAAAGAAATCTGCTGGGCTCAGAGGCTTCCATGCCAGGATATGGATGCCGATGCGCCCAGCATGGCTACGTTCAGCCCAGCACTGGGGCTAGAGCTCTGTTTTACGTGGTGCTGTCTCCTTTTTAACTCCAGCTTTAGACTGAAGGCAAGGAGTGGGTATAATCCTCTGCTCTCTTGAGATGTCCTGTGTGACTCTGGACTCAGCTCAACAGAGCGCTGGAGCTCACTGGAGAGAGATAAGAAAAACAGCCCAGGACTTGCCAGTTTAGCACCATGCCCCCACCACTCTGCTAACGGAGCTTGTAGGCAGACTTAGCCAAAGCCCACATCTCAGCCAAAGCCCATGAGGGAGGACACTGGTGTTTCTGCTGCCACCACTCTTTGGGATTGAAGCCACTGCAATTTAGCAAGCATGCCGTTATCTTCCTCAGGCACTCACATGCTCAGCTACTGCACGAAGTACACGCTTCTGCCTTCTCGGTCAAATGGAGGCTTTTTTTTTTTTTTTTTTGCCTTTTCATTTTTAAGATTATAGGATTTACCCAGACGCTGGTAAAATATTTTGTAGCACTGCCATAAAACAGCAGAGTGGAGGCAACACACACACGTATTATGAAAGCTATGTCATTATAATATGTAGTTTTTCTGTTATAAATTACATTGACCAGCTAAAGTACAGGTTACAGTAAAGTCGACGCAAGTCATGTTGTGTCAGTAATGTGCATATGGAAGGAAAAAGAAACAACAATTTCCCCATGGATTTTAATACAGTTAGCAAAATGGCCAAGATTAAATTCCTTGGGGAGGGGGAGCCAAACCCTATTCATGAAGTCACTGTGGTGTTTTCAAATGAGAAATACAGCTATGCAGTTGTCACAACTACGGAAATATCAAATAACACTGAATTAAAGCCCTTTTCAGGAATGTACAAAACACAGCTTGCTGTCACTATCTGTTTTTAAATCTTGAACCACTGGCTCTCTGAAGCAGCCAAGAAAACTTGACTGTCTTATTCGTTTGCCATACAATCCATTTGAAAGGTGTCGTGCCCATCCCTCCACCTTTCTAATATCACAGCTTGGGAGCAGCTCAGGGCTCCTTGCCCTGGCAGCAGTGGGGTCTCGGGGTGATGGGAGAGGCTCGAGAGAAGCTCACTGAAGGAGGTCCTGAGTTAGCTTGGAGAAGGATGAGGAGGGAGAAGGGTCAACAGCAGACCACCTTCAGATGTAGCTTAAAGCTGGGACTCCGCAGCGTGGAGGAAGCCCCCTTTGCAGCCTTTCCCAGTTTTCTTCCCCAGTTTTGACCATTCTTTCAATCAACCTTTTTTCTCTATCCTTACCACATCTCCATTTTGTCTCATATTTCTACTCACCACCTCCCATTCCACCATGTGCCCCTGCTCAGGTCCCTTTCCCTTGTTGCTTCATGTCAAAGTAAGAATTCATCCAAGACCTTCCGCTGCCCCCAAACAAGGCTGACCCAAACAGGCGGTTTGCAAAACTTTCTTTACTTGGCTACTCTTATCTTTTTGACCTTTCTTTTTCCATCTTAAAACCCCTAAATGAAATCATTAGGTGAACAAGAGTGACCTGATGTACCAATCATTTGGCAAGCTGACACCATTAAAAAGAAAGAAGGGACTCGTATCCTATTCTCAGATGTAGAGAGGAGAAAATAGAGGTGAAGAAGCAGGTGGGAATTTAGTGGTGATGAAATGGAAGCGTCAAACTTATGATTTATTAAGCTTCTAAGTACAGTTTCATCCAAAAACCAGGGCAAAAGAAGTTCCCTCCTAAATAAAGTATTTAGCAGAAACCTTTAAGAAAACCAACAACCCCTTTCTCTCCCAATTCAACTATCTACTGCTAACCCCTTGCAGAAGACTTTAGTTTTGGACAATTAATTTTACTAGCTTAGAAGGGAAAATTTCAGCAGAAAAACCTGCCAATCGACCAACCATTTCTATTTGCGATGGAATTCATGGAGTTAAATCCCACAGTGCAGGTTGTTCCAGGAGCATCCCTGCTGCAACCCAGTGCCTAGGTGCAAAAGTTGGGCCAAAACCAGTGATTATGACTTTGTAAGTAAAAACAAAGTATTGCTTCTCAATAGAATTGTTTTAAGGATGGCATACATTAATTTCTTTTCTGCATTGCCTCTGCATACCCGCTGCTGGCAACGCGACAACATATAAGCACTGAATGTTGTGCTTAGTAGCTTAAGAGCTCCAAGACAGATTGTCATTTTGCTCATTCTTCCTGGGCCAAAACGTGTTTTCCCAGAAAGAAATAAATAAATCCCCTCCTCCCCAAACAAATACGCCCCCCTTCCCCCCTGCAGTCATCTTCAAATTTCGTGAAGAATTGGAGCGGCACCACCCTCGGAGGAGGCAAAGGAGGGAACGCAGCCTCGGGAGGTTTTTATTCTAGACAGAGAGGCTCTCCCCGAGACAGCTTTTTGCCAACTCACGGAGAGTTTGGAAAATGAAGGCAAAAGCCTCCCATTTGACTGAATTCAATGGGAAGGCAGCGCGGCACACGGAGCACCAGGGCAATTTGCTTTTGGCAGCCTATTTTGCTATGTAGGTGGGCTGCATTCAGAGCCAATTAGAGGTTGACGTTTTCTTCCGTAGGTACAATGCGCTGCGACACAGCTCGGACTATTCTTCCCTCCCTGCGTCTGTGTTTACCGTGGCTGTTCATTTTTACGGTTGGCAAGGGGGATGTTTAATAAAGCAGGCCATTCCCTAGTTACAAACAGGGTATATCATCGTTTGGTGTATGTACACATATGGTATGAAATAGAACGCTGTTAAAAGTCAAAGCAACTCCTGCCAGAAATTTTTGATGGCAGCGTTGTAAAAAGAGCGTTGGGACGTGGTGCAGTTCTCTGTTTTCTGATACCGGGGGGAAAAGGGGAGAGACAGCACGGTGGGTTTAGATCTGATGTTAAAGGGGATCGTAAGAGTGAAGAAAAACAAGCGATATCCAGATTTCAAAATTCCCCGTTCCCAGTTCAAGGTCTAAGCTTTGTTTTGGCTTGTGCTGCTCTACAAATGGAGCCAAAGAGGTTCTTGATCCAGCTTTTTATTTCCTGCAGTGCTAAGCTACAGGAATGTTCACATCTAGGGTCTGCTTTAGTCCCGTCTCTAATTAAGGTAGTTTATTTTTTCAAACATGCTACCTGAGACCTGCTGATGTTGCTTCAGGTCATGCAGCCATGCTTCAAAGTGCTTTCTAATATACCTAATAGTGCCACAGTGATATGCTCAGCTTATTACTGTTACAGAAGCAGTAGGGTCATGGTATTCTCTGCAAAATACTTCTGTAATGGAGTGGATTAATTTAATGAATGCCATTTACTGCAGCAGAAGTGACAAAGATTTGATGTTTTGTTACAATTAAGACTCATTAGCCGGTGACTTTTTTTCTTAGTTGTCTGACATCATAATAGATATAACACATATCAGATACAAAAGTTCTGAACTTCCTTCTGGTCATTTTTAATAAAAAATGAAGGAAGTGAGAATGAAAGTCTCGGCATTCAGCTGCTTAAAAGTGGCCAGCTTGAGGGATGTCACGTACACCTCCCCGCACAAACTACGGGCAGAATGCAAAACTGCACACAGCTTGTAGGAAATCACTGGATGATACCCAGCGTTTAAGCTTTCAGCCAAACAACTGGAAAGACATCCCATCACCTGGCTAAGACGCAAAAAGGCTTTTGAGAAAGCAGGCAGAGCCAGGTCCTGATGCTTTGCTTTTAACAAGATCCCAGAGCTCCGCCAAGACGGGAATCCCTGCATCCGAGAACCTGCTTGTGGAGAGACCAGTGCGCCCTACCATGAGACTGATGGAAAACTCAAACCCTGTTTTTAGTAATGATCCCTTCTTTCTCAACCAGCATTTGAATGCTGGGGAATGATCCCCACGCTCTTCTACCAATGCACAATCTTTTGTTCCTTGGGAGCATAACATCTCGTTTGCTTTTCATGAATCTTGAACTATGCTGAACACTCAGAAACTGAGACAAAAACTCCTACTAAATAAAAAATGCATTGCCAAGTAAAAACAATATTGGTCAAACCAATGTCACTAGATTCCAGGTTAAGTTTTCAGACTACAAAAAGTCAAAAGCCAAATAATATTTTTGCAAATGCAGCATTCCCCAGCATTGCTGGGGACACAAGATCACGCTCAGCTGTACAACCTGCAAACACATCTTAGTCAGCAAAGAAGTGAAGCTATGGAACTAGTTTAATTGCCCAAGTCAATAGCATTTAAAATCTGGATTGCACAAATGGTATATATATATAAAAAAACCCCAACACTCCACAAATATCACCCAAATCCCCAGAAAGACCCAGAAATTTAAATTATTTAATTTTAAAAATAAACTTAGGTATTAATTGAAGGGAAAAAACCTTAAACATACAAATTATGAACTATTCCTTTAGTATTTGGAATGATACTTTAAAAAAATGTTTTCTCAGTCACTGGTACCTTTTCTTTAATCAAAAAAGGAAACGTAAAATTTTTAGCTTTTAGCTAAACCTGACTCATAATCTGGTCGCGCTAGGTGCTGTATAGAAAATAACTTCATAATACAAGGTTGTGAGTGAAAATAATTCAGCAACAGCAAAATGAACACCCCCAAAAACAAGTGCAAAAGAAACAGAAAAAGTGACTTGCCTTTGAAACCTAGAATAAGAAGCCCCCAAAAAATACAAAAACAGGGAAATAAAGAAAAAATCAATACCGTATCTTACTGCTCTTGTGCAAATTCAGCATCATTCACTTCCATTCTGCCTGGGACGGCCACACGTGCACTTGCCAAGACAGACATAAAAACACACTGCATTGTCAAAACTTCCAGCTGATGCTGCCGGTGACTTCTTCTTGATCAACAGATCAAGTCATGGCAGTCTTAAGATGTAAGAAGAGAGCAAAAAGTAGGAGAGAGGGAGGAGGTGACTCAGCAGGCAGGACTGGAAGCCCGAGACCCAGACGCTTGATGGCAAAAAGCATCAGGGGGGGAGTTCTTTGAAGCTTCCCCCAGCCTTAGGCTTCTCCAGCTCTTCTGAGCACATCTTTGGTAGGCAAGACTCCCTAAAACTGCTTGTAGAACCTGCTATTTAGGCACCACTCACTGCAACCTGAAAATGAGCCGTCCATGCAAATTCCCAGTTCACTCCCACCTACACGCAATCTCTGTGAAGTCTCCCATGCAGATGCAAACCTGAGCAGTAACGTGCTAATGAATGGAATACAAAATCTGGTTTTCCCTTCTGTTGTAGAGTGAGGATAAAAATCACACTCCTGCTCCCTTATCCCATGCCAGAAGAGTTATAACCCCATGAAAATCACTTGAGTTAAAGATAAGCTGGGAGCTTCAACTTTATATTCATTTTTATCAAATCATTGAAACTGCTTCATGGGGTTTCTTTTAATAGCTATTTCTACTAACAATAATAACCCCCTTATCTGTTCTAAAGAAGAGAAAAAAAGCAGATTGCATCATAAATCTTAGTCATACCAGCTAATAATCTTCAAAATCATCCTTTTAACATGGATGGCACCTGTTAAGTCAAAGCACTTTTTTCCTGCCGGTTTAGGAATACAGTCTCATCTCAGCTCCCGTTATGAAAATGGAAGGTTTTCAACAAACTGCACTGGCAGCTGCAGGATCGTAAAATCCTTCAAGGGTCTCTGAAGCTGAGCTGTAAGCATGGCACCCCTTATCTATAATTAGGGAAAGGGGAATAAAATCTCTAAAATGCTACATTTAACCCCCCAGCCCCTCACTGCAGGGCTTTGTCCCTGGGTGTTTCTAATAAAAGAGTTTCAAGTGTCAGCTGCAATGTAATTTTTGTTTATTAAAAGCAGAAGAGTTATGGCAATGATTATGTCAAACCTGAACTACAAAAACGACCACGTATTTGCAATCTTTTTACATAAGGCACACTGATAAACATCATTTATTTCACAATTGCCTATGATATGCCATACAATGTACCTTTATATATGTTTAAAGCAATTTTATTCCAAGAGATGCACATCTGATTTCAGTGGAGGGTATGTTTTCTAAGATGCATTAAGGTCTAACTAAATTTATTTTTTAAAAGAAGAGGAAGTGTAACTTATTACAACAATGCAAACTATTATTGTCATAACAATGTAAAGTACCCATGGATTTAATACTACAAATGCTCTATTCATCACAATCTCATTTGGCAATAGTGTCATTTCACAGTATTTTATTATACAAACATTTCTCCAAGAGCGATGCCATCTCACAGAAGAGGTGCAAAAACCAGGGCACTTTCACTCCAAAGAATCTGAATTGTAGCTCTTTATCAAATTCGTTGAAAATAAATACAGTCACTCCACTAGCATTTCATTCTTCTTCCAAACATAGTAAGGATGCAAAACTTTCAGCTCTAGAGCATGGAATATGACACACAACTAGAGTAAATGAAAATCTTGGCTGGACGGAGAAATTCAGGCAGGGAGTGACCCACCCAAGGTCACAAACTGTGCCATGAACAGAGAGAAAGGAGAGGTCTGAGATGCTGACGCAGGTCTGTGGTCCAGCCACCGGGCCACGCTGCTTCTCCAAGTCTTGGGCGGTACCAGCTGTATTTACACTAGCTATTTCTAATTAATGGATTAGCAGAAGAGACTAACAGCAAATTCTTATCTGTAATGGGGTGACATTGTATATGCAGGTGTGGTGGGCTGACCCTGGCTGGATGCTAGGTGCCCACCAAAGCTGCTCTATCGCTCCCCTCCTCAGCTGGGCAGGGGGGAGAAAGAAAATAAAACAAAAAAGCTCATGGGTCGAGATAAGGACAGGGAGATTGCTCACCAGTCACCGTCACAGGCAAAACACCCTCGACTTGGGGAAAATCAGTTTAATTTATTACCAATCAAAACTGAGCAGGATAATGAGAAATAAAACCAAATCTTAGAACACCTTCCCCCCACACCTCCCTTCTTCCTGGGCTCAACTTCACTGCTCATTTCATCTGCCTCCTCCCCCTGAGCGGTGCAGGGCGACGGGGAATGGGGGTTGCGGTCAGTCCATCGCACATCATCTCTGCCGCTCCTTCCTCCTCAGGGGAGGGCTCCTTGCACTCCTCCCCTGCTCCAGCGTGGGGTCCCTCCCACGGCAGACAGTCCTCCATGAACTGCTCCAACGTGGGTCCTTCCCACGGGCTACAGTTCTTCATGAACTGCTCCAGCGTGGGTCCCTCCCATGGGGTGCAGCCCCTCAGGAGCAGACTGCTCCAGCGTGGGTCCCCCACGGGGTCCCCAGCCCTGCCAGCAACCCTGCTCCAGCCTGGGCTCCTCTCCCCACGGGGCCACAGCTCCTGCCAGGAGCCTGCTCCAGCGTGGGCTTCCCCCGGGGTCACAGCCTCCTTGGGGCACATCCCCTGCTCCGGCGTGGGCTCCTCCCCGGGTGCAGGGGGATCTCTGCTCCCCCGTGGGCCCCCATGGGTGCAGGGGCACAGCTGCCTCGCCATGGGCTGCACCAGGGCTGCAGGGGAATCTCTGCTCCGTGCCTGGAGCAGCTCCTGCCCTCCTTCTGCACTGACCTGGGGGGCTGCAGAGTTGTTTCTCTCACATGTTCTCACCCCTCTCTCTGGCTGCAGTTGTGGAGGGTTTTTTCCCCCCCTTCTTAACTATGTTATCCCAGAGGCACTACCACCGTCGCTGATGGGCTCAGCCTTGGCCAGCGGTGGGTCCGTCTTGGAGCCGGCTGGCATTGGCTCTACTGGACCCAAGGAGAAGCTTCTAGCAGCTTCTCACAGAAGTCAACCCAGTAGCCCACCCCCCTACCAAAACCTTGCCAGGCAAACCCAGTACAGCAGGTAAAGAGGTGATATGTGACACTATAAAAACTTTCAGTATTTCAATGGTTCTCTGCGAACTGACTTCCTCCTGTGCCACACCATGAGATATTTGGTAAGATTCCGGAGTAGAGATTACAGGTAACACCCATCCATACCCTTGAGAATTATCACTGATGCTCCGCTCCTGCTACACCCTAAATCCAAGTGGCCCCAACCAATACGAGTATAAAGACAAGGAGCAATCCCTCACAGTAAGCAGGCAGGTGGTAACTGTCCATCGCCTAACTCCCCAATGTAACCACAGCCCGCTGTCACTCAGGCGTGAATCAAACTGTACCACATGTCATAAGACTTATTTCAAATGATTCAGAGGCATTTTCCACCATCAGGGAGAAAAACTGGATCAAGACATACTGATAGCAAAGTGAATGTAAATACCTGAGTTTGAAAGCATAAACTCCAGCATATCTTTAAATCATAGAATCATAAACTCCAGCATATCTTTAAATCATAGAATCATAGACTAGAATCATAGAATCGTTTAGGTTGGAAAAGACCTTTAAGATCATCCAGTCCAACCATTCACCTACACTACCAAGTCTACTCTAAATTAATCAAGGGTAGACTAGACTAAACCATGTCCCAAAGTGCCACATCTACCTGTTTTTTGAACGCCTCCAGGGATGGGACTCCACCACCTCTCTGGGCAGCCTCTTCCAATGCTTGACCACCCTTTCCATAAAGAAATTTTTCCTAATATCCAACCTAAACCTCCCCTGGTGCAGCTTGAGCCCATTTCCTCTCGTCCTGACGCTAACTACGTGGAAGAAGAGACCAACCCCCACCTCACTACAACCTCCTTTCAGGTAGTTGTAGAGAGCGATAAGGTCTCCCCTCAGCCTCCTCTTCTCCAGGCTAAACAACCCCAGTTCCCTCAGCCGCTCCTCATAAGGCCTGTGCTCCAGACCCTTCTCCAGCCTTGTTGCCCTTCTCTGGACACGCTCCAGCACCTCAATGTCTTTCTTGTATTGAGGGGCCCAAAACTGGACACAGTATTCCAGGTGCGGCCTCACCAGCGCCGAGTACAGGGGGACAATCACCTCCCTGCTCCTGCTGGCCACAAATGCAACTTTTCACAATCCTGGGTTTTTAATACCGCCTAAACTATTAAACTGTATGTTCTTACTGCCTTTCTTCCAGCCTTAACAACCCCTCTGACAGACAGGCCATAGATCTCACAGCTCGGACCATGCCACCCTCCCTGCAAAACCCTCCACGAGGTTGCAGCTCCCCAGCCTCGCCTTTGGGGACCCGCGCCCTTCGCCCCGTCTCCACTTCCCTCCCTTCTTGCCGGCTGCTCTCCTCCTCGCTGCTCTCCTGCACTGCCCTTCTCCACGTTTCCCCCGTCCAAATCTGTCTGCGATCATGGAGCCTAGCAACGTTAATCTGCCACTCATTTATCATATTTCAAGCTCAGATATACAAATCCGCTTCCCTTTGTCTGTTTGGATCATTGTCATTCCGTTTTATGGTCTCGATTCCTCTTTTCTGGTCCTTTGCTTACGGGCTGTTGTTTATTATTATTTGCCTATCTGGAAGTTAATCTCTCTGAAGCCGGAGTCCTTGCCGCTGCCTTCCTCCGTTCAGCATGAAGCCGGGTGCTCTGTCAGTGCTTGATAAACCATTTGTCATTCAGGCAGCGGATAATGCGGCTGCACACATGTCCATTTTAAGCAGCATATACTAAAGTACTGAGAGTAAAAGTTTTAAAACAGCACTAAAGGATTTATAAATATCGGGGGGGTGGGGTGGGGTGGTTGTTCTCCATGGGAAACACAGAAGGCAGGATTTGCATTGCTGGGCCAGGCTTGAAGAGGTATTTAAAACTGGCAGATCCTTGCTATTTCAACAAGGGTTTCAATGACCCTGGACTTCTGTAGAAGCTCCCATTTTGATTTCTCCAGCTGGACAACAATAATTAAAAAGACACCTTGAAAGCCAGGGTCTTCAATTCTCTTTCTCAGCTTTCTCATACATGCTATAAAGCTAACGCTCCGCTTTGTTGTCCACCCACTACTGGAGGTCAATTTAATGAAATGGTTTGGAGAGGACAAGCGCTAAGGACTAAGCAGAACTACAACCTCTTCTCCCTCTACGCCCTGGCAGCAGAGAGGGTGGCAGTGGTAGCCACCTGCAGGGTAAATAGAAACTTCCCTTTGGTACAAATAATTCAGTTGTTCTCTTATGTTCTTTGGACTTTACACTGTGTCATGTCACCGTCTGAGGAATTATTTTTACTTTCATACCATCTTGTCTGCTGTCTGAGGTGGTCAATATTTGTATGTTAAAATCTTGCAACACAAGGGAGACTTCATAGAGGAGATGGAGAGCTCCTCACTTTAATTTGTGCTGTGCAGGAGAATTACGGCTCCGTTCAGAGGTTTCTGAGGTGCCAAAGAAAGAGAACTTTCCCAAACACTTGTTGAAGACTTTCCTAGCAGCTTGGCCCAGGAGGAGCTGGAGCTGAACCATCCTCCCACCCAGGCTGTCCCCAGCAGCCAGATCAGGTAACGGGTTTTTAAGATACTTTTAAGAACAAAAACAAACGAGTTTTTGAACAAACCCAAACCAGAGGCGACTAAAGCAAATGACACGTTTTAAACCAGAGTTTTACCTTCAGTCACCTGGTCACTTTTTCACAGGTGTGTTGGGATGGTTATGGGTGAATACTGCCATAAACTAGGATACAGCTGGACAAAACAAGTCATTACTTCATTTTCAGAGATTTCAGGAGGTTCGCGGTGAGCAGGTGCTGCTCAAGACCTCTGGGGAGGAAAAAAAAAATCAAACCAACGGCGTTCATGTGTTATGAAGTTCTCCTTGACATTATCACCTACAGGCAGAAACCTTCCCAAACCGGAGGCTGTGGGGAAAGCGCTGTGGGGTCTGGAAATAAGGGAGACCAGCGCAAGTGCAGATTAAGCAGGCATTTTATACTGGCCGCTTTAATTTCACTAAGCAAGAGTTTGGGATTTAATCAAAAAAAGATATGCAATACATTCAATTTTTTTTTTTTTTATTTTTAATAACTTCTTGCCTTTGCTTTTTCCTTTTTTCTTGTGACAATCTGAGAAAAATGACAAGGAGGTCCAAGAGTGTTTCTATGCGCTTCTAACAATTTACCTGAGGGAGTAAAACTGCAAATGTTTCAGACAGGTTTTCCAGTTAATACACTGGAACTAGTATAGAAAAAAATTATTTGAAAATAAACAACCTCCCACACTTATTACTGCTGTACAAACTTATTTGGACATTCAGATTTCAAAACCAAACTGGTCACAATTTTTTTTTGTTTGGAAAGTGGATTTTTGCTACCTCAATATAGGCTATATTTATTCTGAAATTAAGGCCATCTGTACACAAACTTGCACAACAATAATTACACTCATTTTTTGAAGTCCAGTTTAATTACTTCGGTGACAATACTTGTTTATCAGCTTTTAGTTTTATAACTAGCTAAAACCCAAAAATTTACCTTTTAAAAAGCTCTTTCCTTAAAGTAATTTGCATTTATACCAGGCATCCAGTTAGAGGTTCTAGTATGGGTTAGCTATCCACTTCTGCCACGGAAAGACTAAAAATATCTGCTTTAAACAAAAATACAACCTTCCCCCAAACCATTCTTACATGCCTTTTTACAGGATCATTAAATTATCCAGTTTTACTTTGTATCTACCACATTCCCACATATTACAACATACATCACAGGCACCCAGAGCTTTGGATGCCCGCTCTGGTGTGACATTTATATGAGGCTGAAAGCTAAACAAGAAAGCAAATGAAGAAGCAAACATACAACATATATCCCACTTTATCCTCCTTGCAGGTTTCACAGGACAACTGGACTATAACAACCAATTTGATTAATTTTCTTTGAAATCCAAAGACAAATTCTAGCCATTTTTCGAAACAAGCCTGGCAGTTTTCACAATAATATTTTTTTTTTTTCCTAGTGAAAGCTATAGGAGGTTGTGGAAGAAGAGGGTTAGATTTGGTCTGCAGAACCTGGATGCAGCTTTGGCTGTAACAAGTCTACTTCTCTCTCTGTATCGTACCAGTGTAGCTCATGGTTCCTTCCCTAAGTGCATTAAAAATGAGTCCTCATGCTACCACTGCGCTGTGTCAATTACGTGTATTTTGTCCGAATGTTGTAAAAGTGATACTGCTATTTCTGATCTGCTGAAAGTGTTTTTTAGTTTCTTCTCTTCAAAGTAATTTTATACTGATTTCTCAGTTAGTACTTGTGAATCCTAGGGTAGGAAAGGCTAGGGAACAGGTCTAACGTATGCACATCAATTTTTAAAGAGCTTTTTTTTCCCTGAGATGAAAACGCGTGCAGCTTGGCTCATTTAGGAAAGTCACAACATCCCACAAAGTCCCCTTCCCCAACACAGATACAGCTGTGTCACTCGGGCTGTCTCACTGGAAATCTCAAACCTTAACAAGGTCGAGTGCTGCAAGGAGGGAGCCAGGTGACCTCTTCAAATGGCTGCTACAGGAATTATTTTCCTGCACCGCTTGCCCTCTCCCTTCTCCACTGCAACAGCGTGTGCATCTTTGCTCTCCGTGCCCTTTCGGACTGTCATCCATTCTGCGCTCCTGGCACGCTGACTCCCACCTTTGATCAGCAATGTCAGCCCTCGCCATCTCAGCACAACGCTCCAGCACCACTCATCTGTAGCCGACGCTCCCTGTAAATATTCACAGAACAGCTTGTAAGAGGGAAGAACAAAGCAAACCTCTCCCTCCTTTCAAAACATTTGGTGCCACGCACAGAAGGTGCAACCACTTGACAGCGTGTGCTCTGCCTCCTGCTCATCCCTCTGAACAACCCCTGCCGCGTTCCCTCTCACGTGCCACCCTGTGCCACCACCTAGCCCGCCTTGGCACGCAGGGTACTTGGAGCGAGTCCGAACGCTGGTTTTACTCTGTGTGCACGCACCACCTAACATAAGGAGATCCTAGTCTGTGACCCTGGCTTGGGGGATGTGCTGTAGGATTAAGTGAAGAAAAAATACAGTCAATTATTCAATCGTTCACTACTAATAAACAAATGTTAACAAGAGCAGGCGACACCTTTCTCTGAGCCTTCTGCACCAGACCATTACTGTTTTTTCTGGGCGCAGCATCCATTCTGGCAGTCGGAGTTTTGGCTACTCCAATTCCGTCAGCAGCTGATTGAACACAGTGCTCTCTGCTGCTCGCCTAAATTTAACTTCGTGCTGTTCCACGGCATTAAGCAGCTGTCTTACTCTACCTCAGGAGTCCGGGTGCCTCTTGTGGATGGAGAGACTCATCTACAGAGTTTCCAAAACGTGCTGGGATCTCCCCCAAAAAAAGAAAACAAAGAGGAGCCGGAAGGTTCAGGAGCTGGTGGGCCACAGTGCCTTCCACCGCAGCTCT
Source organism: Pelecanus crispus (assembly GCF_030463565.1). Lineage (NCBI taxonomy): Eukaryota > Metazoa > Chordata > Aves > Pelecaniformes > Pelecanidae > Pelecanus > Pelecanus crispus. The sequence goes on along the minus strand of NC_134645.1, from coordinate 124,104,144 downwards.
CCTTGGTGGCACAGGGGAAGGTGAGAGATTTGGGATGTGACAGCATGGGGCTCGGAGGGGTAAGCTCAGCTTTGGGTAAGAAGATGAAGAGTTGGCATGATGGCTACGTAAGAAGTCAACCCCAGCGGCAGCAGCTCTTACCAGAGCCGAAACTCAAAGGTGACTACAACCACTGGCTGCTTCAACACAAGCTGACTTGTATCCTGTTGTAAAAATACACGTGTCTTCACCTCTGTACTGCCAACCGATGGCAAATCCACCTGTGCCACAGTTTTATCTAAACAACACTGAGGTCTTGACTTTTTTCACGTTAAACAACCATCTCATACGGAAGAATAGCTGCCAGCCAACATACACCACAGCACTGAGCAGCCATTAGGCCAGCATCACCCTACCTCCAGCATGCCAGGTTAAAGCGAAGGAAAATAAGGATTAAGCCTATGAAACATTCCGAAGTACAATGACTATCTGCTATGTGTTAAATTCAGTTCTGTCATATTTGGGTTTCTCTTGTAGGAAAACAACCCCTCAGCAATATGCTCCAAAGCAGAACCAAACTCCCATCACTTCTGAGGCTTCCTACAGCTGATGTGGTGTCCTGCTTCAAGGTGAATAATTGCAAATCAGAAATAACTTACTGCACTGTTAAGTGCTGAAAGTATCTAAGTGTTGTACGCTTCTTGTCTAAGCAAAGATGGTATAGATCCCGTCTTCAGAATAAAGTAAAAAAATAAAAAAAAAGTGGAGCAGAAACTCACGCAAAGCAAATAGAAGCTTGTCTGTCTCAGTACTATACTGTGGCATCCAAAAGAAACGCAGATTTACTAAATACATATAATATTAAGTACTTCTCTTTAGAATACTCTGGGATGTGTACACAGATTATTAAAAGTAAGCATGATTCTAGGGTAACTACTGATTAGCTGTTTTATTTCTGCATTTCACTCCGCTTGGAAAGTACGCTAGTCTGCTCCAATTCTATTCCTAAGTGGTTTCAGTTTCTGTCTTTTATGCAATGGCACAGCTCTACAGTCATTAATTTTTTTAATATTTAATGTAGCTGAAGCGCCATAATATGGAAGAGGTTTCCAAACTGAAACAACAATTGTAAATATTTTCCTAAAGGAAACTGGAGGAGAGCTCTCCCTCAGTCAGAGAAGGCATTTCTTCAGTATGTGGAAAATCTGTTGAAGTCCAAACAAAATCTCTTCCATTGGGTCAATTTTTCCATTTTGCTAAAAATTCATTTCTAAAGCATGAGTGGGAAGAAGAACTTTCAGCGACTAAACCTAAATTTGGAGGCCAAAATACTGAACAACGCTGTTTCAATACACCAGCGTAGACATTTGTTTACCTCCGCTGCTAAACGAAGGAAGCCTCTGCTGGATTACATGTCAAGACATCGCCGTGGAGTGAGAGAAGAGGAGTTTCTCCAACCACAGCTTACACTGTTTGTGAAGAAGAGGAGGATCACTGCAATTCCTGATGCATTCCACAGATGCTTGGAAGGAATTACACCAACGATCACAGCATCTCTTGCAGGAACTGAACTCCATACATCTGGATGTAGAAAAGCTTGAATTGCTGCCACATCACTGGAACAACCTTTGACACATGGCAGTAGCTGTTAAACTCCAAATCCTTTATTTGATTAAGCCTTAGGAGTTACGGAATCACACACAACACAGAACCGCTGAGGCTGGAAGGCACCTCTGGAGACGGTTCAGTCCAACCCTGCTGCGCAGAGCCAGGTCACCTACAGCAGGCTGCCCAGGGCCATGTGCAGTCAGGTTTTGAGAACCTCTAAGGATGGAGACTCCACAACTGCTCTGGGTAACCTGTTCCAGCATTTGACCCTCCTCACAGTAAAGAAGTTTTCTTTTATGTTTAGATGGAATTTCTCACATTTCAGTTTGTGCCCATTGCCTCTTGTCCTGTCACTGAGCATCAAAGAGAGGAGTTTGACTCTGCCCTCCTTACTCCCCCCATCAGATATCTACCCACCTTGCCAAGATCCCTCCTGAGCCTTCTCTTCTCCAGACTGAACAGTCCCAGATCTCTCAAGCCTCTCCTCATGCAAGAGATGCTCCAGTCCCTTAACCATTTCACTGGACCCGCTCCAGTAAGTCCACATCTCCCTTCCACTGGGGAGCTGAGAACTGGACCGAGCACCTCAGATGGGTCTCACCAGGGCTGAGTAGAGGGGAAGGATCACCTCCCTCGACCTACTGGCAATGCTCTTCCCAATGCAGCCCAGGAGGCTGCTGGCCGCCTTTGCCACAAAGGCACACTGCCGGCACGCGGTCAGCTTGTTGTCCACCAGGACCCCCAGGTCATTCCCTGCAGAGCTGCTTTCCAGACGGTCAGCCCCAGCCTGTATGGGTGTGGGGGGTTATTCCTCCCCCTGGGGCACACCACTAGTTTTCAGTCCACCTCACTGTCCATTTATCTAGCCCTTACTTCATCAGCCTGCCTTTGAGGACGCCAAAACGATGCCTAGAACCATAACAACACTTGGGTGGCTGTAGGACAGTGCTTAAGCCTGGGTCCTGGCATTGTTCAGTTTACTGTAAGGACGTAGCCCCTGATGGGCAGACAGGGATCTGCTGCACCTCCCAGTGAAAATGATCCAAAACTAACCTTTCACTGGCCAAAAGCAAGCTGCCAGTAATGTGGACCTGAAATGAGAGTTACAAAGTTTATTTTGACTATACACAAACAGCTGAGATTGGCTGCACCGCTCTCCAACATGAAGGGCTGATTCAGTTGCCTAAACACAGGCATTTAGCACCATTTGAGACCCAGGGTATATGAGACATCTTCACAAAGCTGGCAAGGCAAATATGACAACAGACCTCCAGGAAACCCATACCCATCTGGCATGGCAAGCTGGAGGCACGACGGGAGACCCTGAGGTACCTTAAATGGCACTGGATGCCTGCGTTGAGCCAACTGACTTGAGACCCAAGCATTCAGATTCAGAAACTTGATTCATTTATTTATTTCAAATGATCTTACGCACATAATATTTATGGGGTGACATTTTCAAGTTCCACTCCATGACCACATGGCTACAAACCAACAATCCCAGCTTTCACCAACACATTTTTAGCACCAAACCACAGGCATCCAGGAGAGTGAACAACAGCAACAACAAATACACCAAATATTGAGACTCAGTTAAGCATCCTGAGCCAGGTCCTCCAACACACCCTGCTTAAACACGCTGACTAAAGTTTATCACTGCTCTATTTCCCTTTAATCAGCTTTCTGCAGATTGCCTTTTGAGCAAGCACCGCGGGCTACCGGCAGGCCCAGCAGCCCATACTGTGAGTATCTGTGACTTGTGATTTTTTCACTCATTCCCTTCAGGAGCAAACATCATGGAAACCGGTAACACGATTAGTGTGCTACGCACTGGGTAAGTAATATTTATAAGCTTCACGACCTCGCCTTCTAATACACATCTCTACATTCAGAAACCATGGGCCTACCTTTCTTTTTGTTTCTGCATTTTTAAGTCAAAACAGTTTCGCTGATCTAATGGATAACGTGGCTGCACAAAAAAAGGAGGAGTTGCACGGGAGAGGTGAGAGGACAGAGGAGGAGGGAGGACGGGCTGTAAACTGCACGATAGGAGCTGCAGGAACCTCTGCAACTGGGACTTCCCTAAAGAAAATGCAATGCGGAATTCCACCTTAAATAATTTTTTAGGGCTTAGTTAGAGACATATTATATCTAAGTTTGATTTAGAAAGCAGGCTTCTTATGGAAGGGCCTTCCCCTGTAAAATACCCACTAAATGCATTGCTCCCAAATCATAGTATTTGCTTCTCACTTGGATGAAAAGACTTTTTTACTATGCTCCTGCCTGGAGATATTTTTCCCTCCCGCCGTGTTTTCTTTTTAATGTAAACATTACTTTAAATTATTGCAGTACAGATGAACAACTATTAATTAAAAGTGAGGAAGATTTATTGCATCAGACAGCACCGCTGTAACAGATCAAATAGCAAGAAGGATACAGAGCACAACGTGCTGCCATTAGCTGCTCAGTGCCTCTCAGATCACAGCCCCCTATGTTTCACAGGCGTCACGGTGGTTTTGCACCCCACCATGATCTGGTTGCTTGCCTGCGTTTCAGCTATACCTATAAGATAAGATCATGATTTTTGAAGAGGAGTCAGATAAAAACACAGTCTTACAAGGAGACTGCAAGAAATCGTATCCCAGCTGATACTGGAGCTTTTTTTTGTCCTTGTGTTGACTCTTACACTCCGAGTTGGAAGGCATTAGCAGTGGAGCCCACGGTTTCACTACCTGGGGTTTCTCAGCAGCGTTATCCACCCTGTGCCGCAGAGAGCTACGGAAGATTTGCTTTGAGCTCCAGTGACAGATGTTCCTAGTGCAAAAGCATGGGGCTTTGGAGTTGTAGCCCTACCGCTGCTGTGAATTTGCAAATAGCTCTGTGCGCAGGTAATGAGAACTCGGATGGCACAGGCTGGCAAGATTTTTTACTACGTTGTTTCTGCAAAACTACTGCAAGATCTATCAAGAGGTTTTAAGCAGCTCCAATGCCTGCAAACATACAGCAGTGCTGGCACACAGAAAGAGTCCTCTCTTGGCAAAAGGCAGAAGGTACCTCACCGTGAGGAACGCTGTACCACCTCAGTGAGATCTGTGCGCAAAACCTCAGAAACAATCATCAAACTCCATCTACACAGAGCATGCAGAACAAAACAGAAATCCCCAAATTAGGTATTTATTAACCAACCGAACAGAATTCAGATGATGCAAATTTCTGATTACATCTCATGTACAGAAGCAGTAAGCCACATGGAAAAAATCAATTTCCAAGATTAATAAAATGATCAATTCAGGTCATTAGCAGCAGTTACTTCTTTAAGACAGATACTAGGAACTGAACTGAGACCAAACTCATTACCCAAATGGCTGCCTATCAGCCATGAAATGGCAACAGCCTATTCTTGATTCAGTTCAGATCTGGGGCTAATGATTTGGGGGTAAAGAGTTATCAATTTCATGATGAGTTCATTGAACCATTCTTTGACAGTTGGGGGGGGGGGGGGGCTGGGGACTATTTCTGTTTCTAATAAAAACCAACGGAAGACATTTTCTACAGCGGATTTGTTATCTGCCCTTTTTTCCCTGACTAACGCCAAGCGCTGGGAAGCCAGGACCTGTTTCCAACCTGTGTGCTCACATACTTACTGCGGTTACAACTCTGAAGCTCCTTTTCCAAGTGTAAGAAAATGTCTGCACATACGTGAGGCAAAGAGTTATTAATTCTTCACAGCTTCAGCTTCGCTATTTTAAAGCTCACACCAGCTTCAAGCTTGGGCATGCTGATGGCAAATGAGAGCTACATTTCTAATTATCTTCTTCCTTACCAAAATAAATAAAATTTACAGATTCAGGGCTATGTATGCACAAAAAAGATACTGCTATTAAGAGACAGGAAGGCTGTGCTAGAACACCCCTAGGCAAACAAAACAATTCCTTTCTCATCCCCCTCTCCTCCTTCCAAAGACCTTCCCATTTATAGCCTGTCACTTACAGACACACTTCCAGCATTTAAAAATACTCCCCGTGTTTGTGGAACCATTTTCCAGAACAAAACGTTATCATTCATCAGGAGCAGAGCTGTTTGCAGTGTGAACAATTCGCTTTCGTTAAGTACCATATGGCCGCCCGTAGGAAAATGCCAACATGTTTCAACTCTACAGCTGGGCCACGGTTCCTTTATTCATCGTGCAGATGGTTGTAATTGACACCACTACTAAAACAGGTCTCGAGCACTTCTGTAGGATCATTAGAGTAATTAGTTATTAAATACAGTTACCATTTTTAGAAAGAAGGTTTTAAGGCTTGGCATGTAAAATGCAATATTTTGCTATAATGAAATAGACAGGCTAAATGTTACGGGGAGGGGTAAAGCTTATGTGATCCTTTTTAGTATTTTATTGGAGAGGCTATGGAAATTGCTAGAGCAAAGCGAAGCACACAGAATTATTTGCTAAGGAAATCAGCTGAAACCAAGAGTATTCTTAAATAACCTCCTAGCGCAACTGCATACTAAAACTTCTGCACAAAACACATCCAAAATTCCAGGGGAGGGAAAAGTGAAACTTCACCTATCACCAAATTTCAAGGCTGAATCCAACCTTAAATGTGGGATGTTAGCATTTTTAAGTACAGAAAAGATGACTAGCAATTCTCTATTCCTGATACTCTGATGCACGTATTTTTTAGGATTAAAATCTGAACGCATGGTCTATTTTAATGGCGTTACAGGGTCAAATTAATACATATTATTGCAGGGGTCCTGCTCAGATCTGTGAATTTCAGGAAACATATAGCAGGGTTGCAACCTGGGCTGTGTAGCAAGACGAGACTGGCTAAAGCCCCTTTAACTCACAGACTAGCAAAGAAAACTCCTCGTAATAAAAACAGGGTTTGCCTTTGAATCAAATGTTTGGGTCAAGCCTTACGGTAAAGCTCAGTATGAAATGCCGCCAGTAGAGTAACAAAGTCACATCTAAAAACTCAGAACTCCAGCAAGGAAACATTCAGCCTCAAAAAGCAGAATTATACATGGCTTCTGAGTGCTGGTCTTCAGAGATGAGAGGAGTCAGAGCAAGCATGCTAGGATAGCAAAACTATTACTGGAAATTGTAGTAGCTTCTACTCGAACAAAAACTCAAGTTTTTCATTACAAACTGAGTACTTGGTGTTCCAGACTCTATTTTCAACATTCATTGCAGGTGTAAATCTAGTAAGGATTATCAGACATACACCAGTATTTTCTTTCATGGTTGATGAAAATTATCTAGAATTGAGGTACCCAACAGTAGTCTACAAGAGATACTAAAAAATAACATTGACCAATAATAGTATAAACCTCCTCTGAGTAGAACTGGGTTAGAAATCGGAAAGCTATTCCCCTCTTCTCCTTTCTTGTGGTTAGAAGTAATTTTCTAACAGCAGTTCTAAGCTAAAGGGTTTCACAGGGGAGCAGGGTAAGTTTACAACAGGGCTGTATCTCTTCGATGGGACTCGGAGACTTAGGAGCTCTCCTTGGGTTGCATGTTCCCATGCATTTCACTTCTCAAATTAGATTCTGTTAAAATGCATTACATACAACTTTAATAATGAATATCAGAAAGCCTTTATATAGCACAGCAGACATTAAAGCCATTTACAAAGAAAAATAGATGCCATTAAAGTGAAGTTATTTATCTCAGGTGGCTGCTGTTGTGTGCTTACAGCTGTGTCGGTTTTTATGACTCTTTTTCAGCTGAGCTGTCGAGCAGAGATCCTGAATGCTACTGTCAGCCTGATGACAATTACCCCAGGAACAGCAGCACTAGCCCCAGCTATCCTGGCCAAATTTCACTTCTGATGATAACCTTCTGCCCACCTTTGCTCCCCGCAGAGTTTCAATTAGAGGTGGTGTTGCTGCGTGCCTGCCCCACGGAGCGCGCAGGGCGGCTGGGTGCTGCTCCAGGGACTGCCGTGCCGCGCCTCGACGGGAGCTCCAAGCCCCCCACGTTAAGCTGCTGAGCCAAATGATTGCCACCTATGCAATCTATACAGTTTGTGCAAATTTTTTCTTAACGTTATACATTCACTTATTAAAAATTGCTAATTTTTTGTGTCTTTGCATAAAAAAGGACTTTTAAATGTAGATTTTCAGCTTTGCATATTAAACTTTGTTCGCAAGTCTCAATTCCCCAAGCAGAAAATTATGGCAGGATTTTTAGCATAAACACGTATTTCTCACATAGAATGCAGGAGGTGAACCGCCTAATCTAAGAAGTGTCAGTTCTGGGTATTCTGCTATTTACTTGGAAGCTATTATGTGTTTTTCAAAGTTTCCAGCAACTTTCTATCAAACAGATCTCAAGAGCTTATATGGTTATGATAATCAATATTAAACAGCGCTATCACGGTACAAGAATTGTAATATTCAAGCCACCCTTTCTTCCCTTAGAAGAGGCTAGGGAAATCAATACACCATTGCTAAGAAGGGGTTATCATAAATTACCAACTGAGCATTAGATTTATATGCAATGTCGCAGTTATGAGGTTGAACAAGATCCTCCAGTATATAGGAAAAGCGTGGAGAATTAGTAAAGCCAGTACTGCTGTCTCTGTTTTAAAATAAAAAAATAAATCAAAAAGTATTCCCTAAGTAAAATCTGCAAATGCACAGAAAACTTGCCTTATAAATGACACTTAAGAAACGCAATCTCATCGAGAAGAAGGTTAACAGGGGAGTTGATCACCGTCTCTAAAGACAGCTCCTTAATCTATCAGCAAATTCAATGGGAAGACAAAACTAAAATTAAAACCAAGACAGAAATGGTTAATACACATGAAACACTGGTTGGTTTCATGTGGTAATTAATCACCAGGAAAAAAACCATAAGGATGTTACGGATTTTTGATTGCTCAGAATTTGTAAACCAGACAAGTTAATGTCCTAAAGATCTGCTGTAGCTCGGACAGAAATAAGGGGTTTGAGGCAGAGATTACCAGGAAAGTTCATTAGACTTTCTAATCATTACAAAGTTGATTACGTTTGTGCTTTGGGATTTGGATCAGGCCCTCCAAAATAGATGGGAGGCACTTTGTTGTTATTGGGGTGTTGGGGTTGGGTTTTCTTTTTGGTCCTTATTATTCCTATTGGGAAGTTAACGCAGAAACTTCTTAAAATGCAGCTTTCAAATCCTATTTCCCATTTCTAGTCTGAACTTTACTCACGATACATTTATACTCATTTGCATACCGCTAACGCAAACTTAATTCACACGGTGCAAAAATAGCTGAGATAAAGAGACAAAGCAAGCCAGGCTGTAAGCTGGAATTTGAACGGTTTATTGAAGGATGGAGATCCACCAGCAGTGACCGGACACAGCGACCCAAGAGCCCTTCCCAGCCCAGCATTCCCAGGCATTAGAGCCTGAAAACGTCATGGAGAATTTCAGCATCTCTCTGCTGTCTTCAATTTATGTCTACTCTATGAGACACAAAGCAGGAAGGCGTATTCACCTCTGCATCTTCAGGTAGCTGAGGTATAATTGACAATTAGACTACCTGCAGAATGGCACTCAGACCATGGAGGAGGAGATTAGAAGGGGAAGGAAACAGACTGTGTCTCAAGCAAGCAAGTTAGTACAGGAAATAATAGGGAAGGAGCCCAAATTTCAACCCTTGTAACCTGAAGATCCAAGCTTAGTATTCTGACATTATTAATTTCAAATTCAAGGTCTCATCGACTCCCAAGAGATGCAACCTTCTTATTGATTGATGTGGAGTGAACAAGGCTTGAAATCAGCAGGGAAATGAAAGAGTTAACACAAAAAAAGCCAACTAAAAAAAAAATATATAGTACCATTATGGCCCCTTTATAATGTCAGAAGGAAGTTGTTAGGCTGTCATTCCACAGATGTTCATCCACACATATACAAGAACACAAACAAATCTCATGGGATCCCTAACTTCATGTGTGGCATACATAAACGTTAAAATTCTTCCATCATCACACATTTCCCGTTCCTCCTGCTGCGATAACAACACAGGGAATGAAAGCACGCCACTTCCAAAAAAAGGATTAATCGAGCTCAGGAAACATGGGCTAGCCTATGAAAAAACACTGTTGTCCTGGAAATGCACAAGAAAAACTACACTGAAATTACAGAGAAAAAAATTACCAGCTTATATCAGGTACAACAATTATTCTTAAATACTACAGGTCTGCAGATTTACATCTGTTCTGCTGGATTTTTCTTTGCTTTTAAAAGAAGAGAACAGCAACAATTTTACTGTATAGTTATCTTCTTTCCCTTCAACAAATGTTGATTTTTTTTAATTGCAGGTAAAAAGACAAAGCTCAGCCATTTAGGCAAAATAGCTTAGAATTAATTTCCTATTTTAAAACACTAGCAAACAGTAATAAGCTTCTCTGCAAAAGTTTCCAGAGACTAACATCTCTTTGTCCTCACTGCAATACTGAAAAGATCATCTGAGAAAGAAAATGCTTCTCATTGTACTTTGGACACAAGTGGTAGAATTAAGGAGAATTTCTCATCAGGAAAAGTTTGGAAGCGGTTTTTGTACTTTTTAACATAGGAAATTAGGGAGGACAGTTGTAAATCATGTCTGCAAATTCGGCCATTTCATCAAGTTGTGTGGTTGCTCACGAGAGCAGACTGCAAGAGAAAGTCCTCAGACGACTTCAGCTACCCTGTCGTAAAAACCACTATTTCTAGATAGCAAAAGATACTCTCATCAGTGAAAGAAAAGCTGCAGCCAGAAAAAAAAAATCCCTTCAGGAAGGTTCAAAGAAAAGACTGTAACAACAGTTGACTGCAAAATGAGAAATGTATTTCGGTGACGAAAAAACTCCATTGCCTGGGATGAAAAAGCAGCTGAACCCCAAACCTGGTTGCTGCTTTGGTTCACATGCTCCCAGTGTGCTGCTGTGTGTCATCTTGATCTGGTACAAATTTTGCTCTGCCTGTCCTTATGAGTTTATTAACTTCAAATCCTGTAGCAGTTGGGGCTGCATGAATAATTGGTTTTAGGAACAAAATTGATGGCTGACCAAAACAAAATAGAAAGCAAAAAACTATTTTCCTTTTTACGAGAAAATGCTTGGTTTGGGTTCAGTTTTAGTAAAAATAAGAGATGCATCCTGGATGCACCCTTTCCTGGGTGGGTCCTTCCCAGTTTTCTCTTTTGGATGCATCTCTGCTCCACGTAAAGCAGGGAGAACGGCCAGCGGCACCGCTGACGGCCCTAATCCTGAGCCAGTGAAGTCTCTCATGCGCTCCGACCCTGAAAATGCAGAAATACCGTATGGAGAGTGGAACAGCTTTACCGGCAGAGATTGACGGAGGCTGTCTGGTGCTCGCAGTGCTCTGCCAAGAGGCGTGAAATCTCCCTTCACATCCCATCACAGACCCACACAGAGCAACCACCTCCGTCTAGCTGGGGGTTTTTTATGAATGGCGCTGAAACTGCCTTTTTGTCAGAGATTTTACTCAACCCAGTGCTATCGACAGTATCCGCACCAATTTCTAGAGATGTAAGGCCAGGCAAGAAGGCATCAGCGTGCTCTGCAGCATGAAAGTCAAATTTGTAACATCCCTCCCTGCAGCAAGAGCGTAGAGATGTGAGCTCAGCGCACCCTCACAGCAGGTGGAAGAGCGGAACATACCAACCCAAAATCGCAAACATAAGCTAATAAGGCCTGGAGAAACTCTGGGCGATGTTATCCCAGTTTTTGTCTAAGGGGAAGTAATAGTCTTATAGATCAAGATGTAGAGAGACCGTGTGAATTTTACTTGGCAAGAGGCTGGACTACCGAGGAGCAAATCCTTTCGCAGTAGCTTAACACCGAGCTAGGCTTGAGCGACAACAGTGGTTGTTTTCATGTCTTGTGATAAAATTAAAGACCTACTGGTCCATGTCGAACCTCCAAAATTAGTAAAAAGGAAAAAAAAAACCCAAAACCTGAAAAAGGGGATTAAAAACTGCAGTCTTTCTGCAATATTGCCTAAAGCTATTTGGAAGTTGCAGTCATAACTAATCAATGATTGCAAACAACTTTCTCCTTAATAAGAATGATGAGCTCAGGAGAGCTAAAAATAGCGCTCAGATATTTTAAATCTGAATTTTCACTTTAAAAGGCCATTACTGAAAGTCAGCACCACACAGATTGGAGAAAAATCTTCCCACAGTCTAACAACTTGATGAGTCTCTTAACAAATAACCAAGTCTACGTCTACTGTTCGCTAGAAATTAAATCTTCCTCTTAATGTTTGGGCTTTTCTTGAAGCAGCGGAGATGAGACTGAAAGTAACAAAAATAGTAAAAAAAAGGCAGAGCAAAAAAAAATTTGGGAAACATGAGTAAGAGAAAAACTACTGGATAGTTCACTGCTTTTAATTCACAGTGAAGTATTTATAGATGCTAAGGGTCACTGGTAGTCTCACTAGTAAACAACAGCAGCTGGTTGAAATTGTACCTCTAGAATTTCATTCATTTTACTGCTGACAAGTAAACTCGGTGAATCAATGCCAATGTAATATAGTGTCTGCACAGAAACATTAAAAAAAAAACCGCACAGTTTAAAAAACCCAACCTCTCAAGACTTACAAAGGGAAAATGCCATTAAGAGCAGATCTGACCCCATCCACATCACTTGGATTTGACTGCCTCTATGTTTAAAGGCTTTCTGGTAGCCAGTTTTCTGCCTTGCAGTTGTTTTGTTTTTTTAAAGCAGCCACAAAAATATATATTTCTGCCTGTATCTTCAGTACAAGAATTAAACCATCAACGCTGCTGACCGTTCCCTCCCTGCTTACTCACTGCTATCTCCTTATAACCCGCGCTCATGACCTCACCGTCTCCCTCGCACCCGAATTAGCAGCACAACGTTATCCGATAGGGAATCTCATGTTTCATTATTTAATGGGTTTGCGTTTATCACCCACTACAGCCGCTTGCAGCAAAGCCCCGACAGCAGCGACACAGTCCCTGCTGGAAGCGCTCAGCCTCTCACCAGTGAACAAACCCCGTAACGTACACCTGAAGCACAAATACGGGCGCGAACCAAGTAGCGAGACCGGCGGCTGCCATCGCTGCTGTACGTGTAGCTAAAGCACGTGAAGACTGTGCCTTAGTAAATATGCAATGCCTTACTCTGACATTGATGCTCACGGGGCTTTCTAAAAACGACCTGCAGCTTAAGGCACTTGTTTTCAGACGCAGGAGAAAAATAACCATTGGAGAGTCCCTCTCCAGTGTAATTTTCTTGGTAGAGTTGGATTTTTTATACGTATGTATGCGTATGACACAAAGTAAACTAAAAATAAGTAAAAATAGTTAATTTATACAACTGGAATCAGTTATTAAAAAGCAGAAATCTCCTTTCTGTGGCTGTATCCCCACCTCCGTGAGAAGCAGTGGTGTGAGTCTGACCACCGCTTAGCTCCACGCTCAGTTCAGGGAAATCCAACCCAGCAATTTGGCATCGCTTGAGCCCATCACAGGAGGTTTTCCTCTGGAAGCAGCTTCCCTACATCAAATCACAGCACTTCATGGCAGGACAGCATCTATCTGAAAGATGCTGAGCAAATAGACACTTTTCTTTCACAGGGAAAAAAAAAAAAATGGTGCTTCCGTGTATGTGAATAAATGGTATGTGAAAAAAGATCAGATTACAGATACGGTTTGCAGTCTTCAAGCTGTGAAGTCTCGTGGAGCACTGCAAAGGTCTCCTGGGATGCCCAGACCAACCCATCCCATGCCCATCCCATCCCACTAGTTCGAGGCTGCCACACGCGTGGTTTGGCAGGAGGCAGAGCGCTGCTGGAAAGCTTGGCACCGGGAAAACCTCGTGAGAGCGCGGCACAACAGCACGGTGCCACGTGTGCCCCGGCAGCTCTGACTGCCCGCATCGCTCCCCTGCGGTGCAAGGAGCAACCACGCCCTGACTTTTACTTTTATTGACATCAGCTTCTGGAAAAGTCTGGCATTGTTCTCCCATCCTCTCATGCAAGCCACTTTTTGGGTGTGGAATTTTTTTTTCTCGCTTGGTTTTCAGCCTGCCCTTCCCAGAGCCTATACCCAGCGACACAAACTCAAGGTCTGACTGCCACCAACTCACGCCGCGTTCTACTGAAGCACGTAGAGGCAAATAAATTGATTTTACAGGCACGCAGCCAGGGTGGTGCAGGGGATAGACCTGTTGGCTCTGCACAATTCAGGCCACCCCTCTAGCCTTTTTCTTGTGTAAATCTGTCCGAGTGAGAGCAGGCAGGGAGCAACAACAGCGCTGCCGGGCTCCCCGTGGCTGCGTCACGGCAATCCTCCCTGTGCCAGCGGGGAAGGGACAGTGGGAACAGCAGCGGGCTGCTCCATCCCATGCAGGCATCGGCTGCCCCACAGCACCCACACCTCCTTTGCAGCAGTAAGCCCACTGCATCAACACTGTCCTCCCTGCTGAGAGGGAGAACCAGTGTGCCTTGCACCAAGCGAGCCCTGGAGCTTCCTTTCATTCCCATGCAGCAAGAGCCCTGTAAAATCCGGCCCTGGGCACAGGCAAACAGCAGCGAGCTTAAAGGCTGCGCAGCTGTGCTACAGCCACAGGGCGACCGGTCCCCGCTGCAGAACAGGCGGCAGGACCTGATGGGTGCAGAGAAAATCAGCGTCACGCTGCAGGTTATTCCCTGGCTCGCCGGATTTTGGGCCACTAGACCGTGCTGTGTCTGCTATTGCCAAGCTGCTCCTGAGCTGTCCCGAGGTCAGAGGATGCACCGGCTCCACAGCCATCCCAGTGGCGGGCAGCAACCGGTATGGAGCAAGCACCAGTTCTGCACCATACCCAGCACAGGGTCTTCCCAAAGCATCAGCTATATTAAGAGGCCAAAGGCAGAACCCTAAAAACCACTCTTGGGTAGCAAGGAGCGGGTACCAAAACAGAGCCAGTGACGAGCAATCATTACCTGGCCGAAATATTGCACCAGCCATCTTTTGAAAGCATACATGTAAAATAAATGAATTAACAGGATTCTCATTCCTTCCTTTCTCCCTCTCCCCTGTATGATGAGAAGCCCCAGGTCAGGGACCAGCCCTGCCCACGCAGCAGCCCTAAATGCAGGGCATCAGGCTGCCCTCAGAAGATGTGGCATAGATGTACTTTTAAGAGAATGTGCCATTTTTTGATCACATAGACCTGCTAAAGACACAGATTTGCTGCACAGTGACTCAAATACGCTTTACGAGATTTTAGTGTATGCGCTGGGGGTTCGCTGTTTGTGCACAGGGTGGTGAGCTTGACTCCGTAATTTTACCTTAATAACTTGACTGAGGTACCAGAAAAGAACCCGAGACCCTCTTTATATACTCTCTCCCCGTGGTGCAAGACAAAACCAGCATTAGCATGTTTCCTGTTATAAATTACTTGGCACGATGGCTTTCATAGAATCACAGAATGGTTCGGGTTGGAAGGGACCTTTAAAGATCACCCAGTCCGACCGCCCTGCCATGGGCAAGGACATCTTCCACCAGACCACGCTGCTCAAAGCCCCATCCAACCTTGAGTGCTACCCTCATAGCAATGATCCTGCACCTTTCTGGGTCAGACGTGCATATTAGACAGGAAAGCACATACAAGCAAGATTATCCCTGATGAGGGTTAATCAACAGTAAAAATTTCTCAATTGTAAGACTTTTCCTAACTTTGACTTGGAGAAGCAAAGTTCCAATGCAATTCTTCGTTCTCGCACTCTTGAAATGCATCACGAGTTGCACCATGTGCTACCGCTGCCTCTGGAGTGCGGGGCAGCTCATCACGCCGCCGCGTGTCCCCAGTGGGCACCCACCATCAGGGTCCCCGGTCCTTCGCATGGAAGACACGGCACACGAGGGGTGGTGAACACAGCACCAAGCCGCTTCCAGGACAGGCACCATATGTGAGAGCTGGGAAATGCTACTAAATCCAACAAAATATATAGTGCCCAGGACAGCTCACCACCCATCTAAGCCACGTGCGCGCTGGCAGCAGACTGGGGACTGTCACTCAGGGGACCAACGCTGACAGCGGTGCCGTTCACCTAGAAGAAGCCGCTTCTGGTGAAAAGCAGGGATTTATAATTGGATTTCCCCTTGTACAACACTTCCATTTGTGGGAAAATTCAGGTATTTTCCATTTTGCAATTCTATTGTATTCACAATTCTGCCATATGCGCATTACTTATTTATTTGTTTATTTATTTACAAGGTACAGCATGCGCTGGAAGCTCTCTGGCCTGCGTCCTCCCTCCGGAGAAACACCCATCACAGGCTCCGGTGCGCTTTTCCTGGCTACGGCTGAAAGGCTGTAATTTATCCCTACTTTTCTTGACCTTTCTGCCACTTTACTGCCTCTGATATTCTCCTCTCCCTCGTCTTGCTTCCCCTCCTGGGGCTGCTTTTTCAGCATCTTCTTAAAGAGCAGATGAGCAGGGGAGGCTCTTCAGAGCCAGAATGCAGGGGGACCACAGGGGACCAAGGACCAAGAGCAGATCAC
Organism: Pelecanus crispus; assembly: GCF_030463565.1. Taxonomy (NCBI): domain Eukaryota; kingdom Metazoa; phylum Chordata; class Aves; order Pelecaniformes; family Pelecanidae; genus Pelecanus; species Pelecanus crispus. The sequence continues at coordinate 124,088,043 of NC_134645.1, read as the reverse complement.
GGGCGGCCACCACAGCTCGAGCGCGGGCTCAGTGCCTCCGAATGATTAGAGAGGGGATGCCGGTAGCCACACAGATGGGGTACAGGATGGCTCATGCGTATGCATCTCCTGGTATGCGTGCACAGCAGCCAGGTGTGTGCTTCAATGTATGCTAAGGAGGACTTGAGCTCAAGGACTCTCATTTTTTTATTTCCCACTGTGCCTAACCTCAGCAAGGCGAGTGCCGCCTTCTCATGTTTACAAGGGAAAAAAGACAACAGAAATACAAATGGCCACTTGTGGGATGCTTCAAAGCTACCAGACTCTGCTTTTATATGGAAAATACAGAAAACAAAACAGGTCGAAAGAGGACGAGAAGTGGAAGGTAGCAAATTCAGGAGCGGGAAAAGAAAAAAAGTTGGGAGAAGGTGGCAGAGAGCAGAGCATGAACTACAGCTGGGTGAAATCCTCTCCGAATCCATCAGTGCAGTGGGCAAGACCGTGAATTTGAGAGAGGTTAGCGGAGATTGCTGGAAGTGCAGCACTACATGCGACGAGACAGTAAATTTGTTGATAAAAGTAGCTACCAAGAACCTGAAAAGCAGGAAACCAGTGGGGGATCTGCAGTTTGTGCCTCATGGCTTCACAGTAACAGGGTACTAGGAGAGGAAAAAGGGGAAAATCCAAGTTAAGGGTGACTGTGAAGGGGAAGTTATATCAAACAAAAAGGAGAAAAATAGACCAGGATGTTTAAGTTAATTGGTTTAGTGGTGGACTTGGTAATGCTAGGTTAATGGTTGGACTGGATAATCTTAAAGGTCTTTTCCAACCTAAACGATTCTATGATTCTGTATCACAGAGTATGCAGGAAAGAGATCTACAGCATGGACTAAAACAGTGATCAGAGAAGGAGATCAGAAAAGCAAGAGTACTAAAACACCCAGGTCCAAGAAGTGGCCATTTTCAAACAAGAGAAAACTCATTCAGATTTTAAGGTCAGGTCAAGGCCAAAGAGTGAAACCAGAAGACGTCAGGGAAGAAATGGCACAGTGAAGATCAGCAGAAAGCCGAGAGAGAAGTAATGCCAACGGACAAAGTTACAAGAAAATGAGAGGGAAGAGGAAACAAGGATGGTGCTGAGGAGCAGGAGAAATGGGATGCTGAAAGCAAGCAGCGGTAAGAGCTTCTGAACAGAGCAAGAGCTAGAGAGAGACAGATGCTCACAGACATCTGCACGCAGCACCAACCTCAGCCTGTGCCGGAGAAATATTTCATGTTCCAGAAGAGAGAATTTCTTCTGCTACCTGATATTATTTCCTTCCCTTCTCAATACAGAAGCGCTTTTAAATAGGATTTAAACCTAGCAGTGGAAAGTGTTAATATTTCTGTAACTAAGTGGCCTTAAGCCAATGGAAAAACCATACACCAAAAATGTGTGATTATCTGATATTTCATAAAGATATTAGAGATTACCAAGTTTTTTAAATGACTTGATGTCATTAAGTAATGCTTCTTTCAAAATCAATGAAGAGCAGACACTAGCTGAGGGCATTAATTAGCATGGCCGCCTTAGAAGTATAAAAAAAATCCCGTGGTCCACCTTCCAGAATTGGCCATGGGTACTTACAGACTAACCCGCACACAGGCAGTAGCTCCGGTGGCAATTGGCAAGCGCGCAGCAAAACCCAGCCAGGCTTGTTGGAAACTGGACAAGCAGCAAGCCTACTTTTAGTTCTCGTACTAGACTGCATTTCCCAAAATGCCTGTATCGTCCAAGAACCTCGAAGAAGAGACCAGGATCTAGAGCAAATTGCTACAGCAGCAACATGAGCTTGCAAGTCTATGGGAACAAGACAAAAAAAAAATCTATCTTCCATAGCTTCTGGGAAAATAAAAAAGCTAAATAAAGCAAAGGAAAAGAAAGAATGACGACGTAGAGAGAAGAATAGGTCAGAAAAATCTTGCCATAAAAACTTTTTTCTTTTTGTTTTGTTAGTAAGATTTTTTTTCCCCCCTTAACAATAGATGTGATTCGGATGCAAAGGCTCTCAACCTGCCCCTGGATATCCCTCTTCATCTACTGAGCAAACCCAAGCCCCTCCATGCCTATGCTCACCAAAATGTTTTGCAGAGAAGTGCAAAGTGCTTTGCCCAGAGGGACCGGGACTACAGCTCCAAGTCAGAACCCCTGGCTCCGGCATTGTGTTTCCTTGTCACACCGCTCTGCTCTGCCAGCGGCTGAGTATAATGCACTAAAATCCTAATCTCTAAAGCACTGTGTGCCAGTGCTTCGGAGATCAGCATTTCAGTCGATTTTACTTTGCCGCTGCCATTGCACACGAGAGCGGCACAGCAGGGGAAAGGCAACACAATATGCAGAGATGGAGAGGCACACACGGCCGGGGAGGGGTGGGGGGCAACAGCGTGGTAATGCATTACAAAGGGGTGCGAAAAATAAAAGAAAGAAATGGGGAAAAATAGCAGTACCGTGCCTGAATAGGAACATTGGGCCCTCTCCTTCCCAGCAATCCTAATAGCAGGGTGTCTCCAGCCACAATAAACCCACCGTTTTCTGAGCGAGGGCTTGAGCGACCTGCAGAATTTTTTCTATTCCTTTCCTTGAAAAGGGAAAGATTAGGAAATCTCTGCTACAACCCTTCTGTGCATCTGAGTAGCTGTGAATATTTTAAGATGACTTCCCTCCTGCCTCTACCGTGTGCTTTAAAATTAAAACCAAAATGATACTGCAGAGGCTGGAAGAGCTGAAATCTGACCCAGCACTATCTGAGTGCAGGCTACACCATCCCCTAGACCCAGTCTGGCATGGTGCACACAGGGACACGAGCACCCGACTGACCAAGCGGAGCACTTCCAAGTTCAAGGCACAATGGTCACAGCTAAAGGAAAAAAAAAAAAACAAAACCCTTAAAAAATAAAACAAATGCTGCAACCAAACACTGAAAAAGTCAAGAGGATCAAAACTAACTGGGCAGCAATTTTAATGTTACAGAGTTCACAGCATGTTAACTATTGATAACTGCTCGGGGCAAAGACTCGCTGCCATCAATCAGAAGAGCAGTGTAATTTAAGAAAGTATTTTGGCCTGTCAACTTGGACAGCATCTTAATGTCTTTGCTAAACCAGTAAGGGCAATCTACATCACCAAAATCTACTTCACGGTACCTGTGTCAGGCTAGAGTACCGTTACATAGGATTAGTGTTATACACTGATAATGCTCTTTGGAATGAAAGCTGATTGAACTTTGCCCTTAAGAGTGTTTAGACAGTCTAGTGGTCTGCTAACCCACATGGGTTTGCCCATGGTTCTTCCATTACGAACAGGCAGAGAGCATCTCAGTCTCCTGAGCCTCTTCTGCAAACTCCTCCCCATCCTCACTTATCTGTCACGTATGTAGGGAAATACTCATCATCCTCACCCCAGGAGCCATTTAGTCACTGATTTGGAAGTCGCTGTGTAAGTTCTGTATCAGCCGATGTCCCTTTTGAGTAACACTGCAGAAGGGGAAGCTTATGTTACCTTTTATATTTGGGTGTTTTGACAGATGTGTTCTTGCAGATTTAGTGGCTGTGGTTTAATACGTTATTGCTCTGGCCTTCTGCAAAGGTTACTGTTCTCAGATCAACAGCGGCCAAATGGGATGCGTGTGTCTGCCTCAGCAACCACAGCAACTGCTAGCAAAGGTGGGCTTGCATTAACATACCGACTACAGAGCACCGGCACTGAGATACCAATACGGCAGCTGTTGCAAGAGCAGAAATTATTAGAGTTTTGCACAGTGAAAAGATTTGAAAACCTTTGCAACAAGGTGCATCAAAACCCAGCTGCCAGGTGGGAAGCCAAAATTTCTCGGGGAAAGCTGGTTTATGGAGTTCCTACTGCTCCACAACCTCTAGTGTCTTGTCCCCATCCTTGCATGTTGTCCCTTGTTTTGAGCTGTGGCAACCATCCGCGGGGTCATTCTGCAAAGCAGTGAACTGAGGCAGGTAGAAAAAAACCCACCACTCCTCCCCTCCTCCCTATGCTGAGGGATTATTTTTAGCCCAGACCAGTTGATAATCTGGTTCATGGCATGCCTCTCGAACTACAGCATCAGCACTACTGAACAGGCAGCCTGAAAAGGATGCAGGGAGAATGAATACACAGAAAAAGGTTGAAGTCCTTAAACCCCTGCTGCTGCCAAGGCTTTTCGACTGAAAAACCGTAGCTTGACTGCTACCCCTAAACTGCCAAATAATCCACTATCCAATAATAATCTAAACAATCCAATCCAGAATTCCAAAATTTCCTCGGCTCCTGGCGCTCTTCATTCCAGGTAGATGTTTCTGAGATCAAGAATGCAACCAGTGGTGGAGACAGTAAGCACAAACCAAGATGACCTTACAGGGAAAGAATTAGCCAGCAGTCTAATGCTGAAGGGGATGGATTTACATGCAAAGGCGTCTCACATGTGGTATAAACGCCACTCCTTCCCTGTGGCCCTCCCTTCCTCCCAAAGTCACTGGAAAACAAAACAGAACACAAAAAAAAATACGAAAAAGAGAGGGAGTTGAAAGTGGAACCAAACCAAACCAAAAGTAAGTAAAAATGTTTTACCTGACTCCCCTGGGCACGGAACGGCAGGCCTCGCAATAATGAGAGTGAGGAATGAAACTTTAAAATGAATGCAAGTGGGAGAAACTGCCGAGAAAATTGAGACAGAGTTTTGCTGTTATTTATCCCAGACAAAGCATACATGCTCAGCTCTGAGCAATCCATGGCACAGGAACGGCACCAGGATGGAGCTCCAAGACAACTAATCTTCCTTTTCTATTCCCTTCTGTGCTTTTGAAGAGGAAAGGGGAGAGAAAGCAATTTAGTGTAGTGATGCAACTTGTTTACTTCTCTGTACCCGCTCAGATATGTTGGCTGAAATATATTTTGGGAGGTGCAAGAGGAAAGGAAGGAGAGAGGGAATTACTGCGCAGAAGACAAAATTGTAAGACAGATTTTTTTTTTTTTTTTTTCTCCAGATTTTGCCACCACCCCGTAGTTCAAACAAGCAGCATCCCTATGGCCAACAGCACGCCAGCACAGTTACAGGGGTTACCCAAGACTTACTGCGCTTGAACCCTTTAAGCTCCGGCTCATTTTAACGCAGCGGAAATGCTCAAATGAACAGCTTAGGTGGCTGATCTAATGGGGCACCGTGCGCCTGGCCCCATTTGCCACCATGAAAAGCTGGCCCACTCGGCTGCCGAGGTCCTGACTCCTTCTGCCGAGATGGGACGCGCCCGCAGTTGGGTAATCCAGCTTACGGCGTGGCCACGCGCGGGCATCCGCGCCCTTTGGGGCTGGGGACAGGGAGGGAGGCTCTGGGTCACCCTCCACTCCCAGCTCAGATCCCTGCGGCTGCAAAGGGAAGAAAGGAACGGAGAAGATGGAGGAGGGGAACGTTTATTAGCAAATACTGGCTCATTTCTCCTGTCATTCTCTAAAGCTTTTTCCTCGTCCCTAATGAAACCTAAATGGTATCACAAAGGCAAAGATAGTCTCTTAGGTTAAGAAAACAACAAAACCAACTTCTGACTGCTTTATAACCCCCTCATTAGAGCTGATACATCAACATTTACATGACAGAGCCCTTTTTATTAGAAGCAAATCGTTCTTAAAATACATTAACAACCATCACCTACGTACTCAGTGGCTCTTTGTAGTTTGCCTAACACTTCAGAACGTGTTAAAATCACACATAAAAGTTATAGTAGCCTAACACTCAGGAAATAAGAGTCTTTTAAAGGTTTAATTCAACCACTAATGGATTTTCTCCCAAGTTAGGAAACATTTATATATTGCTGATTTACTGCAGGTGTGGTAACTGAATTTGGACTTACACATACCAGCTGCAAGCAAATCAAGGAAAAGGCTTCATAAATCAGTTTAAGGCACTGTAGGCTTCATGGTGCTTGGACTGAGACAGACTTTCCCCACACAAGCACACAAAACAAATGGGAGTTTATAATTTTCTCTGTCACAGCTCATAACTTTTAAAGGTTAGAAATCAAAGCACCACCGCAGTGGAATTTCATACATTTGAATGGGGTGGACGTAAGGCATCCCAGAAAATGATTTATATTATCCCCTCTTCACACAACGAAAGAATGAAGAATGCAACGGTTGTGACAAAGGCATTGACTAATTGCATTATTTGGTAAATACCTTCCTTGAAATTTCTCTGGATAGATCAAGATTCTTGACTTTCTCTTTGTTTTACAGAGACTGTTCTCCAGCAACTATTCTGCCTTTTTAAATGAATCTTCCAACGCACACTGCGTTTTGCAGGGTTTTTTTCAACAAGTTGCACTGGCTCAGGGTCAGGCATTGTAAGACAAGGAGCCACAGTGACTTTATCCAAGAAATATGAGGTGGCAGAGATCCAGTACGCCCAGCACTCAAGGTGAAAGAACAGCATGGAAAAAGATTCGCAAATTAATTGTCAATTATGGAAGACTGCCGGAGTGAATACTAGATGCATGCATGGGATAATTTACCCAGGCACCTGCATGACTGAGCTGTGGATGGTGCTGAAGCAATTACTCTATTTTTAAAAAGACTGAGATACCGTCATTGGAAAAGGACAAAAAAAAAAGAGGAGCAAGTTTAAGTGTTTCCATACGCATAAATTCAGTGGAGTTAAGCACTGAAGACCCAAACAGATGATGGTCCTCTGGAAGAAGCAGTGTCAGAGTACCTGCCTGAAGGAAGCTGCCCATAAGGAAGATAAGGAAGGGAAATGAATTGCTCATACAGTTTTCCCACTGCATGCAGGCAACCAAAGAGATGCTGTCGTATCCATATCTACAATATGGCATCCTGCGGCAGGAGGTGGAACATACCAAGCGCTCATTTCCCACACTGTGTCGCAGGAAAGTCACCGGGTGGCGAGGACTTCCACCTTCTCTGATGCAGGTGGTTCTGACAAGGAGCCTGGGAATGCTCCATACCCACTGAACAGCAATTCCCCAGGCACGCTGCACAAACTCCGGATCCTTCCTGAACAAACACCAGCAAACCACTTCTTGGCTTGCAAGACTCAAGGATGACAGAGCAAATTTGCTTTTTCGTCTGTGTTCTCCACGTACCTCCTGGTCCTAGCTCCCACAGGCATGCCACAGGAGCGCAGGAAGAACTAGAGATTAGAGTCAGTGCAGCAGCTGCTCCTCCTGGCTCTTTGAACAGAGGGAAAACAGCTTTTGCCCAATGCATGGGGAGTGATATCATCAAGTTAGCAAGCCAAGAACAGAAGGGCTACATCAGAAAGGAAACAGGAACAAGAGCTTCCCCTTACAAAGCAAACAGTCGTGCTTTTTTAGAGCAAAATCTTTGCCTAAAAAGCTATCACAAAGTACCTCATGGGAGGTTCAGACCATTTTCAAGTTCTGGAAGAAAAACAGTCCTGGGGTTAGAGTAGTAACCTGGATCTGGGGAGACCCACTTCAGTTCTTTGCTCTGCCAAGCGTTCGTGCATGACCTTAGGCAAAAACACTGAAGCTGTAGTTAGCGGATACCTTGGCTTCAAAAGCAAAGACAGCCTAAGAAGTTCTCGCCTTGCCCCTGCCTGCCATTTTCTGCCTCCACGCTTATGCTGCCCTGAGAGCCCACAGGCACTACCCTGTAAACCAAATTACTGAACAGAAAGATGTTAAAAGCAAGGGTTTTTTGTTGTGTTTTGGGGGGAGGGGGGTAATTTTGCACTGAGCTGCTTAAAGGATCCACAATCAATCAGCTACAGCAGCAAAACCGCAGGAGATGAGGGGAGGCCGGGGAAGCCCGTGGTGGCACAGGGGCTGGAACAAGCAACCAGGAGGAAGGCTGCAAAGCCGACGTGTTGTCCAAGCCAGGTGGAAGAACCGCTCCGGCGGTGCCAGATGTGCTCGGCCAGCATTAGCCGCTGCTGTTGGAGATGGATGCGGCTCCCCCTCCCCGGCTGCCTCTCCAGCCCCCTTTGCAGGGACGGCTGCCCTCCTCGCAGGAGCGGCAGAAGGAAACATATGGCAGCACTTCACCTGCTGCTGCCTGGAGGAAGAAACAGCCAGGAATTTGCTTAAGCCAGCACCGCCAACGAATGCAAGGCGCTGTGTAACCTCCTCCCTAAATGCTGGGCTCCCAGGCATTATCTCCGAGCTGCGGACGGCGGCACCACTCACGCTCCCGGGCTGCTGCGAGGATAAACAGAGCAAAGGCACCGAGACACCCCACGTAAACGGGGGCCACGGGGAGACTGACAACAGAAAGCAGCATCCAGTCTCATTTTGGCAAGCTCCAATTTTAAAAGCTGACATGCAAATCTCTGCTTACCCTACATAATATGAACATTCTCCTACAAACCCCGGCTCCTGATTAACTCAGTACATCACTTGCCAGCGCTATCGGAATGAGCCTGTGAGCCCAATTAGCAGCAGATGCAGCACTAACGCTCCTCACCTGCTGTGCTTAGCAGTCTTCAGATCAGGAAGGGAAGGGAATATATCAAAGACTTGCGGAGGGAAGGAAGCTTAGAAAAGGGCTCAGAAAGGATGAGGGAAATAGATGTCTGCAACTGTTCCTCAGGCAAGGAAGCAGAGCCCTATACAAAAGGGAAAACATATGGGCCTAGGGAAAACATTGCTACAGATCATGAAAAACATCCAAAGGGCTGCTCTAGCACCTGGGAGCCGGCGCAGGGCGTAGCCGGGAGTGCTGCCGAGGCTCGGGGGACCTCCTGGCCTCGCCTGAGCCCCGGGGAGCTCTGCCGCGTGCAGAGCTTCTCTCCACGTGCTCCGGAACATCAGCACGGGCACCTAAGTCATCCTGTCTTTTCCGTGAGTCCTCCTTGACCTGCCACTGTTTCTTTAGTACCCTGAACAGTAAGTAAGGAGCCTCTTGAGTCTACAGCTGCAGTACTAAGACAACCCAGGCAGGAGCCACTTCACTAAACTTTTCTGACCTCCCATACTCCACAGCTGCCTCCGAGTTTTACCTCTGAACTTCTATACCAATGAACTTACTGCTCTTACCCATCAAACCATCTTTCACTTCAACTGTTGGCATTGTTTTTAAACAAAAAGGGAAAGAAAATCATGGGCCAGTTCAGATTTTTGGTCACAGGAGGACAGACTCTACCTTTGGGAGGAGGTCCTAAAATACAGGTTAGGCAGATATAAACGTGAATCTCTGAAGCATTGAGCTGTTGGGAAAAGTGGATTTAATGCTATATTTAATGCTATAATTTTCTATCAACAAGCAGAAGGCAGCTGCATACCGTGTAGGCTGGATGCTTGCATCTCATTCCAAGAAGCCTAAATCTCTCTGTGTGTCAGGCAAGGAGAGTCCAGGCATACCACGTAAACCAGTGGCCAATTCAGCGGTAACTTCTACCCGTCCATCTTTTCTAAACTTCAGCTGTCCCAGCAGTAAAAGGATAATAGGTTTGGGGTTTTTTTTTAAGAATAGTAAACACGTATCTTTCACATATATAGCAGTCCCATATTTTGTGAACATTTCTTGTTGCCATCTTCAAGACAGCCATTCTAGCTGTAGGATACAGATGTAACAGAAATACTTTGAAAGAACAGTCTTATTCAAGGTATAGTCAAAAGGCCATCCAGGATCCCATTTATGTACATTTTTTCTGGTGTCTAGATATTAAATTTGTGGCCTTCAGTGACTTCTGACCAGCCCCTTAAGTGCCACCCACACATTGCCCACTGGCTTGACAGCAGTCTCAGTGGAGAGACATCACCCAGTCTAAGCCAACTGGATTGTGCAACGCAGAAAAGCTTCCCGAAGTTACTGACAGTAGTTTCTCTAAAAAGTCCTTCAGTCTCTAAAGTATGTCACAAATGGCCAACATTTCCAAACAATGCTCCCAACAGAAACACAATTAAATAGATGGGCTTGTTTTCTACGGACACATTCCCTTATCTTTGAAATGGGAATGATGATGCATTTTCAGAAAGAGGAAATTAATGTCTCTTTCACTGGGCTTTACAACTGTATTGGCTTTTCAGACATTTACGCCTAATCTACAGCATGAGAAACTACTGCTACAGGTTGACACAGAGAGCTGTCGGTGGTGACCACGCCATCACGGCAAGACACTCAAAAGTATGTTTGAATTCCATCCTTGCAGGTCAGGTACACAGATCAGAGGCAGAAACACAGATGCAAAAGACCCAGAACAAACAAACAGCGGAGGAGATTTTTAGCCATTGCAGCAAAGATGTTTTTAAATTACTTTTCTCATCTAGCCTTTCAAAACAGAAGGGAGACCAAAATCATTAAGAATTCTAATTTAAACTGAAAAGTGAAGGAAAAATAAAGGAGAAGAGCTGAGGTAGCAGCTTGCTCTTCAGTTCTCTAGAGGACAAATAATAAAGCAGCGTACAGCAGGTCCAGCCCCGGTCTACCATGGGACTTCTGGTCAGCTCCTGGCTATTACAGGAGCCTCAAGGCAATGCCCATGACGGCTCCTCTTTCCCACAGGCATGCTGCAGTTTGGCTTTTAGTCTTCATATTCTTCCAGTGTATTGGGATACATTTAATAGCTCATGATGTGGAGCAAGGGACACAGAGTGAACATCTGTGGGCACCTCCGGACCGCACGTGTGAGACAGCTGCTGCTTGCCCTTGCAGAGAACTGAGTGTACATGGTGCCCTATGATCTCACATTTCATGACATACCTGACACGTACCTAAGAAGTCTGTAATTTTTAAATCCTACCCACCAAATACTATTTCATCATGACAAGATGCATAAGCATCTGTGAAGTGAATTCCCTCCAGCTGAGCAGATGTCATCATTGTGCCATGCATCCATCCTAGACCATTAGTTTTAGCTGGAAGAGAAGGAGCTGCAATTTCAAAAGATGTAAGTAGGCTGATTGTCCTTACTAAGAGTCCAAACCAATATGCTCCCTTTGCTCTTGGACATCCTGGTACATTTGTCTTGACCTAGCATCATGACTGTATTTATTCAATATAATTTGTGTTATTAAAAGGCATGTATGGACCTGAAGAACAAATACTAGAAAAACAGATTTCACAGATCTGGCATGCAAATTGTGTCAAATATGTTCATACATACACATTCTATAAGACAGTGAACATTCAGATTAAGTTCCATAAAAATATCTCTTTCTAAGACAAGCAATCACAATGGTCCAAAGCTTAGAGCATGAAGAAGTATTCTGGGTTGAAAGGAATTTGGGTCATGAAACTCTGAGGAGGAAAATTTTCTTTCACAGGGCCTACCATCCGCTGCTTTTGATTCAAAAGCAGAGAAGTGCTTTCAGTATGTTCCCAAAATGGTCTTTTCAAAACTGATCCTCCCCTTCCCTCCCCTGCTTTTGCAGAGGATAAAGGTGCTGCCCTCGTGACTGTCCAGCATGCACCCGCACCAAGGTTAGTTCCTACCCAGTCAACACACTTATCCTGACCTCCACAGTACAGATACAGCTTTAACAGATGAAAATCACCGATCAAACCCGTTTTTTGATGAATAACCTCGTTCCTTGTATTACAGGGATTGCAACATGCAGGTGTTAACGATAATTTAACCAGTTCTGCTGGCCAACAGCAGGCAGCTCTCATGGAGTCAATGCCTCAAATTCTCATGGTTTCACTTCATTGGGTCTAGATGGTACAAACATGGATGACTGAAGCACCCAGCAGAAATGCCATGGCCACCCAACCTTGGCCAGCATCACCAGTATGCAAAATCACAACAGGGCAGCAGCGAGGCTCAATTAACATCAAATCAAAGCCTGTATGTGCTAGATCATACTTGCCTGTTCTTGACTCTTGGGACTGCTAGGAGGATTGGGTTGTCGAGTGCTCTGAAAGCATGAAGTGTGACATTATTTGACAAAATCAAAAGGTGTAAATAATATATGCATATTCTTCTATCCCCAGAGAAAAAGTTAGTGTATTATAAACTGTAAATAAATAAGACACAAAACTAAGAGCACCCAAAAATATACAGAGGAATATATCTGAGCTGCAACTTTACAGCAGCAACTTGGGATTTTATACAAAATTTGGGGTTTTCTGCTCTTTATTCCTCATGGGGGGGGAAGGAATGCGCTCTAAAGAAGACTGACAGAACATGGAAAAAAAAATGAACTGTAAGATCCATTTGCACTTGGCTTCTTGTTTGTTGGGTTTGGTTTTTTTTTTTAATCAGAGGGGGAAAAAGACCCAATTACTGTGCTGAAATGAAAGATTCACTCCAGATAGTCATTGACACTTGTCAGACTGCACTTTATAGCTTTCCTTCATGACCACCAGTACAATAAGCACCCAGTGTTGCAAACATTTCAAAACATCAAGTACATGAAAACAGTCTGTACAGAGTATCTTCATAACAGTCCCTAAATGTCCTCCAATGTTATTCAAACAATGAGAAAAAAATTTGTTCTAAGATATGTAAAAAAGTAGAAAATTTGATGCGATGCTACTTCAGATTAAAACCAAGCAATTTCATTTTATGCTTCATATGCTCTTCAGTCCGTCTGTCTACTTACAAATCTCTCTGTACAATGGAAAAAGGAATACAATTTTTTTAGTTGTCCAAATTACAAGAGACTGTGATACACAAAAGCAATAAACACAGGTTCTGCCAGCAATCAGATAACACTTATCGTAAACAATAGCATTTGCGATCTATTTGAAACAGGTTCAGCTGCTACAACTTAAGATTTGGTTATTCTTGTTTTTGTGTTGGATTTCCAGCAGGTGGTAAGGACATGATAGAAGTGTTTAACCACAAGAGATTTTGAAAAGGGACTAGTATTGCATCACATATGAAGTATAACAGATTTATTTTGCAAAATCAGTTTTCCAACTCTCAGTGGCCTCTGCTAGTTTGTAGAGGCTACTTCTGAAACCTTCTTCTTCTTGGCTCTCAGCTCTCCCAGCACCACATACAGCCTGATGCCCCACAAAAGGTGACCCAAGTTCAGAAGCGACTCCAAACCTCATCAGTTCTGCGTGCTGGTTTCTTACGCAAGTGGGAAATTGTACGATGCACTGAAGGTAAATGTTAATTGCAGACAGGAGCCCAGAAAAGATGGACTACATTTCCTGCAGTAGTATTCAGAGGAGTGTGATTTACTGTAGGTCTGGGAACCAGGGAAGGAGCCCTCAGAAGTCCCAACATCCTGCTTTGAGCGAATACCACACTGTGAAAATGCCATACAACACTGCCGTGTGAATACTGTATCAGAAGAGTGATCCCTACAGGTGTTCGGTTAACGTGATGGGAATGTATCTGCAATGAGGATGCAGACTTAGTAAGCACCTTAAAGGCTGAGTGGGACAGAGTAGTCCCCTCCGTGGATCCTACCTCTAGAGAGATGCAATAGATCCACCTTGCTCCATGCAGGTGGGTTCTCCTACCCATCTCCTCGCCCCCAGCATCCCCAAAGGCTGAGCTCATCCATGTGAGACACAGAAAAACACTCTATAGACTCTCCAAATGGGCACTTTCCCAGTCTTGGGGAGATCATATCCAACGGGTTCGTTGATAATTTCCAAGACGACAAGGAATGTTTTAACATTAACATCAGTGGCCAAGGATTTGACACGGATGAAGCCACAAAAAAAAAAAAAATTGCTGCAATCTGACGTTATCTCTCTCCCTGCAAGTATACATCACTTTGAGTTGCAAGATACTTAAGGTTTGTACTTTGTTTATTTTCCTAAAGCAGATTAGCAAGAAAATGGAAGGTTAACAGAACATTAAGGTTGAGAATTTAAATGAACTAGTTAGGAAAAACAAGGCAATTCTCATAACCACTCTACGTGCACTCATCTTGCACATATTCAGAATTCAATGTTGTTGCAGAGGCTGGGAAATTTATGTTGCAGTATACCTGTAATACGACAGTCGCATTTATTGTGGGAACTTTTAATTTCCTAACTTGTACATTAAATTCCTAGTATAGTTTTGTGCTAACTCTCTTCTGTCGGTGGTGGGGGTTTTTAGACACTCATTTCCCACGCTTTAAAAATAAACGAATGAAACAGTGTTTGAATACTGAAATAAATGCAGATGACTTTTGCCAATTTCTACATACAATTTACAGACTAAATATATCAATCCACCTCACACCTATACCTTTAGAATCAATTATTGAAATAACCATATTCAGCGTGCAGAATCCAACAGCACACGTAATTGAAGCCTTGCACATTAAAAGTTTAGAGAAACTTTAGGTATGTGTGACTAGAATTTCAACGACCTACAGAATTACTTCAAACAGCTCAAAAAGGCACAATATAGCTAAGGTTCAGGGTGGGAGAAGGGGATTTGGAAGTCTTAAAAACTCTTCCCCACGGGGACTGGTTTATGTTGTGTTAGCCTCCTCCCCACTCTTCCAAAAACTCCTCCTTAAAACCATGACTAATACAATTCCATTTGACAAGTTTTTTTCTGTAACTGAGCTCATAAAAGTCTGTGGACCAAGAACACAGTGGCAGCCATCCCAGCCAAGATGCCACCTACGCTTGCTTGAGAAACACTTGGTGCCTTTAGTGGCCACAGCTTTGACTTGAATTTTTCCCACCCAGCTTGAACAGAGCCCCTTCCTGAAGGATGCGCTTCGCAAGGAACTTCTGCCCTGGTTAAACTTCTTGACCCTCCTGCAAATGGCCAACAAAATTCAGTTAAAAATACTCCTTTTTCTACCAACTCAGGAAGCAGGCTTTCTTCAGCAAGACATCAAATGTGTGTGTTTAGCACAAACCATTTCTACCCTGACTTGCATGAGCAAGGGGAAAGAAAGCACCGCAGTTCCCCCGGCTGAGGCTGCCTTTGGGTTAGCACCCTGCTAGTGCGGCCCGAGTCGGCAATGCTACACACACATTTCTTAAATTCACATTTGTTTTAGGGAGAGAAAGATACACTGAAAGAGAGATCCAGGACAAACACAAGACAATCATCTTCAAGCTTTGTCCTTCTAAAATTGGGACTGAGGAACAAAGCTATTTAAAACTCTTCTTCTGCCCAAAATTTGCAGGCTAGTGCAAACAGCAAGAGAAGGATGACCATCTTGCCTCTTGCAAGAACATATTTCAGAAATGGATGCTAGCAAATGACAGAAATTTTCATTTTTGCAGTCTCGAGATGCAGAGCAGATCCCAAACACCATTTAACATTGCCACATTCATTCATAGTTCAGCCCATCTTCAACAGAGGCTGAACCTTCGAAACAGCTGCTGCGGCTCATCCCAGCAGATGTATTGCACTTTCCCAGACCAAAGTTTAAAAATCCCAAAATAGCTATAAGCAAATGTGCTTGGTACAGACACTGAGGAAGGGCAATCTGGGTCGTCTTCTCCTTGCAAAACTATGCCAAAGTCTGGCCAGACTCCAGGAATGCACATTTACTCTGCAGATGGCTAGAGCAACATTTAACAGTAGGAACCATAAAAGACTTCCACTTCTGATTACGTATACTATGATTTTTATTTATTTATTTTCTTAAAGAGGGTGGGCTTCTCCTCTCTCCGTCCCCGTCCCCCCCCCTTTTTTTTTTAAAAGGGTAGTCACCACATGCTTAGATTTCCCCCTCCAGCGTTTATTTAGCTTCAAGTTACCTCAGGCCAAAATTATTTTATCTGTTCAATATATTACAGTCCAGTACACTGCAGAGCTGACTGAATTACTGCCAGAGTACTATGTAAATCAAACCCACCCGTTAAGTAAAACAGTAATGCAATGCAATGAGTGCCTGTCCACAATCATTCAGCTATAGGTGTCACTCCGACATTTACCATATGAATAGATGAAGACTCCCTCAAAGCGACAGAATCTTAATTCTCCCCCCAGATTCAAATGTATGCATTAAGGAAACACTTCAAACATCAGTATCTTTTTCTCCTAAGGCACACTTCTTGTCTGTAATTAGTTTCCACTGGTCAAGTGGTTTTGCTTCTATATACCAGGCTATAGTAATGTTTTAAGTGATGCTCTATGATTCATCCTACACCGTCTAATACGACTTTTTTCCCTCTTAACCCAGAATAAGAAGGAATCGAGAGAAAAAGGAGAGAAGCAGGGGGAAGAAAAGATTGCCTGCAATCATATTGTTACACTGTGCACAGTTTACGGCTGGCGCACATCCAGTTTGCGGTTGCGACAAGAAACGTGTAATCCTGTTATATGGCGAGGAGTCAGAATGTACAAATGGGTCCTGGAAATAGGAACTTCTGTAAGATTTTTCTTCTCACCATACTAGTTCTGCAAGTAGGTCTAGACAGTAGCTCTTCACTATTCTCCCCACAGCTAATGGGAAACCACCTGTCAAAACAATTCGCCACACATGAGCTGGGATTTTTGCAGCAGACAAAAAGCATTTGCACTGTACGTTCGCGTACAAGAGTAACGTTAATTAGAACAACGGCTACGAGTCCTCGCAGCCTGGCACGCGAAGAGCGTATCACATTGCATAAAGAAAGCCCGGTTCGCCCAGATGCTGCCACATTCTGCGAGGTTGTCAAATCCTGCACACTAAGCAGTTTTTAAGAAATATTAACTGCTTACCAGCAACAAAAGCTTGTTCTCATGGCATTTCGTGTCTCTGCTTCCTTAATAAGACAATGCAGAAACCATTTCCTGAGCACAGGGTTATTGGGCTGCTAAAAGCACGTTCCTGCACTGCAAGTAGAAAACCAAATACCACCTACCGTGTTAAGTCAGCATCTCCATGGAGTTAAATTCCTGGATAATTCCAGGAATTACCTGATTATCTATTTTTCTCATTTCCTTTGCGTGACAATACTGCATTACTGTGGTTATGCCTTCAAAAAAGTGGCTATGTGCTCCCCAAGTTCCCCTATGTGCATAAGTGCTTTTGACTGAAGTGAGTTAAGTTAAAAAACAGGACAGCGCTCTCTCGACAGACAGTCATTTTCCACGTAAGGACCCTTGCAGCAGGGAGGTGATGAGACCCATGCCAGAAGCGGCTGCACTCCCCAGTGAACCAGGTCACTGCTTAACCTTACTCCTGTCTGTCCAAAAAATAAGTTCCTCAGAGGGAAGGGCTTTTGAAGTGCAAAATATTAAGAAGGGCTTTTTGCTAGGAAAAACACTAAATAAAACCCACTTTTAAGTGTGTCATGCAGGAGTAAAGGACATGGTCATATGGTTGCAAGGAAAATATAAGCACCATAAATTAGCTCAAGCAGCAGCAGGGTACACTAGCTTATTATGAACCCATCAGACTGTGGCTAAAGTACTACCAGCTTGTGAACAGCATGGTTTGGTATATTTGTATATACCAAGCTAGATTGGGTGTATTTTCATGACACTGCAATTACTTCTGCTCAGTAAGTACCAACAAATGCCTTTAGCATCCTGCCTTCCAACTTGCTGCAGCAACAGAGCTCACAGGTAGGAAATGTAATTTTCTTCAGGGTAGAAAAGGGAATCGGTGATGAGAAAGGAAAAAAAGAGACAGAAGAAACAGTTCTATTAAAATCAAGATACTCTACATTTACAGGCAGAGGCAGTGACTAAATGGTGTCCTAGGTCAGACGAGTTGTCCTGGTTTCCATTAAGCTCAGCAGGAGGATATGTGTGTGTAAGCCAGAATTTAAACATACTAAATAACTTGGGTGTGTTGGTTTTTTAACCTTGAGTAGTACTGTCCCATTAAGATCACTGAATTCTGGATTTTCCTAACTACTCTACAATCCAAGCATCAGGCCACGCAAAGACTGAGGGCAGCCTTTGGTTGGACCGGATCAGGTGCCTTCCAAGCTCAGCGGTTCTGCGAGTCTGTGATAAATAAGTAATATTCATTTCTTGCAAAAAAGGTTGAACGTCACAAATTCTAAGTGTAAAATAGCAGTGAGAGAATCAGATTAGAATGATTCTGTTGAGTTAAAGTGGGCAGTAACACATGTATTGCAATCCAATTAGCAGAGAAGCCTTTCCACATGTTGTTAAAGTGCCTTTTGCACTGAACTACCTTCACCTGACCTGACAAGCAGTGAATTATCTGTTGTATAGCTGGACTCTGTTGCAGATTAATTAAAAGAAAACAGCAGAAGAAAGAGATGGAAGTGAACTGTACAAAAACTGCATAATTTTCCTATTAATATGAACCTAGCATGTTAATACAAACCTAGCAGTTTGCAAAATCCACCAACAACAGCAAAGTGATGAGTAATTCAAAGTAGTAAAAGACAACAAAAGCAATCAGACATCAGCCCCTTAAAAAACTAATCATGAAACTTGTTAAAAATATAATATGGATTCTCTATTTCTTTTGTGAGTTTTAGGGGTTTGCTGGTTGGTCCCCCCGCCCCTGCTTTTTCTCACTACAGTTCGTGTTGTCATTACAGAAAGCAGCAGAAGACACCGTTGCATGCACATGCAGACACAAATTCCCAATGATTACTCTGCAAACAAAAGCAACAACATAGCTGCACTGTGTGCGGCAGGCCATTGAATCAAAATAGCCTTAAAAAAAAAAAGTTTGTAAATCACCTTCTGAGGGTCACTCAAGATTTCCTGCAAGAAACACATGACTATTTGTTATTCCAAGTGCCACCTCGGAGTCAGTTTGGGAAGGGTAAGAGGGCAACTGGCAGATCTGGGCAGGACAGACCGGCTGACTGGTGCGGTGGAGGTCCCGCATGACGGCAGCTCGGTGATGCTGCCCCTCTTGCTGTTCAGCACCGGGCACCTGCTGTGCGAGTGACCCCCCCGCAGCGGGTACGACCCACGCACACGCCCCGGTTTGGCTTGGGAGGAGAGCAATGGCACTGCAGCCTGGAGAAGTCTTTGCCACCACCCCCAAATATCATGTTTTAGCCTCAAGCTGTTCTCTCCATATTCATGCAACACCATCCCCAGCGCACAGCCCTGGTGCTGCCATGCAGCTAGCACTAAAACAAAAGGTGTGTTAAATCCAGCTAAACTGGATCCCCTAGCTCCCTTGTACCATCTCCTTTCCATGAATGATCTCCTGGAGACCATTACGTAGCTTCAAGAGACACTGTCACGGTGACAGGGAAGAAGTTGTCACCTCAGGGGAATGTACAGCAGTAGTACTTATGCATGGGAACCACCGTACTTCACTATTTTCTTTAGAACACTCCTATTCTGGCTTGGGATACGCAAGCATGATTAAGAGGCATCCCCCGACTTCTGCTGGCTCCTGCGCTGAAATTACATTGCTGCGTTTTGATACCTGGCTGAAGTGTGAGTAACTGATGTCATTATCAACTCGGAGCTATAGAGAAAATGGAATCTGTTCTTCTGCAAAAACCTTCAGCTAGGATAAATCATATTGCCTCTATGGTCTATGTTTTACGCAGCAAAACGCACATGGACAAAAATAAATCAGCAGCTGGGGCTTCAGCACAGTCCACTTAGGAGGGAAGATCCTTCCACATCTCCTCCATCATCTCCTGACAAAGAAGCAGGCAGATTACTGGAAAATTTTGTCTGCAAATTTCTGGACGACTCAGAAGGGGTTCCTGGTACCTGCAACAATGCTTAAACTGCACAGGAACAAATACTCCCCTTGTACAAATGCAGCTGATGACATCACAATATACCTTTTCCATGTATGTTTTAGAAAAGACCATTTCCTTCACTTTTAGTCCGTACAAAAGGCTAGGGGGGGGGGGGGGGAAATTGCATAACCACAGGCCATTCAACAAGCCATGTTACACCAGGAATGCCTGAAGGCAGGCAAAAAGGAATTACATACTTTGACAGTACACGTGACTTTTCCCTCTTCTGAAACTTGCTCCCTATTTTCTTTCATATTCTATAAGCATGTATTTTGATCTTTAACTGTACAGAAAGGAAAAAGGAAGGGAGGGGAAACAAAGCATTAAGTAAAGGGTGCTGTACTAAATGTGAGGATAGATAGGTAGTTATTGGTAGAGGGAAGAGATAAAAATTGTACTGATCTATGAAAAAAGAACATAGATGAGCTAAGAAAAATTAAAGATGACCAAAAGGAAGTCAGTAATTAACAGCAGATTTCCCACTGACCAGTTATGGTCTGAACAATTATGGTAGTAAAAACCAACTTTATTCATTTTATGCATATGGGGAAAAAAGATTAAAAAAAGGTGGAGAAATACAGGAAAAATCTTCAGATTAAAGTACTTTTTTTTTTTTCCAAGTTCTATTTCCTCTGAGAAACAGTAAAAACAGAGGTAGCCTATTAAAAAGCCTACTCCTGTTCAAATTGCCAGTTTAAAGATTTTGGTCCAAAAACCTGAGGTATGAAGAAATGCACACACACACCCCCCCCCTCAAGCCCAACAATTCCTCTCCCCACCAGTCTCCAAACCAAACACAATTCCACACAAGTCTACCCAGAAGAACACATCAGTTGCATTAAAGTCCCAATGCAGTTTTCGTACGGTTCATTGTTTGAGCTAATTTAATTAAAAGAGGGTCCAGATGATTATTATCCTGGCAAAAGGAAACAGTATAGACAATACAATAGCAGATTGCCACGATCATTGTATCATATCTCTTAACTGAAAACACAGCTAAAGGAAGAGGATAAAACAAGCTCACTGTGCTAACCATCAAAAAAGCTGATGTCTTCCAACCATTTCCACAGGCTGGTACGGGACTCGGGTGTTGTCCGGTCTGCCACCTTTCAGCAATCCATCGGGTGCTGCGAACATGACCATGATCAGTTTAAGCAGGAAAATTTACCATCACAGTATGCTACAAGGACAACTTAGTCATCCCTGCGGGCAATGAAGGCAGCATTATTTATGCTCCAAACACCGGTCTGAGGCTCAGGTGGTCTGGGCTCCACTCCCAATACCATCATACAATCTCCTAGGGAAATGTACTTCTTGCCTCCATCTATAAGGCCACGGTCATAGCAACTTGATAAGGACTGTATAAATATCTAAGCAGAATAAAAACGACAGAATTTTAAGGAATATATAAACAGCTCAGGGCTTTAAGTTCAGCTGTCTACAGAGCTCCACTCAAATCAGAAGCTGCAAGCCTTCTATGGAAACCTTTCTGAAAACCACTCTTGGATTAGAAATATTCCTTAAAACTCTGTAGGGACATAAATCAGTGCTGCTGATCTTCAAACTCTTATAGTTTGAAGTCTAGTAATACTAAACTGAATTTCATTGGCTGAGAATAAGTATTTCCATGAGCAGGCATTTCTAAATTAGGGATGCTTTGGTTTGTTTTTTTTTTCCATGACTGGAAGACATTTTTGCATGCAATTTAAATTCTGATCTACACACTCCCAACTGAAAGTTTTTCTGTTAGCGTTGTGCAAGAATATAAAAAGAAAAGGAATAAACAAACAAATTCAGTCTCTGCCCAGCAGATGAATGTTTTTAATAGAAAAGCAAAAACATAAGAAAAAAAAGGTCAAATTATTTGACTGAGGTCAAAAAAAAAGCGAGCCAGTGGGAAAGCTAGGAGTGATGTCAAGCACATGACTTCACCTGTGGATTTCAGAGTTTGAGGCCAACAGCTTACCTGATAGACCTCCTCTTGTCTCTTGGGTATCTATGCACCTAAATGCATACTCCAACCTTAGAAATAAATAAAGTTTTCCTAAACTGGAATGAAGACACTTTGGTTTAATGTCTGAGAGGAAAGATGCTTCAGTGACTAGGAAACTAGCTGTTACAGGTGAGACGAGGCTCAAACCTATTCCTTTTCCAACAGCCTTTGAGACAGCACACAAATGATGGGACATTAGGTAGCCAAACAGATTTCAGTAACGCAGCTTCTGATCGCTCTTCGTCTCAGTTACATCTCTGAAACTGAGATAACAGTCCACTGCCCCTGGATTAGGTTTCACAGAAGGTACATTGAGCAAGTCTAACATGACTGTTTTGGAGGACAACGGCTCTAAATGCTGACAGAGATTAAAATACTACGGCACGATTGTGGCCAAATAAGGTAGAAGGAATGCATTTTAAAGCTAAAATAGAAATACAGTCCTTTCAGATCAGTGTGCTCGTCCTCTCCGCTCATTTCTGGTTTAGAAGAACACAAGTTGAAGAGAGACCGTAAAGCACCAGAAGTAGCTATCGATCATCCTCACCTCCAGCCGCTCCCCGCTCCCAGCTCCAAGTGCGTTCTGCACCAGTGCGCACACGCGCACGCCACGGGCAGCTCCCGTAGCTGCTCACCATCATTGAGTGATTACAGGCGACAGGAGAAGAGCCTCCTGCAGATGTGCTCTTTCCTGAGCACAGCTTTCATATCACAAGAAGTTTAAGAGTTTCCCAGTGCAGACAACTCTTCAACACTGCGTAATAAAAACCCATCCACACAGCCAAGGATCTGCCCTCAGCCAGCAGTAATTAAAATTAATCATTCACAATTATTTTCATGGGCATGTTCAAAAAGAGACACTGCCAGCTTGCTGAATCCTCAAAGTTGACAGACCTTGAAATAGGCTGTGGTCAGGTACAGTGCATTCCTGGGTTCCAAGCAGTTAAAAACATGCTTTGCATATCGATTCGCTGGCCCACTCGCAGGACCTGCAGCACTGATGGTCAGAGCCACCTTGGTCCTGCAGTCAAACACCTGAGCTGGCATCAACAAGTGCGATTGGTACAGAAAAAGATTTTTCAGACAGATACTGCTATGTCTATAATTATTGCTGCCCAGCTGGGATTCAGAACCATATCAGTGTTAAAATTCCTTATTCTCAAATCTTAGCATCTTAAAGACTTGAGATTTGTTCCCTGTTTTCCATGCATTTGTATTAAGTTTTTAATCACCATCTTCTGTTTCAGCTTCACTGGTCACTGCTTATGCTATTTTGAGGCAGGTGATGAGGTTTCTGAGGTACAGAGTAGCCTGAAGGTTATCAGCTTCTGAGCTTCAAAAACTACCAAAGAAGTTACATTTACAGAGGTAAAAGAATGAATAAAATTCGATGTAAGGGATTAGGACTGTCACTTTCTGGAACATTATTTACTTATACAAGCAATTTTTATGGGAGTGAACATCTACTGTTCATGATAGCAGCCTTGATCAATTCTGTCCCTTTGAAACTTATCATAAAATGTAAAAGTGCATGTCTTGTGTATATAAACCCAAAATTTGTAGGCAGTATGTAAGACCAAGACTGTAACCATCACAGAGAAAGCAATCTCACACCTAACAGATTGCAGATCCCTAGGTATCAACCTGCATACCGCTCCTTCCTTCCCATCAACTAGAATATTGATTTTTACAATACATACCAGAAAAAAAAAAAGGTTTCACCAGATATATTGAAGGAGGAGCAGGGTAATGGGATCGCCTGCCTCTCACCATGAGTGTTCTGTAGTTGGAGCTCAAAACTGGAACTAAAAGCAAGACATGGTGGAATATCCAACTTTTTACATTCATCAACTCCCAGCATCACTTTGGGTTAGAAGACTTCAAAAGAACAGATATTCTCTCTTTGCTGAAATAGAGAAATGCCTGATAAATGTTTTCCTTTTTATCTTTACAATCTAGAGTGATTTTTCTACACTGTATGCAGGCATGACGCTGGGCAGGAAACAGAGCACTGAACGGAGAGGGAACACTTACACAGGCAGGTCTCGGGAAATCTCTCTGGGAAATTCAGCCAGAGAAAAGGAGGTAAACAGTGTAAAACAACTGCAGCACTCAAGCTCAAAAATCTCCATGGCCATCAGCGACTGTGCAGCAAGTCTGAAAATGTCACCCCAGACTTCTTTACATTTTATGCAGGGTACCAACTTTCTTTTTTCCTGCACTGTGTATTTACCTCACGCTTCTCTTGCATTGTTCACCCCAATTTTAATCATCATAGTTTCCTAATTCGCAATATATCCTCATTAAGCCAGTTTCCCACTGAAGATGGCAGTAAAAGCATTAGGACCCTAAAATTTAGGGCTCTCCCCAACCTCTCCTTTTGCACCATGAGCCCTGCGCTTGCAGTGAGGCATCCCGCGATGTAACTTTAGACCCGGGATGAATATTGCCAGCTCCCGGATCAGCTCTCGCTTCATCCCCTCCTTCCACAGCCGTGAGCATTTGCAGCTCAGAAGGGCAGCAGGGATCGGCGTCTTCTGCCGAGCTGCCGGGGGGGCCCGGCCAGTGTCCCAGCCTCCCCCCACCCCCCAGGCATTTGACTACAAAGCCTAATTTTGACTTGTGCACTTTGTATGATTTTTGCTCCCCCGTTCAAAGTTTTAAAGTTATCTGGAGGAAAGACCTCAAAGGTGTGCAGCAGAGAAATCATTACACTGGGTGGCAGCCCTATTTCATCATATATTACAGCCCCTTCTACCTTTGGAAAGTCAAATCTAAATTATCACGGCTAAAATATTTTACAAGCTTGTACAAAATCATCAGGGACCTTAGCAGAACGCTGGCACCTGGGAAAAAAAGAAGAAAAAAAACCCCACAAAGGCAGAGGAAGAGGTAAAGGGAGTGGGAACTGTTAGAAGAGGCGTGAGGAACCCCAAAACCGCCTTGGGAACCCAGAAGCAGCCAGCGCAGGCAGGGGCAGCGTGGGTGTGCACGCACGGGCGTGGCGAGGATGCGCTCCCTCAAATTTCCTGGCTCTTCAACACAAAATGAAGACAGCCCAAATAACCTGGCACTGACGTGTGCTCCCCTGAGCAGAGATGCAGAGCAGCTCACTGAGCAGAGATGAAAGCCCAGTTTCTTCCTCCAACCACCAGACAATCTTGCTAGTAATGGATTAAAGCGGTTTAAGAAACTATACATTTAATAAGGTCAGAAGGGCAAGGACACAGTTATGTTTTGACTGTTTTGAAATACATACAGCTTTGCATTTTTTTTTTCCTATTTGTTCCCATTACTTAAAGTACCAAAGTAGCATTTTTTTTTGCCAGAACTGACATGGTCTAAGGATATAAGCAGAGCAAGAAGCACAAGGAAAAGTACCATCTTTTATTAGTCTACTGACAGAGAAAACAGATTTCAGACACTGAAACCTGCAGACATGAAATCTTCACAAAGCAAAGACCATTGCTCTTGAAATACGTAAACACATAAATAAACATGTATATATACACATATATAGAAACTTCCTACCTTGCTTTAAAATCTGAAAGTCTTTCTCAAGCTTGCACTGCCAGTAACAAATACAGCTCATCTTTTCTTTGGTTGGGGAAAGAAATTCACAGCTGAGAAAAACAGACTGTGGAAAAGACCCCAGCAGCAGCAGACACAGTTAGCTATTGCCTACTGCGATTACAGAAAAGCGCTATTTCTTATTCTGCGCCTCGCTCCTCTTTGTCATTCTTTTCATTCACCTTAAAAATTATTTTAGGATTTAAGCAAATAGGGTCATTTGGTGGATTGTATGCTCATGGCTAAAGTCTTCCCTGCCTTGGGGGGGGGAAAAAAAAAAAAATAAAAATCAAGCAGCAACAAAAGAGAAGTAAGTCCGCAGTTCTTCAGCATTCCCTTTGCCCCGTTTCCTAATGCAAATTCAGAGCAGTTCCTGTAGAGACTGTAAACACCCACACAACTTTCCAGGTGGGGAAAAAACCCTCCACACTAGTAAATATAAAACAGCAATTTCTTTACCCTTTCTTTGCTAAGTGACCAGATATAAAATCTGTTGCTGCCTCGTGGACAAACACATACAGAGCCTTCAGGAGAAAGGAAAGATGTTTTGGGGCACTGCGAGGATTTGACGGCTGTCTTATCTTTCCTCGTGCACTGAAGAGTCTGCATAACCTAATAGCATTAGCTTACTAACAGATATATTAATAGGTGTGGGGGGAGGGAAGGGGAGGGTGGAAAAAAGCCACTAAAACATATTCCACCTACACATCTCGCTACTAATCATAAACTCAGGTAGAAAGCAAATTACTTCTCCTGGACCAGGGGAAGAATTAAAAAAAAAAAGGACTAAAAGAGAAAGAGAGAAGGGGAAAAAGCACTATTTTCATCTTTTTCTGTAAATCATCATATATTAAAAAATAACCTTATACTAATAGCTGCATTTATCAATCCATCACAGGGAAAGAGAACGTGAAAAAAAAAAACCCACAACTCAAGAACTGCCACAACATCCTACAGTTAGTAATTTCAGAGTGATAAATATAATGCTGGCCTAGACTGCCAGAAGGATTAGATTTAGCTGTAAAACAAGAAGTGCAGTTAACAGTTGCTGGTGGGTCTGGTGTTAGGATTAGAAAGCACTGCTAATCACAAGAAATGTAAAAAGATTAAGAGCCGATGGTTGCCAGTAAGGTTTTTAAGAGCATGTAAGTGCTGGAATTCATTTTGGGATTAAAATTCCTCAAGAAAAAGAAAAAAAAAGATCAGGAATGCAGCAGCCAGTTTCAGTTGCACTGTCCACAACCCATTCCCAAGGATTAGCAGAGTTAAAAAGAGTAGAAACGTGAAATGTATGCCCTGGCTTACACTGAAGGGTCCTAAGAGGGCTTTAGTGAGGAGAAGCAATCATTTGTATTCTGGTACCTACGAATTAACTACTGCAATCTAAAACCTATTAGAGTAGTGGGTTTGGGTTAGGAGATTTTGCTTACCAAAAACCTGCCTGAACACAATGGAGCTGCAGCTTTTAAAGGCACTCTAACAGAAACGATGGTGGCATCCAGTATCTGCGGTACCCTTCAGTAGGAAGAGTAAGGCACCACCTTCATTTCCTGGTTTGTTTCCACCTGGTGCAGATTCACCTATATGATCTATTTATGTTCTTAGTTATCAAGGACAAGTAAAGCTCTCCACATAAAATATTCAATCTGGAGTGTGTAAAAGAATCCTCCCGGCGGGTGGGGGGAGAAAAAAAAATAATCTTCCAAAAACCTCATAATAAATACTGTCTTTTAAAAAACAAATTCGAATTTTGGATAGAAAATTTTACTAAAAAGGCATTTTAACCAGCGCAGACCACAGCATCACGTGGTCAGATCCCCTAGCTCGCTTATGACAGAGCGCTCTCCGTCAGCGAGAACTGCAAAGCTCATCGCTGTCACCCTCGGCCACCAGCGTCCCAAACTGCGCACTCCGTAGCACAACACCCCCGGGAGAGCGCGGACCTCTGCAAAGCCCATCGGTCTCCCCGCAGGCCTGACAGACAGACAGCAGTTGTTTAGCAGTGAGGCCACCCGAAACTTGCCTCTCTCCCACGGTGTCCCAAATTTATGCAGTGATTCAGAGTAGAATTCAAGTGCCACCACATGATTTCATGAGCATTTGCTCTGCTCACCTGCATTTCCTGCTGGGCCTCCAAGGAGCTCGAACACTGATTTGGACCAGCCTCTTTTCACTCATTAATTTACCATCTGTAAATTTGGACCTTGCTGTTCAAGGTGTTGGAAAGTGATGTGGAATACGACCATTTCATCATTTTCTACCATGCCTTTCAGTCAAGTGCTCCTGGTGTATCTGTCTGGATTTTCAGACTCTGTAAGACTACTTTTCCCTTCTGTTCCCCCAAAATGAACATTTTTTTCCAGATGCCTGTAGCAGAAACAGAAATAACCATCTTCCAAGAGTTATAAAACAATCGTATTAAATAATAGAGGTGAAAGCACTGTGTGTGATTTCTGCAGAAGTCTTTTCAGCAGAACAGATAAATTTATTCACTGCATTATGGAACAGTTTGAGAAAACAAGATCATACAATGTACACTGCCTCTATTTAAATTGTTTCATTTCTATTCATGAGTGCTCTGATTAGATACACTGAAAATATCATCAGTAAGAAATAAATAATTCTGCCAAATTAATAGTTGTTGATTTCTTTTACCTGAAAACGTAAGTAGCATCTCATTCACTATATATATGCTGCTATAATTTGGATGCATCGATCTTGTTGGTTCAAGTCTACACAGCACACAGACAGGCATTCATCTACGTTTTCTTACTATTAAACACCTTCTTTCAAGATGGTAAGTTCTTTAGCAAGTTAAGATGGGCTAGTATATGCTTTGCTTGAAGAGGTTTTGTAGCCAGCTAGGTTTTTTGGGTTTTTTTTCCCCCGTGTTCCCCAAATAGTGGGTTGAAAGAAATAAATTGCTTCAAAGGTAAAAAACGGTTTTAGGGAATACAGGTAAACTTTATGTATTGGACAAAATTTGTCTCAAGCTCAGCAAATACTCTTTAATTAATAACACCTTTCTGCCTCAGAAAGGAAGCAGCCAGAAAAAAAAAAAAATCACTAACATCATTAGATGATGGGAGCTACTAACCAGCCTGAAACCAAGGGCTCTGCAATACCTTCCTCCCTGTAAAGTATTTTGCTGGAGAAAGATGGAAAGGGGTGGATTTGTGCAAATGGAACAAAAGAAGATGTTATTTAGCAGAAAGATCAGACTAATATTTTGTTTGGAAGAAAAAAAAAAAAGAGATACTAAAAACACACAGCTAATATGTTTTAGACATCGCAGAATGATGAATGCAGTACATCTGCTCAGCTTACGAACATTTGAGAAAAAGCCCTCTACATTTTTGAAAAATTCATCCAGTTTGACTCGACAATGAATTCTTCTTCTACAAATCAAATACAATTGCTGTAATATTTCAAAAAATCTGAATGCACAGCTGAGTATCTTAAGAGCACCCTGTTTGCAAAGCAGCCAAGTGATACACCTCAAAGAGCTACTGTTAACTACTGCAGGCAAGATAAATCAAGAAAATGCTGAGCTGAGGTGCAATTTGACAGTTATTAGCAGAACAGGAGTAATTTGATGAAGAAAAAAAATCTGACAAAATCTCAGTTCACAGCAACAGATTTTGGAAGCCTATTTGCACATAAATTGGAAAAAACAATTCTTGCATTAGAAACTGATGAAGATGAAAGAACATACCCTAAATCCTAACATATTTGAAATTATTTTCTTTGATTCAAAGCTGATAATCCTGTAACAGGCAGTAACTAAACAGGGGCTTACCAGACTTGCTCTGCATGTTGAGGAGACTGCACAGTCAGATCCTGATCTAGGGCCATTCAACTATCAGAATAACCAGATTTACTGCTATATGCACCTTTGCTTTTGCCATTTGAAAGCATCTACAGCGCACAGAACATTCGGCTGTGTTTTAAGCATTAACGGCATAAATATCCCCCTGTGTACCGTAGACTTCACCACTTCTAGCTTCCCATACATCACGCATACAACCAATCATCTTTTTTATGTTGGACGTTAATGGCAACTCTATTATTCAAATCCAGGCTGCGTAGGGTTGCCTTTTACAGGGATGTAAAGCGGCTCAGGAGCAGGCTTACAGCTGAGCAAGGGAAGATCCAAATCTGGCCGTGATCTTCCCACTACAGCCCCACTGCCATCAGAGATGTGATATTCTGCATCTTTGAATTTATCTCATCTGTGCAAAAGGCTTTTTAAAAAAACTCCTATAAGTAGGGAAAAAAAATTAGAAAGCCTTTTGCTCTCTTCAAGAGCTGCCTCTTTGTGTCCCCATAAACATTCAGCATAAATGTTTTTGCTCACATACTCATAAGCAGAGCTGTTGTTCTTTACTGCATTACAATTAGACACACAGATTAAGAGACATCTTTCGTGTCATTATACCAAACTCTTCTACAAACGTACAAAGGGATTTTATAGATTGTTGTCTTTTCTGCTTACCACCGAATTTTCACACAGCGCTAAACAGTAAAAGTGAAAGATACCTTCCCTGTGTTTGCAGTGCCCACCAAGAACCATTTCAAAACCAAATAAAACAACTTAGCTATGATTTAAGCAGCACAAACTCT
This sequence comes from Pelecanus crispus, assembly GCF_030463565.1. Taxonomy (NCBI): domain Eukaryota; kingdom Metazoa; phylum Chordata; class Aves; order Pelecaniformes; family Pelecanidae; genus Pelecanus; species Pelecanus crispus. Next base: position 124,058,311 of record NC_134645.1, on the reverse strand, counting down.
TCTCCCACAGGGTTTCTTTTTTTCTCTCCCCTATCCCTCGTCTTTCAGTTCATGAGGATAGGGAACATGAAAACTAATGCATTTATGTTTAAATAATTCATCTTTTCAGGCACATCAAACCAAGTACTAGAGTTCATCCACAGGACTGGCCAGATTTAGCCGATTCCAGTGGTATTTTAAACAGCATTCTGAAGAGCTAGTCACAAAAGGTTGCGAGGAAATGCTGAACAGCTGTGTTGATAGAGTTGTTTTGAAACAACATGTGTTGAAACTCTACCTATTCTTACTGCACGCAGCTGACGGGGAGACATTACCAGCCATCCCGAACTGCCACTGCATTTTGGAGACTCATGCCCACACAAGAGACGCTTTGTGAGCGGGGCGAGCTCTGGCACATCCTGGGAAGGCAAAGAGAATTACAAAGGCTGAGCATCGTTTTCCTGCCAAGTGGTAGGAAAACATGTGGCAACATAAAGCATCTTTAGGAGCACAAGTCCCACAGGGTAGACATCCGTAGTAGCCGAGTTGATCCTACAAGCCAAGTTGCTTTAAACTAAGGTCCCATGGGGACTGGGAAATGAAGCGATGGCAGTAACTCCTCTTCTCTTTAAGCAATGGAGAAAAACAGAGAGGGTTTTTTTGTGCATTTTTAAACATTTTAAACATTTTAAACTTCCTAAGAAGTACAAACAACAGATTTACTCTTGCAGGAAGTCTAACAATGTTCCTCTGTAACCTTTACTACGCTGCACTTCAAGTCATGTTTATTGTGCTAAATAAACCAAACCAAATTCTTGCAGCTAAAGAGGAAAAAATAAATATAAGGAAGTCTAGGAATTGGGCTTCTGTTTTGGTTTTTTACTCCCTAAAAAGCCAGAATCTAAACTTTTCAATTCTTAATAGTAACTGTTTGCTTTAATAACACAATTGGTCTCTCCCCTGCACATGGCTATCAGCATGACGACCGATTTCCCTGGCCCCTTTTGCGGACTTTGTCTTTCTCACAACTCAGATCTGTTCCCCTGATTTACACCAACAACTTCTCATTGTCCAAACTAAATTAGAAAAAGCAGCAAAGAAATATAATTAAATTTCAGGCTATAACAAGAATTGACACCAATTTTAGCAACACTGCTTTGCCTGTGTAGGAAATGATGGTTGAAATGAAGAAATCATGTTGCCATGTGGAAACCTTGAGTGGGTTAGTAACCCGCTACCAGAGATGAATTTTTGCAGTCAGGTTTATATACTCAAGTTCACTGGAGATTTATTACAACAAAACCAGAGAAAACCACTGGAAGGATGTGTTGGAAGTGGAACAGGACAAAAGGGAAACAAACACAGAAAATACATTATTCTTGGATTAGCAGTGCAACCCTCACTGACTTATTCCAAATGGGTTTGTGTTTCCAATCTAAGTTAACATGGATCATAATGTTAGAACCTAAATCACACAGAAAAGATTTGGTAAAGAGTTAAGTTTTGCATAATGTGTTTTGGATGAGTTTCCTTAGAAATAGCTAAAATACCTTTAAAGAAGTATCGTCTTAATGACATGTTTACTCTTGAGGGTAAATTTTGAGCCCTTCAGCAGAAAGCAATCTCACAGCAAGCAGGACCTTAATGGCTTAGAGCCACTGTTTATGCAGTCGGAGCCCTCTTTAAATCAAACATGTTTAAAAGCATCCTTGTTCTAAGTTGTACAGGACATCCCATCACAAATTTATGACCTCATGCTCCGCAGAGTAATGATGTCCACATACCCACATAAGCTGTCTGTGAGCAACACAGACTCTTCCACTTGGCTGATCTTCCCACATTAAGTGGGAAAATTAAGTGCCTCACAGTCCTTCTGTGTGGAAGCCATTCTAAAACAATATGTGCAACATTTTCTGTCTATAATGTATGCACAAAATACAGATATGATGAGAAAATGTGTGTTAACTGATCTGACAATGAACCACCACAATACAGTCCATCACCATAACAAAATGCTTACAGTAATGCCTATCAGATTACAACTTCTGACCTTTGGTGATGTGGGAAACAGCATTCATTTCCTTCCTTCATAAAACAAAAAACTTGCTGTAACTTTTTTCAATGTTTAAAACTGAAAAGGTTCTTACTGTAGCCCAGCTGACAGTGTTAGTTGTGGAGAAGCTCACTTCCAGAGGAAGTGGAATGTAAAGACAAAGTTGCTGTGACCTTAACAATAATCCTGTTTGTATGTTACAATACATTTTCCTACTGTAACAAGGCAAAGTCCCTTGTGTTCCGGTCAGAAAAAGTCATCTTCCAGTAAAAGCATACTGTGATCAATAACATTTTCTTAATATATTATATTATCTCTCACTGAAACACTTTTTCACTTGGCATTTCAGGCTGCCGAGTAGGGGAAATTCATGACAAAACTCAAGATGGTAAATGAGATACTGCGAATTAATTCCATCCAAGAGCAATCTTTTCGTTCGTGAACAATTTGACAAGCCTGTGTCGTCTGACTTCAGCAGAAGCTTTCTCAGCTTTCAAATATACATGAAACAGAAGAATCTGCTCCACTACCATACCAATCTTCACTTTAGCCTGCATAATTTTGTGTTGAAATACATTATAGTTTCAACAACCAACTTTGAGACCAGAATTGGTGGGGCGTACTTTAAATATTAGTTTAGAAAATAGACTCAGGAGTCTGCAATATCAATTGTGAAATCCTATTTTCAAGTCACAGCCCAGAGCATGGCAGAGCGCAGGAATCCCGCACTTCTGAAACCATTTTGCCACCGAGTCGCCTGCAATCTGATCCTGAAAAGGCCCGAGCGATGAAAATGCCGGCTGAAGGATCTCAATTTGGTACCAGCAAAGTTCAAAGAGAGCTTTGTCACAACGGGCATTATAGTAAAGTACTTCTCCAGCCACGTGTCTGAACTTACTTTTGCTATGACAATAGTAGCTTTATTCCCCCCTTGGAGCTAACGTCCTTCTGCAGGCTGAAACAGTGACCTGGCGGCACAGAGCCAGGAGCAGAGCCCATGCTCCTTGCCTTCCATGTGAAAGCCCGTCATCATTTTAGCAAAACCAGCTGAGGATCCAACTGCATTACCGAGGGTAATTGGTGTTCAGCATGGTCCACAAAGACATGATCCTGCAAAAAGGCTTGGGTGCATGCAGGATACTGTCAGTAGGATTACTCACACGCACCCGATCTCGGCAAGATTAGGTGCAGAATCACTGCTGTATTAATATTTCAGCATAAGGAATAAGGGGCAGGCAGTTGTTGAATATTCATGCTGTAGCAATGCTCTCTGTATGAATTCTCTAGCAGGAACATGTAAAGGCTGTGCCCATACCCTGAAGAGTTTACCACCCAACGCCCCAATTAAAGAGCTACTTTAGTATGTACCCTGTTTCAAGCTCACAGGACAGGCTCATTGACTAGTTGTATTCCTACAGTGAAGGATGTGTTCAATTTCTTTACTTAATCAAGACTCATGTTGAAAAAAAATATAAAAAGTAGGAGAAAACAGATGAAAATTTAATTTACATCTGCAAATCCCAACACCTCATGAGATCAGAACCATGTAAAGGGCCCCACAACTCATCTACTTAGGTAGCCATTCATAAAAGACAAACATCCTTTTAATTGTGGAGGCAATGCATGCAGGGGAGATGCACAGTACTCGCCTGATGGAATAAATACAAGCAGCAGCAGATACACTTGTGAGAGAGAAGGGGCAAAAATAAGATTGGTCCCACTGATAAGCAGGAGCACAGATGACATTGTAAGCAAACTGGACGGCAAGGACAAAATAATCAGGGTTTTGAAGGACAGGACAAAGTTTGTGGGTTTTTTGGTTGTGGTGTTTTGGGTTTTTTTTTAAACAAAATAAATTAGGCAGCAAGTCTTCATGTAAATGAGCACTTATCAAACAGCCTTTCTAGGTGAGTAATTTCTTTTACGATTAATAAAATCTGCAATCTGAGAAACAACGTTCTGATGACTTTTTGCCATTTGCAATTATCGCTCATCCCGGCACCAAAAACTCATTATTATTAAAGTTGACAAAAAAAAAAAAACTTAACTGCTTCTATGAAAGGACTTAATTTTTAAAAGAATCCCAAGTTTCTAAGCTTTGTTTCTACTTCCAAATCTTGAATGTGAAAAATGAGGCCATCCTAACAACCCTTGTGTGCGTCTCCTTCGATTTCCAACAAGTAATTTGGATAAAAGCATCTAATTTGTGCAGTAACACAGTGCATTACAAAAGCATACTACTTTGGTTTAAAAGCAGCCTACTACGACTATGGAGTTAACACAACCCTGTATAACTACAAGCATGTAGTTTATCCTATAAACATATATTTTTTGCCTTTTTATAGCAGTTTTCTCCCAAGGAACTACAAGCATTTAACAGTTACCGTAGGACTAGCAGCACTCTCGTGAATAAGAGTATACGATCTCCATTTTAATGGCATGGAAGCTGAGGCACAACTATTACAAAGGTGGCTGCAGCAGAGATAGGAACAGGAACCATATTCAACTCTGAGCTCTGTGAGTAAATCTATGCCTACTTGACAGGTATCATCTATAGGCAGAAAGGAACATAGGTATTTTTGTGGTGGCACCTATAGATGTATTAGTATGAACATTGCCTGTGCCTCACTCCATCCTTGCTCCCTGGTGTAACAGCACAGCAAAATCAGAGCCCTGTTAAAAAATCCAACACTGATGCTGTTAAATGGACTCAAACACAAAAAAAACCCCAAACCTGCGTGATGCATAGGTGCTTGACAAACATTGATCTGAGCTCTTTATAGACACAGATCTCCAGTTTGTCATGATTCAGTGGATAGTTAAAGGTCTGGAGCACATGGTTAGCCAGACTCTTCCCAGGGCATGCAGAAGAGACAACAGGCACAAGCTGTAACAAAGGAAAATCTGGTAAGACACAAGGAAGAAAAATTCAGAGTGGGTGCTTAACCACTGGAACAGCTGCTCAGGGTGGCTGCAGAGCCCCCGTCCTTGGAGGTATTAAAGGTCTTGCCTGGACACGGACACAGCCTGAAAAACCTGCTCTGCCTCTGCAGCTGGCCTGCTTTGAGCAGGATGTTGGACAAGATGACCTCCCGAGGTCTTTCTCAAACTGAATTACTCTATGAATATCATACCCAAGACAATTGAGGTTATTCCTTGGTTTCCCTGCTGCGTCCCAAAGCTTATCACAAATTCATACCAAAAGAGTGACCTCGGACTTCTGTGACTAACTTTCTACTTCATGCAGCTTGCTCCTTCTCCTGAAAAGGATGAAATGGAACAACCCCAAATCTTTGCTTTCACACACCTAAAAACTAGAAAAATGAGAAGCAAAATGCAATCGTTCAGTTCAAGCACCTAAACACACGTGGTCATTTGAGGTCTCGCTTAGAGTTTACATACCTTCCTGACCCTCTCTCCTCCTTAGAAATACTCCGAAAAGCAATCAGTCTGCTGTGCAGAGACCCACGGTTATTAAAATAACTGCAACAGAGAAACAGCTCAACTTCATTTCCAATTCCTCCCCGCCAGCCGCACGTTCATAAGAGGTGCTGCATATGGTGAAAACTAATTCAGTTTGAACCAGAAAAAAATGGGGTTAAGTACTTCCCCGGTTGGAATGCAAAAATTGCAACCACACGTGATTGTCAAGATATACAGGGCTACAGTCAACATGCATAAATACTTTTTATATCCTTCAGAAAAACTGAGTTAAAAGGCCTTTTAAGGGGAACAGCTAGGAATATCCAGAAATGGGTAAGACAGTTAAGTGTGCAGCCCATCCCCAGAAGGAGACAAAGTCCATCCTGGAATTCAAGCCCCTTTCAAACAACTTCTTATGAGTAACAGAAGCCTTCAGGAGGAAGCCTGGACACAACTGGCTTCTCATTTCCAAATTAATTTTTTTTTTTTCCCCTTTTGTTACAACCCAATCACAGCCATGGTGGCAGAAACACCCACAGGCATACCATAACTTAACAGAATAACTTTGCAATAATTTGATATTCAGCCTAAGACTATCCTCAGCATTTCATGTTGATGTGAACTAGGCGATGCTGCAACTTATCACAAGCCGGATTTGCTAGACATTCCCCACCACAGAAAGTAAATTAAACTGTCACTCATCACTGTATGAGTCGCTCTGGTATAACTACTTCTTCATGAGTTGGACAACATTTCTCTGAATTAAAAACAAAACACTACGTCGCAAGTTAAAGTCTTCATCCTGGTTTCTGTACATTTTCTTTTCCTTTCCACTTCTCAACTATTTTCTGCTTAACTGCTTTCCCCCTGACTCAGTATTTTTAACCCCCTCTGCTCCACTTGCCTGCTCAATGCTTTCTTTTGCTCCCCTCCTTGGTATATACAAACCAAGAACTTGCACACGAGCTCCAGCCATCCTGGCCAAACTATTAATCTGAGTGCTGAACTACTGATGCCCTCTGGGTCCTCTCCCTAGTCTGCTTACAAGCAAACTACTCCGCAAAGCTTGGAGGAGCACAGGAGCATGTCTCCCTTCCCTTCCCCAAGGATCATCTGATCAGCACATCAAGCTAAGGCTGAGACTGTATTCCTGAGTGTCCATTCTCTGGCATATCTCCCAACATGCATGCTCTATTAGAATACAGGAAAAACAGGTATGTGATTCATTGTGAGGGCTACTAAAAAAAAAGTTTGGAGAATGTCTGATTTAACTACAACTACAATTAAAGTTGTCGGTATCTGCAATTTGCGGCATTACACACGCATGCAGGGACAAACAAAGAACGAATACAAAATAAAAGCCTTATTCATAATTCAGACTCAATTTCCAGCAAGTTTCATGCATATGTCATTACATACACTATTTGTGACTGTGTACTGGCAGCACACAAAAAAAGGATTAAATACACTCTCCCATACACACTTGTACACACCCAAACATACACACAGTTCCGTATTTTACTGTGAACATACTAATGATAGGGATTGAAAAAGATTTTTAAATTATCAAAGCTACATTGAAAGCTTTAAGCTAGCTGCTCAGGGAAACATGCCAGTTTCCAAGAGTGAAAGACTTGGAAGTGGGCTTTCACTGTTTCCAACGTGTAGTTCAAACTCATTATGGGAAGAGTCTGCCAGAAACGTTACAATCAAGATGCACTGGTGATCCTGAGGTGTTCAATAAGGAATCCTGTGAAGGAACAGCAAGCACTGGAAGTAAGGATTGCACAATAGCGTGTGAGAAAGATTAAACAGATTAAAACAGGAAAAAAGAAACAGGACTTGGTGGTCTTGGCCTACAGCGAGGAGAACCTGAGCCAGCAATATGCTCTTGCAACAAAGGCCAAGTGCATCCATCCTGGGCTGCGTTAGCAAGAGCACAGCCAGCAGGTCCAGAGAAGCAATCCTTCCCTTTCATGCAGAACTTGTGAGCCCCCCAGAACAAGGCAGCTTTGACATACTAGAGCAAGTCCAGCAGAGGATATTTGTGGCTGGAACACAGGCTGAGCTTCTACAGACCTCACTATGTTTTCCAATTCCTCAAGAGTGCAGAGAAGACAAAGTGAGCCTATTCTTGGAAGGACGCAGAGATATGACAAGAAGAAAGAAGCTGCAACAATGGAAATTCAGATTACAGATGAGGAAAATACCCTTCATGAGGTGGGTGAAACATGGCAACAGGAGCCAAATAAAGTTTTGAAGTCTGCATCCTTGGAGATATTCAAAACCCAACTGGACATGGCTCCAGGTGACCTTGCTCTGAGCAGGAGGTTGGACTAGATGATCTCCACAGGTGCCTTCCAGCCTGAATTATCCCACAAATCTACATATCTGGTTGGGAGAAGCCAGAAAGCTGGCTGAAGGAGGCCAAGAGAACAAGAAAGATATCAGACAGCACCAAGGGCTAGGATTAGCTCCACAAAGAAAAAACAGAGAGGACTGCAAAAAGAAGCTAGGGAAGTGGTGAGGCAAGAAAAATAGCAGGTTGAAAGAGGGTGGAAGCAGAGGATCAAGACTGAGGAATAGGCAAAAAAGAAAAACCAAATCAGTGTCCACTAAATTACACTTCCCTCCAATAGCTGGGAAGTGAAAAATCCCACAAGCCACTCAGCAATGAAGTCAAGTATTTTAAGTTTCCACTCTGTTGTGGGTAGTAGAATTGGATAAGAGAGGGAATCAGTTCTTTCTTTTCCCTCCCCATGCTGCCAAGGAACCAAGTGACCTTTAATCTCCCTTTTCCAAATATTTCAAATTCATCTTGCAAACTGCACAGATATTTATAACTACGTACATTATGAAGAATGTTTCATTTATAATACAAAAATACACGCACATTTGTCAGCTTAAAACTGAAAGCGTTCACTACACCCAAGAGTCTTACAGCGATTTACAATTTTAAGATATAGGCCTATGACTCTGTAGACAGACAAACTTTGCTTCCTCTTGGAGCTGTAACACCCAATTCAAACACTCCTGATCAGGTTTACAGCATTAGCATTCATCCTGCTTCATTATTTTTCTATTATAACACAGATGCTCAGTTGCACATGCTCCAATAGGGACTTGGTGCAGTCACTGAAACGGAAATCACAGCCCAAACTGCATTTGTGTAAGCAAATAAGAGACCATGAAATAAAAACAAGCCACAGAAAGAACACACTTACCCTGCGATATCCAGAACCCGTATCAAAATCAGCCTCAGGTGTAACAGTCAGTAAACAGGACAGCAAACCCTTGCATTTAGCAGGAGATTTCTGGGAAGCCAGATTACCTAGAAAGAGTTGAAAAGAGTTATTTTAATACATGAAAATGAAGTGACCTATGCTTAATCAGAATAGGCTTCAAATAAGCCACTGCACAAGAAAAAAGTAGCTGCACAATGGGAAACGTTACACACCACAATGATCAGCATGAAGAATTTAATCCCCTGAAGGTGACAGAAATTTGTTACGAAGCACGGAGAGTCAGATGCTGGTAGATACTTTGGGTTTAGCAAAGAACATCTAATACCCCAGATAACATGGTGTTAACCATCTAATCACAGATGCGGAGGAGACCAGAAAGAGCACAATACTTTGCTTAATTAGTTGCTATCGAAGAAAGGACGAAATCAAGCACTTGCAAAACCAAGGCAAACCAAGATTATTTAGAAGTTTAATAGCATTCTAGAGTCTTTGGTAACACAGGGTTTGCCCATGAAATAAAAATAATCCCTAGAGATAAATCTAAAAAAAACATATCTGATTTTAATGCCCAGAGTAAAATGACTATTCATTAAAGCAAAGCAGTTTTATATATATGTTCTCCATCTCAGATGTAATATATATGAAAGTAATCTTTATGACAGGAAGTGGCATGTAATCCTGCAAGAATGGACTGCTGTTGTTATCCGCAAATCGATACAATTTTTCTTAAGTGGATATAACAGTACCTATTGTTTTAACATTTTTAGCACTGGAGTTTCAGTTTCTACAAAGAAGATTCTTATAATGACAAGAGAGCTGCACACAAGTAATTGAGTTGATACAAACTAATTTGAAGTTTACAGTGCACTTGCCTTGAACAATGCAATCAGGGCTTCCCTCCTATTACCTCAGCCTAAGCTTTTTTCATTTTGTATAAACTTTATGTTTTGTGTAATTATAATAATTCTGAGGTGGTAGAGTAACACTTCACTAATCCAACCAGCAAGCTGTAGAAAGTTTACCATGCAAAACACCTCCTTGGAAGATATCTCCCTATCCTGCTAGCGTGTTATTACAGAGCATTTGTATGACTTTTGCTATGTTTGAATAGCCTGAACAAATAATTTTCCTTGTGAAAGCCTAAAACTGGCTCAGCACATGCAGTCCAAAGAGGTGTGGTGAAGGTGAGGATGGTAAAGGAACAGGAGACAGAAGCACATGGAAGAATTAATGACTTATCCAAGGTCACTTGCTGGATCAGTCAAGCAATGAGCTCCACTGGGTCATGCTCTATTCCTTTAAGAGAGCTTAATAAAACTGGTAAATTCTTACTATATTTCTGCAAATGAAGCATATAGCAACTTTGGCTTGACTAGCTGACAAATGGCTCATGCTGTAGTGAATGATCTGTAATGAGAGCTGGCTGCAAGACAAGACATACATATCATCACGCAGAGAACGAAAAAAAAATCAGACCACTATAAAAAGAGTTTAAAAAGATGGGATTAGGGACAGCTGACATCCCAAAATTAATCTCATAAAGCAAACAGGCAAAACGTTTACAATTTTTAGTCCTTACTTAATGCAGAAAAACCAGAGCCCTACCCAATCACTAGCCAGCTGCAGGGTAGCTTCTCGAAAACGTGAAGCAAGATAATACATGGAAGAAACACGTGAAAGGCCTGGGGAAGGCGCAGATATGTGAACATCTCTTCCACATTATCCCCCATCATTCCTGTCCTCTGTCATACAGAGCTCCATCCTCCTCCTCCTTAGCCTGCTTTGTTTACAGCATTAGACTCATTTTGGAGTTAAGGCTTTTCAAAGAGCTGGTCTACTTATTTATCTATTTAACTCATTGTTGAGACATTTCAACTGAGTATTTCTGACTTTTGCGACATGCCTAAAGAATTTAGCATGGACCGCCTGAAAAAGCTCAGACAAATATAGAACCTTTTTTTGTTTTGTTTTTTGTTTGTCAGAAAGAGCACTGTTTTCATGAGGTAGTTTATGGAAAGGAAAGAAAAAACTCAAGGGAGTAATTTCTCCTTTGCATAGTGACTCATCATATCACAGTTACCCCATCATCTCCAAGGGCAACACTAGGCCAGAGCTGCACTGAAGAGCTCCTTAGGGAAACATCCACTTTTCAAAGCCATCTCGGGATTCTTGTTCCAGGACCTTGCAGAGCAGAAGAGCCTTTGACAGTAATACAAAATAAAGTGGGTTTCTGATAGGGAAAAAGCCTGAGAGGCCAATGGCAGTTTTACATGAAGGAAACCTTTTTCTTTCCCACCTTGTAAATGAGAGACATGAAGACTATTTACAAAGTGTATTGTAGACTCTAGATGGCAGTGGCATAGGGAAAGGCAGAATAGACCTCGCAGCTGGATACGGGACGTCTAAAGAAAGAAGGATGAGAAGGAAAAAAGGAGCAAGAAAAGCAATAATCCGTCACCATGCAAATGGTACACAAAGACAGGCTTAAGTTCAAAATCTGTTTCCTTGCTCCTGGACACACAGTCCCAAAGAAGAGTCAAAATTATTACTTGGGGCAACACAAAGACAGGATTAATGGTCTTTACTGTTTAACATACTGCAATTTACATTATTTACTAGCATTTGGGTGGGTTTTTCTTCCCCCACTTTAGAAAGTCTCAGCTGTTTACAGGAAAGGATTTTAATCTTACCAAAACTTTACTACAGTTGCCATTGAGGGGGAACAAGGACAGCAACACCTGCCAGGCAGTTCTGAACCACTACAATAAAATACTGAAAGAGGCAGAAGCACAGCAAGGAGCTTTAAACACCAAAATGAAAAGTTGACTTCTTACCATCGTGTACTATCTCTAAAGGTAGAGCCTCAGTTCCCTGTATCAACACTTATGAAGCTGAAGGTACCTTACAGAAGCCTATAGCAGCAGCCCCATCTCTCCTTTGGGAGCCTAACAACCTCAATACAGACAGGTCATATATCCTATATTGTACTTAAGCTTCTAAATTAAATGACTTGACACAACCTGATGGAAACCAAGCATCTGCTTTAGATACCGCATCACTGTAGTGGCAAGCTTCATGAAGTAGGCAGCTCATTCTTCAGGGTAAAACTAGCAGGAGGCCAGACAAAACATGGCGTAAGAAGTTGGTGTCAGCTCACCTACCTCATCAACAGGGGCATCTTCATGAAGGGATGGAATAATCAGAGCTGCCTTTGGCTCAAAAGACCTCGTCAGTGAGAAGCAGGTCTGGATCTTTTGGGGAAAGCAGCTGTATCAATTGGATTCCCCTGAACTTCAGCAGTCCTGGGTTGGACAAAGTAGAGTTACCCTGCACCAGCAAATGACAAGATACGGTGACAGCACAAGCAGCTAACAGAAAGCTCACCATGCCTCAGCTTGAAGTAGTAAATTAGGAAAGAGGATTCCAAAAGTCTGGGAAGGGTAGGAGAAAGAATGATTTTATGATGTTAAATCAAAACCAGTTTTCTTATGCAGTAAGACACTGTTTCAGAGCTTCTCTGCTACAGATGAAGCATCCAGCAATACAGCAGATCAGCTCATCCACCAAGAGCTGCGCAGGGTGTGAGAAGTGTATACAGATTTAAACAGCATCCTCCTGATCTAAAGCGAGGTGAGAAACAGGCAGCAATATTCAGCAATTCAGTACTGCAATGAGAGGAAGCCTGGAAAACCAGCACTTCCTTGGGTCAAGTGGGATCAGCCACCAGGACATCTGCCTTACTTTGTGCAGCATTCACAGAACTAGGAGAACCAGAAGGACAGCAGGACAGGATTACCAACTGACTCATCTACTGCTATACAGCCACACCTGCCAGGAGCAAGCTGAACAGCTTTCAAAGTGCAGGGAAAAGCAGAGTGGAAGGCAACATCTCCAGAACAAAGCCAAGGGTTTGAGCAATGACTGGTGAAATTCAGGGATCAAGAATAATATTCTCCTTGCAGAAGCAATGGTGCTTCTTTAGGAAGGGAGAAAAGGAGTAAAGCAAATAGACTACGGCTGTCATATTGGCCCCTGGGTGGGGAATGACTTATGCTTGTTCTTCTGCATTGTGCAAACTCCTGGAAAGCAGGGAGCAGCCTGGGAGTCCTTCAGGGACTGTTCCAGAGCTCCCCAACAACCTGCAGCAGAGATGTACAACACGGACCTTGGCAATGAGGCAATGCACCGCACAACGCCTGCCCACATCTCGCTCAATTGGAAAAACGTATTTGGAAAGGAAGTCAAGGACATGGAGGCAGTTATTGGAGGTTAACTAATCAGAAAAAGTTTAATGCAAAAGTATTCTACGAAAGTCTGCCTGCGCAGACAAGCTATAAATCAACTGTGAAGCAGAAAGTGCTTTAAAAATGCCCTTTACAAGCTGCTCTTGAAACATAACCTCCCCCACATCGCATACCGCAGCTTAGGGCAGGGGGTAAAGAAAGGGAAAGAAGCACTCAGAGGCACAGTTGGAGCACGCTCTCTTTGCAAATAAATAAGGTAAAGGAAAGCAAATCAGAAGGAAAGAAAAGAAAAAGAGACTCCAATATAAGGTATAAACACATACTAGGCAGGCTAAGTACATGTTTCATAAGCAGTAAAAGAAGGGTGCTTATAGGCAGTATATCTGGCAAAGCAAAAATCAGTCACCCTGCAAACAGCCAAGCTTAGCGTAAGCGGGAAGTCTTTTGGACGCAGGAGTTAAGATCAGACTGACGTACCCAAAGCCCTCAGTGCTGCACAGGTTAGGGTCTACTGCTGTGCTGTCCCAGTATCTTCACTGTATTTAGATTAGGGCTATTATAGCTCTACAAGGAAAATGTCTATAGTGCCTGGTGTGACCTGGTGTCCTAACGCCCATAAACTGAGCAAGTGGTCTGAGAAGGGAGGAATTACGGACCCCACAAAAAACTACACAGGCTCTGAAGTTGGGTGTAGCAACAGCCAAGTGTGCAGGCTAGGACAGAAAAAAATAAAACCCTGAGCTGGAACCAAAGGATGCACTCCTGTTTGCAGCCCCACTTGACTTTTTAGGAAGGAGTGACTGCTCTGCACGGTGACGCCTGCAGAACACTACTGTGTACATTGACCCTAATCTATTATTTAATACAGAATTTACAGATCTCTTTTCCCCAAGTGACAACCAGCCAAGTACTAATTTGCAGGCTAAAACGCTGCAAGGTCTGCAGACCCCAGAGCATTTGCTCTGGAATAAGGAATCACCCGAGAAAGATGACCAGAGAGGAGGATGCGTGTACATGCCGAAAGTGCAAGTTATTTATATAAAATCTTTTAACAGCAACAAATGAGAGCATCACTGGATGTACTGTCTAACAGCTCCAAGTTTGAAATGATAATTGCTGGATTCCTAAGACTACTTGGTATGTTTTACTCATAATGTTTCTCGCAATCACACTCATCTCTCTGAAAGCAGGCTGGGAACTATTAACATCTCTTCATCAAAGATTTAGACAGACTGACAATAACCCTGAGGTTATTCTGTGTAATACTCTTGAAAAAGTCCCCCAAACTGAAATTCTGGCCTGTGCTTCAAAAAGTTAAGCTGGAGAAAGGGAAGGAGAGAATAATTTTAGCTCAGTACCCCCCTGTTCCATTACATCAATGAATTAACTCCTCCTATGACATTACACTTTTGAGAAAACATTTGTGGTTTAGAACTGACTGTTCAGTTTGTATTCCTGCATGGATAATCACTTCTTTAAAAGGAAGTATACATCAATAATATTCATGGGGAGCTTGGCAAACATTTCTGACAAAACAAAAAACTCAAACAGAAGGATTACTCATAAAATGCTACATCAACAACTCTTTTGACAGGCATCTGGATTATGCTGCTCTTTAAAAGGGAAAAACAAAGATGTCACTTCGAAGTTTAAATGGAAACAGTGAAATATGCCATTAAAAATATCAGATCATAAACAAAGCTATTTTTGCAAACTCAAATGCAATGAGCAATTATGACAAAGTTTGCCAAGGTAATTTACAGACACTTTTTCCCCAAAAAAATACTTTAAAAATGCTACAAGATGTACAGAGATCACAGGTTCATAATGAGTTTATAGACCTAGAAGATCAGACATCCAACATTAATAGTCTATCAAGTCTCATCTTTTTCTTCAAATAGCCTTTAGTCGATGCTCTATATGAAGTTAAAGCATACACACCCACCCAACTGAATAAGACTCCAGAAGTAAATGTAGACAGACACTTTAGGAGCCCATCCTCAAAGAATGTATTTCACTATCCTTCCTGTAAACCATGTTAAACGCAGAATTACATTATCCAGAAAACATTAATTTCTGTGGTATTCTGTAGCAAGAGTCACAGTCAGATGACTGTGATGATGCAAATGGGAATTTCTTACTCATTCTAAGTTTATTTAATTTTTATTTCCCAGGAAGAGCTCAAGGAAAGCTACTGAGATGTGTGGAGTTCAAAAGAGATGCAAAATATTCACATGCAAAGACTGCTGAAAAGACTGCTTATTCAAACGAATGCAGAGTTCTAATGGATCTGCAATGTTCAGTTCAAAATTGTTCACTTGAATAGCAAGGTTTCTTTGAAAACAAATACATACAGTCTAGTAAAAGGGGTAGAATTCCTTAAAGTGGAGTCAACTTCTCCACAATTCATTGAAGTCCACTGGGTTTGCTGGAGGTTCAATGAAGGTAATAGGCAAGCACATGCATTTGAAAGGTCTTTTATTTCTTTATTGAAGCAAAGACTAGCAAAGATACCTTCTGCTGAAATGATTTGAAGGCATTGGGATTAAAAGGCTGAAAATTTTTCGGACAGCTTGACTAATGTATCTTCCCAACTCCATTGCTTCACTGAAGCAGCTGGAGAGACTAGCGTTCAAAGCACTGATGCATTTGAGGCTGAAAAGCCCTCAACTTTTGACATCATGAACTGACTTTCTGCGGTTTAAGGTCTTTTCCAGATTTTTGTCAAAAAAGTCAATGGAAAAAAGTAGAAACAGAACAAACCTGTTGGTTTGCCATTTTTAATAGAAAGTTCCACTCTTCTAGTAAGACTCTCAGGGATTCATGGAGTCAGGTAACCTAACCAACTGCAGGTGATGGGAAGGCAGCCACATCGTGCCTTTTGTAGTATGGGAGAAACGCTATTAGGCAGCTGGAGAGCTGCAGGATAGGAACAGGCTGCTACAAAAGAGCCAGGGCCGTGGCAAAGTAAGTATCTGGCTCTCGGAGTTTTATGTGTCTCTCATCATCTTATGTGAAGCCTTGCACAACACAAAGACAGACTGAGTGGAGAACAGGAACGGCACTTGGTTCACGATGTACTGGTGGCAGGGAGGATGAGGGGAAAAAACCTAAAAGCTCGTTCTGTTGGGTCTGATGCTGCAAAATGGGAAGGGAGAGCACAGTATCATTAGCTCCGAAAGAACAGCCTGTGCTCAAAAGGGCAAAAGCAACTAGTTTCTCTTACGATCTGAACTAACACCACCATACCCCAAGAGAAGGTAACATCCTTAGGCAATATTTAGGTACAAAGTAGTCTGAAAGGTAAAAATACAGCCAAGGTGATAGCACTGCTACAGTGTGGTATGGCCAGCAACATACTGCATCCCAAAAAGATTTTCAAAGCTATGAGTGTCTACTGAGAGAAGTTACCCTTTGGGTATAGAAGGACTGACAGAAGTCACCTCCGATTCCCCAAATACCGTCTCCATTTTCTTTCAGAGTCATCTTGGACTTCGGACATTGACAAGTTAACCATGGCAGGGGAAACCCTATTCTCTCCACAGGGACCAACGCACCATTTACTGTCTAGATAATCCTAGTGGTCCCTTTTTGACCTTAGTCCAAATTCTCTTCCATATTATAAGGCACAAGACTCAATTTCTTGCCTTGTTCAGGAAGAAAAAATAAAAAACCTGTCATGAAATAAAAATGCTGTCATGATTACCAAATTTCTAGTGATGCCTTGCGGGTGTTGGTGAAAGGTTTTAGTGATTAATTATTCCTGCTGTCAAAATCTATTTGTTTTTTTCCATTATGACTTTTCTTGGCTTTCATTTCTAGACAACGAATCTTGATATATTTTTGTTCAACAGATTAAAGACTCTTCCTTTCTTAAAATTTCCCAAGTAGAAAAGCTAAGCAATTCTTTCCTTCTCTTGGATTAGGGTAATGAAGAATTGCAAGAAATCCCAGTGGCTTAAAGGCATGTCTTTCCACCCCCTAACAACCCTCAGCACTCTTCTACCATCTCTCCCTATCTCATCAACCTCCTTGAGGTGCAGACAGACCTGAACACAATATTCTGGGAGCGTCAGCAGTAGGGTCAGACCCAGATTTAGCACAGCCTCCCTGAAGTTTTCCTAGGGATGTACACAAAGACTGCCTACACAGGCAACACAACAGCTTTGTCTACGAGCTCACATTCCCCTGGTGTCAACTCAGGGGTGGAGCAATAGCCCTCTCCTCCTCTCTGTTGACTTCAGAGTGAGCCCAGGACAACTAGTTCAGAGTAGGACACCAAATTGTAAATGGCTGAGGTTGGGCAAGCTCAATTCCCACTCCTCACACATGCCAAATCAAGTTATTTTGTTCTAGTTTCTTAATCAAAATGGTGTCACTAAGTCAAACACCTTGTAGAAGCCATAAATATCAAACTTGTAATCACATTAAAAACACTTAATAGATATCAGGGTAGTTTGACAGGATCTATCTTCTATAAGCTCATGTTGATTGGCATTAATTATATTTCTCTTACTCAATCCTTTATCAGCTGTCCCATTCATTATATGCCAGATCAATATGAGAATGACAAGACTCAAAAACTCACACGTTTGAGGCACAGATCTTGGCCACTTTTCCAAAGCAGTGAACCAAATTTCCCAAGCTGACTGCCAGCAGCACACTGGCATAACGGAGCTCTTAATCTCCTCTCTCCACCTCCCAATTACAACACTAAAAAAAGATCTGTATCTTAATTTGTCATCCCCAAAGAAACAGCAGAATAAACAGAGCAGTTTCAGAAGATCCCCGTTAAAGGAAAGAGGAGAATGCAAGCGAAGACAGAAGAGGAAGTGTGGGAGGTGAGCAGGTTACAGTCAATCAAACTTTTGATTCCGTGAGAATAATTAGAAAAAGAAGCAATTCCTTCACAGTGAGAATTGGTTCTCCTGATGCAAGTTGTTGATTTTAGCATGCATGACCATCACAGAATTCATTCAATTGCATGAGGAGATCATGCTGTTAAAATTGAGCTGCTAGATTTAATTTAAGAATTAGGTTATATAAAAACATAGGGTTTAGGCTCTTTACATATGGTGTGAGAAACTTCCATCAGTGGGTAGCCTGAGAGCTAACCCTCCCCAAGAAGAGTCAGCACTACTTGCAATCATCCAGATACCTATATATAAGGTGGAGGGAAAGCATTTTCCTAGAGGATTCATATTCTCCTGGCAATCACTTATTTTCAGTTGCATGCTTGGCAGGTGGCACATCAGTGCTACCTCTAGCACCTCCCAACTAGCAAACTTTCTCGATAAGCTTGGTGGACAGTCTCACACAACTACTCTGAATGAGGCATTACAGCAAGTCTATTCACATCATTAAGTAGTAACCATCTTCGTGATGCTTTGACCGTATCTGGAGAGACATGAATACTGCAGGTGAAGAACTGCAGTGCTTCCCTTGACACAGTTGTTTACAGCTCTGACTAAAACATGTGCAAGTTCAGCAGCTACACTGATAGCAGAGAGCTTGCTTGTGTCTTACAAACCAGCACCAGTGTAGTCAGGAAGGTATTCATTTTTAAAAAGTCAGATAGCACCCATAGAGAAGACTACTGTTGTTTGCCTTACAGCCCCGGCAGTGTCCTGCAGCATGTCAAAAGCTTTGAGTAAAACTACCACACACACATTTCCTGACATAGAGAATATGCTGATGACAGAGTACGTACAATGATCATGCTCCAGTGCCAGGGATGCTGCTGTTTACTTCCACAGTTTTCGCCTTGTGGCCTAACAGTGATGTCAGGATTAGTACAAAAGCCTTCTCCACAGCTTCAGCTCTCCGATGACGTACTTTCCAGATGCAAGCTCTCTGTCTCATCTAACACCTCCATTCAAATTCTCCTCACTCAGTGTCCTCTCTTATGGTCCTCATTTGTCATATGCATAATTCAGAGACCCTCGAAACACTGACCGCCTTCATGAGATCAGTCCAGACAACTGTCTGGTCCTAGACCACATCCACAAGATAGACCACGACCCATTTCGCTGTGCTGCATGGCTTCTGCAACGACTCAGATTCAGAAAAGTGCAAGGCCCAAGCAAAATAATGAAATTTTCTAACAGTCCAGGACAAATCAACTGACCATGTCCATGCTCCAGAGAACTTCAAATATGCTGGTCTCTCATGAGCCATAAAATGGGGAAATCAAGTTACCATAAGAGAAAAATGCTTATTGTCACGTGTTCAACCAATTCTTCTCTCCTTTGCACCAAATCCCACTGGGTACGTCATCACATTAGTTACTGACTTCTGTCTACATTACTGCAATTCGCATGGAAATGTGGGCATGACCTAACACCCAGTGGGAAAAAGTCAGTTTATCTTTGGATTCTCATGCACGAAGGTTAGTCTGGCATTAGGCCCTCACTGAGGTGCAGGTAGTGTGAGCATCCCCTCACCTTCAGAGAAAAGCAGTCTTGTTCCAATTTCCAGAACTGTGGATGAAAAATGGCCATTTTAATCAAGGCATCAGGGACAGTGCAGGATCTCAATCTATAGTTCAGGCTATACGGATCCCTGTTCAGCGCTTAACACGCGACTCACCTGTTTCTTCGGACTCTTTCTCCCAAACTACAATAGACAGCCTCAGAATTAATCTTTGTGATTGCAAGGGTAACTTCTCACCATGAGAATAGTGCGGCCATAGGTTATTAATGAGGGTTCTGATCAAGTGCACATTCAGTCCAAATCATTTGCTAAAAAGTTATCCTCCTATAGGCTATATAAATACATAATACATCTACATTAACCTGTGTGACACTGAAGCAACCTTTCCAGCAATCTGGCCTACTTTATCTCCAAAGTAGACTCTTATACCTCATTTGAGTGAGTGAGCACACATTTTAAATAATGATGAGAGACTCCAATTTTCACATTTTCATGGATGTGGTGTCAAATTTATTTGTAATGGGATCATCTATTATCTGCCAGTACTGAGCAAACTAGGTGAGAAAATAATGGTTAGTAGTACATTATCGAGAATCCTGGTGAAAATTAGCACAAGGTAAATGGCATTGCTGAATACAAAAGTGTTACCTGTTGATTGCTTAATGCAGCCTGCCTTGATTTAAGTTATTTCTAACATGAGATCAGAAGTCGGGGGTTTTTTTGTTCAAAAAAGTTACTTTCCTGCACCCATTCAATTTTAAACATGGAATATTTAATCCACTGAAGCACTCATTACAGTAGGTGTGTTTACAGCAAAACTTACACCAGTGCCAGAAGACAAAATGGTTACCAACTCGCAAGAGAGGCACTGAAGCTGGGAGTTTTACCTATTTATCCTAACTTTATGGCTTCTATGTGGACAGATATGCTATCGTTTATGCAGACGCCCCATAGGTTACATGAAGAGCTGGAAGGCTGGCCTATCATCTTGTTCATTTTCTCATCTCCAGCCTATAAACCGAGGTGAACAAAACCCAGTCAGACTTACTGCCCCAAGATTTTCCTACCTTCTGAAGCAAAGAAGCTTTACCTTTTTGAAGAAAAAAAAACAAAAAAACAAACCCCAGCATATATTTGTCTGTATATCTGGGGATTAGCAATACAACCAGATTACAGACCGCTACAGTGCTCAATATAGCAGCCGCCTCTTCTGAACTAGACGAAAAGAAATACCTGATGGTAAGGCTGTCACGCCTCCGTAACTCACTTGGCCTCTTATCCCTTCTTCACTTCCCCAAACTGTATTCAGGTGTGAGTTTCAGATCACCTCTGTGGCAAAAGGACACGTTATTAACCACTGTCACTTCTTGCTAAGCCTGTTTTGATACCACAGCACAAGACTTCAGCAGTAGGTGCCTTTAGTGCCACCACTGAAAGAAGCGCTGGAAAAGCTGCCGTGTGCTGACATAGACTGAGGAACTGAGATTTGCTTTACCAGATCCACCCAAAGGTTGTGTTGGCCAATTGTAAGAGGATGAGGAATCAACACTGAGGGGGAGGACAGGTCTTCTACCGAAGTTACACATTATGACAGTGGAAACACTACCTGAATACACCCACATGGTCTTTGGTTTGCTCACAACATATTCGGGGGGGCGGGGAGTAACCAAAGAGAACCAGATAGCAAGTGGAATCATCATGCTTTGAAGCTGATGTGAAATTTTAATGGGATTTTGTTAGTCAGGCCCATTAAAATGATCCTTTGATTTATGAAAGAAATATTTTTATTTTTAGTGGCCATCAATGAAATTGTTTTAGATGTCCACTAAATGGAAATACTCTTACAAGAGAGTAAAATGGTTTTTTCCCCTTATGAAAGCATAATGAAATTCATACTAAGTTGTATTAAAATAAATATTTCTCAGTTATATGGGATTAAAATGTAATAATTTCAAATTTAATTTAAAAAACAAAGTATTAAAGCTTAGGTTTAATATAAGGGCTTAAAAAGACTAAGGTTTAAAGAAAATGTTAAATGGTATCAGTGAATTCTCTTTAAGATATGAGTAAAAGCATAACAACTTGAAATTATACAAAAAATATCCATGGAAGATCTCCTTGCCATGCAAGGTCAATTCAAGCATGTTTGTGTATTTAAACACTGTAAAGCTCAAGTATATAGCTATATTATTACTTTTATAACTGCTTAAGTGCTACTATTTTTATCTTTTCCTTCTGTAACCTTTCCCAAGAAGTCAGATTTTTCAGCCCTGGCTGTCCAGAATTACATTCTTTCTTTCTTTGTTTCAGCATAGCTAGCAGTTACTCAGAAAGTATTTTCTTTACTGGGACCAGTTCACTGAAAATAAGACCAAGAAAAATGAATTTCTCAGTCACAGGCTGGAAAAAGAGAACCAACTGGGAGAGAAAGATACTATAGCCTAGTATTATAGCCTCATAGGCATAGGGCCATATAATCACCAGTTTAGGTCCTAAAAGTACATGCAAGCATTTTGGAAAATCTCATTACAGCACCTAAGTGCATGGACACCACAAGTTTGCGTGTATGTAATTCTCTTTGAAATCAATGAAACTGAAAAATTCTAAAACCTAGAAACACACAGGTTATGGGGTAGGTTGTGATCAAAGGAGGACATCAGTATCCAACACACGGTTTCGGCAAGCTTTATGAGCTTACATCCATGGTATTAATGATTTAAAGGCCACTTCTGGGGGGGGGTTTCTCTACTTGGCCTGAAAGCTTTCCGGACTGTTGTGTTTTCGTATGTCTCAGAACTGTGCTAATCGGAGCAGTGAGGTTGCAATCTGGCTCTGCAATCCAGAAACTAAATGAAGCAGCACCTAAACACTGCTAAGGATCCACCTCACTTTGCTCTGCGTAAAACATCAAAAACACTATTAAGAAGAAGAGGCAGCATAAGATCCTGCCTATAGGTAGGACACACATGAGAAACCAGGGAGCGCTGCAGTTCTCATCCCTCCCAGGCATATCCCTGAAGCGGGGACCAGACCCTGGCCTGTGGTCCAGTGCCGTGACCATCAGGTCCTGGGAGTCACAGCCACCACTTCTGCCTCCTTCTGCATCTCTCCCATCTCTACTCAAAACAAGGAGCTTCACTGATTGTAGGTGTTCAGAAAAATATTCAAAGTATGGCTTGCCATGAATTAATTAATCTGTTAAAAATTAACGAAAGCTACAATATTTATTACTTAACAATGAATATAAAGCTTTAAAACCTAATAGCGTGCAGAGACAAGAGTATATTATTATGACTAGCAAACAGTGCTATAAATTTAAGGTATTTAGTTGCAAGTCATAACATTTCAATTATTACTAACTGAAGAATATTATGGAAATAAGTTATATGCAATACAGAACAAAAATAAATCAGTTACTTAAATGAGTATTCCTTGTTTTAAACCCTAAATAATTTAAATCCTAAAGACTGCAGTCATTTTGATTTAGAGCATTTCACCCTGACATACACTTGAGTAAAAATGGAAACATGTAGTAAATCACCTCTAAAATAACTGGGTATGTCAGGACAGAGTGAGAATGGAGCCGTGCTAGAGATGAGAAACACTTCAAGAAACCATCAAGACAAAGAAGAAAGTGTTCGACAGGATGTCAATGAGAAGCAGCTTCACACTAAGAGGTACAGGAGCACCCTAATCAGTGGAGCAAGGGCGGGAGGGAGAGATGCTTCTGGATGAGCTGGCACTGGAGCACAAGTGGCCCGTGTCAAATTCTTGGGATTCATCACCGTCCTAACGACACGCCCGAGAGGAACAAAATACGCTTTTGCTCAGTGCACGCAACTGACAGGTGAATGCGGCTTTATTTTGAAGGTTTACATGAACGCTTAATGGGCTGGAAGAAAACCCATTCGTGGAGTTCTGCATTATTCAGTAATTTCTCTAATTATCAAATGACTTTGAGCACCGCTATTGTTGCGGACAGTCCTTTCCTATTAGGGCCCATTGTTTAAGAAGCTGTACGTGAGCACCGAGAACCCCCGCACGCCAAGCGAGCATCTTCTAAGTGTCACTTCCACCCAGCCATCGTTCCTCCAGCAGGTAATACGCACATTATCTATGCTGACCTCTCCTTAATTTATAATACCTCTATGTCCTAAACCAATTATCAGCATTTGACATGAGCAGCACTTGCTACTTTGAAAAGCAATTAAAATTTAGGACCTGTCTCTTGCAACAAAAAAGCATTCACAGAAGTAGCACTAGAGAAAAGTTGTGGCACGCAAGCCATCAGTCTAATTCTGCCTCTATCAATCACGCTAGGTCTCCCTGAATGGCGACGTGCAGGCAAGCAAACAGCAATGTTTACGAGGTGCAGCTGGTGGTACTTACGTTAACAGCAAAAGCAGCATCAGTTAAATTAACATTCTTCATTCTTTCATTGCTCATTATAGTTTGACAGACATACCCGCAGTCCACATAAATGACTCAGAGCAAGAGAGCTGTCTAGCATCCTGCCATGAAACAAGACCACCTAATGGGAGCAGCCACTGTAATTAGAACTCTGAAAACCAAGATTTATACCAGTTTAAGGATGCAGTGGTGGGTATTATGACCTACTTTAAGTTTATTAAAGGAATCGTGAAAGCCCGTGCCATTACCCAAGTGAAAAGTAAGAGCCTACCATTTGTGATACTTGTGCGATAAAAGGGACTCGAGTGCTCTTTTGATCTAGGAATCGTTTGTGTTGTTGCAGGTCTGGAGATGCAGGGGGAGAGGAAAGAAAAAGATATTACTTAAGTATTAACTAATCAGCTTCCCCAGGAGAACACTCTCCCTAAGTCTTCCTCGTTCAAGTCCAAAAGATTTTCTTTGATGGGGAATTGCAGCAACTGGTTCTGCTTAAAAATTTACAGCCACATTTAATCTCTTGGATCAAGAAAAGTTAATTTCATCAATTCAAGGCTGTATTTCATGGAACCATAAGCATCAGAGATGAACACGGTACCAAAAAGGGGGCAAAACCCCCCAAGTATTTTATAAAAGCATCTCGAAAGCCCCAGAATTAGACTTGACCAAGTAACAGAACCTGTTCAGACTGGAACTCAGGTGCATTAAGGAGGTACCAACATTAACATCAGAAAAAGTATGTTTAAAAAAAAAAGTAAAAATCACATGGACCTGCAGTTATACACCACCTTTAAAACACTGTGCAAATGAGTCTTAGTACTCTTAGTTATTAAGCACAAATTAGACCATGAAAGACGATTCAGCGTTCACAGGAGGTGGGAACCACCGAGGAGCATGCACATGGCGGCGCGGTGCCCCCGCTCCCTGCCAGGCACGCCCGGAGCAGGGCTCGCTGGAGACAGGACGCCGGGCAGGCAGGAGTCGGGCACAAGGCCGGGAAATGCCGCGGAGAGGAACCAATCTTAAAATTGGGCTCTCTGCAGGCAGATAAAACCCTCACTTCAGCTTCCCAAGCATGATCTCTCTACCAGAGTTAGCTCTTTGTTCCATCTTCCTTCCCCTCTGCTAAGAGCAACAAAAAAAGGGGAGCTTTTTTTAACCTTCTCCCCCTAAGCAGTTCAAAAGCCTCATTCCCCTTCCCTTCAATGGCTCAGTGGCTGAAGCACTTGCCTTAAATACAGACATCTGTGGTTCAATCCCCTCCGCTGTCCGAGATCCAAAATCCCACCTTCAGCACCCAGGATGCAGCTATAACCACAGGCTATCAAGGCACAGCTCGGGATGTCAGCGTGCCCGTAGGACCCTTTCCACCTCTCCCAAAAGGGTGGCTCTCCTGCTCCCTGCTGCGGCACGGAGGAAGGCACGAGCCTGCTCCCCGCCACTGTGCTCCCGTACGGGGCAGAAACGGCTCTGCCATCTCACACCATACATCTGCATGCACATATAGAATCACAGAATCGTTTAGCTTGGAAAAGACCTTTAAGATCATCCAGTCCAACCATTAACCTACACTACCAAGTCCACACTAAGCCAATCAAGGGTAGACTAGACTAAACCATGTCCCAAAGTGCCACATCTACCTGGTTTTTGAACACTTCCAGGGATGGTGACTCCACCACCTCTCTGAGCAGCCTGTTCCAATGCTTGACCACCCTTTCCGTAAAGAAATTTTTCCTAATTTCCAACCTAAACCTCCCCTGGCGCAGCTTGAGCCCATTTCCTCTTGTCCTATCGCTAGCTACTTGGGAGAAGAGACCAATGCTTGTGAGCTCCAGGCATCCACAAAACCAAAACAGAACATCAAAAAGGCTCTTCACCTTAATAAATACACCAGTAAACAGCATTCAGCAGGTCAGCACCAATTCTCTGGCACAGTGTAGCTCCCAGAGCTGTATGCCCAAACTCCCCTCCAGAGACATGCCCACACCTAGGCATGGTTCAGGGAAAGCCCTCAGCCAAAACCCTGCCCAGAAGCATGCGAAGATCACCCAAATGCACAACTGCACTCAAGCCTGTGCCCTGGCTCTACTTAATTTACCGATATAGATATAGCCATACAGAATCAAGCTAAAATTAAAATCACAGCATTTAAAACAACCTCAGGTATACAGAGCCTAAAGAGGGCCTTAAATGGCAAGCACCTGTACGGCCTAACCCGCAGCCAGGACTTCAGCCCGTGCTGCTTTAACTGGCAACTTAATGCAGCCAGTATTGGGGGAAGACCAAAAACCCTCAAACCCCAAACCCCGCATCTGTTGTGGTCAGCTACTCTTCCTTCCCATGAAATATTCCCACTTCTTGCAAGACGTACAGGTTCAGGAAGCGAGTTAATTAGCTAAGGGCATATCTACATTTAAGAACTCTTCTGTGAGGACCCCATCGCTCTTGCCCACCACCCTGGCAGCCTGGGGCTTGCTGCTGCTCACCCAGAAGACTGTTTTACAACCACCAGCTTCCTGACACAGAGGGCTGAGCAGAAGTCCCCTGGGGAACTAGTTAGCACCGATCTTGTGTTCTTCCTTGGTACCTCCAAATAGCTGGGCAAGGGCTCTGGTTGCCCCGAGGGACTGTAGACGGCATCTCCCCAGCACCCCTGCCCAGGGACCGCACTCCCAACCTGCCAGGGTGACAGCCTCTCATGCCCAGACTGGACTCCCAGCTGACCTCCACATGAAACAAATTTGCAAGTTAATTCACCAAGAAAAGCTTTTTTCCCCAGGAAGTTTAGCAGATTCTCTTGCAATATTTGCCCAAGGGCTGCAAATGAAAATGGATCCAGAGTTCCTTGCTCCCACTCATGTCAGTGAAATCCCAACATCATCAAGGCCTTTGCTCCACAGGGGTATAGTTTTGTTTGTCCCACAATGAAGTTACAGGAGTATCTATAGAGGAATGCCATTTGGGGCACACATGGGGGGGAATAGTTGGAAAATACTGTTTTGTGTTAGTTTTGCTATGTAGTTCATCCATAATTTAATACAGCTAATTCTGTTAGAAGGATGTTGCCCATCACAGAAAGATAGGAAGAAACAATGCTCTCCATCTGTTTTCTTATTTTCTTGGGTTCCCCCCCCTGCCCCCTTGACAAGATAGTTAAGAACAACTTAACCTGAACAACTGACATAGTACAGGTCCTCTTGTACATTCTTCAGCCAGAAGAGATACACTCAGCTTCCTACAAACATATTTACTCAGAACAGTGCTAAAACACAGAGATGCTACTTACTGTGAATGGGAAGACTAAAAAGAGTCAGATATGTAAACACGGGAGACTTAAGTTTTCTGCAGGTGACATGTTGAAATTTCAGGGGTCATGTGCCAGAAAACCATTCCGTTCTTTTCTTCCTCCCTACATCAGTTTGTATTACTAGAGTCCCCTCTAAAACTCTGCCTTACGGGCATCTTAGAAGCTCATGGAAATACTACCACAGACAAGAATCTCATATAAAGTCAATATGGTATCCATCAGTAAAATTAAGATAGTGCAAACCGAGTGGTGGGGTGGGCAGTAGGGAACAAGCAGAACATATGCCACATTGTTAAATCACCTCATTGTTTCTAGTGCCATAGGACCTGATCCAAAGTTCACAAACATAAAACACCCTTTTTATTGATTGTAAGGAAAGTTGGATTCAGCTTAAACAGTCCTTTTTTGTCTGCAAAAGAGCTGCTGGGAAGGACCTCAGTAACCACTTCATGGATATTCACACAGTTGATTTAGCAACTCAAGTTCTAATCATGCAGATAACTGATTAAGGCTACAAAGATCCTCCATCAAGCAAACTTTATTTCTTACAAAAAATCCTCAGACCTACAGTGGCAACTCAGCTTCTGCCTTCCATTCCTTATGACTGTAAATCATTACTGTTTAACAGGGGTGAAAATACCTGCATTTAAAACTTCTCCAGGTTACTTAATTTAGTGAAATGCAAGCCCAACAAAAACATTACAGTTCTTACAGAGCCGAAGTACTAGGTAGCTAAGCACAGAACATGAATCAGCTATTCAAATTGAACCCTTATAACCTCAGAGACAAAGCTTACGTGCAAAGCAGCACATGCTCCTTTTTTTTAAAACCAGGTGCGAGCCTGTGAAAACGTGTTATCTTGTTGCTAATAGCGATCACCAACTGGGATTTGATAAAAGGACAACTAGGCTTAGCCTACTTCAGAAAGGGACTCATTAAAAAACAGGAGAAGAAAAGAAAAAGCACTCAAACAACAAGAGATTATCCCTCGCAGTGCAGTCTCCACCTGGGATTACATGTGGTAGCAGTAATATGTAACGCTGTCCGAGACCCCAAGGAAAGCTGGAGATGCATCCCTGCACGTTTTTTCACTGTAATTCCACGTCACATATATGAAAATGACATTCAAATAATAAGCATGTCTTCTGAATGCAACATGAGTAATTTTTTTTTTTTAAATATATAGTTATAGGGGTATAGTTTTATATATAGTTACAGACATAGGAGGAAGGCCAAGAAACCTATATGTGGTTGTGGACTGAAGATTACAGGTCAGCATGCCATACTACATGACAAGTCAAGTATAATTTTGGACTTCCTATACAAATTTCACTACTGCAATAGAAAGGGCTATTTCCCTACCATGCACACAAAGCTGGACCTAAAAAAGATAAAAATTAAATAGAACAATTTTATCATCATTGTAACTCTCAAAAGTACGTATCTTTTGCATAAAAGGACTGAGCACAACTAGGAATGGGAAAGCATCCATCTCATTAAGTAGAGAAAGATACCATTCAAAATTTAACATCATCTGGACCACTGGTCTCTTCCTTAGGATCTGCATGTTGACACAGCAGAAGAGAGTTGAGAACATCATGGGAACCTTGTGAGCTACACCAAGAGTTACAACTTTCTCCGGTACAGGCTAAGCTAAGACAGGCAGGTCTAGAAGAATAAGGACCACATGAAGAACAAGTCGTTTGCTCTGTTACAGTCCCACTGGCTTCCCAGTTACCCTCAGCAGTGGACTGCAGACTTGACAAGCAAACAGAGGTACCCAAGTAAGGCAGTTAATAAGCCAAACAAGGTTGCCACTACAACAAACTGTACGCTAAAAGAATGTCTCAAAAATTGAGCCTTTAGAGAAGTTATCTGGATACCGATGCTCCAACAAGCCAGCTCTGCCTATGGATATATCAGGAGCAGCTGAAGCTGGCTAGTACGCTCTGCCCCTTGCAATCATTACCTGCCAAGTAAGGGTTTCGACTCTACTGCACTTCGTGAGCCTCTCCTTGCCTGGGTTAGTCAAATCCCCTTCGATGGCTTCTCAGGCTAGGCTGGCTGGGCTGACTGACGAAACTGGAGTTGCTCCCATCTCCCCTCTTACCAGCAGCACAGCACCAGGCAGCTGGGGAAGGCATGGAGGAGTGGCAGTAACATATTCCAAATGCAACAGCAATTTCTAAAATGAATGCTT
Organism: Pelecanus crispus; assembly: GCF_030463565.1. Lineage (NCBI taxonomy): Eukaryota > Metazoa > Chordata > Aves > Pelecaniformes > Pelecanidae > Pelecanus > Pelecanus crispus. The sequence goes on along the minus strand of NC_134645.1, from coordinate 124,029,021 downwards.
CTCTACCGGCTACAATTATAGCTCTCTGGGACACTAGAAATCAGCAAGGTCAAAAGCTATACAAGTAACAGAGAAAACAGATGAGCCTGTTCTCAAAATCCACAGCTTATGTCAACGTTGAGGAGTGGGTTAAGAGATAGAACTAAATATAAGAATTCATCATAGACATGATGAACCAAGATGGGAAAATGGTTCTCCCTCCCCACAGAAAGAGCAACATTCAATTAGGATTTCTAATGCTGAAAAACTGCTGAAGGACTGGGAGCCAATTAACAGCCAGTTTCTGCAAGCTGCATTTCAAAAGTGATATAGGAAAATAACTATTATAGGATACTGCACACCAATAGACAACTGTGCTGCTGAACTCGCAGCTTACTACAAAGTGTGACAGTGTCCTCAGCCATGACATCTGCTTACATTGGAGAGTCCCAACAACAACTGGAGAGAAGAATGAAATTGGTAAGTGTGCTTGGAAATAAATAAAAAATAAATAAATAGAGTGAGGATGGCAAAAGACTGACAGAATCACTCAGTGGTTTCTTGTTGGTAGAATATTCATTCCCCTAGCAAGCTATCTACCCATAGATCAGATTAAAAACCTGCCTACTGGAATGAAAACGTAGCTCAACTTATCCAGGATATTAAAGTGTGTAGTGCAGCTGACATCTGATCTGATCACTTTTCATGCAAAGCAAGAACAACAACAAAAAACCTTTAAAAACACAAAACAAAAAGTATCAAGAAAAAGCCACATTGGAGGACTAAACACGATTACAGTGGCAATTTCAGATCAATATCAATAAAAGATTTTATGGACTGTAAGATGCACATCCAACGCAATTCAAAATTGACACGTTATAGGCTATACACCAACCGCTTCCCACAATGGAAGGTGATTTTGGAGATGCAGAAATCAGAGGCAGGGGATATTCTCTGTAGGAAAGATGTTAACTTCTCACACACAGCTTCACAGAAATAAGCAGCTGACATTAGGAATAAAATGAAAAGGAAAAAACAGTCTGAAAATAAGAATTACACAGTTAATGATATTAAACTGGTAGTTTTTGAAAGAAGCTAAAATAAAGAGCCTTCTAAGTTCCAGGGCCTGACCCAGAAAGCTGCTCTCACCTACCAAGTAAAAATCTGCACCAAAAGAGTGTAATGGGAGGATATCCACAAAATCTGGAGAGGTGCTAAGCAGGACAACTCTATTTAAAAACACCAGCTTTAACAGAAATTAAACAGTCATGGCTAAGCTGCTTAACATTCCACACTACGAACAATGGCATGAAAGGTACAATAACTGCAACTTAGGGGAAAGCTGCCAGTGAAAATCAACTTGAAGAATATGTTGAAACTCTGGGATAAAGAGATGACATTAAAAAAATCCCCAAATTCTTCCAGACCTGGCAAAGCATACAGAGGAGAATGAAACTATACTCAAAATACCAGATAAAGATGACTTAAAGAGACATTATGCTCCTTCCCACAGTAAACAGGAAGTTTCCTCCAGCATCATCTTTTCCATGGAAAAGGGAAGCAGCAAACCCATAGTTAACCCACAGTCTTCCAGTTCAAAACCTAACAACAGCGTTTCAAATGGAAAATGCTCTCCCAGTCTGTTTTCTTTAACCATAGGGGGAGGATAAACCCCCCCATGATGCCCTCACAGAGTAAGTGTTGTAACATGGGACAAAATTAAAACATCACCACTGGCACGTATCCTGCACAGTTAAATGGCCTTGAAACAGTTACCAGTGCCCAAACAAACCAAATATAAAAAAAAAACCAGACAAAAAACCCCACCACACAACAAACCCAACACCACCTTCTCCCACCAGAGAGGCACCATTACCACAGACCTCACTCCCAAATGCATGAAGAATTACCCACTACTGCAATCAGTAAGAAACTGCGTGAGACAGTGGAACAGGCTGTGGATGTCCCATCCCTGGAACTGTTCAAGGTCAGGTTGGACAAGGCCTTGAGCAACCTGATCTAGTAGAAGACATTGCTGCCCATGGCAGAGTGCTTGGTCTAGATGATCTTTAAAAGGTCCCTTCCAACCCAAACCATTCTGTGATTCCCATCAGAAGAACGTAGTTTGCTGATAAACGTATCTTCTCCAAGTAGTATCTCAGCCAATGTACAGGTAAAGACCGAAATATGCAGGAGTGGGGATCCCATCCACCATTAAGTATTAACTTTAATTTTTTTTAATTTGTGTTTTGAATTTTTTTTTTTTTTTTAATATTAACTGGCTGTGAAACCCAAGGCTCAACAGTCCCTAGTCAAACATTTTGTAAGAAGGGAGAAGAATACAAAGACAAACAATTCATTGAACTTGTCAAGAAGAAACAAACCCTTGGAGCACAGACAGGACACATGCTGGCATGACCTGGTCACTGGAGGAGGGGTAAGGGATGACTTGAAAGTTACTTCCAGCTTACTGTCTAGCAAAGAAAACAGAATTTGAACTGCAGCTGGACATTTGAATACCTTCAGAACAAATCCTCCGGGAAGGACCAAGTATTAAGATAAGTGAAGTCAATGAATAAAGAAGAGTCATCAAAATTGATGTTTCCCAGGAAAAGATAAAAATATTTCAAATCTGTCATATTGATGAGGCCAAAACATCTGCCAACATCTACACTGGTAGTTAAGCCACTGGAGAAAAATGCAGAAGAGGCTGAAAAAAAAAACATAATCCCATGGTACCTGAGAAGTGACCATTATTTGGCAAATAAGCAAGACTAGGTCACATCGAATATTGCTGGCCTTGATGGCATAGGAAAGAAGCAGGCTTAGATAACCCAGAAAGTGTGGCATTAGATTCAGATCAGAAAGATGTATCTGGAGCTCCAGGTATGCAGTAGGTCTCTGTTCCCCTCTCCATGCATTTAATTCGCTCATTTAGGGGAAGGATTGCCTTCAGGAGCTTGAGCACTGTCTGGGTCAGCTGGACCCACAAACTTAGTTGTAGTTTCTAATTGCCCTTCTGATACACATCAAAATACTAGCCCTTTGCAAAAAAGAAAAGCAGTATACTCCAGTATCTATAGCTCACATTCACACTGGAGGAGAAACTAAGAGGATATATTTTACAGACTAACTTATTTTAAGCTGTCAGCAAAAGGGAAAACATAAAGGGCATTCCTTTGCTTCCTGAAATTTCAGTTCATAATTAGTGAACAGATATCAGATCAAATTTCACAACTTTCTTCCGAGATTTGATGCAACCCTTGGCGTTTCCAAGGGTTGTTCTACTTCTTACTAGGACATCTTTGCCAAAACATCATTTTGTTTTTAATTTTGATATTAACATGAGAACGTCTGTCATCTTAAAAACATCCTGGGCCATTTCCTAACTAAATGGAAGATGCTGAGATCAGATAGCATCTCTCATCACCAGTGGTGAATGAGAAGGGCAGATTGCTTAGTGAAATTACAGAGTACTATGTTAGAAATCAGTCAGTTGTAAGGAAGTGTGAGCTCTCATACCTTTCAGATATTGGTTACACTTTTTGTTTTTTAGGATAAGAGACCCAACAGCAGAACACTTTTTCTGCTGTAACCCACACCAAACACTTCCCCTTTTTTTTCTCGTCCACTCTTCCTGCACCAGTTACAAACTGGAAAGCTGGAGCTGAACTGCAGGTAGGTGCATCCTGCACCCGCGTAGAGCCCGGCAGCTGATGCACTGCTCGACGTTCATCAGTTGTTATGCAGTAGCATCAGTGACAGGACTCCATTTCCATCCAGTGATTATTTGTTACTGTTGAAAATTATTTTCAAAAAGGACAGGTAAAGAGCAGACCCAGGTGTTGCTTGATGAAGTGATTACTTATAAAAATGGATCAAAAGTTAAAAAAAAAATAGTTATCTGTGACAATACAGTGGCCCATTTCTACAATTTATATAAGCCCGTCCAAAGATTTCCCACCAAATATCTCATTAAATCTAGGCTCAAAAGCTAGAATTGAGTGCATTTATATATTTCAGCTGCTGAATGCTGTCAGGATCCGAAGATAAACTACTTCTTCCAGACAATTTAGAATTTATAATATTTGTTGGCTTCAGCAAAGATGAAAGACTGTTGTTGTTTTAAATCATTGCTTTGTACAATCTGGTTTGCATACATTTAACAGAACCATTTACAATCCCATCAGCATTTGGAGTGCGGCAACAGAAAGGTAAGCCACAGCTGGGTACTTACCCTGTGACACCAGAGCTCGATTTTCACACAGTCTGGTTTTTCCCTGCATTCTTTTCCCAGTTAGATCATTTTGGGGCAGGGAGGATTTTGTTTTAGAGTTCCCCCCCATCCACCTTACTGAGGGTATGTTTCAACCCCATTCATCTCTCAGTTCCACAAGCTCTTTACAGCACTCCTAGCAGGTACCAAAACCCAAATATATATATATATGCACACACAGGGCTCAGCATCTTCTCCTACAAAACAGGACTGCAGCGCTAAATCAACCCATCAACGCATCACTTGGACACATTCGAAGAGCAAGCAACAGGCAAATTTAATTGCTTTTCAAAGGACTTCATCTACCCCATGTGTCCAACCCACCTCCCAACTACAGAGGCTGTTCAGGGAGCTCCATGCTGAGCCACAGGTGCCTGAAGAGGGAAGACAAGGTGTAGGGTACCAAACCTTTTTCCTTCTGCCCCTCCAAAGGAAAGAGTAGCGGGAGTGCAGACTGTCTCAATGACCCCTCTGTAATGACACCAGCGTGAAGTGATGATAATATGAAAAGAAAGGGGAGGAAAACCCCTCTGCTTCCCACCTCTCACACCACGCTTCTCCAAATGGTGATCATCCACAAGGAAGCATCACTTCACAAGCACTCCATCCTTGCTTGGATCTGTTGCCTACAGCTGCCAGAGACAAATCAAAGTGTCAAAACGCAGGACGCGGAAGACTGCACCTGCACTCTAAGTGGCCTGAAAGACTGGGCTGGTGGCCAAATTCCCTGCAACAGTCCACTTTCCCTCAGGAGCATGCTTAGGGCTGGATTCAGGCAAAACTGCTCAAGGAAAACCTCTCGTGCACCGATCCTTTCGGGGACACCCGCATTACCTTCTCTGCCCAGCCAGCTGCAAGGCTGCAGCCCACTGCCTGGGTCCCCCCCACATCAGCGGCCTCAAGAGACACCCAGGAGCTCACGCAGCCCCCTTGTCTGGGGACCGTGGGGCAACAGGGCCACCTGAGTGCCTCTTCTGGCCCGACTTAACCTTCCCTGAGCTGGCGTAGTCACAGCACCTTGGAGAAGGTCTCTCCAGGCCCTTGAAAAGCGATACTAGCAGCTCCTGGTCGCTAACGAGTACTTACCTATGAGCCAAAGTGTAACATTTGATAGTTTGTGATATTAATTTCTTAATTTGACAGGGTGCCACTGTGGCCTTCTATACTCAGTTGAACCCTCATCCAGGCCAGTTTTTCAACTTTCTCTTTTGATACTGCATGACTTCAGTGTAAACAAAAAACCTACTTACTAATTCTTACCGATTTCTGTCAAGCCTTTCCCAGCCTTTCAAAAAACTCTTTTCAGCTACAGGAAAAAAAATACTACATCCAGGAAGGTTTTTATGTCCACAGGTCTTGAATTTTTATTTACCCTTGCAGATCTCTCAGCATTACAATGTGGGTATGCCTCAATGGCATATGCAACACTTCCCAGCTCTTGAGTCTCAAAGATTTTAGTCATCCACTGAAGAGCTACAGAGCCTCTTCTGATGGACAACAGAACTATTATTTTTCCCCTCTAGTTTATTCCATTTAAAAAAAAAAAATATTCCAGCTTTAATCTGCCCACATTTACTTTTCTTGGATGGTTACCTCTCCTCTTTCATAGAAAATCTTATTGATTCATTCACACAGCCTAATGTGGCACTACACTGCATTTCATATAGTTTTAATTAATAGCTTAACTGAGCTCCTCAATGTTTAATATTGTGAGAAGTGACTATTTTCCATCTTTCATAACTGTTGCTATGATATTTACAGTATATTTGAAGTAAGCCTCCAACAGCCTACTTCATATGACCTATATATTATCCTTTCTCTATGAAATTCTAGGAACTGGCTCACTGAAAATAGCTGGAGGAAAGAACAGTTTCCCCATTTCCAAAAAAGAAAAAAAACCAGACATTAAATTATGAAGGGTCTGTCTTTGAAAGAGTTATCTCAAAATCTCTTTAAAAAAAATTAACCCATGATTCTCTTCAGTGTAATGCATTCATTTCAAGCTTGCACTTCTGGTGAGAAGTTGCTCTCTCCCCACCATATATATCAACGTAAATATATTTTAAGTTAGCATTATTTCAATCAGAAAGAGATCAGTAGGAGGTTACCAGCCCTAAAATAATGCTCATCTAAAACACTGTCGAAGAATGATATACCTTAAAAACTCCAGTGATTTTGCTGCAATATACTTATGCATAAAAACCAATCCTAGAGGAGGAAAAAAACTAAACCATACACAGCAACCAACCAGGCTCACTGTACATTTATTGCCTATGTTTTCACTCAGACTCCATCTCAGCCATATATGGTGTTCACAGACGCAGCAGGATCACTCTCAACAGCCACAACTAGAAGAAACCTAGAACACAAACATCTGGACAAAGTTAAATTATCAAATTAAAGCCAGGATTTGCAGGACCTCCCTGATGAACTTGCAGATGAATAGGAGAGGTTGAATTCAGGAGTGGCAAACATCACCTGAGAGGTACAGTCTCCTATTCTTCTACGGGTACTTACATTTTAGTTAACACTCTGCACTTACTATTTTCATGTTAAAATCATTTGTGACCAACTACTGTCATAGCTCTATCCGCAATGCACAACTGGCACTGCCTGCTCTACAAAGTCAGTCAAAATAGCAGAGATGGAAGCAGGTGGAAGAAAAAGAAGCAGACCCTACAAAAAGAAATGGCAAGAAGCATTACATGGTTGGCATGTATCATTTCTTTATTCCCGCTTATTTTTGTCTTGCTGTTCCTGAGGCAGAGAAAAAAAGGGGGGAAAAAATGACACAGCAGGAGGGTGAGGGAAAGTCTGAAACCCATGGTAACAAATGAGAGCCAAAGGACATTGCATGAGGAGAAGCCTAGAGGAAAGAGCTCCAGAGCTGCATCCTCTCCCCTGCGCACAGCCTCCAGGCAGTGTGTCCAGCTGCTCCGTCAGCCCGTGCTGGGACAGCTCACCCCCACGATATTTCTCTATCCACAACCTACACATTTTTCTAGTGGACAGTCAACCTCACGTAGTTCTTGGTCCTCTCCTCTAAGACACAGTACTTTCACATGCTTTGAAAAAAAAACAAAACAAACAAACAAAAAAAAAAAAACTTATTGCAGCATCCTTGCAATAAGTGCTTCTCCAGGACCTTCCTAGGGCAGGATTTAATGCCATCCAACCCTTCCCACAGTTTCCTCTGGAAGGGATTACTAACTTACCCATTTCACAGCTTCAAAAGGCAGACAGGCAGACTGAAAAGTTAAATGAATTACTGGAGGCAACAGTGGATTAAGACTCATGAGCTAATGTCTCAGCTGCGTGCTCATTCCATTAATATTCCATTTAATATTAAAACCAGCCTCAGCCAGAGATTTACGGTCAGCATCACTGGGGTGGATTACAGAGTAAAACCATGCACTTATTCCCATTTAATTCCATTGTTCCCCCCCACAGACATTATGCTTGGGGTTTCCGTTTGTTGAAATAACATCATAAGTCTATAGGAAGGGCAGTATACGTTACTTTAGTTCTGTAAGAAGAGTTGAGTATCACTCAACTCATTACTAAGACTCTGGCTTCATGTCTCATCCCCAATCCCCAAAATTGAGGTTTGGCTGCTTGCCAAACCAGTATCTTAAGGTAGAAATACAAAAAGGCAGCACCTGTACAGAGCAAGTCATGAAGAACCCTGCCTCATCACTCACTTTGGAGAGAGACAGCATCTCCTCCATATGCTTCCCAACAAGCAAAACCATCACTTTGTAAGTGGGTCTCGCACAGTCGGTTTTGCAAGGACTCTGGCCAAAGGGTCCCATTAAATTGACGTCAACCATGCCACAACCCTGCAGTAGCTGCACACACGAGCTTCACCACATCTCCAACAGCATTTTTCTACACAGAATGACTACAGAGACTACTTCTGACACTCCTGAAAATTATTGCAAGTGCCCAGATGGGGGTATAATCAACAGTTTTAAAAAAATCCTTTAACAGAACAGGAAGACTGTTAGAAATCCCATGTTCACAGCAATGCAGTTCAGTTTTAGAAGCTGTACAGGCCTCAAAAAATAACTCTTCCCTGCCTGAAGCTCTGATTAGAAGTATTCCCTGCCACATCTTCAGGTGCTCTTTTGCAACCTGTAGGATACCATTAGTATAGGCTAAAGTTAAAAAATAAAACCAATCACAATTGCTACAAGTGAATATCGGTAATTTCATGGAACTGTATTTAAGTGAGACAATGGAATCTAGCAAAACAGTGTCTTTCAAAAAACATTAATTATTAAAAAAAAATTCCTTTCTTTTTTATACAATTTGGAGCATTTATTGTCAAAATACTGTAAACACCTATCAACCATCACAGCTTAAGAAGGTGCTTTCTTTTCCAGTTGAAAGTGGGCTTTCAAAGCCTCTGTTTACACTTACCTTCTGACAAGTTCTGCGGGATTCTTTTATTTCCCCAGTTACCACAGCAGTGAAATTATTCCAAGTTAAGAAAAAATTTCCTATGCTTTGGCTGAAGAGAAAGTCCTTCAACCTTCCCATGACATTTTAATGGAAGAACAACAGAATTTCTAAATAACAACTTCAAAATGGGATGCTACAAACTAAACCCCATGTATCAAAGGGGAGATGGAGCGAGAAAGGGGCACTGACAAGAGGTAAATGCAACAATACATACGTATTTAAGGCTGTGGTCCCTTTGACAGCTGTGTGCAGACCCTTAAAGTTACAATCTAAGGGCTCAACTTCTTCAGTTACCTTGAAAATCTCAGCTCTGCTCGATGACATCCTTTCCTTGTCCTAAAGTTGTGTCCTACTTAACTTCCTTGTTTTGCCCCAGAGACATCTGTATTTCAGTTTTCTGGCTAATGACCACAGGGAATGGGTTGTGTTGTATGACCTCCATTCGTAGCCTGCAAAGTGCTTTGGGCTTGTTTAGAATAGGCAGAAAAAATAAAAGGAGGAAGGGGCTCTGTTTAATTGCTACGCCTAAGTTTTCAAAATGCCAATATTTAATTGGATGGCTGGATTTATTTTTATTATTATTTTCTTTGCTTCTTGAGGGGGAAGTCTTTAAGGCACAAAATGGCCTGAATTCACAAAGAACTTGTTCCACAGCCTTATCAGTTTAAGGTAGTTTCCACAAAATAGAATATTCCATATAGAAGAAACTAGAGTTTTAGCTTTTTTATGTTTTTCTTTTCAATACTCCAAGCAAGCAGCTCTCTAAGTGGACTGAAAACAATATTTCCTTTGAGAAGGTAGAGGGGAAGGGGAAGAAGAGGTAAAAAAAGACTTTAAGAGTCCCTATGATATTCCAGATATACTGTGCTTCCATGTTTCTATCTCAAGTCTGAGTTTACAAATAAAAGCTGTCCTCCCAACATTCCCACCTGCCAACCCCACCATACACTCTTGAATCATCCTGGGCTCTTTTCTCATTGCCCATCACTACCAGTAATACCAGGCCTGCAGGCCAAGCCCATGCACAGGGACACCTGCACATCACCACTGTCCCCGATGGGCTTGCACAGCTGTCAGCAATGCAGAATTTGGCAAAGCAGTTGATAATTCCAATTGCAGCGGCTGCCAGCCCCCCTTGATCAACACTGTGCTAGCTCTGCAAAACAAACAAGAGCGAAAGCATTCATCAGGAGGAAGGAAGAAAAGAAAATAAGGAAAATAGACCCTGAAATACAGGCTAGAAACAGACCTGCTGAGCAAGACGTCACCTTTTCACAGTCACTTTTCTGACAGCAGAGTTCAAGTAATACTTATTTTCCACTTTCTAGAAACTAAAGCTAGTATATTTTTTTTTTTTGCTTCTAAACTTCAGTATCTGGTTTCTGAGTTACAGTTTAAGCAATTTTACCATGGGCTTTTAATTTCTATTTTGCAACTTAAGCATATGCTTATGCTACGTTTTCTGCATATCACTTGGACTTTGCAATGTATAGATTCATTCTGTTTAGATTTATTTAACAGCATTTCATGTGCAGCTAAACTAGCTTTATCTTAAAGAGTCCTTCATAGGTCAGCAGGTAAAATTCTGCTTCGATAGAAGTAAACAAGGGCACACTTAAAGCTCTTTCTGCCTTTAAGGCAGTAACTGAATTATGTATCAGGAAAGAGATTTATCAAAATTACAGACCAAGAATACATTTTGGTATCAACTAAATAAATACCATTCATTTTGCACAACTGGTCAAACTGAAATACCCAGAAAGGAATAAAACCCAACAACCACCACCAGTTTCACACCACTTACATTATTAGCCTTGCAGTATAACCAGTTTCCCCAGTCACTCAGATTCTTGATCAAGTCATCACACCATAACAAGTCACCATGTGTCAGCAAGGCAGAGAGTACCCAGCTGTATCATCTTAGCTTGCAGGAGTAAGGTAAGTCTTTAACTGCCTTCTTCCAAGCTTAATTCCCTTGAACATGCTGCAAGCAGCTTGCACAGCGAACGGCCACAGGCCAGACGATGCTGTTACCCAGCCTCCGTAACAGCCAGGATCGCTTGGACTTTGTCAGGACCAACAAATGCCCATGCTCTCTCATGCTCCTCTTCATACTCAAGAAGTTCTGTGCCCTGTTTCCAAACAGCTTGGTAGGGAACAGGACTCAGATTCAGTAGGACTGGGTTGTTGCTGCCTCTCACCAAGGTCTGTGGGATTCTGGCACAGTGTCCTGCAGGCCCCAAATTCAGTTAGGGACAGGAATACTTCCTTAACACCTCAAATCAAAGGATGAGCTGATGTGCTCATATACTTACTGACGCCAGCCTATAAATAAAAGCACCATAAAAGTTGCTATCATCCAAACATCTTCTAGCATTTCCTTCCCCACAAACGCATCTTTTTAAGGCAAATCAGATCAAGTATTTCTCCAGACATTACGTTCCATGCTTGCATTTTAAGACATGTTGCTCTTTAGACTCTGTGGTAAGGATGGGAAATGGAAATAAGTAGTGTATCATCTCCTGAAACAAAGGACTAGGAGAGACAGGCCCGTATATTGTGGAGACACCAGACTGCCAAAATACAAATACTTGCAAGTTACTGTATTTGGCTTCCTCATTAAATTGATAGCATTTCCTGCAATAAGTAGAGAGAGAGGAAAAGTTGGATGCAATGGTCCTATTAGGCTGTCACACTGACATGTAACATAATGTGGTAACATTTTTTTTTGAAGACAAAACACTGATGTTAATTCACACTGCAGACAGAGGCACAAGCCAGAACAAGTATTTACACACACAGCCTCTTACTGCATTCAAAACAGAAGCACTGGAAACTGGTATTTTTGTTTAAAATCAAGTGTCAAGCTTTTACCCGGCAGAGAGCACCAGGGAGGCTTGCTAGAAGCGAGCAGCAGCACAGAGGCAACCAAAGCCGAAAATTTCAGGATCAATTTGCAACGAATGCAGCAGCAGCCCTACACCCAGTGCAACCACAAACTGACATCAAAGCGGTTTTCTCTGAACCCATCTAAGCACATACATGAAGACTATGGCTGCCAAAGAACCCCAGGGAGCACAAGCCATCTGAGAGTTGGACCCTCAGTCTTGGCACAGAAGGTGGGGTCCATCTCACCCATATTCACTGTCAGGGAATCCTAGAATGATTTAGGTTGGAAGGGACCTTTAAACATCATCTAGTCCAACCCCCTTGCAATGAGCAGGGACATCTTTCATTACAAGAGGTTGCTCAAAGCCCTGTCCAACCTGAGCCTCAACACTTCCAGTGGTGGGGCACCCACAGCTTCTCTGGGCAGCCTCCTCCAGCGTCTCACCACCCTCACTGTACAAAAATTTCTTCCTTGTGCCCAATCTAAACCTGCCTTCTTTCAGTTCAAGACTGTTACCCCTTGTCCTGTCTCTATAGGCCTTGGTAAAAAGCCTCTCTCCATCTTTCTCGTAAAAGCATTCTTTAGGCATTGAAAGGCTGCAATAAGGCCTCCCCAGAGCCTCCTCTTCTCCAGGCTGAACAACCTTTCCTCACAGGAGAGGTGCTCCAGCCCTCCGACTATTTTCATGTCCCTCCTCTTGACCCAACCTAACAGGTCCATGTCTGTCTTGTGCTGGGGATCCCAGACCTGGATACAGTACTCCAGGTGGGGTCCCACCGGAGCAGAGGGGGAAAATCGCCTTCCTCGACCTGCTGGCCACATTTCTTTTCATGTGGCCCAGGATACAACTGGCTTTCTGTGCTGCAGGTGCACATTGCCAGCTCACATCCAATTTTTCATCTACCATTATCCTCAAGTCCATCGCCCAGTCTACACTGATACAGGTGACTGCACCAACCCAAGTGCAGGACCTTGCACTTGGCCTTCCTGAACTTCATGAGGTTAACTATAAGGCAACAAGTCATAAGCACAAACCGGCTAAGAGGAGCTAACCCCAGCTTAAGCTCAACGCCTACGTTATTCAAAACAGGCACATTCAGAGGGCAATCTATTTCTTTCTCCTGACTGTGCAGGCACCCTGGGGCAAGGAGCTTAAACTTAGATGTCTGAAGTAAGGGGAGACGAATCCCACCCTCACTGCCACGAATGCAAGCAGCTTTTATTTTAAGAAAGGCAATCAATGCTAGAATGTGCTTGAGTCACCCTCGCAATCTGCCATGGCCACCTCTCAAATTCTTCTCTTCCAGACCTCCAGCGTTGTTACGGACCTTCCTCAGCCTCCCTGTGCTTCCTACTACAAGACATTATTACTACCCTGTGCATCGCCATGACCACTGCCTGCTTTACCAGGACAAACCACCTGCAGCTGGTGCTGAATGCCAGAGATTTTTTTTTTTTTTTGGGGGGGGGGGGGGTGGGGGTGGGGGTGTTAAAGTATTTGAGATCTGTCAGCTACAAAACTGTAACCATCATTTATGTACAGTGTTTATCTGAGGCATCAGAACAAGGGAGCATTCTCTTACTGATACACAATTTTGAAGCACATTACCTATCACTAGTGATACTTTCATAGTTTCATTTCTAGCAGAGGTTTAATTTCTTTGCCAATTAGAGAGATACATGCTTTCCCCAGGCAGGTCCCTATAATCTAGGCTGTGGTTCCCACAACTACCAATGTAAAAGCCTCTGCTCCAGAGTAGTGTTAGTGAGACCAACCAGGATGACTAAGTATATCTGCAAGACTTCATTCATGCAGAAATCATCAGCTACTGAGGAGTATATTCCAGGTACCTTTATTTTTCCAGGTATAGTACCAGATTGGTTTGCTCTCAAAACCAAGTAGGACATACAGGCTTCCTCCTACTTTTGTGCAGGTTTTGGTCAGAGCATAAGCCAAACAGGAGCTTAGCGGGGAGAGGTGCTAGGGAGCAGACATCGGATTTTGACATAAGTATTGACAAATAAATGCAAAAAAAAGAAAGTAGTACTAATTCTCAGAATTAGTACAGAACTAGCCTAAAAAATGGCTAAAATCTAGGCAGAGCAGCCTGGATAGCCAGTGGGACTGCCTGCCTGGGCACAGTGCGTGCACCTGAACTAATTCTGTGTAGCATCTTGCAGTAGCAGTACCCATTTTGGGAGCAGCGCGGCATACTCATATTTATGTATTCTATCTACCCACAACCAAAACCACCAACACGTCTGCTCCCCACTCTGCACCGCTATTTCACCACACCAGCTAGCAGTCTGCTGTTGCAATCCTAAATCTTTACAGGTATTTCTGATAATTTCTATCAGCTTCACACTCCTGGGGGGAGGGGAAAAGGGGGGCGGGGAGAGATGAGGGAATAAATCTGCAACGTGAATTGCGACTCAGTGAAGAGGACACTCCAGTTTGGATTGCTGTTACCACTTAGGAAGCTTCATGGCAGGTGGAGCTGTCATTAATCACACACAGTGACAAACTGCTACTCTCAATCATGCTTTCTGATCAAATTCTGCACTAATCAGGAGCTTCAGAGCAGGCTGGCTGTTCAGCAAGGTTAAAAATGCAGATGATATTTTCCTTAAGCTTCCTAACATTCAGTAACAGAAACACAAGAAACAAAAAAAAAAAAAAAACCCCACGCCCAAACAACCCACCACCACACTGATAAACATCCTACATATAAAAAGGAGCAGCCACACTGCATGCTTTCAGCTGGACTGCTTTCTATCATGCACATGAATTTTTTAAATGGACCAAAATTTATCTTGTATTTTTAAGGGTATAATAATCAACAATCCCCTTTCAAAGCTGTGTTACGAACAATACAGCTGCACTTACAGAATGTTTGCTTAAAAACACCTCAAAAAAAGAAATGCCACATTCTTATAAATCGAAGTTGCAACAAAAATATTTTTGGTCAAGTCAGTATAAAGAGCTGTTTACCTGCTATTTCAAGGTAATTAGGTACGTCAAGAATCATGCTTAACACAATGCACAAATACACACTTAGCAAGTTAACTGTCAAAAGGTATTTATTTGCCTCGGGGGAGGGAGAGCAGGCTAGTCTTTGCTGTTCTCAACAGAGGGCCACATCTTAGTCGAGGAGATGCGTATACCAGCAGGAGCAGCCCTGTTCAGCCTTCCCATCAAAGGTGGTTTACAGCAACTCAGAGCATACAGGTTTTGATAGATCAATACCTAAGTTTCAAAGAATAGCTAGAGTAAAAAGCAAAGAGAAAAACACACCAAGATACCTTAGCTTATGGAAAACCAATGCAACGCATCCTCTGACAAAGTTGCTCGGAAGGTGCTTGCTTTGCCACCCGTGGCAACCAACTGCCCGTGTGTGCCAAGAGACTGGGGTAAGCTGAGCCCTCAGAAAAAACAGAACTTCATTAACTAAACACACCGAACAAGGAATTGGAAAGGCAACGTGGACATGAATACCATACCACTGCTGCCAAAAATCACCTTGCAGGTATGGACAACCCGTAAGGCATAACCCCCGCTTTTGCAGTTTTTCTCTCTGCTGCTGACTTTGGGGCCATCACTGACGCAAACCAGAAGGGGCCCAACGTCCCTGAAACGCTGTTCTCTCTACCCATCCACCTAAAGGACATCACGCCTCCGCCCAGCCTCTGACACCCACACAACTCAAGCAGGAAGGATGGAAAACTTGCAGCTTAAATAATTTTTCTGCTCATTAGTTCTCCGAGGAAGCACAGTTCAGCCAGAGACAAGTTTTAGAACAGACACTGCCAAGGTTTCAGCTATTTATTATCTCTAATTTAACTGAAAAGGCAGAAATTGAGTGACTTAAGATTCATTAACAGCTTCCTTATAAAATTTAATTTTGGCTACTTACTTCTGTATAGGGAACATAAAGTAACATAATTAAAGCAGATGATTGCACTGATTGTAAAAGGCTGCCTGCTCGGTTTTCACTGATCACTCCATCTCAAGCCACGCTAATGAGTTGTACGTTAAAACCCTCTGCAAGATCTTGAGTGACCACTCACCAACTCTTCTTTCCAAGTAATTAAATTAAAGCCCTCCTCTGGTGTATTATGTCTTGAGGGGGAAAAAAGCAAAACAAAACCACCACCGACAGTAATGACATGAGGGCAAGACTTGAGATCATTTACCTGATCAGCTAGTTACTGTCAGCTAACATGGCATACAGAGGACCACAGGGAAAATAAAACCCTCCAGTACTGAAACTGCCAGCACTTTAAGGCAAGAAAAAAAGAGAAAGGACTGTGACTTCATTTAACACAACACTCACCCATTTGGTTTGCAAAGCAGTTGTTGGTCACATCCTGCTGGTTTTGCTCCTTATTTCAAGCTACCAAATTACATTTAGACACTTACTTAGCATGTCTGTTTATGCAGCCTCAGTAACTACCGACATATTCACAGACAGAAGGTGAACAGGACAACAGGAATGCAAAAGTGAGGCCAGTACACCACACAATAGCATGGAAAGAAAAACAAACCACAGAAGTGCAGGGTAGGGAAAGACATTAAAGGAGAGAAGCAAGTATACAGCAACACAGAAAACCAGACAGCAAGAGAGATGTGAGGAAATAGACACCTTTGGAAATTCAATTCAGCTACAATGAGTTGATTCTTTTTTCCTTTTTTTTTTTTCCTTTTTTTTTTTTTTAGAGCAGCTGATCATGGTCTCTAGCCCCATGAACAGAGACCATTTAATTCCTGAGACCCAGGCAGCTTTTTATTCATGCAAGCCTTATTGCTATAAGACTTGGTAGGGCTGTGTTCTCCAAACTGGAGGAGCTTCAGACCTGCTGGGGAAGGAAATGCCAGGGAAGCAGCACGGGAGGCAGGAACCAGCCTGGATATGGCCTCTTGGAGAGATGAACAGACCCATTTGCACACACTGCATACACAGCTCTTCCACAAGGGATTTACATCGTACCTTAAGTAGTAAGTACTGCTAACTTGCATTTTCAGAAAACCTCAATTCTACTTAAGACATCTGGCTTTTCCTTCTATTTTGGGGGACATTTGCTACAGATTGTTTTTAAAGACATGGAAAAGATCAACAAAATCTACGGTACTACAGCAAGGACATTAACAGTGACATTGCTGAAATGCCTCAGGGAGTTCGTAAGTCAACAGGATACCAAGAGATGCCATAACAGATCGAGGACCAAGATGCCTCAACTCATTTTTGGGACAAAGCTTCCTTAGGCTTCCTATAAGCTAGTCTTGGGATAATCTACAATATAACACTGATGCAGGTCTCCACATAAAGTCTCTGAAATATGTACGGGCTCCTTTCCACTTTGCAGAACTCCAATTAGTGTCTAATCAATAAGTTTTTTTGCCTGCGTAAAAGTATGATCCAACTTCTGGTTTACGTGAGAAGCATTTTTAATCAGGCAGGCTGAAGCAGGTACTCTTTCTGGAAGGTAAAATTGTTCTTGGAAGCTTTCCATTAAGAGACAGCGGAAACTCCACCACTAACTCTTAATTAAGTGTTCTATTGCTTTGGGTTTGTTTTTAATTATTTTGCTTTGTAGATAAGTCATTAATAATTGAGTATCTGCTTGCGTGAGTCATGACACTGTGAACGTACTAAGAAGAAAACCAGTGGCAGTTGTCCATCCGAGCAGCAGTCAATAGAGCTATTAAAGTGGTCTAGAAGGCATCTGTTCCTCCAAACTAATTTTAGTAAGTTTTCCCCCACCCCCCAAAATGAGCAGCATAGAGACTTGTGCTTTGAAAACAAACTCACCTTGTCCAGCAACACACGCTGCCACAGTTGTGAATTTATTTTTGCCTCTACACAACAACAGGCATCCACAATCTGCCAAGATACCAGACGTGCTCTGAAGATAGGTGTGCAGACACAGTGACATCCCCATGTCAGCCATCTGAGAAAGACATACCCCCAGGAGCACGTGCTACTGCCGCATGAACAGAAGTGCACCTTTCTCACATTGCACCACCTCCCTTGCTGTCTAGATTAAAAAAAAAAATCTCTAGTTAGGACCTAAGTATCTATGCAAGAAAAACATTTCTTCTCTTCAATAACCTACTTCCAGGTTTTAGTCTATGCAGGACTACATCCAGGGCTTGATCACAAAATTTCTGTGCAACAGAAGAACAGTGATGCAGTCCCTTTGTAAGGGACAAAGAGAATTTTGGGTACTGGTGCTTTTTAAAATTAATATTCTTCTGTAAGTTAAACAGTCTCCCTCTCCAACAGACTAAAAAAAATATGTATATATTTTCAGATCACCTTTTCTGGTCAGCCCTACTAAGCTGTTGACTCTGAGGAGTTTAAATAGCCTCCTGGAGACAGGCCTGCAGGTTTGGGTAAGGGAGAGGGAGGCGAGTGGAAGATACTGCTTCAGTCACTTTATACTGGCTGTATCATTTGACACATTGGTACTCAAAATGCTATCTATTCAACACAGTATGCAGCTAATCTAATCTAAAGCAGCACTGCAAGCACTGCTGTGCTATGGAAATGTTCAACAATACAAACATTATTAGCCACATAGGTGGAGCTTTACATGCAATTGTTTTGGGAGAGAGATTTAACAGTGCCACAGTGACAACATGGCCTCCCTCTTCAAATCTATCTTAACAACACTTACTTCAGACTAGGCTTTAATCTTGCCAGCTGCAATTTTCTTCCCCCTCCTACTAAGGTGTAGGCTCATCCTGCACCAATTATGGCAATTTAATGACAAGAAGGAAAAAACAAAAAGAAAAGCATTTGCTGTTTGTTATGTTTTTGGCCAGTCAAACTGCACTAATGGATGCTTAGATAATATTAAGAAGCTATAAAATACACATATGCTAAGAACAAAAATATTTTTTGCCACATAACAACAGACACAAATTGAAAAAACAAACAGTAACCCACAACTCAAAAACCTTAATCAGACCTAGAAATTAAGCAAATATGTTTTAATAAAACACTCAAGATTCAGGAATATCCCAGAAATATGGGAGAAGTGAAAGACTTCCTTCTAAAGAGTTTGACCATGGTAAGGCAAAAACCAAGGATTTCCCAAGTCAAAAGTGTGAAGAATTACAGCATCCCTCTGCAACTGTGCTCACCTGCCATCATTTTGGGATGTGCCCACTGCCTGTTGGGTCTCTAAGTTTTCTCAAATTACTTTTGTAAATAGTGCCAGAAGGGTTGGGTGGCATTTAGCTTAGTCCACTTCAGACCAGCTAAGGCAGTAACGTTAGTCAACCCAATACTATGTAATGCCAGCGTTAAGCCTTTTGGCATACCTGCTGTGCACGAGGTATTTCCAGAAGTATGAGGAGCTTTATACACGGTGAATGCATGTGTATTTAACAGCTCTTCCTAAGGTCCAGCCAACCTCTGTCCTGAGGGCTTACTAAACACACCAGCATCCAGATCTCAATCACCATGGAACAGGTTGTGCTCACCTTCCTAAAATGCAAGTCTCTGCAGCATAATGCTACTCACAACTGCAAAGAGACTTAAAAATATTAAATAAAAAAAGATTAAAAGTTCTCAAAGAGGATTTAAATACAGGCAGCAAGTCAGCACTTCACTTCCTACAATCCCTTCCAAGAGAGATTAGGGCACAAGGGCTCAATACCTTGAAAGTAAAATAGCTACAAAGAATGTTGATTTTCTTTCTTAGAACAGTGGCCACAGAAGATAAGAGGCACAAGCACTTATGTTTCAAAACCGAATACGGGAAGTATTTAAGAGATACTGTCAGTGCAAGTATTAAAGTGATACCGTCAACTTCACACCTAGATTCTTTGAATAAATCTGAAGAACCTCAAACTAGAGTTTGGGTCTTTTTTTATTATTAATTCCATGCGCCTTCAATAAATATAACCATATGCATCCATAAATACATGTATGTGTATATATATGAGCATGTAAATATGTATGTATGTGTAAATACACACATACAAGTTGGTATCAATGATGCCTGCAACAGAAAATCAAGTCCTAAAGCAGACTTCGATTGCTGGGCTTTGAGTCTCAATCCAAACAAATAAATCTCTCCTAAATTCCCACAAAAACAAATCTCAAATATCAATGCCTACTGCTTTTTTTTTGTTGCTTATAAAAAAAATCTGGGCATAAATAAGAAGTAGCCTATCGTCTTACAGGTTAAATGGGACATTTGTCTAAGATAGGAGGCAACAGTAGTCCCTGAAAGTCCAATGAAAAGACTTTAAAATATTTGCAGAGTTCTGCCAACCCAGCATTAATACTGAAGTGGTGTGCGCTTTTATTACTCCAAGTCCTCTCTTGAGGCCTTTGCCATTCGAATGGCCCCATTCACTATCCTTTTACGCCAACAGACCCACAGGAGGGCAGCTTTAGGAAAAAGGTGACCCAAAACATCCCTCCCGTTTCTCCTGCTGGCACTTCCACAACGGCCCGGCACCAGCTCCACTGCCCCCATCCTGCAAACAGCGGCGGCAAAACTCCGACCCCTTCCCTCACTCGTGCCACAAAAAGTAAAGCAGGAATTATGCGTTCCCTTTGCCACCAGACTAAGCCTGCGGCAAAGAAGTTCTAAGATACCTTAATCCTTCTGGCTGCCTTCCGTCAAGCTGTGCCTCCTCGATGCTCACAGCTCTCCTGTATTACTCTGTAATAATGCCAGCTGGCCTCTCTTATCCAGCCTTTTTAAAAAAAAAAAAACCAACCCACAACTCAAATTTAAAAAAAAAGCAGAAGAACAAACCCCTGAATATAATATTTCATTCATGGGTTGGTTCTTACCAAGTTGTGACTTGTTTAATTAATCATAATTCAAGAAGGCATAGCATACGAACAATTATTTAAACATTTAAAAACAAAGTGGGTTGCTGGCTCTTTACAATGCTGACATATTTAGCACCCAAAACAAATCCTTTTACTGCTGTCTTTAAAACAAAGGCACACATTTTTTGCAAGCAAGATCTCATATTGCAGCACTCTCTATCCTTCCACAGGAAAAAGGCTATTTTCAGTACTAGAAAGTGATGGGACAGACAGTTATAAAAGTGGGTTTGCTGGGTGGAAAAAATACTTTTTGTTGCATACCCGGTTGATGACAATCTCCTTACACCATTCAATAAGAATTTTTAAATGAAATAATGGGGAGAAAAATAAAGTGGAAAATTGATAAATATGTCTGTTCTACCCACCACGCAACATTAGGAAGGGGCAGACTTATTTTTAGCTCATTTTCTTCTAATATTGATAGCTCTCTGAATTATTTCCTAGTGGTTAAACTACCATTATTCCAGCTTCTTTGCTCACACTGGCAACTATTTACTTAGGCATTCTGTCACCATGGGGAGGGCGATCTCTAGTCGTCTTTGCATCGCAGAGCCTTCTGGAACAAGTACATTTATTTTATAGCCAACAGGGTACAATCATGTAGAAATAAAGTTATGGGAGGGAGTAAAGGGTAGAAAGAGAAGAACACGCCACCTGCTCCTGCAGATAAACTCAAAGCACACAGCAAGATTTAAATGATTGCGGAGAAGTCCCAACTTGATATTTCCAGTACAGAGGTTGAAAGCGTAATTTTAGAGGGCCAGCAGCACTCTCCTCAATTCTACAGGGTCTACTAATTTCCTCAAAATCAGTTTGGTCTCAGTTTTGTTT